>NC_064420.1:22502500-23121250 GCF_023375975.1 Astyanax mexicanus | reverse complement strand
ATATACAATTCTGCACATGTTTAGAGGTGTGTGCGTGTGTCTAGATGGGGGTACCAGTCACTGTGTAATGTTGTCAGCTATTGTGCATTGTGAGCTACTGTAACCAAAAACAAATTCCTTGTATGTGTAAGGCATACTTGGCCAATAAAGCCTGATTCCTATTCTGATTTATCCAATTTGTGATTATCTGCTCATATTTGTGGATAAAACCTTTATACAGTAACATGTAGTATGGAATATTTAATGTAGGTTTTCCATCTGTTTCCCCACATTTCCTTTTTACTAGTTCAGACTGCATTTTATTTCATTGACTGTAAAACATTTGGGCAAAAAGACGTTTTTAGTTTAAGGCCCACATTAGCAATAAACCTCCTAAACTCCTTGTTTTCCCTGCTAAGCCTTCTCTTCCACTCTCAACCCAGGGGGGCTTGTTCTTGTTCAATGTAAGATTGCAGTAGACAACAGATTACCCATCAACCCCTGCAGAAACATTGAATTCAACCACCTAATCTAAACGTTTCCTTGTTGAGAGGTAAAAATTATATGGCTGGATTTCTCTTGCTTTGTTCTACTAGTCTGAATTGTTTCCTTATTTTTTCCTACTAAGTCACTAAGATCAAAAACACTTCTCTGGTCGCAGACTATTTAAAGTGTCTCCGACATTGCTACATTTTATTGCTCATGAACATTGTAAAGAAAAGTTACTGGTGCTTATGCTATCAATTGCTAAATAATTGCTTCATCAGCGACAATTGCTAAATAACCATTATTTCAATAACCATTGCTAAACAATTAATCAATATTTTGTTAACTCTTATATACTCAGAATAATGTACATTGACGCATTGATGCTTAGCGACCCGATACGAATTTGGGTTAAGCAATGCTTGCAAAAGAACATATGCTTGATACAATTTTACACAAACAAGTATTGGTAATGAATCAGTTAAAACCAGTTCTAGGGGCCTCAGCCTGGGTGTCTTCTCACTTGTGAGGGAGGGGTTTCTTGTCTTTAAAGGCTTGTGTCTGTGAAATATTCTTTGAACTCTTTTCTTGAAATTGGAAGATGTTCCCATGGATCCCTGCTTTAAAGGTCACCTTCCGCGAAAATCCGATTTTTCTTGTTTTTTGTGGAATACAGTAGGTCTCTCCGAGTTGAATGTGTACACCTGCACATTAAACTGTTTTGCAGCCCCCATTGTCTGCAGGAGCTAAGCAAAGAAATCCCCCCTCCCCCCCTCCGAAAAACGGGTGAATTTTGAATTATCTTTCTGCCTACGTAGGCAGAAACTCACAGACCAGCCCACCTTGGCTCGAGAAACTCCCAGAGGCGGAGCTGAAGCGACGCAACATCACCGCTCATCAGTTAGGAGGTGGGAGGCAGTGAGCGGCAGAGCGGTGGAGGGGCGTCGCAGTGCTCCTAGCCAATCAGATGAGAGATATTTGCATGCTGTTTGCATGTATGAATATTCATGAGCAAAGCTGGAATCCGGTCATTTTGGAAACACCCCTAAAACAGTCCATTAAAAAAGAGCTATACAGAGACACCTGAGCACTTTTTTTTTACAAAAACGGCTCACATGTCATTCATTCATACTAGAGACCACAACTAGACATTTTAAAATGAAAGAAAAAACGACGGAAGGTGACCTTTAAAATTGTTATTTTGCTGAAGATCGAGTATCCTGTCTTTCTAAACTTCATCTCCACTTTGGGCTTCCATCAAAAGAATTCAGCGGGGACTGCACTGGAAATTGCACAGTAAGGGGTAGTGCGGTTTTCCCAACAATTTTCATGAGCCTCAGACCAATCGAGAAGGGTCTGTCTGTCTCCTGCAAGACTACAAGGAATGCACACAGCAAAAAATGCCTACTACAATAAAAACGCCCACTACAAGGAACGCCCACTACAGTCACAAGACTAAAACCCAGGGCCCCACGTAATTTTTTTTTTTTTTGCTCAATCCAAGCTAATTTGATGGTTTACTTTAAATGTTTACTGAAATTGTGTGCAAAAACAATGTTTAAATCTGCTTTACTGTGATTTTTGTTAGTAACATTTAGCATAGTGGTTTGTGTAACACTTTGAGTAACACTATACTTTAGCTACAATAATGAACGCCGGTGTTCTTAGGAGTTGTGTTCCCCTGCACTGGTGTTACCCTAGTGTATTTTTAAATGTACAAATACCAGAAAATGTGCCACATTTGAAAATGCCCCCCCCCCCCACACAAGTCTCAATAGGATATTCGAACTGTGTGTGTTTATGTGTGATAGAGAATTGTTATTCAACAAAGAATGTTGCTGAAACTAATTGTAATGCCATGTCTTTTGTACAAGCAGTTTGTACAAGCAGTACCACATAATGGATAAGAAGCTAAAACAAGCACTTCACTCAAAAGTCTGTTTTAGTTTTGTCTCAGTTAATGGAAATGCATATTTAATTAACTTGAAAATTACTTTTTAGTATTTAATGGAATATACTGAGTTTGGGTTAGTCAGGGAAGTGTATTAAAACAATTTTTATGTCACCAGAGCTCAATAAGACAACAAATGAAAATAAAAACTCATATAACTTTATTATATTTATTTACAGGGCATATATTTAAGTATTGGTTAATGGCCATCAAGTCAAGAGGCTTTTATTGTCATTACATCTGAGTACAGGTACACAGTGTAATGAAATTACGTTCCTCCGGAACCATGGTGCAACATAGAACAACAAGCAATCGACAACATAAAGTGCAAGAGTGACGACAGTGCAACATAAAATATAAAATTATAACACTAAATAACAATAAATACAATAAATACAAAAGACGAGACAATTTAAAGACAGGACAGTGCAGTACCGATACGGTATAATAGAGTGTATAGTGAGGATAAGGTGCAGAGATGTGTAACATACTGTAACATATAGAACATATATAATCACAGCAGTTACTGAGGTAGAGAGTTTATAGTTTTTAAGTGTGCAGCAAATATTGCTGAAGGAATAAAGACATGTCAGTCTCTGGTGCTGAGTGTGTGTGTGGGTAAAGTTCAGTCTTTGTGTGTGTAAAGGGGTGGTGGGGTGTTCAGTTCAGATTTGTGAGAGTGTGTTGGGTGTGTGGTGGGTGGGGTTCAGTTCTGTTTCTGAGTGTTGAGAAGTCTGACTGCCTGGTGGATGAAGCTGTTGCAGAGTCTAGTAGTGGAGGCTCGGATGCTCCTGTATCTTCTGCCGGACGGCATCAGAGCGAAGAGTCTGTGTGAGGGATGGGTCGGGTCATCCACAATGCTGGTGGTTTGAGGATGCAGCGTGTGGTGTAGATCTCGGTGATGGATGGAAGAGAGACGATGATCTTCTCAGCTGTCCGCACTATCCGCTGTAGGGTCTTGCAGTCTGAGGTGTTGCAGTTCCCAAACCAGACGGTAATGCAGGTGCTCAGGATGATTTCTACAGTCCCTCTGTAGAACATGGTGAGGATGGGAGGTGGGAAATGTGCTTTCCTCAGTCTCCGCAGGAAGTAGAGGCGTTTCCTGCATATTTAAACTCAGAATGAGTTTAAATATGCTAGGCATGCAACACACTAATGTTAAGATGAATACAATTGTCAAAAAATCAGAAAGGAACAGCTATAATGCAATATACTGCAGACACACTAGATGGCAGCATGAAAATAAAACAGATGGGCGTTTTTACGTAGTCTTGCGGGACGCAGATAGAAACTCTTGGAGAGAAAAGACTATCGGCTCCACAAATCCCGTCTCCCGCGCGTTGTGTGATTGGCTACAACGGAAAGTCTCTCTGTGCTGTGATTTGCCAGGACGAGTGTTTACTGGCGTGTACAACTAGCCAATCACAGCACAGCGGGGCGGGTTCGTCGGTTCGTCTGAATGCGGGTGGAGAAAAAAACACATCACACCGCGGAAGCGGAGTTCGTCCTGTTAAACGTGGCGTAGCTCGTAGGGGGAACCGACTGGCTGAATCCGGCGCCGAGCTGAGGACGTGTACTCACACCCCCCAGAACCCGAGGACGATCCGGACCGAGAGCAGCACGGATGCAGCTGAGATCTGACAGCGGGTGTTGACGCTGGCGCAGCGCGGACAGTCTCTGCTGTGGTTCAGGTCGAAGGGAATCTCAGGAAGAGCGATTATGGCTGAAAACAGCGAGATGGACGAGGTGAGTCGAGCTCACATTCAGTGGAAATTCGGTAGCGATTCAATGGAGATAGAGGCTGGGTAGGTTACGCAGGAACAGCTGAAGGTTACCGGTATATCACCTCGCTACCTGCTATCGTCCCTGCAGATGAGAAGACCTGATTGCTAATGTATGGCCTGGTCTGAGTGCAGTAATATTATTGTGCAGTATGTGCAATTTAAACGTTTTATTTATTTTTAAAGAGCCAAAATGCTCTGCATTGCTGTCTCTGTCATACAGTCTCTCTCTCTGTGTCTAAATTGCAGAGAGGTACTCCCTTTGGTGTTTATTTCTCTGTATGAATGAATTGGAGTATGTTTTGACTCCTGTTTCAATCGAAAGTAGCGCGTCTTTGAACCTCACAATTTCACAGCTGGCTCACTGGCGTGGTTAGTAGTAGGTGGTGTTGTGGTTAACACGGTGTTAACACCTTTTTTTTCCTCGATTGCTGCTGGTATTTGTGGTAAGGTGAGCAGTTCTCAATTGGAAGTGGTTGAGCTCTTCTCCCAGCCCCCTTCTACGAGCTCATGGCAAGCAAAGTCTGTGGCCAATCAGAGGGGGTCACATAGAGTCATATTTGTCCAGATGTCTGTTTAAAGACCAGTGTCAGGTCTGGAACAGGTTTTTTGGTTTACAGCTAAAAAAAAAAAAAGGGTTAAAAAGGGGTTGAAAATTATATAACCTTCAGTGGCCATCAAAGACCAAATACACCTATACCTATAAGTGCTGATTACTGAATAAAATCAAACTCATCTCCGCTCACCCCCAGCACTCCAAAATACATAGCTTTTATCAAATGCTCCCAAAAGGCTTATAATGCTAGCAATATGGGCATAGCATTGCCCATGCAAAAAAAAAAAAACTGTTGTTACATCATTAACAAGGCTCAAAGTGGAAACACATAAAATCCAGCTGTTGCTGAAACTATTTCTAAAATATTTATGCATTTTCACATTATTAATTGTATCCTACCTATTTATCACTCAACCTATCATGACTTAAATTCAAGATGGCGGCGCCTGGAAAACTATATCAAGTTACTGTGTGTATAAATGGTATAAACAGTATTTTTAAAACACTACCTGTGCACTTTTAAAGTTTTAATAACAGAGGCCTTAGAATTCTACCAATGAAGTGGGGAGCAACTTTGAGCTTGTTAATGGTGTACAAATTGCGATTTATTAGCATGGACAAGGCTAAGCCCCTATCTCTAGCATTGTAAGCCTGTTAAGCTAAAGCTAAAAGCACTGTATTTCTGAATGCTGAGGGTGAAAAGAGGTGGGCTTTTCAACAAAGGGTTGTTCTTGTTATCATGTTTCACTACACCCCAAGTCCATTTCACACAGGAGTTCTCCTTTAAGGGTTTAGGAAAATATCGATATATAAAAGTATCGCAATATCATGTAATCATTGTAATAATGCAGTGATTCTTAAAAACATAGTATCACATTTTAATAAACCATTTACATGCAGAGATTGACAGTGGCAGACATTTAATTTCAAAGCATCTGTGTTACTGAAGAGGATACATTCTTTAAATAAGCTATTTTTTTTATTGGTGTTCATTTCAAAGAATATGACAACCAGTATTATTCATCACAGGTTTACTCTATTCAATTGATTAGTGCTGCAATGTGGAGTAATGAAGCAGTAACAATTTGACCTAGTAAGTCAAATTGGAGCGTCAAGTTTTAGGGAGTTTACAGGGTGTATGTTTCAATAAAAATATTGATATTTAAGGCCACTTATTGAAACAATATGATATAATCCAAACAAAGCAAAATGGTATATATTGATCCTTACTATGTTGTCCCTTCAAATCAAGCTGTTTTTGTAGAATAAAAAGTATACTTTTCTTCTACTCATTTGTATGTGAATGATTATGTGTACTGTATACTATGACTGATAGTAATAAACACATACACCGTATATAATCCTGCATGCAGTGTCACAATATATTGCTGTTTTTGCTACATATATTAAATTCATATCATGTCATATACACATCATAGTATACATTTCTATACATATCCTTTCATTTCTGTGCTTTCTCTTTGTAGTTTAGCAATGCTATATGCCCCAAAGAACCAGAACATTATAACGATTATAAACATTATGACATCTGCCTCAGATACTCAGTTTCTGGTCATCTGCATGGCATCAAATCAGTAGGTGCTTTCATTAGTGAACTGGACAAAGGTCAGCACTGGCACTCAAATTAGGTCAGCAGATACATGACCTCATAGACATGGGGACAGTGGGCACTACCCTGTAAGTTGCAACACAATTCTCCTACAACTGTCAATAAACATTTCCATTGTGCTTCTGATGGATCGCCCATTGATGAGCCTTGTTGCTGGTTATCATCATAAGGAGAAAAGAGATGTTCAAACAGATTCGTCACCCGGACATAATGATCTGACCCTCGTCAGAGTGGCTCATGCTTCTTCATGCTGCCCGTTTCTCCACATTCAACGAGATGATAATGAGAATCGACTGTTCAGTGGCCGTCTAGCAGAGATCCTGGACCTTGACATGCAGTGCTGTCAACACTATTACCTTTATCTGAGAGGGGCACCAGAATTGTAAAGGAGTTCTTTATAGGGAACTGATCTAAGATCAGCACTTCCAGTCAAAACTTAAGACCTAATAATGGTGTAGATTTAGAGCTGACTTAAAACCACAGAGTAAAGGGGTTGATACTGCTCTGTTTGTGTGTGTGTGTCTCTGTGTGTGGATTAGCTTCCAACCTAGCAGTGCACACTGTGTTGATTTATTGATGAAAATGAGAAGAGATGACACACACACATGCACATCATCTGCACACCTGAGCTTTGTGTGTGTGTCTGTGTTCATGAGCAAGAGCGGAGGGAATGGTGTGTGTGTTTGTCTTTTTGTCTGTGAGAGAGAAAGAGAGAGAGAGAGAGAGAGAGAGAGAGAGAGAGATTAAGAACTTTGTAAGTGAATACTCCAGTTTCATGCCACAGATCTGCTTACACACCCTGACCTTGTGCTTTTTCCATTGTAGCCGTGTGTTTATATGTGTGTGTGTGAGAGTGTGTGTATTTGCCTGTTGCTGAGAGACAGAATTTTTATTGAATGTGGACAGAACGCTGCCTAAGAGCTTCTAAACAGCAGTGAAAAAAGACCAAGGTGTATTTGTAATGTGTGTGTGTGTGTGTGTGCATGTTTGAATGAGTGTGTGATTGGTGCTATAATGAGAGTAATCCACTTAAGTTAATACCAGAGAGAACACGCCCCTACTCTTTCACACTGTGGGGCAACAGAAATTCAATTGTGTGGCAAGGTACACACAGACACACTCAAGTTTGTGGTTGCACAATTTGAATGGCGTATTTATATTTGAGGTTTTAGTTTGAATACTTACAATAACACTGATCCATCCATTATATATAACGTATTATAGCATGCTTGTGCCATATCCCAATTTTTAAATTTGTTAGGGTGTGAGGAAAAGGAGATACTCCTGTTTTTATTTTGATTTTAAAAAGCAATGCTAACAATCTTTCATTGCCGCTTACTTTGCAGTTACTTTGAGTTAGCTGAGGCTAGTCATTAGGGTTTCCTACATCTCATATGGAAATAAGGAACACGTTGTTTGAGGATGGCGGGGAAACACATCCTCACTATATCAACTTTATAATGGATGATTATTAAACTGACACTCATCTTTATTTTTACACACAACACTAACTTCTAAAACTACTTCTACACTCTACTTTTGATTCTACACAATGACTCTAAAAGATATCTCTCAACAAAGTTAGAGATTATCACCATAATCCTGCATACATGGGCCCCAGTTCCATTTAACCCCTTGGCCCTACCACTTAACCCTACTACTCTTAGTTAGTTTCAAAGGGAAGGGGGTGTGCTATGGCCTGTTGAACACAGATTTCTTTTTCTAAAAAATGCACACTCTTAACGGAGGGCTGTGATGGCAAGATGGCGGCACAATCGACCAAAGAAACGTAAAAAAGTAAATACCTTGTTAAAAATGATGATAACCACTAGATGTATTACTATAGATAATGTGAAGTTTTAATGTTGTATGGCCATTTACCTTATAACAAGCATGAAAAACTGCTAGCAGTATGTCTTAGTAGCAGTTCCACTGTAAATGCGTCAACAGCAAGCAGAGGTTGCATCAAAGACTAGACTATGTTGCTGGACTTTAGCTTTCAATTGCTATCCCATCAACCCTGCAGGGTGGCGTACAGGTTCTTGAACTGTGTAACTTAACTGTTCCAAGGGTCCAAGGGTTGCACGCAAAACCAAAGCGTAGGGTTACAAATTAGAAATGGGATTGAGCCATAATCTCTACACACACTGATAGAACTACAAACAGTGATAGCGAGGGGTAGGGTTGTTGTTAACAACCATAAGACAGCCATAAGAACAGCTCTTCTATATAACAAGTCCTATGAAATCCCAGGGCATCACTAGCTAGTGAGCATGAAGGTTAACCAGCTAAACTGAGGGATGGACTGGGGAGCTCCAACTGCTATGGAGAAACCTGGGGGCTGTACATGCAGCTGGGTTCATGCCTCCCCTGGTGGTTATTTTCTCTTCCCTCTCTGTATTTCTCTTCATTTTTAGGTTCAGCGGTGGAACGAGCTTTGAGGCATTTATGAGTCTTATGCCCCCCACCCCATCTCCACACCCCTGTCAGGAGTATCATAGCAATGCTCACAGCACAGTTGTCTAACCTTAAAAATATGGAACAAAGTGCGTTTAAGTGTAAGTATACTCAACATGAAAAAGTAAAAACTTTTAACCTTCAAATTATTATGTACTAAAATACATACTAAATGTACTATTTTGAAACAACTTATGCCAACTAAGATATATTTAAATTGTTATAAAGCTAAATTTAAATATAAAATAAAAGCATTAGGTTGTGCTTTTGAGTTCTTTTTCTCATATAACTACATACTTCAAACTTAAGTAGATTTAAGTATGCGTTTTTAAACATCATTTTTAATACACTTGATGTTTATTGTAAATGTACTACTTTGAGTATTGATGCACATATTGTGTACACCTTAATGTTACTAGGTAAAAAAAATACACTTTAAGCAATATTTAATGTCACTACATGTATTTTATATCAACACAACATATAATTTCAAGCATATTGCTTAAAAGTAATTTTTTAGAGAAAGTATATTTAAAGTGCATTTTTATAAAGTATATAAAATATATTTTTTAGTATTCTTTACCTAATTTGAATCTACTTTTAATCCTCTTAAGTATGTCTCCTTTTTAAAAGGTTAGTTTTTAATTATGGGATTTCCTATTGTTATTAATTATTAAATATCCTATTGGACAGTTGCCAACCCTACTCATCATCATGACATGATTGTGGTCAGCTCAGCTGTGGAAGGAACTGTAGAATAGTGAACAAATGTAATATTAGCTAATGCTAACAATAGTTAACTTACCAACTGGTATTTGACAAATGATTAAGTGCATTTGTGTTAAAGCTCCCCCTACATTCAAAAAGTGTAATTCATTCTTTGAGTCACCACTTTGAGACACTTTTTCCTAAACATTCTTTTATTTCATAATTTCCTTTGATGAATATTTAAATACTTGATAATCCAGACTTGATAAACCAATAAATGTACTTTGGAGAAATAATTCAATGTTGTTTTCATAGTTGATTCTAAAAAGCACACAAGTGCAGGTCTGTGGAAGATATAGGTGGTTACTGCAAGTCTGCCCAAATGCATTGTGGGTAGTGTGTTCTTTATTATTAATGTCAGTGCCATTAATTAATTAAGAACACTTGAGGTCATTAGAATGTAGCAGTGATGTAGAAGGGAAGTGCAGGAGAATCCTGTGGAGGAACGGCTGGCTTCCTAGGCCAGAAGGGCTTGCTGTGCTAATGCTAATGTTAATGTAGGTAATCTCACTGGTTAATCAGCATTCCAGCAGGTGTTTGTTTTGGGAAATGTCAGCTGAAATCTCTAAAAGGGGTCTAGGAATGTAGAGAGAGATCTGTGTGTCTGTCTGTCTGCTCTTTATTGTCTATTGACTGTAAAATAATTAATGAAAGGTGTTTTCCCTGCGTTTTACCTTTCGGGCTGATTCTCAGAATGCCAGAGGCTTCTGATTACAGGTGTAGAAAGCACTGAGGTGTTTGTTTGTGTGTGTGTGTGTGTGTGTGGCAGGCTCTCTCGATGCAGGTGTTCTCGAGTACACCATGGTACTGCTGAGAGTGCAAAATGGCTGTAAGGGTGTGTGTGCCTGTGTGTGTATGTGTGTGCGTGTAACTTTCTGGACAAAATATCCTGACACAGGAAAATATTGCTTTTTTGTAGCATTGCTGTGAGGATTTGATCACATTCAGTGACAATAGCATTATGGTATTAAATTGAGGTTGGATGATCATCATCATCATCATCATCATCATCATCATCATCATCATCTCCATTCTCAAAAGTACTGGATGGAATGTTATCATCCCAAAGGACTCACACAGCTCAGTGGCATTAAGCATGGTGCCCATAGATTGTGTGTTTCTTGGCAATGCTTTTCGACATGGTCTAGACCAGGGGTGTCCAAACTTTTTTTGTTTAGGGCCAGACGGAGAAATATATGTGCAGTCACAGGCCACAGAATCATAGACAAATAATGAAATATACCACTTATAATAATACATTTTCTTGATTACTATCATTTACACACCATTTTACTTGAGTTACTATCTTTATCAGTGTTGTGCAGAAGGGTGGAGAAGGGATAAAATTTAGTGTTTAATGGTACCAGTGTGCTGGAACGACTATCCCTGCTAAACCTAATATATTCATTCTAAAAACTGGGGTATCGGGTCGCTTATCGCAGAAGTTCTTCTGGCCACGTCACTCGTCTTTACGTACTTACGTCACATGTACAGCCTGCTGTTTTACTGCGAGCACACTCTCGCCGCTTTTAGACTCGGGCTGGTTTTCCACGCAACAACTGCACACTCTCTGCGCTTTTAGACTCTTTGCCCCGTTTTCTGCGCTACAACTGCACACTCTCGCCGCTTTTAGACTCTTTGCCCCGTTTTCTGTGCTACAACTGCACACTTTCAGCGCTTTAAGACTCTTTGCCCCGTTTTCTGTGCTACAACTGCGCACTCTCGCCGCTTTCAGACTCTTTGCCCCGTTTTCTGTGCTACAACTGCACACTCTCAGCGCTTTTAGACTCTTTGCCCCGTTTTCTGTGCTACAACTGCACACTCTCGCCGCTTTTAGACTCTTTGGCCCATTTTCTGCGCTACAACTGTACAATCTCGCCACTTTTAGACTCTTTGGCCCCTTTTCTGACACATAGCGTTCAACCTTTGAATCTCACATTATAAAACCTTAGCGAGCAAACTTTAATTTTATTTGTAAAATACCTCGCGGGCCTCTCCAAAAAAAAGGAAACAGGCCGCAAATGGCCCACAGGCCGTAGTTTGGACACCCATGGTCTAGACAATCTGAAGGGGTGTCCACAAAAATATGGCCATGTACCATGTTTATATAAATCTTTTGACTAGGAATAGAAATGTATGTGTGTGTGTGTGTGTGTGTGTGTGTAACAAACATAGTAGTAATGTGCTTTTTGGACTTATTTTGAAGTATAGGTTAGTATCTCTTCCCAGTTCATTGTTTAAGGCAACAGCAGCAGTAAATATGTGTGTGTGTGTGTGTGTGTGTGTGTTTGTGTGTGTGTGTAATTGTGGTTGTAAGACAGCAGCAGTAAATGCAGTAAAAGTGTTTAGAGTAGTGTTAGTGAGGATGTGGATGGTCGAAGCTGCAGGGCGCAGCATTGATTCAGCAGTTAAAAGCAGCCCTAGCACCCCTCCCTTACATAACTCCAGTGCTATAATTAGCTCTGAAGCCACACACACACACACACACACACTGCTGCTTTTCACACAGCAGGACTGGCCACTTTCTCTGAGGGTCAGTTTCATAGCAGGGTTGCCAGATTGTATAAGCTGCCTAAATGACAAAAGTGAGCTTGTTGATTGGTCTGGCACAGCACAATCACATGTGACTGGAAAGCTAATAGAATAGCATGGTATTTATGTTGATATTGTTGGGAGTAAAACGTTTCATTTATAATGTATGAGTTACCCACCATGGATTAATGGTCTACAAAAAGTCTCAAGGCAATCAAGCACAGAACTGATTGTTGTGCTGTGTTTGTTTAGATTTTAAGTGGTCAGTTAAATTTTATGTGGTGACTTGCGTAAGCTGCAAACTTACAGTTGTCACAAAAACCTCACATAAAATAAAGAACACATTTTTTTTTTCGAATTATGTAATAATCTCTGTATAGTATAAATCATGAAATATTCATAGGTACATATTTATACGTACAGTCTAATACATTTGGAACATAGTATTAAAGATAGATACTTATATTAATGCAATTGTATATTTTGTGATGTAAAAGCAAATGTGTGTACTGTTTGGATATGCTATGTTGAATTATTATTAGTAATAATATACTAAATAGTAAAACAAATAAAAATAAAAACAATAAAAAATATACAACTTAAATAAAAACGTTTAAGCATATGTATAGTATCTCTAAGAGAACTAAAGCTACAAATTAAAAATAAAGGTAAATATAAATCAATAAAATAAGGAATAATGACTAAAATAGTAAAACCATTGACTGCTATTCAGGTCAATGCATGTTACTGTTCTGTTTAAAACCCTACCAGCAGTCACCCATCAGAGGTCCATACCTATCTTAGCTACAGAGGTGCTTGCTCTGCACACACACACACACACACACACACACACACACACACACACACACACACACACACACACACACACACACACACAGGGGTAAGTCACAGTGCACAAACCCAACTTTTACATCAACATTAAACAGAAATCAAAATAAAATATCATTGTTTTTCCCATAAATTACCTGCCTACGCACCTTTACGGCATGAACAAGCTGGTCAGTTTCCTCTACTTAGAAGAGCAGAAGTGCTACGCCGTTAGGATGCCCAAAACACACCCATAATTAATTATGCGAATTAGTACATGCATTTAGTGCGTTTCGAGCCACGCTGCACAGTGCGCGGTTGACAGCTCACCTATACAAAGCATTTTTAATGTTATCTGGGTGAATTAATTAAATACAGAGCCCCACAATAAGTAATTTCTTCAGTTAGATCAGCCCTATTTGGTTGAAAATTTCTTCAATCTGGCAACCTGACCACTCTGTGTTATAAATAACAGCTGTGTTTTCTCTCCTTTTCACTCAGTGTGAATCAATACAGAGTGTGTGTGCTTGTGTGCGTGTGTGTGTGTGTGTGCGCTTGCTTACGTGCTTTTCCACAGATGAGAAATAGTCAAGGTCACGTATGTGCTTTATTACAGGTGTGTGTGTTTAGATAGTAATATGGGTAAAGGTATAGAAATCTGCGTCAGCACACTCTGAACCCAGGGTGTGACTAAACACATAATACCTGTTGTTATTTAACCCCTTGCTTTTAGCACACACACACACACACTTCATACGGGTTATTAACTTTGTCAAACTGGAAATCTCTTTACTTCTTCATTTATAGTGTGTGTTTAGATGCCCACATTAAAACTGAGTGGGCTGCATATCCACAGGTCAGTAAAATGACTCAGTGTCTGGAATTCGTATATTTTTTTGTATCACTGTATAAAGAAGATCCTGCCGCCTTTAGTATTGAATGCTCTGAAGTAGTTTCTGTATGATTCACTGAGAACGCATCTCATCTCATCTCATTCGTGTGGAAGCGATTGCTGTTATTATCACTTTTACTGATGTCCTTTATGAAAGACAGATGGAAGTTGTAAAGTTTATTCACATGTATATTTGTTCAAAGTTGTAGTTTGTGACCCAAACAAAACAAAAGTAAATTCTTTACATTGTTAAAATGAACTTTTACATGTCAAAATATCATCCTAATATCACAAAGATAAATTGTCTAATTAATGAAGCTTGTTTTCAACTGTGTTATTATAGGAGATTGTTAATTGCTGTATTATTATTGGAGCTATTCAATAATTTTAGCATCAAATATTTAAGCTATTTAAATTGCAGATTTAAAGGTCAAAAATAAACTCAAAATATTTAAGCTTAGTAATAAGTTTCTATTTGTTACAGGGCTTTAAAAACAATCATTTTAGTATGCAGATTCAAATTGTCATTTTGACAGCAAGGTCAGTTTGCAGGGTCACCAATGCTGCAACACCAGTTGAGGCTTGCTAAAATGCCCAACCAAACCTGTGATCAACAACACAGTGCTCTAACCACAGTTTCTAATTTAATGACAATTTTATGTGTGTGTGTGTGTGTGTGTGTGTGTGTGTGTGTGTGTTTTCTTTGCAGGACTGCTTTGAAGATGCCTATGATCGAATCCCAGTGTAAGTGACCTTTTATTAATTCTGCAGTATGTATCTGTATATGTGTATGTTTATGTGTGTTAGATATCATACATAGAACAGAAATTCCACATACTGTACTGATTCATACATTCATTTGATCAATACTGCTTAATTTTACAGGGTGGCAGAGATGAAAACGTGTGTGTGTGTGTGTCTGTGTGTGTCTGTGTCTTTTTGTTTTTGTGTTTGTGTGTGTCTTTGTGTGTGTGTGTGTGTGTGTGTGTGTGTGTTTGTGTGTGTGTGTAGAAGGATTAGATAAAAAAGCGCTGAGAGAGTGATAAGTGGCCTTATTATTTCCTCTGGTATCTGTCACTAATGTCCCACGGTTGCTGTGACGTGTGTTTATTTTTTAGATAAAGGAGCGGTGTGTATCGGTGTGTGTGTACGGGTATATGTAAAGCTGAAAGTTTAACAGCACTTTCCTCATTCAGTGTGTGTTTTACAAAGCAGGTTTTCTCTTTTAACGAACTTACCTGCGAGATAGAAATGAGAGATCCAACATACTTACATAAATTACTTTCCTAAACATATGAAATTATATAGTAAATAAATTAATAAGCAGCACTAAAAACTAACTGTATTTTTTCTTTAATTGGAACAACAGGACATTGGTTAGTGTGATTTTAATTCAGCTGTACTGTCCTGTGTGTTAGGGCTGGGGCGGTATTGATTTTTTATAACCGCGGTAAAAAACTAACGCATCACCGCGATATTGCGGTTAACCGCGAGACCCCAACCCCCCCCCCCCCCAAAAAAAAAAACACCACAAATTTATTGGTAACAAATCTTTATTCTTCAAACCATACAGCCTACATACAACCTCTACATAAACCATAAATACAGCATAACAAGTGAACATATGCTGCCTGTATAATTCGTCATTGTACAGCTAACCTGTCTTTTTCCGAGCAGACTTTTTGAAGGAGGAGCTTGTCCGCCTCCCCCTTCTCCATCCATAGATCTATTTTAGGGCTGGCCCGAATAGCGGTTTTGAGCTCAGGATATTCGGCAGTAATTGGTAGCGAATATTCTAATATTCGTTTAAAAAAAAAAGACGAATTAATCCACAGCAAAATTTTCCACTGACCCCCGGCCCCGAAAAAAATATATTTCTCACCCCTTTCCTCGGGCCGTTTGGGCTCAAGGCTCAAGAAGTCTGTGATAGGCGTCTGTTTTTTTTATTATTCACACTCTTCTTATTTCTCATTAAATATCTACTAGATACAGATTATATCTGTACAGTATCATTTATTTCACTTCCCTCCTGAATATTTGGAGTGCATTATGTCTCCTTATGTTGTGTAGTTATGTAGTTTTCACCCCGGAATTTCTGCTGCCTCACACCAGGCTTCGGCTGCATCGCAGGGCAGGAGCGCAGCTGCGTTACGGCTATTTCGTTTGAATTGTGCAGTGCAGAGTATTACAGATTTTGTATTTTTGCACTTGGGCTATTAGTTCAATATTAAATATTTCGTTTGTTTATAAATTATTTTATATTCTTAAACCATGTTAAATTATATTCGATTGGAGGAAATTAATTCAGACATCATTTCTTTTTTGTCCCGTTACCGTTCCGCAAAAAAAAATCCTTCTTTTAATCCCGCATCAGCCCGCCACATACACAGTTTTGCCGCACCTGCCCCGCGGTCCTAAATAAATTTAATAAATTACATTTAGTGCTTAAAATTAAAAAAAATATTTATTAAAACCGCGCTGAATAGTGCGGTCACGTTACCACATTACAAAAAAAATCGGTGTGTGCGCGTGTCGGTCCATTCTCCGCTCCTTTTTTGTGCTTAGGGTTTTTTTGTTGCGTGCATGAGAATCACTGCGTGATTATTACAATTTTCTTAACTATTTATGTGCTCCCACATCCTCTGGATTGATTAAACTCCTGTTCCCGCCAATAACAATTCAGTTCTGTCTGTGCCGCAAGATATCCTGACGGGAACCGCGTCATATAATATGTTGATTAAAATGTCGTGACGTTAAGAAATCGGCTCGCAAGAGACAACCGACCAAAAAAAAGACATTAGTTCCATTTTAAAATAACTGAAACCTGTCCTTTATGTTTGACAATTTTTGTTTCACTTTACGTGTCCTTACTCATCTGAAGTTTATTTATCTGAACTGAGTTTTATATGGTTATATTTGTAGCGGTTCTGAACTCAGTTCCGCGTGCTGTGAAAGAGACAAGGCGCAGCGCATTTTACCTCAGACTTGGTCAGATAACAACATTTCAGTAAAGATGGTGGTTATAGTTTTATATCATTGCTTTGCTGTTTGAACTACACTTCAACCAACCTTACTATTTTTACCGCGCGTTCTCCGCGGTGCTCACGCAGAACAGCCAGCAGTCAGACAATGAATTAATATATTTTACTTTCTCAAAATGTGACCACGGAACACCTTACATGGCTCTATGGTTTACCTTGAGGTGGGTGAATTAGTTTGATGTGTTGGCGAGAGGTGCAGACACCACTTTCCGGCAAATCTTGCAGATGATTCTCTTCTGTTCTGAGTCTTTTTCTTCCTTTTTTCTCAACTTACTGAGCCTGCCCTGTAGCTTCCATTTCCGAGCCAATATTAGTGCTGCTAATCTTCACTCTCTTCAGCAGCCTCAATGGAGACGAAGTGAGCAGGAGACTCCAGAGCTGTTCTGACCTCAATGAGTACCACGCACCGCGTTTTGCTTAACCCATTCGCCGCCGCGCCAGTGCAGCGGCAGCACAGATAAATGACCAAAAATTTTATATTCGATATTATGAATTTTGAGATCGTTTGACACCAATATCTATCGCGATCAAAATGTATTTGATATATTGCACAGCCCTATAGTGTAGGACTTACACTTGACATATTAATACTGAATTCACCACAGTTGTGCTTATATGGAGCATTTTACTACCGCTCAAAACGCAGTCAATCAGATTTGACAGCCATAAAAAAATGCGGTAATGACGGTAATGAGCTCATCACCGCGGTGACGTCCCATAACCGCGGTATTGCGGTAATAAAATTATCGTCACAGCCCTACTGTGTGTCGATCGAGGAAGGTTAAAATGCAGACATCATTTCAGGAACTTAATGTCCCGTCCATCTTGTATATGCTGTGAGGGCTCACTTGAACTCTGATAAGTCACATTGCCTTGCCATGAGCACTTATACAGTTGTGGGCGTTCCAAAATCAATTCCCACGCTTATCCCGTGAATTTTGGCATATCCGTGTAGATTATACCACATTTAGGTGGACTGTAAGTTTAGGAACTGTATGTCTGGTTCCCTGGCCTCTTGCTGCAGAACTTGTTAACTTAGCTCAAATGCTAAGCTAACACACTTATCTTTAACATTTATACACTGGTTGCTATTTTACAAAGCAGGATCTAGAAATATACAGGGCCATCTCAAAAAATTAGAATATCTTTTGAAAAGTTACTTTATTTTAGTAACTCAGTTCAAAATGTGAAACTCATATATTATATAGATGTTTTACACACAGATTGATCTATTTTAAGCGTTTATTGATTTTATTATTGATGATTATGGCTTACAGCTAATGAAAACCCAAAAATCTGTGTCTCAGAAAATTAGAATATCATATAAGACCAATTAATACTTTTGGCACTGTGGGCAGTGTGCCAAGTTCAGCTGGAAAATTAAATCCGCATCTCCATAAAAGTTATCAGCAGAGGGAAGCATGAAGTGCTGTAAGATTTTGTGGGAAAACAAAACTGCTCTGACTTTAGACTTGATATAACACAGTGGAGCAACACCAGCAGATGACATGTCTCTCCAAACCATCACTGATTGTGGAAACTTCACACTAGACCTCAGTAGCTTGGGACTCTGCTTCCTTAATTTACAAATGAAATGTAAAATTTACTGATGATCAGTGATGGTTTGGAGAGACATGTCATCTGCTGTTGTTGATCCACTGTGTTTTATCAAGTCTAAAGTCAGTGCAGTTTTTTTCCCACAAAATCTTACAGCACTTCATGCTTCCCTCTGCTGACAACTTTTATGAAGATGCGGATTTCATTTTCCAGCAGGACTTAGCAAACTGCCCACACTGTAGAAAGTGCCAATTTGTCTTGTATAATATTCAAATTTTCTGATACACTGATTTTTGGGTTTCATTGGCTGTAAGCCATAATTATCAATAATAAAAGAAATAAATGCTTAAAATAGATCAGTATGTGTCTAATACATCTATTGTATATGAGTTTCACATTTTAACTGAATTACTGAAATAAAGTAACTTTTCAAAGATATTCAATTTTTTTAGATGACCCTGTATATAATGAAATTCTGGACATCAAGTAATAGCCCCTATAGTGTCAATCCAATCAATAATTAACTACTACTTTTAAATTATTTACTTTAAGTTGTTAAACCACCCTACAAAGGTGTTTTTAACAAATTAAAGCATTTTATTAAAAATCTTTCATTAAAACCAAGCCAAAAGTAAAGATGCACCAAAAATGACATCTGCTGTCAAAAACATATTTAATTATTTGTTAGTTATTTGCTTTTCATTATTTCAAATATTAAATATATGAACGAATGTTGTAGATAAAAAAGTTTTTTAATTAATATAAAGAAAACTGGATATAGATATAGAAGATATAGATTTAATATAATGATTACTCACTTTGGTATAGCTGTCTATATATTCTCCTATAAAACAGACCTGGCTGTGGTCCTAATGTATCTGGCTAACTGTGAAATGCTGCTCTGTGAAACATTCTCTGTGACCTCTCCGTCTGTGGATCAGGTGTGTTAGATTAAGGCTGTAACTGGACTCTGCAGGGCAGGACGTCTACAGTAGCATGACTGAACATGTCTGGTTTAGTCTAATTCGCCCTGATTTAATTATACAAATGAAATCATCAGCAGAAAGGACCTGCACAAAACAAACATGGAGCCGAGTAGCTGCTCTGGGTTTCTCAGGGTTCTTCTCGTCTCTCTGCAGCGCCTCGAAGATGGACCTGCAGACGTCCATCGAGGAGTGCAGCATGGCTCTGAACCTTGTGCTCAACAACAAGTTCTCAGAAGCTTTGGACCTGCTTAAACCCTGGTATGTGTGTGTGTGTGTGTGTGTATGTGATTGTCAATGTGTTAGTGTGTATTTTCAGTACTGGAATGTTGTTATTTTGTAGAAAACAATGATAAAAATAGCTCTAAATCTTCAATTCAGTTTATTAATCATTATTACATACCAACCCTCTACTTTTTCTACCTATTGTCTGTAATACTTATGGGAAACATTATGTTTTATCTATCTGGACAAAAAAAAATCTGAATCAGTTTCTCTGATTTTAATATTTATAGGTATATGTTTGAGTAAAATGAACATTGTTGTTTTATCCTATAAACTACCAACAACATTTCTCCCAAATTCCAAATAAAAATATTGTCATTAAGAGCATTTATATGCAGAAAATGAGAAATGGCTGAAATAACAAAAAAGATCTTTCAGAGCTTTCAGACCTCAAATAATGCAAAGAAAACAAGTTCATATTAATAAAGTTTTAAGAAATCAGAATTCAGAAATGGAATAACCCTGGTGTTTAATCACAGTTTTCATGCATCTTGGCATGTTCTCCTCCACCAGTCTTACACACTGCTTTTAGATAACTTAATGCCACTCCTGGTGTAAAAATTCACGCAGTTCAGCTTGGTTTGATGGCTTGTAATCATCTATAGTCCTCTTGATTATATTCCAGAGGTTTTCAATTTGGTAAAATCACTCATCAAAGGAACTCATCATTTTTAAGTGGTCTGTATGTACATGTAGTAGATATAATATAATGAACAAGGTAGGAGTATCTAATAGAGTGGACAGTGAGTGGATACAGTGTTTAAAAACTCCAGCAGCACTGCTGTCTCTGATCAACGTATACATATAAAAGCACACACTAACACACCACCACCATGCCAGTAAGTGTCATTGCAGTGCTGCGAATGACCCACCAACAATATGACACACCCTGTGGTGGTCCTGTGGGGTCCTGACCATTGACGAACAGGATACAAGGAGTATAACAACAAAGTATGCATAGAAACAGAAGGACTACAGTCTGTAATTAAAGAAGTACAAAGTGCTCCTATGTGCATGACCGTGAGCACAGACTCAATGAGGTGGTCATAATATTGTGACCGGCCTGTATATATGGACAGATGTGTGTATGTTTGGAAGGAAAGAGAGAGAGAGAGAGAGAGAGAGAGAGAGAGAGCACAAGTGATCTTATATTATGATGTTTATAAAAACTGTGTTTGTGTTTATTGCAGGTCTAAGGACAGTATGTATCATGCTCTGGGTTACAGCAGCATTCTGGTGATGCAGGCAGCCATGACCTTCGAGCACAAAGACATCCAGACTGCCATGGCAACCATCAAAGAGGCACTGCACACCTGCCATAGGTATTATGGGGCGGCTGAGTGATGGCCTTCATACTGACAGCTCTGACAAACAGACCGGAGGGCTTTCATTGAGTGTGTGCAGCAGCTGGTCTGACATTAGAATGAGTTACACAGTGTAATGGGGTGTATGTTCACAAACAAACCTCTACATCTGTGTTTTTTTAACTACATTAATAGCCTTATTTTTCTTTTAATGATCTCCTGACTTCTCCTGACCTCAATCCTTTTTTTTTGGAAGTGAAGGTGATTTACAGATATATCTAATATATTTTTACACTTTTGAATAGCATGGAATGCTTTGATACTCAGTACTACATTTCTAAAACAAGGTTTTCCATATAAAACCATGTCAAACAAAAGAAACTTTTGGATGTTTCAATGGTTCTTTGCCTGCTTGAATGCAAAGGTGTTGTAGGTTTTTTTTTTTTTTTATATAAAATTAGTTTTAATTTTGCTACGAATCTAGAAACTCCCAAAGAAGCAGAGCACAATTTTTACAATCACATGCCAGAAGTCATTGAACTAGACCTAGGATCACACCCTGCGTCTTATCATGTCTTATACAAGCTAAAATGCTCTTTACTCTGACTTGTGGAATGTTTATACGGGGCCTCATGCATTGAAAGTTAGTGTAATTTTATTTTTTTTTGCTAAAATGTTGGTGTAATTTTTTAAATTTTGGCTTGAATTTTGCTAATACTGGCCAGATGCTGCTATTCATGATTATTACCACAGACTCCCCTGTCCACTGTGGATGGTAGTGCTTTCTATAACGTACTGTGTTCCCAGTACACATGTGACACTGTTGCTCGAGGAATGTTAAATGCCTGCACAAATGCGGAAATGAAATGTCCTATGAATCTGGCATTCACTATCATGCCTTAACCCAGCTCAGATACTGTAATTATTTAAACTTTTAATTCAACATTTGAAACTAGTCTATGATGAACTGGGATCCAGGCTGAACTGCAGCCCATAAATTGAACACAAAACTAAACCAAAAAGTGTGTGAACTGTTTCATCCCTAGAAAGAGCCTTCGTTCAGTCATTTAAAGACCCCTCTTTACTTAGACTCTCCTGGTGATTTTATGAAACTTCGCCCTGTTTGAAGATGTGAGGGGCTTCTGTGACAGTGTATCTCTGTAAAAGCACTTCAGTTTTTTTTTTTTTTTAAATAAACAGGCTGTTTTAGACTGTGGACTTGATGAGTGACCTATGTCTGTTTTGCAGCGAAATAAGGAAGTTAATGATTACTGCATTGCACATCAACATGAATTATTATATATCAATATACTTTCTTAATGAACTGGAACTGATAAGATGGCATACAGTATATTACATGTCACAGCTGCTTAACACATCAGGTTATATACATTAATATGATTTAAATAAATGTTTATAAGCCTTTTGTGTTCATTTGTTGTGATGAAGTAATGGAAGTTTGTTAGAGGTCTTTTATTGATTAATTAATCTCCTTTTAACATGTGGCCGTTGATGGTAGATGGTCAGTAGTCAATGAAACTGCAGCAGTTCAGGTTCTATATATGCTCATTGTGATTAAACCCTTTCAGACCTGAATTATGTGCCAGTGTTGAAAGATTATAAATAATAAAAATAATAATAATAGCAATGCTGTTTTCTGTCTGCAATGCACCCAAATGAAGATTTTCATATTATAATATAAAAAAAATCAATTATATATTAACATTAAATCCATTTAGCTAAAATAAGTAACTCTTTTTCTATGTCTATTGCATTGGAAGCCTGTGCCTAACATTTTTATTTTAGATTTGACATTGACATTTTTGTTCACAAGCCATCCCTAAACACTAATTTAAACACTAAAATAAATAAGGAAAAAGTGTTCAGATTTACATACAATTAGTAAAAATGTGCTTTTTTAATTTGCTCTAGGGCTGTTTTTTTCAGTGCAGTGAGCGTGGATAAGCTTTTGTTTAATTGGTTTATACACTTTTTCTTTAGATCGTTTGTAGTCTATTCAGATTAAAAACAGGTCTCAATTAGTGTTATGTGCAACAAAACAAGAAAAAAAAAAGAAGAAAATGCATGTAGCCCATTGTAATGGGGTGGGAGAGTGTGTGTTGGTTCTTAGGCTATCTACATTAAAGGTGAAATGACTGTGTGTGTGTGTGTGTGTGTGTGTGTGTGTGTGTGTGTGTGTGTGTGTGTGTGTGTTTAATCTAAAGGTTCAGGAAGAGAAACTCAATGGTGGAGTCTCTCTCCAGTTTGGTCTCTAAACAATCATCTGACAGACTGAAAGAAGGTATGTGAGCATAATAATAATAATTATAATAATAATAATAATAATAATAATAATAATAATATTAATAATAAATCCATTGATTTCCCAATCTTTTGGTTTTAAACAATGTTTTTCCTGCTACTGGAATTATTAGAAAATTGTGTTTTTTATTAGTTTTTAATATTTGTGCCTGTGTGTGTGTGTATGTGTGTTTGCATTCTTGTGTGTGTGTGTGTGTGTGGTGTGTGTGTGATACAGAGCAGATGCATGCAGAGATATGTTACGCTGAGTGTCTGCTACAGAAGGCCACACTAACATTTGTACAGGTATGTCTATTTTTCTCTCTCCCTCTCTCTCCTCCCCTTCTCCCTCTGTAGATATCAGGTGGGGGTGTGTATGTACATATATGCAAATCTTTTGACACCCTCTTCAAAAGACATGTTCATGATGTGTGAGTGATGTGTAAGTGAACAGATCCTCGACAGAAAACAAACTTAAGTATTTTATTTACTGCATACTTTCAATTTATTCACTGAACTGAACAGATTGGAAACATATACATAACATAACAAAGCATGTGCAATAATATTTGTTCTTTCTAAATATTGTATAATATTTCCTCCCCTAATCCATTAAATGTACAGTAATTATGTAGAGAGATTGTTTGCCTTTCATTGTTTTAAATGTTCACATTTCTTTATTACAGGATGAAAATATGATCAGCTTCATTAAGGGGGGGATCAAAATACGCACAAGCTATCAGATTTACAAGTGAGTCACTCCTTCAGCAAATACTGAACACTCCTTTAGCCAGTCACCAAGTGTGCCTTTATCATCACTCACAGCACACATTCACAACCCTGCCTCGAACATTTTATACTATTTATTTATTTATTTAAAAAAATAAAGCCACCAACGGCTGTTGTTTAAGTTATTTGGAGCAATCCCATAAATTGCCCCCACTTGCGTTTGCATTTCTGCTTCAAATATACGCCATAGCCTACGTGCAAAAACTGTGATTGGTCTGCTTGGTAGCATCAAATATCTTTCTTCACTCAGTTAAATAACGATGGGTTGGTTCATCCTTGTCCATTTGTTTTAGTGGCCAGACAAGCACAGAGGGTTCACCCTCTATTTATTCAATAGCCTTCTGCAAAATCTAGTTCGGTTTATTCTCTCTCTTTAATTGCAGAATTTTTTGTTCGTTTAGTTAGTTTCAGTCTATAGTAGGCCTAGAAAGAAAGTCATCTTATTATTAAAGAAATCCCATTGCCAGTGTTGCCAGTGCCAGTGTTTTAATAGTGTAACTTCAGAGCAACACAGACACACCAAGACACAATTATAAACGCTCACAGCAGAATAGGTCATTTGCACAGGCTAGAGTCTGTATTGTTCTAAAGCAGAAGCATGAGTTGGCCTTAAAAATGAATCAATGGATCAGAAAAGTGCTCACAGTAATTCCACTTGAGAAAATATGTCGATACATTTGATATATTGGATCGGCAGCTGTGCTTAATTTATCAAAACCTTCATGTCCGTTGTCTGATACAACTAATATAGTCCCTGATCCAGAATTATATTGGCTAGATACAGTGTGCACTTTTGTGTTGGTTCTCTGTAGATAAAGTGTAAAAAATTAGTACAACTATAAAAAACATATTTTAATTCTAGCTTTTAAGTATAGAAATATTAATAGTGTCAATCCAATAAAAAAAAATAATTGTGTAGTGTGGGGAATTATTAAAGTTAGAATTTGTAATATTCTGGGCAAAAGTTTAACAGAGTATTTTAGAAGAGGAGCTGCAACTATGTGTATTTGTGAGAGAGAAATAAATAAAGAGATAAAAAGAGAATCCATATTTCAGTATGAATAAAAAGTAATTTACCTTCTGAACTCAGCAGTAAGAGATTAATTGCAATCCCTTATGCATTAATGTTGACAGCGCTAATAAATATGTATACTTATTTCTATAAAAATGTTCAGTTTAATTTATATATATATATATAAAGGATATAATGATTATAATAATTATAATGATATAAACTGTATATATAATGTTTATAATTATTGTTTAATTATTGAGAATTTTTTCAGGTGACCTAGCGGACCAAGCCGCTGACACTAATATCATGAATTCGTTGGTTCGATTCCTGGTCATGCAGCTTGTCGTTAGCTGCCAGAGCCCTGAGAGAGCACAATTGGCCATGCTCTCTCTGGGTGGGTACAGTAGATGGTGCTCTCTCCCCACATCACTCCTAGGGTCGATCAGCACAAGGCATCTGTGAGCTGATGTATTAGAACCGAGCCACTGCGCTTTCCTCCGAGTGCGCTGTAACGCTACTCGGTAATGCTACATCAGCAGCAGTTCAAAAAGAGGCTTAGTCTGGTGTATTGAAGTAGGCATGTGCTAGTCTTCACCATCCTGGTGTTGGGGCATTACTAGTGATAGGGGGATTGCAGTTGTGTGAGTGGGATTATCTGCATAGCTAAATTGGGAAGAAAAAGTTTTTGTATTCTGGCATTGTACGAATAACATATTATGGCAACCTTATAACAGTTCCAATAACCATGAGATTTATATATTTTTTTAAACCAGTGAACATGTCTCCATGTATGTGTGTTCATGCGTGTGTGTGTGTGTGTGTGTGTGTGTGCAGGGACTGCCAGCATGTGTTAAACATGTCTCAGGGTGTGGGCGGGGATACTGACACCTTTGCACAATTTGAAGGCGGAGTCAAGCTGGGCATTGGCTCCTTCAACCTGGTGAGTCTTGACAGGAAGTGCAGGAATGCTGGGAGTTTGAGTTCTTGTGATTGACAGTGAAAGTGGTGAAGTTTTACATTGTGTTTGTTTGAATGATTTTGTTTCAGATGCTGTCTCTGCTGCCCGCCAGGATTCTCCGACTGCTGGAGTTTATTGGCTTCTCAGGGAACAGAGTGAGTAAACACACACACACACCATTTACAGCAGCTAGTAGGACACATAACATGCTACACAAAACACACTTATACTGAGCTAAATGTGTGTGTATGTGTGTGTTTTTCTGCTGCAGGAATTTGGTCTGTCTCAGCTGAGGGAGGGGGCAGCAAGTCACAGTATGAGAGCCATTCTCTCCGTGTTAACACTGCTCCTTTACCACACATACGTCTGCTTAATTCTCGGTAAATCTTCATTTACAGTACAACTTTAATACATATAACATTTACACGCACAACTGCGTATCGTTTACAGTTTTATTTTGTTTACACACCTTACTGTAAATCTGAAAATACTGAAATACTGAACATTTTAACAGAGCATATACAATTTTTTTTTTAAATATTCACTTGTACTGAGGGTAAACACAAGTTTACTGTAAACCTTTCTACACTGTGTAAATTAACAAAATTAACACAACTGTTCTGCAAAACTCTATACTGCGTTGACACACAGAAGCAAGTGACAACGAGTCTTAATCTAAAGCTGATCAGTGAATATATATATATATATATATATATATATATATATATATATATATATATATATATATATATATATATATATATATATATATATATATATATATACGTTAGATTCACTCTCTACCATGATAGGTATGGTTAGTAACCTTACTGAAGCTTAGTGATTACCTGTTTAGCATAAAATTGCCATATCGCCCATTTCTCATTTTATGTGCTATATATTTGGCAACCCTGAGCGTGGAAGCAGGACTGGGGGAATGGTGGTGAGCAGATTTGGAGGCTATATCCCACACATATTTCTGTGAAGTACTGCACAGTTCAAATAAGAAAATACTGTTTTAAGCTCTGCTGAGAAGAGCTGCCAGCACTTAAACTTAGCATGTTATCTTAATATCTGATGATAAATTCTGATCATGTTATGGGTTATTACAGAAAATATAATCCTTGTATAATTTAAAACAGTGTACATTTTACTTTTACACAACTGTCCTGAAAACATATGTACAGCTCTGGAAAAAATTAAGAGACCATTTTCAGTTGGTTTCTAAATCAGTTTCTCTGATTTTATTCTATAAACTACGGACGTCATTTCTCCCAAATTTCAAAGAAAAACATTGTCATTTAGAGCATTTATTTGCTGAAAATGAGAAATTGCTAAATAACAAAAAAGATGCAGAGCTTACCAACCTCAAATAATGCAAAGAAAAAACAAGTTTTCCTTTATAAAGTTTTAAGAGTTCAGAAATCAGTATTTGGTGGAATAATCCTGGATTTTAATCACAGTTTCAATGCATCTTGGCATGTTCTCCTCCACCAGTCTAACACACTGCTTTTGGATAACTTTATGCCGCTCCTGGTGCAAAAATTCAAGCAGTTCAGTTTGGTTTGATGGCTTGTGATCATCCATCTTCCTCTTGATTATATTCCAGAGGTTTTCAATTTGGTAAGATTTAAGAAACTAAACATTTCAAGCGGTCTTTCATTTTTTTTGCCAGAGCTGAATGTTAAAACATTTTACACATCTCAAAAGTTGTTTTTCCTTTAAGCAGGGTAAACAACGATGGAGCTCACCAGTGTACACTTTTACCCTGGATTAACACTAAATAGTATTTATATACTGTATGCAACCAGAAGTGTAATGAGTGTGTTTATGGTGGGTCATTTTCAGGTACAGGGGAAGGAAACCTAGTGGAAGCAGAAGCTCTGTTAGAGCCTTACATGGAGAAATTCCCCAAGGTAAGAACACGGGCATACACGCAGTGTGTGTTTTATTTATATATATATATATATTCCCCATATACTGTACGTTATATATTTACATGGAGATACACAGATGTCATGGGACATCAGTATGTCAGTGTGAGTATGTGAACAGTGAACTGTCACCTCGGGAGATTGCTGAGGAAACCCCGCACCTGTTTATGTTGTGAGGTGTTATCTTTTAAGTAAGGCTGAACACTGGCCAGCATGCTCATGGCAAGGTGGCATGAATTACTGATGTGAGTTGTATAAGCATTTAATATTCCTCGATCCACAGTGTGTGTAAATAATACATAACAAACGGCACTAACATTCACAGTGGACAGGGCAGTGGGTGGTATTGCTTGCGACTGGCATTGTCTGACTAGATTTGTCAATGAAAACGGACAAGCGACTCTGGCAATAATCACATCTGCATTCAGTGCAGGTGTACATACACACATATCCCACAGGTCAATGCAGCATTCTGTAGTTGCCACGGGCATGGCAAAAGTCATGGGATTAATGTAATAATACTTTGCTGAGTTTAGTAATGGAAAAGCATTTTTCTGTTTCTCCTCAGGGCTCCATTATCCTGTTCTATTCAGCCAGGATAGCTGTGCTGCGGGGACACTTCGAGAAGGTAAATCAGGATCAGCAGCTGGGAGTGTTGAACAGTAATTGTATCTTTTTGACATGATTTCTCCTTTCCTGCAATCCAGCATTTATTTTCGTCTGCTTCTTTTTCTTCTCTTTCTCTCTCATCTTTAGGCTCAGGTGAAGTTTGTGGAGTGCATTAACACTCAGCAGCAGTGGAAGCAGATCCATCACCTGTGTTACTGGGAGCTGATGTGGTGTCACTCCTTCCAGCAGCAGTGGAGGGAAGCTTACCGCTACGCTGACTTACTCTGCAAGGAGAGCCGCTGGTCTAAGGTAACACACACACACATATACACTTCTCTCCTGTGATGTTACTGGTCAAATTCACCCATTGAAAAGTTTGAAGCTCTAGGAAATGAAAGTTAAAAATATTTTTTCAATTTAAAACTTCTTCTTCTTGTCTTAATTAGTGTAATCAGCATATAATCCCCTGCAATAAACAAAAACTAAAACAAAATTCAATGTTATGTTGTAATGTTATGTAAAGCTATTAGGTCTAATATGTTGGTCTTTCAAAAGTAGTAAAGTAGTGAAACATTAAAAAACCAGTTAGAGGTAAGGAACACCATTGCACTAAATATTGATAAAATAATTAGCAATTAAGTTAGTAATAAAATATTCACACTGCTTGTTTGGATTTTTTTTGAATAATTATTATTTTGGATATTAATTGGATAATTAAACATGCACCGGATCAGATTGACCCGGGAACACCATTGCTGTTCCTGACAAATGAACATAACAGGAGAGTTAAGACCTTACTAATATTATTTTATTTTATTTCTCATTTTTATACCATTTTCTCTTCAGTTTATTAGGCCAATTACTTAACCCACTGATTAGAACACTAGGAGGGTAAAGACTAGCACATGCCTCCTCTGATACATGTGAAGTCAACCACCGCCTCTTTTCCAACTGCTGCTGATGCAGCATTGCAGAGTAGCATCACAGCGCACTCGGAGGAAAGCGCAGCAACTCGGTTCCAATACATCAGCTCACAGACGCCTTGTGCTGATAGACATCACCCTTTGGAGGGATTTGGTGAGAGAGCTCCATTTACCCACCCAGAGAGCAGAGAGAGCAAGGCCAATTGTGATCTCTCAGGGCTATGGTAGCTGATGGCAAGCTGCAAGAGCAGGATTCGAACCAGCGATCTCTTGATCATAGTGGCAGCACTTTTACTTTTTTACAGTAAAACAGGGAGATAGACAAGAGAGGCAATGGTTGATGATGGTTTATCTTATATCATAGTCTGTGTCTCAAATGGGTGAAGACAGAGAGGTCAACACAGAGACACACACATATTGTGGGATCTGACATCACTGTTGTTACAGGCCATCTACGTGTATCAGAAAGCAGCGATCCTCAGCATGATGAGCGAGGAGGAGGTGAAGAAGACCGGAGAAAATGTGGTGGAGTTATTCAGGTGTGTTTGTGTGTCAAAGCACCCCAGTTTCAGGCAGCTCTAGTTTTAACTGCTCTGTAAGTGTATTTTCACACTTGTCCCAAATGAATGAGTCTGGATTCTTGTCCTGTTAAGGGAAGGAGCTCATAATCGCTGTTTGCTTTCACACAAAATAACTATATCCAAATTTAGGACCGATTCCATATATTTCATATATCTTTTTATGTGTATAGATGTTGATGCTTGTATACAAATATTTAAGCAGTGAGGAACAGCCTTTCCTCACGGGCATTGCACTGTTTAGCTCCTCCAAACAAGGAGTCGTTCTCATCTGAGAATATTTTTATCCATTTATCAAATGTGCTTGTTTTCCTATTCTGTCAGTACCTGCACTTACTTCACAAAGCTCAGCTTACTACTCAACACCGCACCAGGCACTAGAACGTGGATAACTTTCACTCATATTCTAACTGGTTCAGAAAAAGTCTTCTAGGATCCATTGGTTCAAATGGACACAAAACAGCATCATAGGTAAAATATTGTAAATAAAGCCTTTCCTTTAGACTAGGTAAATTGTTAGAACTGTTCTATAAAAGAATTGATAAGAGAATAAGAGGTGATATATATATAGAAACCAAGCCTGCAACTTTGTGTCTAATGATACAACATGTGCAATATTAAAATGTATTTTTATGTTTATTTGAGCTTAATCACATCCAGATGGTGTCTGTGTGTTTCACACACATGCACATACATACATATATGCATGCTTATATAACACATACATTATATGTGGAAAAAATATTTGGACACCTGTTCAGTAATTGTTTCTGTCTATATAAGTAGGCCTGTCATGATAACTATGTTATCAACTTATCGTACGAGAATTTTTTTTAACCACAGACGTCAATAACAGCCATTGGGCACGTGAGTTCGTTTACATGAGAACGAGTCGAGCTGCGTTGCTCTCTCGACAAATCTGTGAGACAGCAACATCTACACGCACGCATGCACACAGACAGAGCGGAGAAAACATTAGCTAACATGTATTCGAGGCTAATGACACTTACTCTAAACTAAATCGCTTTAGAGAAAATTTTGAAGTTTTTTTAGAAGTCCGGATAGACTTATGGCTCCGGTGTGGGAGTATTTTGGCTGTAAGCCAATTGAGCAAAGAGAACGCATCAGCGCGAATGAGCCGGTATGTTGAGTTTGTTTCAAAACAGTGAAAACAAAGCTGAGATCTCATTTAAAGCACAACCATCGAGCCCAACTTTCTGAGCTGAATATTGAATATAATTATTGTTACCCCAGAGAGATCCTGCCTTAAGCCCCACATGCCAAACATGCTGGTGTTTTGCTCATAATTTGTCTGACAGTTACATTAAAAATACATTTATAGCAAGAGCTCTGGCCTGCTGAACCATGTGTGTGATCATATGGACACATGTGTCTTTGGATGCTAATGTGTGTTTGATAGCAAATACATATATGATCAGAAAAAGGTATCTGCAAGTGCCTTTGTGTTATATCCAGAGTAAAAAAAAAACTGAATTAATATAAATGTTACATTAACCTATATGTTACTTTTTGTTGTTTAATATTTAGTGCAGTTTTTGCAGAACCCACAGAGTCCCAGGGTGGTTGTACTTTATTTGTTTTAGTTATTTAGGACATTAAAATATGTTTTTATATTAGAAGCCCAATGTCTGCTCTTAATAAAAAAAAGGTAGTTTAACTGTAAAATGGTGTAATAGTATTATGCTAGTATATTATTACTGTGGCACACTGTCTTACAGCTTCTTTGGGAGCTCAGAGGCAGGAAAGCATTTTCTATAGTGCCCCTTTAAAACAATATTATGACAATATTATCGTTTATCGCAATAATTTCTGGGACAATATATCGTCCTAAAAATTTTTTGTTATCGTGACAATCGACAATCGTATTGATACAAGGATATTAAAAGACCAGACCATGCATATAAAGCAAGGCTTCAGATTGTTTTATTTTATTGTCAGAACTTCTGTACATGGACTAGATAAGATGTGTTTGAATTTGCACATCTGTGTCAAAAATGGGAGCAACCAATTTAGCAACTTTTTGAATATTTTGCTTATGTGTATGTTTGTTTGGAAAGCAGCATTCACCTAAAAAGTGTGTGTATGTGTGTGTTTGTGTGTGTGTGTAGGCAGGTGGAGGGCCTAAAGCAGCGTTTAGCTGGTAAATCCATCCCCACAGAGAAGTTTGCAGTGAGGAAGTCTCGCAGATACTCAGCTGAGAAACCTGTTAAGCTCATCATTCCCGCACTGGTGAGTCTCTCTGCTCTCTTGTTTTTAAACGCACATTTACATACACACACACACACACACACATTTAAAAATAGTATTTCCTCTGTTATACATGTTGCAAAAAAAGTGAAGTTGTGTGTTATGTTGTGACAGGAAATGATGTATGTGTGGAACGGGTTCACTATCGTGGGAAAGCGAGCAGACGCCACAGAGAGTTTACTCATCACTATTGAGAAGGCAGAGGAGCAGCTCCGCACTGACCCCAGTGAGTGCACACTAACACACGTACACACACACACACATATACACACGCACATTATATGTATATTTATATATATTTGTGTGTGTGTGTGTTTCGTTTTAGACCCATCAGAGTTCCACCCAGATGATCAGTGTTTGGTGCAGATGCTGAAGGGTCTGTGTCTGAAACATCTGGGCAGGTTACTGCAGGCGGAGCTCTGCTTCACACAGGTGCTCTCCAGGTGAGTTTATTCTTCATCTAATTTCACAAAAACCAAAGCTCTTACATGAAGTTTCTGCCTATAAATGAATGCTGAAGGTATTTTTAGCCAGGTCTGGTTCCATATGATTGATATACAGTACAGGCCAAAAGTTTGGACACACCTTCTCATTTAATGCGTTTTCTTTATTTTCATGACTATTTACATTGTAGATTCTCACTGAAGGCATCAAAACTATGAATGAGCACATGTGGAGTTTTGTACTTAAAAAAACTGAAATAACCCAAAAATAATAATAATATTATAGTATCTTCAAAATAGCCACCCTTTGCTCTGATTACTGCTTTGCGCACTCTTTTTGGCATTCTCTCAATGAGCTTCAAGAGGTGGTCACCTGAAATGGTTTTCCAACAGTCTTGAAGGAGTTCCCAGAGGTGTTTAGCACTTGTTGGCCCCTTTGCCTTCTTCACTCTGTGGTCCAGCACACCACAGAGTGAGTTTTTTTGTTAAGTATATAACTCCACATAGACATAGACAGACAGACAGACACACAGACACACACACACTTTATTGATCCCGAAGGAAATTTAGCAGCCAGTAGCAGTTACACAACACAGTACAAACAAACAATAGGTGTAGTACAATGAGAGAGCACAGTGAGGGATATAAGACTCTAAACTATAAAATACAATTCTAAACTGAGACTTAAAATATATACACAAATATGTAAAAAAAAAAAACTATACATATTTATGTATATACAAAAACTATACAAAAAAAACTATACAAAGTGTGGAAGTAATCAGTCGTAGATATGAGGTAGTGCAGTAAAAGAATAAATTAAGTATAGGAGATAGCAGGTATCAGCAGATATGACAAACAAGTGTTCATTCATAGTTTTGATGCCTTCAGTGAGAATGTACAATGTAAATAGTCATGAAAATAAAGAAAACTCAATGAATGAGAAGGTGTGTCCAAACCTTTGGCCTCTACTGTATGTATATACTTACTGTGTGTACACATACAGTACCAGTCAAAAGTATGAAAACACCTCTTCTCATTTAATGTTTTTTTTTTTTTTTTGTAAATTTAATATTGAAGACTCGTAAGATGTACAGGAACATGTGAAATTATTCTGTTAACAAAAAGTGCAGAATACAAGCCAGAATATGGTTTATATTTTAGATTCTACTAACTAGCCACATTTGACTTTACGGTTAGATATGCACACTCTTGGTATTTTAATCTCAGTGTCTTCATGAGGGAGAGTCACCTTGAATAGTTTTCTCAGCATCTTGAAGGAGTTCCTGCTGTGAAGATCCAGCTCATCCTAAATTACCATCTCAGATGATCAGGTTAAGATCAGGGATTGTGGAGAACAATCAGTTTAACTGTTTACTACATAATTCCTGATGTGTCCCTTAATAGTTTACATGTATTTTATATTAATCTACAGTGTTTTAAATAAATTAAATAAAGAAATAAGGAAAAAAACAAATAATGAGAAAGGGTGTGTTCAAATTTTAACACATACTGTACCTACATAGTACAGTGTATCATTCCTAAAGGCAAGCATTATAGGTGGTCCTCAGGGAACAACATGAATAATGTAGGATATAGGCTGTCTCAGAAACCGTAACTTTACAAATAAAAAAATGCATGTTTAACTTCTAATATAAATTTTATGGATGTAAAAAGATTTTATGTAAAATAATTTTGGGAGAATTTTTTACGGTCCATTTGACATGACGTTTTGACACCATAATTCAGTAAAAATGTGTGTGTGCTTTTAGATTCCCAAATAGTTGTATGTTTTAATGTGTTCTGTGTGTCTGTGTGTGTGTGTTTATGTGTTTTTACAGTGAGAAGCGTATTTTATATGATCACTACTTGGTCCCTTTCACCCTGTACGAGCTGGGCTTACTGTACAAACAGCAGGGAGACTTCGCCAAGGCAACACGCTACATTGAGGACGCCAAGTGAGTCATACACACACACACACACACACACACACACACTTTTAATGGATCAGGTATCAGCTGTTTAATCTGAATCCTGTTTTAACCACAGTGTTGAAAGCGCCATCTGGTGTCCTCAAGGCCATTATTGATGATCGTTGCCCAGTAATGAACAGGACTAAGCCCTGAGATCGGAGAAAATAAATAAAGAGTTTTTTTATTATATTTTAAAGTGGAGCATGAAAACATACCATAATATCTGGAATTATAAAAAGCTATAGCTGAAATGCTCTGTTTCAGTGGCGAAAGAACATTTTTAAACCAGCACTGAATAGTGTGGTAAAAATCCAGTGGTGGCTAGAGCTAATGCTAATACATCCACGCTACAAAAACCCAAATTATAGCACATTCGCCTCACTATAAAACAGACATTTTACATCAGTAGTCCACAAAAAAACAACCATCTTTGCTATCATAATAATGGGAAAAGTACACCTTGCATGGTTTGAAATGCACAAACTAACGAACTAATTCTCTTAATTAATCATGTGTGTGTTTTGGGTGTAACGTGAAATAAACCAATCCCATTCCCTTTAAGAGCCAGATATGGTCTGAATTTGGCGGATTGCTATTCTAATGGTGATTGCTAATAAACTGTTGGTACAGTGAAAGATAGCAATGGATAATAATAAGATAACTCTAAGAACTCCATGAAATTTTGCTTTCCCAGCTATCCACCAATATCAATAGACAATAATTTCAGGCCTGCAGGAATTGTTTTGCTTTTTTTTTTACATTTCTACATTAGTTATACAGTGGTGTGAAAAAGCATTTGCCTCCATACAGATTTATTTTGTTTTTGCTTTTTTGTCACAATGTGTCACAATATGAAATCTTTTTTTTATAAGATAATTTAATTTATTTTTATAATTTATAATTTGTTTCATCTATTACAACTAGTTGTCTAGGTCCTGTAGAGGCCAATCAGCCCAAGACCATCACACTACCACCACCATGTTTTACATTTAGTCAGTCCAAAAAATATTAAGTCTTGGGGATAATTAAGTTGTTTTTGGTAAATGTGAGATGGGCGTTTTTTCTTTTTGGTCATCAGTGTTTTTGCCTTGGAACTCTCTAATGGAGACCATTTTCCACCAGTCTCTTCCTTAATTATTATTTTTAAATAATTTAACACTGACCTTACCTGAGGCCTGCAGTCTGCTTCATGTAATTTCTTGATTCTACAGGTCTGGCAGTAATCAGACCTGATTGTGGTTAGTAGTGAAATTGAACTGAAAAAGTAGGATTAATCACAGTTAATTTATAGGAGGGGGGCATTTTTTTACAAAGAACTTGATTGGTTTGGATAGTTTTTTTTCCCTTAATAAATTAAATCATCATTTAAAAAGTGCTTTTTTTATAATAAATCAGGTTATATTTGCTGATACTTTAGTGTGTTCGATAATCTGAAAATGTAAGAACTTTAAGGACTATTTAATGTAGTTTTTTAATTTGTTTGCTTATTTGTTTGTTTGTTTGTTTATAGGTTGAACTATAAGGACTACTCTATGGAGTCTCGCCTTCACTTCAGAATCCATGCAGCTCTAAACAGCCTGAAGGGTTCACCGGTCAGTTCACCATAGCGACATTACGGGCTAACCGCCTAGGTCTCACATCTGACCAACCAGACCATACCAGACCATTTGATACACACAACAGCATGAGTCGCTGTGGCAACCAGCTGCTACAATGCTGCAGCAGATAATCACGGGAACAAAAGGAGCGCTAACTGTAGGAAACGCAGAGCAACATCACAAACCAAAGCCAGCATCCTCTCTGCTTATCTGCACACGGACAGAGAGGTAGAGTTAAAGCGCTTTTATAGACGTAGAAGTTCATGGACACTTGATCATTCTCTCTCTCTTACTCTCTCTCTTTCTTCCACACGTACACACACAGACACACTGGTACCTCAGCTCAGACAAGTTTAGAGAACAGAAGTTGGTTTAGACGATGTGTCTCCAGTTTGTTCGTAGTTCAGTTCGGTCAGTCTGGGAACTGAACCAACCAGCAGCTGCTTTTTATGAATGTCTTACTGTTTTAGACCAAATCTTTGCATTTGTACGTATACGTGTGTGTGTGTATCTGCGTGACGATGTGCCTCTGTGTGTCAGTTGAAATGTGTGTATGTATGTGTATGTGTTTGTTACCGTACGTGTCTTTCTGTGTTCTGAAGCCTCTTTTTGCATGACGTTTATCGAGTTCTTACAGCTAGTCCTATTTTTCTGCAGCTTTCCTGCTTTTAAACGTTGCATAGTCGCTTCTGTTGGGAAAACAGTGCAATAGCTGAAAGCTGAGAGATGACCACCTGATCTCCCTTCTGATCTGCTTTCATTAACGCTGTTGCTGTAGAGTACGTAAATTTGCTTCTGTTGATGCAGCTTTAAGCACCATTTCAGAACAACAGTATGATCTGAAAGCAATAAATGATTAGACAAAAAATATATCTATAATATATATTTTTAAAATTTGAGTTTATATATAGAATTAGCTTAAAGGCACAAGGACATTATAATATAATAATATAATGATAATCAGCAGTTATATGAGTCTTTTTTTCTTTTTTGTGCAGTGAGTGAACATGATTGATATTTGAAGAATTGATAAAATAAGAGAAAACTAGATTATTTTTTATCTATTATCTGAATCTACATGCAGATGAATTCTTGCAGCTTGAATTATTTTTTCTTAAAGTGGGAAAAACTAAAATCATAACAATTACACGGTAAATATTACTACCTAAACCTACCTACTAATGTAAAAGTCTTAAACTGAAAAAAATCCATTATTTCATAAACCATTTATTTCTGTATCTGTATTTTATTTTTTTATTTTTATATTATTACACGTTGAATGACTAGAAATTACTTCGTCTTTCAACTGACTTTTTTTAAACCAAAACACTAGAAAATCCAAATTTTACAGCAAATAAAAGTATAAATTATAATTAATAAACAAAAATCCAGTGTTTTTTTATGTTTATCCAAAGTATTCCTAAACCTTTCTTTACTTTCGACCAATCAGAACAAGTTATTTGACCTCCTACTACATTCACTTGCTCAGTGTGTAATTACAGCACTGTGTGGGTTTTAAGAAAGAAGAAATATTGCTTTTGACTGACTTTGAATTACTTTATTTATTGCTATTAAACAAACATACCCTTTTATTTAGCCTTGTTTGTGTGTGTATATATTTATATATATATAGGGTATTTATAGGATGGCTGATGTTTTGAGATTATGAGGACACGCTCCTGCTAGCCTACAAATTCAGCACAAAACGTCATTCAGTTACTACATTAAAGTAAATATTGTCAAGCCATAAGCTGCAGACTGCTAGTTGCCTTCTATTTATTATGACTGTAACTCAGTGTACTGTATAGATAGTAAGTTGACACAATGAGAAAAATAAAACACGTAAAGACGTACTGTAGGATTTATTTTTTATCATGGAAGACCAAATTGCACAATATGCTGTGTATATTTAATATATATGTGTATAACAAAAACAATCATGTGATCAAAACATTCAGATTTATAAATGCACCATTTCCCCATGCAGACGTATGTATGTGTGTGAATATTGTATGTTGTGTTTGCTTCATCACACAAGTGCATTCATGATTCCGTAGCTCTGCTAGTTTGAACATTAATGAGCAGGGTTTAATTTGTTTTCTGCTCACAGAGAAAAAAAACTAAACAGTGAAGATGACCACAGTTGTCTTTAATAAGCTGAAATGTTGAATGACTTTACAGGGTTGGTCAGACTGTAATGTTTAGACTCTGAAGTAAAGCTTTTCAGCAGCTTCTGGGACACAAATGGACTGTAACTCCCTGACTGTAATATTTTTTTAAGATGAAACACCTACATTCATAATATGTCAGATGCACATCTTGAAACACATTTACAGTGGAAGTCAGTGGAGAGATGTTATCTAGAATAACACGATTTTAATGGAAGTCAATATGTAAGTGCTTTATCTCGAAAAACATTATAATGACATAATAATGTCAATGGGCAGATGCTTTATGCAAAAACAGATTAAAAAGAAGAATCTGCCATTTAAAACACATTTATTAACAGTCAATAGGCAGGGGCTTCAGATAAAATACGTATATAATAAATTAAATGGGTTGGAGCTACAATTTGACACGTATTTATAATAGAAGTCGTCATGAAAGCTTTAGATACATTATCAGTCAAAAGTTTGGACACACCTCTTTTCATTTAATGTGTTTTCTTTATTTTTATGATTTTTTTTACATTATAAATTTAATATCAAAGACTGTGGAATTATTTTGTAAACAAATAGTGTTAAAAACTATGTTTTATATTTTAAATTTTTCTAAGTAGTAAATTTAGCTTTAAGGGCAGACTTGATTTAGATTTGCTCACTGTCCTCAAATCTGGTATTTTAATCTCAGTGTCTTCATGAGGGAGAGTCACCTGGAATAGTTTTCTTAACGTCTTTAAGTAGTTTCTGGAGGTGCTGAACAATAATTGCTTCCTTTCCTTCATGCTGTAAAGCTCCAGCTCATCCCAAATCACCAAATCATCCATCTCTGATGGGTTTAGATCCGGGGATTGTGGAGGCCAAACACTTCTTTTGTCTACTACATAATTCCATAAGTATTTAATATTAATTTACAATGTAGAAAAAAATTAAATATAAAAAATAAAAAAAGCATTCAATGAGAAATTCCAAAGTTTTGACTGGTACTGTAGCTAATGAATGCGTAGATCATGTAAAATACAGCAAGTGGGCTCTAGCAAGGGATGTTAATAGAGATTTTCCACAGCATATCTACACTAATTTCTATTATATGTTATATGTATTTTGGTTCTTTTCTGCCTATAGAAAAAGCTTTAAAAATATTATCCAGGGTGGCCAACTACGTATGTATGATAAAGCATCTGCCCTTTGGTATTATTTTCATTTTAGGGACGTTTTGTTTTATTGACCATACACAGCAGATGCTGCCGATTATGGATTAGGTTGAAACATGGGGGATTGTCCCTATTAAAACATGGAACTTATCCCTTTACAATTCATTTTATCACTGTATTGCCTGTTACATGTATCGTTTTATAAGAGTTTGCTTGTAAAATAGTTTTACAGGACTGAGAAAATGTTTTGTATGAGAACGAGATGTAAGTGTAATTCAGTGATGTTATGTGTTACTATTGTATGAAGGGAAATACAGTGATGAAATCTTTTATTTGAATAAATTTTGCTTCTTAATCTGCCTCTCAGAGTGTTTGTCTAGCAGGTCACTGTTTATTTATCATTTCTTTTTGAAAGGGTTAATAAGGAAAAAAAGCTTTACAAACAATTCCACATTTCTTTACTTCACTTTAAAGGAGCACTCTGGTGTACAATAAGACATGAGGTGTAGTAATGAGTAAGAACTTTTGTCGAATAGTCCACCTTCATTTACCTCTAGCATTCCAAAGTACTGCACGTTTAACAGATGCTCCCAACAGGCTTACAACGCTAGTGATGGGAACATATCATTGCCCATGCAAAGAAAACATTATTTTACACCATGAACAAGCTCAAAGTAGCTCCACATTTCAGTGTTAGAATTCTGAGGGCCCTGACATTTAAAACGAGGCACTGAGAACTTGTTAATGGAGGACTCAATGTTAATTGGTGTAAAAATAGCAATTTCTTTGCTTGGGCAGAACTATGCCCCTATTGCTAGCATTGTAAGTCTGTTGGGAGTACTGGTTAAAAGCGCTGTATTTCAGAATGCTGGGCTTAAACAGACGTGGGCTGTTTGATTCATTATCATGTTTCACTACGTTACCACATTTCACACTAGAGTTCTGCTTTAATGTAAGGTGATACAGACTGATATAGACACAAAGGTCAAGGTAAGACAATAAATACCAACACTCAAAAACTGAGAGAAACACATCTATGCTTAGGCCTTCTCTATTTTTATTGTTTTGTTGTAATCAAAAAGTATCTTTTAAAATCTAATCTTTTAGAAATTTTACCCTTATTAAACCTATAAGTGACTTATATAATTTGAAACTGAATTTCTTTGCTTTAAATCGCTTTTCTTCTGAGCCCTTGAAGGGGACATCATGTTAAGAAAAAATGTGTGGCCACGCTTTATTAAGGTGTAGGAATGAGATCCTAATGCATGGGAATGAGATAATTAAGGTGTGGGAACAAAATTAGTTAAGGCATGACCATGACTTAAGGCGCGGAAACAAGTTAATTAAACCGTAGCCATTAAGGTGTGGCCAAAAGGTCCTTTTGTTTAACAGCTAACAAAGCGAGCAGCTCTCAGGGTTGTGCACAAAATGACTGCCTGAGGAAAAATCTGTCTGCTTCAGAACCAATCAGCTTTTAGTATGAGAATTAATTGTCGCGTCTCACTGCAAGAGACTCCAGAATATCACCATAATTCATTTAGATATTAAAATAAAAATAAACCATTTCACTCTCCATTTTCTTACAAAAGATTATCCTTGGATTAAATGAGTTTTTATGTACTATTCAGTCTTCATCATGGGCATTAATTTACAGGAATGCAAGCTTTATTATTCTCCAGCTAGATTTATTTAACTTGTTCCCACGCCTTAATAAGTCATGGCCACTCCTCAATCATCTCGTTCCCACACATTAGGATCTTGTTCCCATGCCACCAGGTTACATTTTCTTTTACATGATGTTCCCTTAGGGGCTCCGTACTTTTCAGGTTTTGAGACACAGTAAATATACATGTAACAAGTCATGGGTCAGGCGCTAGTTTTATGGCTAGAGTTCAGTCTTATTCCCAGGATAACACCTCACTACGTATACAGCCCTTTGAATAATTAAAGGAGAATTAAACCCCCTGATTTTTGCTGACTCCATCCTCAGCTCAAATTTGAACAAGGCTAAAAAAAAATGGTAGGTGTAGTTTGGGAGAGACAGTGGGTGATGTATGGGTTTAGAGGCGGGGCAGGAGGGAGAGCTGATTGGCTAAGCTGCAGTAGTAGCAGTGCGCCTCTGATAGCGGTGAGACGCAGATGGTTGGACGTCAGCAGGGGGGCGGTATTATTGATTAACTGATCTGTATAGTGTGATGTGTCTGCGTAACAAAGTACACAGACACATTATCCACGCCTATAGCACAGTTGCTGCAGAGGTGGAAAGTTTGCGAATATTTATCAAAATTCTAATGAGGATTGGTATGTTTCATTACTATAGAAATACACATTTCAGCTCTTAATGGGAAAAATATGATTTAGGGTTTAGGGCAGGGGTGTCAAACTCATTTTGGCCGAGGGCCACATTGGCATATTGGCTGTCCTCCGAGGGCCAGATGTAACTTATAAATATAAGAAAATGTAACCAAATGTAATATATGTAAATGAATGTAATTACTCCTTAATGTTAAATAACTCTCAATATATTATTTATTCAATCAAATATTACAGTTGCATGGAAAAAATGTTTGCTTGTTGCTCTATTAACATAAATCCTTTTAATTTGTCATGTCATGAAATCCAAAAACTCCATCAATCAAGAACCAAAATATTCAAGTGAATAGAAATGACATCAAGTTATATTAACTTTGAAATTATTAACTGAAATAAGGCTTAATAAATATAAAATCAAAAATTGTGAGCTGTTAAGAACATAGCATTTCCTCAGATTTAGCAGTTCCTCATCCAACCACTAGTGGGAGCTGCAGCAGCAGCACCACAAGTCCGCAGTCTTTACTGAGTCAGAGCTACAGCCCAGCCACGGGCTACAGGGCTCAGCTCAGCCAGTCTGGAGCGTTTTTAAAATTTTTAAGTTCTTCTGTGTATGAAATAAAGATTTTTGTAACCGAATAATACAGCTCTCTACAGTTCATCTTTCAGCCCAATCAGCTAACAGCAGCCGTTTAGAGCATGAGTCACTGCTGGGATTACATTATAAACAGGTCAGTTATCGCGCTGCTAACCTCAGGATGTTTATAACTACGGAGTTTAGTGGACACACCACGGCTGCAAGGTTAGACTGTTGAAGGCTACTGAAGACTATTAAAGGCTATTGGAGGTTATTGAAAGGGTTATTGAGGGCAGAAATCAGTAAAGGCTGGTTAGATAAGTGATTCACGTCCTCGTACTTTGCTGCGGTGAAACTGCGACTAGCGCTGTCACAGTGATGTTTATTAACCTCATTAAAACAGATTTTATCAACTATTGTCTTATAAATGTTTACACAGAACTTATATCTCTCCTAAAAAGCGTTTATTTTGGTCAGTAACACTCTTCGTAACACAAAAGGCATACCGGTCTTTCGCCTTGAAGCACAGCCGTCCGTCTGCATCAACTTCTCTTTTTCTGGACATTATGGGATAAACATTTATATGTCTCAATTCCACCCGCGAAGTTACACCTTCCCTCCGGCAGGGTTTCCACATCAATGACTACACTGCCGTGTAGTGGCAGTAAGCCGTAACTTTAAAAAGACGTGGCGGGCCACATTTGGCCCGCGGGCCTTGTGTTTGACACATGTGGTTTAGGGGCTCTTTAAAATGTTTAAATCTAACTTTATTAGTACATTAAATTACTCGAAAACAAGTGGAACTTGGGTATGGGCTCTTTAATATCTGCACTATTCTTATCAATACTGCAGATCAAATAAAAATAGATTATGATCCCTTCTGTGATGATTGAAGGCAGTTAAGCAGCCTTTAATCTACCACTTCGATTATCTGTTCTGATATGTTTTGCTTTTTTTCTTGCTTTTAATTGCAATTGCATTTGCAATTAATTAATTTGTTTATTATTTTCTATTTTACTTTGTTTCACTGCTCATTTGAATTTGTGTGTGCATATAATTCCATTTTTAAATGCACTGATGAAGTTATAGTGGATTTGAGGTTTGAGCTTTATGTAAGCATTTGCCGAGCACTTAGTCCGTGCTGGACTGTCAGTTACCACCAGGTGACAGCAAATAAGAAGGTTGCTACATATCCACTAAGTTGTTCAGACTGTATTCTGTACTTTATTTATGAGTATAAATGATCAATAAAACAGCAACCGAAACTGACACATGGTCTTGCTTTTGGCTAATGCGTTAATGGAAATATACAGTATGTTGGTTGGGGGTAAAGCGTAAACAGCTAATACAGTGTAGACTGTGTACAGTCAGATTGATTTATTGCAAGAAAAAAAAATGGTCAGAACTCCTGAGCCAATCAGCTTTTAGTATGAGAATTACGTGTTTTTTATTAGAATTATCACCATAATCCATTCCAACATAAAAATAAAAATAAACCAATTCACTCTCTATGTTCATCTAAAATATTATTCTTGGATTAAAGGAGCTTTAATGTAATATTCAGTGTTTTTCACAGTCATTCATTTACAGGAAAGCAAGCTTTTTTACTCTCCAGGTAGATTTAATTAACTCGTTCCCACAGCGTAATAAGTCGTTACCACGCCATAATGAATCTTGTTCCCACGCATTAAGATCTCATTCCCACCCTTTAATTATCTCGTTCCCATGCATTAGGATCTCGTTCCAATGCCTTAATAAGGCGTGGATTCGCATTTTTTTTCATGTTACCTTAGGGGCTCCGTACTTTTCAGGTTTTAAGAGATAGCAGATATACATGTAACAAGTCATGGGGCAGGAGCTAGTTTTATAGATAGAGTTCAGTCTTATTCACAAGATAGAAAAATAAGATTTAGGGTTTAGTGGCTTTTTAAAATGTTTAAATCTAACTGTATTAGTACATTAAACTACTCAAAAACAAGTAAAACTCAGAGTACAAAATGTTATAAAATACAAGAGAATAAAGTATGATATGGTCTGTTTAATATCTGCACTATTATTATCAATACTGTAGATCACATGTGTCAAACACAAGGCCCGCGGGCCAAATGTGGCCCGCCACGTCTTTTTATGTGGCCCGCGAGAGCTTGTAAGATCTTAGTGTCTATAATAAATAAGTCAGAAGCGTTCTTTGACCAAAAAATACATTTCCCACAATGCTTGTCGATTGTATTACCCGCAAAGTTACGGCTTACTGCCACTACACGGCAGTGTAGTCATTGATGTGGAAACCCTGCCGGAGGGAAGGTGTAACTTCGCGGGTGGAATTGAGACATATAAATGTTTATCCCATAATGTCCAGAAAAAGAGAAGTTGATGCAGACGGACGGCTGTGCTTCAAGGCGAAAGACCGGTATGCCTTTTGTGTTACGAAGAGTGTTACTGACCAAAATAAACGCTTTTTAGGAGAGATATAAGTTCTGTGTAAACATTTATAAGACAATAGCTGACAAAATCTGTTTTAATGACGTTAATAAACATCACTGTGACAGCGCTAGTCGCAGTTTCACCGCAGCAAAGTACGAGGACGTGAATCACTTATCTAACCAGCCTTTACTGATTTCTGCCCTCAATAACCCTTTCAATAACCTCCAATAGCCTTTAATAGTCTTCAGTAGCCTTCAACAGTCTAACCTTGCAGCCGTGGTGTGTCCACTAAACTCCGTAGTTATAAACATCCTGAGGTTAGCAGCGCGATAACTGACCTGTTTATAATGTAATCCCAGCAGTGACTCATGCTCTAAACGGCTGCTGTTAGCTGATTGGGCTGAAAGATGAACTGTAGAGAGCTGTATTATTCGGTTACAAAAATCTTTATTTCATACACAGAAGAACTTAAAAATTTTAAAAACGCTCCAGACTGGCTGAGCTGAGCCCTGTAGCCCGTGGCTGGGCTGTAGCTCTGACTCAGTAAACACTGCGGACTTGTGGTGCTGCTGCTGCAGCTCCCACTAGTGGTTGGATGAGGAACTGCTAAATCTGAGGAAATGCTATGTTCTTAACAGCTCACAATTTTTGATTTTATATTTATTAAGCCTTATTTCAGTTAATAATTTCAAAGTTAATATAACTTGATGTCATTTCTATTCACTTGAATATTTTGGTTCTTGATTGATGGAGTTTTTGGATTTCATGACATGACAAATTAAAAGGATTTATGTTAATAGAGCAACAAGCAAACATTTTTTCCATGCAACTGTAATATTTGATTGAATAAATAATATATTGAGAGTTATTTAACATTAAGGAGTAATTACATTCATTTACATATTACATTTGGTTACATTTTATTACATTTATAAGTTACATCTGGCCCTCGGAGGACAGCCAATATGCCAATGTGGCCCTCGGCCAAAATGAGTTTGACACCCCTGCTGTAGATCAAATAAAAATTAATTATGATCCCTTCTGTGATGATTGAAGGCAGTTAAAAGCCTTTAATCTACTACTTAGATGATCAGTTCTGATCTTTTATAACATCAAGGTCTTTCTCAACACAGAGAGACAGACTTTAGTGATGGATAGACGACTGGGTCAAAACATCTTAAACGTCATCATCTGATTTATGCAGATAGAAATTCAAAATCATATAAAATAGTTGGAATACAGTACCAGTCAAAATGTAATATTAAATATAATTAAATTCAGTGTTTTTTATTATTTTAGCATTGTAGATTAATACTAATGTCTAATGTACTAAAGTTTAATAAACAAAATAATGTTATACAAACCAGAGCATGTTTTAATATTCCAGATTCTTCAAACTAGGCACCTCTTGCCTAGATGACGAAGTTTTGCACCAATCTTGGCTGGATTTTCTCATTCAGCTTTATGAGGTAAACTCACTTGGAATAATCAGCTTTCAGTTAACAGCTGTGCTCAACTTGTCAAGAGTTAATTACTTAAAATTCTTGCCTCTTAATGTGTTTGAAAGCATCAGTTGTAAAGTTGTGAAGAGATAGGTTGTGAATAGCTCTATTTCAGCAATGTTCTTTTCCGTATCATGGCAAGAACTAGTTTACTACGTAAATAAAAAATACTTTAAAAAATCAGTTAGATCAGTTAATCTGCAAAATTTATTTTAAAAGTATTCTCAGGTATCTTTAAAAGTATCCTCAAGTGCAGTCAAAGATCATCAAAAATTAAACCATCAATAAAACAGGCTCTCATTAGGAACGCCCCAGGAAAGGAAGACCTAGAGTTACCTCTGTTGTACAGGATCATCAGAGTTACCAGCCTCAGAAACCACAAGTTAACATCACCTCAGATAAGAGCATCTAAATACTCGATAGAGTATTTTGGTTTGTTTAACACTTTTAATTTTACTACATGATTCATTATGTGTTCCTTTATAGTTTGGTCTTCAGAATTCATTTACCATGAAGGAAAAAAATAAATATATTGAATGAGAACTTGACTTTAACTGGTTCTCTACATACATAACCTCTAATTATCTCTAATCTCCACACCTTATTTATATTACATATCTTGTCAGATAAAAATCATGAATTTCTAAAACAGCATTTTTTAGAGGAGAAAGCTTTACGTCAGCAGAAGTCAACGTAAAAGTAGTTTATTCAAGATTTAAAAATGTAGAAACACAGTTATTGCAGGAAAGTAAAGATATACAGCTCTGGAAAAAATAGGAGACCACTTAAAAAGTGGTTTCTTTGATTTTACCTAATTGAAAACCTCTGGAATATAATCAAGAGGAAGATGGATGATCACAAGCCATCAAACCAAGCTGAACTGCTTGAATTCTTGCACCAGGAGTGGAATAAAGTTATCCAAAAGCAGTGTGTAAAACTGGTGGAGGAGGAACATGCCAAGATGCATGAAAACTGTGATTAAAACCAGGGTTATTCAACCAAATATTGATTTCTGAACTCTTGAAACTTTATGAATATGAACTTGTTTTCTTTGAATTTCTGGAGGTCTGAAAGCTCTGAATTAAAGAGACTGAGAACACTGGACCAAGGACCACAAAAAATACCCCTGGACAATTTTAAAACTGTAGAATTGATTAATAATTATGTTTAAGTAAGAGTTGATTTAATGGAATGGAATTAATGTATGTGATGGGATTTTGTAATATGTATTGTAATAATATGTATTCCAATAAAGTTTCTTTAAAAGGTGAAAGCTCTGCATCTTTTTATATTTTATCCATTTCTCATTTTCTGCAAATAAATGCTCTAAATGACAATATTTTTATATGGAGTTTTGGAAGAAATGTTGTCTGTAGTTTATGCATAAAACAACAATGTTCATTTTCCTCAAACTAACACCTATAAATAGCAAAATCAGAAAAACTGAAATTAAAGTTGCCTCTTATTTTTTTCAGTGCTGTTTATACTAATAATATACCAACAATCAATACTGTAAATGAATCAAGCATAAGTAGATTTGCGCTACAGCAATAGTCCAGAATCAGATCCTGTGAATGTAATCAGTCAACAGCATTTACTAGCACAAGCAACGGCTGTACTGGCCACCCTTACTGAATACTACACAAATAAGATAAGAAAAGGAGCTCTCTGATTGGTCACCTTGCACAGTGGGGAGAAGTCCAACCCCAGCAGCCACACTGTAGCTGAGTCTGCAAAGGCAAAGATCACAAGGTCACTGGAAATCAAACAGAGCAAGACATGAATGTTCTCCTTTTAAAATATAATACAGACGTTTCTTCAAATTAGGCTCATTTTAATCCATGTTTGCTTTTTTAGTTAAATGATGATTATCTCCATTATCACAATTATTATTATTCAGATTCTCATTAGAAATGTAACAAAGTGTATTTTTTTATATAATTTTATTTCTAATTTTCCCCATTTTCTCCCTAATTTACACGGCTAATTACCCAACCCACTCATTAGAACTCCCCCTATCACTAGTAATGCCCCAACACACCAGGAGGGTGAAGACCAGCACACGCTTCCTTCGATACATGTGAAGTCAGCCACCGCTTCTTTTCGAGCTGCTGCTGATGCAGCATTGCCCAGTAGCCAGCGCGCTCGGAGAACAGCGCAGCGGCTTGTTTCGATATATCAGCTCACAGACGCCCTGTGCTGCAGACATCACCCTAGGAGTGATGTGGTGAGAGAGCGCCATCCACCCACCTGGAGGGAGCAGGGCCAATTGTGCTCCCTCTGAGTGTCGGCAGCTTGATGGCAAAGCTGCATGAGCGGGCTTTCGAACCTGTGACCTCCCGATCATAGTGGCAGCACTTTAGACCGCTGGACCACTCGGCGCAACAATGTGTATTTTAACAGTTTTATACATTAATGCAATTGATAATAAATAATCATTTCTACACGAACTGTCCATTTTATTGAGCAACCATATATATCCTTGTAGTTCTATAATTACATGCTGTAAACCGTCTCAGTATTTCTCAACATTTTTCAATATCTTCTTACGCAGGACCCCACAGGACCAAAACAGATGGACTTCAATTACAGAACTACAAAGTGCTCCTATATGACACAACCTTCCTAGCTGATTGACTGTTGACACTAGTGGTAAATCTGCCCACCTCTTCCAGTAAACTGAAATGTGAAATTTGTTCTGTATTGACAGAAGTTAATGATTTGTGGGACCTATGTTTTGGGACTGTTGCACTCTCCAGTGGTGCTGTGTTTAGGTAGACAACACAGGGGTCTATAACACAGGGAACCAGGCAGAGAGAGTCACAGGAGGAAACATGAGGATCCTTCTCAGCCTGCTCCTAGTTCTTCTACTCCAGCAGGATGGACGTGCTGTAAGTTTTTCAGTTATTTTAAAGTTTATGAAAATGAAATGATATGATTGTGAGTTTTCCTACCGTAACAAAGTAGCAAATTATGATTATGAATAAATTACTATTGCTTTGATCACAGCTATTGATTAAGTATCATAGGGGCGTTCTTAAACGTGAAGAAGCCCATTTTACAATTTATAATAATTAGAACTCATATCATCCCTTTGATCTTCTTTTATGTTGTTTGTGTCACAGTTCATTTAAGGTGAAACTAGTGTGATTGTGGAAGTGGAAAATAGTGTAACTGCTTAAATAGAGCAACATTGTTTAATGTGGAATTATTGCGATTGTGTAAATATATAGCGACAGCATTTAATATGAAACTAGTGTTAAATACTCCTTATAACATCCATTTGAGTGGGCAGGGCTAAACAGATGTAGGCTGAGTAGAAAGGCATATGCAAATGTTTTACCATAAACAAATTACTGTCCTGTTAACTTGCATGAGGTGCATGGGGTAAAGATAAGATAATCCTTTTTTAATCCCACAATGGGGGAATTTGCAATGTTACAGCAGCACAGAGGAAAGGACAGAGAAACAGGTCAGGAAATATATAAACAAATAAAATAAATCTATATATACAAACGTTTACAGAAAAATAAAAATAAAAATACAAAAAATATATACATCTAGTGCAGCTAAAATAAGGTCAGAGGAGTTATGATTATGGTAGGTTGTGACCAGCATTACTGCACAAGTACTACCAGTGAATTTAGTCCTTGTGAAAATGTTAGATTAAAACAACAAATTGGTCTGTGCAGTTATTTTAATTGGTCAGTAATCACACAGCCTGTTCTGTTATTGTGCAAATATAATTATGTAGTGTCTTCATGTGATTCATGTTTTTTTTCTCTGTAATCATGTAGTGTTTCTGTAAATATTTTCAAATAATTCTTTAATTATAAAATGTGTTCTACTGTGATTAACCAGGAGAGTCCGGAAGAGGATGCTGTTCCTAGTGGACCTGTGTCCAAATCTGGAAACAAAGCAAGTGCTTCAAAGTCTGCACCACCTGCCCCTGTTCAGCAGCCATCCAAAATCGACCCCCGTGATCGGCTGTTGCAGCAGTGTTTGGAGGCAAACTACACACACCTCTCATGCTCAAAAGTGTTCTGTCCACCATGGAGGCGCTGCATCTCAGGACATTGCCAGTGCAAGCTGCCCTATCAGTGCCCACGTGTGGGCGACAGTGCATGTGGACTGGACAAAAAAAGCTACCTTTCCTATTGCCAAGCACAAGCAGTGGCTTGCAGATCCAACAAAGCGGTGTTCTCTCACTTCGGTTTCAACTGCAAAGGTGTGTGTATGTTTGTGTTTGTGAGAGAGAGAGAGAGAGAAAGAGAGAGAACGAACGAAAATGAAACACTAAATGTTCAAAATGACTTGTCTTTTTTAATTTCATCATAATGTATACAGTGAATAACTGTGTGTGTTTTTGGGGGGATTCCAGATGCAAAGGGATTTGAGGTGCAGCTACATAAGCTCGGTGACATCGAAGTGGTTCAGGTACACACTGAAAAAGGGAAAGCTCTGGTGTGTGCAGATAAAACATGGAACATCGCTGCAGCCAATGTTGCCTGTCGTCATAAGACAGAATATCCCAGGTAATTTCCCCTGTACAGCCAGGTAATCACACCTTTACAGACAGGTAATCACACCCTTACAGACAGGTAATCACACTCGAACAAACAGGTAATCACACTTCTACAGACAGGTAATCACACCTTTACAGACAGGTAATTTCCCCTGTACAGCCAGGTAATCACACCTTTACAGACAGGTAATCACACCGTTACAGACAGGTAATCACACCTGTACAGGCCAGCAATCACACCTGTACAGGCCGAGTAATTACACCTTTACAGACAGGTAATCACACGTGTGCAGGCCAGTGATCACACCTGTACAGGACAGCAATCACATCTGTTCAGGCCAAGTAATTACACCTTTACAGACAGGTAATTACACATGTACAGCCAAGTAATCACACCTGTACAGGCCAGCAATCATATCTGTACACACCAAGTAATTACACATTTACAGACAGGTAATCACACTCGAAAAAACATGTAATCACACATAAACAGATAGGTAATCACATCTGTGCAGCCAGGTACTTAAACCTTTACACCTATGCTGCCAGGTAGTCACACCTGTACAGGCCGGTAATTACACTTGAACAGAGAGGTAATCACACATGAACAAATAGGTAAACACATCTGTGCAGCCAGGTAATCAAACCTTTACAGACAGGTAATCACACCTGTACAGCCATGTAATCACACCTGTACAGGCCAGTAATCACACCTGTACAGCCAGGTAATCACATCTGTACAGGCCAAGTAATCACACATGAACAGATAGGTAATCACATCTGTGCAGCCAGGTAATCAAACTTGTACAGGCTGTTAATCACACCTGTACAGACAGGTAATCGCACCTTTACAGCCAAGTAATTACACCTTTACAGACAGGTAATCATACCTGTACAGCTAGGTAATCACACCCATACAGCCAGGTAATCACACTTGAACAGACAGGTAATCACACCTGTACAGCCAGGTAATCACACCTGTACAGGCCAGTAATCACACCTGTACAACCAGTTAATCACATTTGTGCAGCCAGGTAATCAAACCTGTGCAGGCCAGGTAATCACACCTGTACAGGCAAGTAATTACACCTGTACAGCCAAGTAATTACACCTTTACAGACAGGTAATCACGCCTGTACAGCCAGATAATCACACCTGTACAGGCCAGTAATCACACCTGTACAGCCAGGTAATCACACCTGTACAGGCCAGTAATCACACTTGAACAAACAGGTAATCACACATGAACAGATAGGTAATCACATCTGTGCAGCCAGGTAATCAATCCTGTACAGGCCGGTAATCAAACCTGTACAGACAGGTAATCACACTTTTACAGCCAGGTAATCACACTTGAACAGGCAGGTAATGACACCTGTACAGGCCAGTAATCACACCTGTACAGCCAGATAATCACACCCGAACAGCCAGGTAATCACACCTGTACAGCCCGATATTCACACCTGTACAGCCAGATAATCACACCCATACAGCCAGGTAATCACATTTGAACAGACAGGTAATCACATCTGTGCAGCCAGGTAATCACACCCGTACAGCTAGGTAATCACACCTGTACAGGCCAGTAATCACACCCATACAGCCAGGTAATCACACCTATCCAGGCTGGTAATCACACCTGTACAGCCAGGTAATCACTCCTGTACAGCCAGGTAGTCACACTTATACAACCAGGTAATCACAATCACACATCTATGTATTTGCACCTGTACTGCAAAGTAACTGTACCCGTGAAATTGTCACCCCTATTCACACAAGCAATCACACATGTACAGTCAGGTAATCCTGTTCAGTTAGAAGCCAGACAATCACACCATCAAGTCAGAACAGTCAGAACTTTACAGTTCGGAAATTGCACCTGTTCACCAAGATAATCATACCCGTAAACACACAACTAACCAAATCTTCAACCAAATACTACATGCATCTCTTTCATTTCCACTCAACACAATAAACAAAATAACATAATAAACAAATCCTAAGCCATGCTTTTTATTTTTTCTTTATGTTGTAGAGGAGCAGCTGCTACCAAGAAGCTGAAAATTGATGAAATTAAAAATATCTCTTTGGGGTTGTCTCAGTGCATGAATGTAAGATGCACAGGATCTGAGCTCTCCCTGGCTGAGTGTACCCTCTATAAGCCTCGAAGTGTGGGGAACTCTGAGATCGCTGCAGTAAAATGCTACACGGCTCTTGAAGGTGCTCGTCTTCTATCAGAATGACTTTAAAATATATTGTATATTCTAGACATTGTTACTTAGGTTGCAGAAAAAGCCCATTTTATATCCACCATGTGTTGCCAAAAAGTTTAGCTCAAACAATTTAGCCTAGTTAGGCTTTATCCATCCTGCCTACAGCAATTTAGCTGTACCCATTAATCTTACATCAGTGTAGTCATAGACATCATATACATAGACCGTGGCCGCCATATTGGAGGAGGCAATCCTGCGCCCCGAGTGCATTAATTTACACTGAGCAAGGCATTTAATACACTTCTAATAATCACAACTCTACCAATTTATACTTGATTTTCACACGGTTTGGTTTGTTACAAACAGCAGAGATATAAAAATAATACAGGACGCTGTCACACATTACAAATACCTGCTTTCATGCTAAAATACTTAATATTATGCTCTTTAACAAAGACAGACATATGGTATAGCATATTAAAAGTGTATAGATTAATTCATTTTATGTTTATATATACGTACATACACATATAAACATAAATACACACATTATATAGATATATAAAAATGAATTTGGAAGAAATGTTGTCCGTTGTTTATAGAATAAAACAACAGCGTTCATTTTACTGTGTGTGTGTATAATATATTTATACATAAATACACACATTATATACATACAATATGTCTGTCTTTGTTAAAGAGCATAAAACAAAGTATTTTATTATGAAAGCACATATTTGTAATGTGTGACAGTGTCCTGAATCATTACCACATCTCTGCTGTTTGTAACAAACCAAACCCTGTGTAAATCAGGTAAAAAAATTGTGGAGTTGTGATTATTATAGGTGTATTTTACACCTTTCTCAGTGTGAATTAATGCACTTGGGGTGCAGGGTTGCCTCCTCCAATATGGTGGCCACGCTGACACGCCAGGAAGCAGGGTATGCGGTGTCTATGTATGTCCATTTAGCCATTTGCAGTTGAGCCCCACCCTTGTAGCTTATAGCAACATAGCCACAAATTGGCTGTTCATACATTGTTTTATAGTTAAACCTTTTGTGTTTTTTTTTCTCCAGGTCAGAAGTGTACAGATTTCACCTGTGTAAATAGTAAGTGTATCCAGTGGAAACACATCTGTGATGGAATCGATCACTGTGGAGATAACAGTGATGAGATGTGCTGTAAAAGTGAGTAATCAATAATCTACATGTAGGTATTATATATATGAATTACTTCATGCCAGTTGACCCAAGATCTGGCAGGTCACATGACTCTAATGAAGAGTTCTGTTTTCCTGATATATCTATCATCTAATCTGACTTTGACGTGTGTGTGTGTGTGTGTGTGTGTGTGTGTATTCAGGTTGTGAAAAGAGCTTCCACTGTAAGTCTGGAGTGTGTATTCCGAACTATGCCTTAGAGGACGGAATCAGAGACTGTCTTGGAGGAGAGGATGAAGTCCCTGGAGTAAAGTCCAGTAAATCCAGTGAGGTTCATTCTCTTGCTCTAACTATGATACACTAAAGTATACAAAAAGTATGTGGTCACCCAGAGATGGTCTGAACTGAACTGGAGCCCTAAGCAAGATTCTGATAAGGGCCCCTCCTACCTGAACTCTGTGAGTCAAAATGTGACCTTTTTTGGAAGCTGATATAGAAGTTAAAATGTACTTTAAATTATATAGGAGAAGTTTAATCACCCATCACATCCCTGGACTGTCTCTAGACTGTTCCTAAGAAAGTTCCTGCTTTAAAGTTACAGAATTTCATTTCCTGTTTGAGTTTTATGTAAATATATACACATTTAACGATCAAATTGTAGAATATCAGGTGTACTTAACTAATAACAGTAATAAAACAAGTTGTGGCACTTGAATTTCACTCCTTTACCATTTAAGGTAAAAAAAAAGAAAGAAAAATCAAATATATAAAACAAGCACCTTAAGTTGCACTAAACCGCTTAATAGTATTTTTTACATAATATGTAAATGTGACAGTTTCTCCTTATACTTTGTCAGAATTACATATTGAATTGACCATTGAAAATGCTTCAAAATGATTTTTACTATTTTTTTTAAAGTGGAACGACTAATTGCAGAAATAAAACTTAAAAGTTGTAGCTCTTGAATTTCACTCCTTCACTATTTAAGGTGAAAGGAAAAATCTAATTAGCAGCTGGAGAACACCAATTATGTAACAGCTGCAGCACTTAAGGTGCATTTGAAGAAAATTATTATTCTCGAGCTTGCAGATTTGTGCCACCTTAAGTGGTGCAGCAGTTTAGTCCAGGCTTTACTGTTTAAGGTGGTGCAAAAATGTCAAATGAGCCAGTGTGGATTTATTGTCAACATATTGTGTTACTTTAGGAGACAGCTTTGAAATGTCCACACCTGCAAACATTTTGCTCATGGAAAGACTATGTATTGTTATTGTCCAATATGTAAATTATTGGAGTGAGGCCAAATTTGACATTTAACATTCTTCAGTTTGCAGTGTCATGTCATGTCATGTCATAGAAGGCATTCCCACCCGCAGGTGTAAAATCAGAATGAGAAAAGGGATGATTATGGCGTCACATCAATGTCAAAAGTCGGGGGCGCAAAAATACCAGGTGAAAAAAAAACCCACTGTGTTTGAACATTTTGTGTGTGTTAATTAACTTCTCGCGAGCGCAAATGTGAAGCTCACATGCAAAAAAAAAAGGAATTGTGTGCGCGCTGAACAAAATATCGCTCTCAAGCTTAATTTTTCTTCTCTCGGGTCTTAATTTTATATTTTGTTTAGCACGCACACAATTCCCCTTTTTTCGCTCACGAGCTTCACATTTGTGCTCGCAAGAAGTTAATTTACACACGCAAAATGTTAAAACACGCTAGTTCATTTTTTCCAGCTGGTATTTTTGCTCCCCCGACTTTTGACATTGATGTGACGCCATAGATGATCCACACTCGGCTTTCTCTTTACCCTGTGTCTTGTTTTCTCATTGGCTGTAGCAGTTGCTGTCCAGATGTCAAAGTCCAGATATTCAAAATGCTAGATATTTGAGGTGTATTTAGAAAACTCACTCTGATTTATTTTCCATAGACTGTGATTTTTGATTTAGCATCATTTATGCACTGTCCTTAATGATCACAGCTGAGGTAAGTGGTCCCTTCCGTGGTGATGTCATCAAGAGACTGTAGGTTTAATACCTGATGAAGCTGCAATCATCCATCAGTGGTCCAGAGTACTAGAGAGCATAACTCTCCTCCCACCACTGAGAGCGAGCTATTCTGGCCATCTGGTAGCTGTTGTTTGTGGTGGAGCTTTAAGTCTCAGAGAAGGACTGTGCTAGTGGTCATCCTTCCAATACTGAGGAGGAATCTTCTGGGTGGTACTGGAGCTGTAAATGACTGAACCAGAAAACGGTTAAATCTATACATTTTCTTAATGTGTGTCTTTTAGAGTCTTCTGCTGAAGAAACCCCTGAAAAAGGTAACAGCAGCTTCAAGAATGATGTTCACTTTAGCTTAGATTAGACAAAAAATGGCTTTTTAATAATTTGAATTGTGTTTTGACACAGGCACGCCTGCTGAAGAGAAACCAGAAGAAGGTAACAGAAGCTTCTTGTTCGACATTTGCTGAAATTAAATCTTAAGTACATTGTTTGACTCATGCAATGTTCAGATTATTTTGGCATAATGTGGATGTGGCAGTTTTTCTTTACACTGTGTCATAATTTCATATTGAAGGGACCAATCGAAAATTACTCAAATCATGAAGTGTTACTTTAGGAGGATGTTTTGAAATGCTTGAGTGAGTTCAAATAAGGCCTGATAGTGTGTACCATTTAATATACCTCAGTTCACTGTTTCATGCCTTGTGTGCACAAAGAATACAGATAAGATAAAAATGATACTGAGAATATGGATGAAAAAATGGATAAAGACCAGAGTTTGTAATTCCATTCTCTGTTTAGTCTTCACCCTCCAACTTGCATTCTCATTGGCTGTGGCAGTTGCTGACAGGTCCACCTGCCTGGACCTATTTGAGATGACTGTTTTTTTTTTTTTTGTAGAAAAGTCACTCTCACATATTTTCCCTAGAATGTGCTTTTTAGAAATAGCTATTCTAACCATCTTATGTCCGCCATAACAGAATTAGCAGTTAGTATTCTCCTCCAAGCATGTTAAGCTCCAGTGGTGTTGTTTTAGCAGCATTATTTTGAGCGCTTTCTGTCTCTGAGGAGGACTGTGCTAGCGGTCATTCTCTCAGCACTGCTAACTTCATATTTTAGGGGGAAGGCTTTGGGCAGGAAACAGTAAAAGCAGAGGCAGTTCTTTAATTTGACTAGGGTCTCGACCAAATCTGTCCTCCATAGGGGCCCCCAAACACTGGTAATTTACGCTGCTATTAAATAAACACGAGAGTTACTGACCAAAATAAACGCTTTTTAGGAGAGATATAAGTTATGTGTAAATATTTATAAGACAATACCTGACAAAATCTGTTTTAATGACATTAATAAACATCACTGTGACGTGAACCAGCCTTTACTGATTTCTGCCCCCAATAACTCTTTCAATAACCTCCAATAGCCTTTAATAGTCTTCAGTAGCCTTCAACAGTCTAACCTTGCAGCCGTGGTGTGTGCACTAAACTCCGTAGTTATAAACATCCTGAGGTTAGCAGCGCGCTAACTGACCTGTTTTTAATGTAATCCCAGCAGTGACTCCGTGACGGCTGCTCTAAACTGCTGCTGTTAGCTGCTTGGGCTGAAAGATAAACTGTAGAGAGCTGTATTTTCCGTTTAGTGGGGTTCAAACCTTTATTTCCTACAGAGATTAATTTAAGAAAACTGTAAAAAACGCTCCAGACTGGCTCAGCTGAGCTCTGTAGCCCGTTGCTGGGCTGTAGCTCTGACTGAGTAAAGACCGCGGGGTTTGTGCTGCTGCTGCTGCAGCTCCGATTAGTGGTTGGATGAGGAACTGCAGCTTCCTGTAAGCGAGCAGTTTCACCGGTTTCACCAGTTTCAGCCATACACAGCTCTGATAAACTGCTTAACCCTAAACTCCTGAATCAGATTGGCTAAAATCAGAAGAATATCGTATTTTGGCTGAAAATCGTCCGATACCGATACACTGCCGATCGATCGTTCCATCTCTAGTTATTTGGTTTATGTGTGTGTTTCAAGAATGAGGGCCCCTTGTTTATATCTTGCCTAGGGCCCCAAAATGGCTAGATCCGCCCCTGAGTAAAAGAAATGTTAGAGCTGTAAAGTTAAATTTACAAACAGTTTTACTGTGTTTCTTGAGTTTCCTGCTGAAGTGAAGCCTGCAAAGGGTAACGTCGGACAATTTCAGTTTCTGAATCAGTTTCTCTGATTTAGCTATTTATAGGTACATAGTTTTTTTTATTCTATAAACCACAGACAACATTTATCCAGAATTTCGAAATATAATATTTGTAATTTAGAGCATTTATTTGCAGAAAATGAGAAATAGCTGAAATAACAAAAAAGAAGGAGAGCTTTCAGACCTTAAATAATGCAAGCAAAGCAAATTCATATTCATAAAGTTTTAAGAGTTCAGAAATCAATATTTGGTGGAATAACCCTGTTTTTTAATCACAGTTTTTATGCATCTTGGCATGTTCTCCTCCACCAGTCTTACACACTGCTTTTGAATTAAGAGACATTAAGAGACTGTAGGTTCAATTAGGGTTCCCACGGGTTCTTAAAAAGTCTTAAAATGTCTTTAATTAGAATCCGGGTAATTAAGGTCTTAAACTGTCATAAATTGACTGTATTTAAATTACATTTGTAAAGGGAACATGTTAAATTTAGCGGTGAGTTAGCTAACGTTACCAGAAAGAGAACTAAGGTAAACAGAGAGCTAGCTAATGTTAGTGGTGAGCTAATTAACATACTAAAGTTAGCAGCGAGTTATCTTTTTGACTGTTTTTATAATTTTTAAGGTGGAATAACTAATAATAGTAATAAAACCAGTTGTAGCACTTGAATTTCACTCCTTCACTATTTAAGGTGGAAAAGAAAAATCAAATAAGCATGTAACATGTACCATATGCAGGTAAGGTGGATTAGAAGGGGGAAAAAATGGATAGCTGATTATTCTCAAGTTTGCAAGATTTGTGCCACCTTAAATTGTGCATCAGTTTAATCCAGGCACCTGTAACTGCGTCAAGTAAGAAAATGTCAAACAATCCGGTGTGAATAGAGCATCAGCATATTGTGTTACTTTAGGAGACAGCTTTGAAATGTCCATACCATGCTCATGATAAGACAATGTGCCAAAATTAACATTCAACATTCCTCAGTTCATGTCGTCATTTCTATACCTAGAATACACTCCCACCATAAAAGGCACTCCCACCCACAGGTGTGAAATCAGAATGAGAAAAGGGATGATCGACACTTGGCTTTCTCTTTACTCTGTGTCTTGTTTTCTCATTGGCTGTATCAGTTGCTGAGAAGTCCAGATATTAAACCTGCTAGATTCAGAAAAAACTCACTCTGATTAAGTTTCCATAGACTGTGATTTTTCATTTAGCATCATTTATGCACTGTCCTTAATGATCACAGCTGAGGTAAGTGGTCCCTTCCGTTTGATGTCATCAAGAGACTGTAGGTTTAATACCTGATGAAGCCGCAATCATCCATCAGTGGTCCAGAGTACTAGATAGCTTAACTCTCTTCCCACCACTCTATTCTAGCCATCTGGTAGCTGTTGTGTTTGCAGCATCTTGAGAAGATGTGATAAAGCTTTATGTCTCAGAGAAGGACTGTGCTAGTTATCTTCCTACCAGCACTGCTAAATTCATCTGTTAAGAGGAGGTATCTCCTGGGTGGTACTGGAGCTGTAAATGACTAAACCAGAAAACTATAAGGTTAAATCTACAAACTTTCTTAATGTGTGTCTTTTAGAGTCTCCTGCTGAAGAAACCCCTGCAACAGGTAACAGCAGATTTAAGAATGATGTTCACTTTAGCTTAGATTAGACTAAAATGGCTTTTTAATCATATGAATTGTGTTTTGACACAGGCACGCCTGCTGAAGAGAAACCAGAAGAAGGTAACAGAAGCTTCTTATTCGACATTTACTGAAATGCTGAAAACTGACAACTTAAGTTTCTGAATCAGTTTCTCTGATTTTACTATTTATAGGTATAAGTTTGAGTAAAATAAACATTGTTGTTTTATTCTATAAACTACGGACAACATTTCATTCAAATTCCAAAATATACTATTATCAGTTAGAGAAATTATTTGCAGAAAATGAGAAATGGCTGAAATAACAAAAAAAGACCTTAAATAATGCAAAAAGCAAGGTCATATTCATAAAGTTTAAAGAGTCCAGAAATCAATATTTGGTGAAATATCTCTTGTTTTCAATTACTGTTTTAATGCATCTTGGCATGTTCTCCTCCACCAGTCTTACACACTGCTTTGGATAACTTTATGCCACTCCTGGTGCAAAAACTTAAGCAGTTCTGCTTGGTTTGATGGCATGTGATCATCCATCGTCCTCTTGATTTTTAAGTGGTCTCTTAGTATGTTCAGTATATTGTCAAATTAATGTTAAATGTTTGCATCTCCATGTTTGTGTTTGTCTCTTGTAGACATAATATGTAAAGGTGTCAGTTTTTCTTTACACTTTGTCAACATAACATTTTAAATGTGCCATTAAAAATGATTCTAAATGATTTTTACTTTTATTTGGAATAACTAATAGAAATAAAAAAAAAAGTTGTAGCACTTGAATTTCACTCCATTACTATTTAGGGTTGAAAAGAAAAATAAAATAAGCAGCTGGAGAACACCAATTATGTAAGAGCTGCAGTGCTTAGGGTGGCTTACATGAAAAAGAAGCCAACGTAGCTGATTATACTTGAGCTTGCAGATTTGTGCCACCTTAAATGTCGCAGCAGTTTTATCCAGGCATAGGTAACTGCTTTACTGTTTAAGGTGGAATTTCAAATAAGAATATGTCAAATAATCCGTGTTTTGACACAGGCATGCCTGCTGTAGTGAAACCAGAAAAAGGTAACAGAAGCTTTTTTTTGACATTTACTGAAATAAATCTTCAGTACATTGTTTAAATCATGCAAATCATGTTAAAATGTTTGGCATAATGTGAATGTGGCAGTTTTTCACAATTATTCAAAGTTACTTGGAATAATTATACATAAAGACTTAATTATAAATCATTATTTTATCACTGACTTAATAATGGGATAACAGTATGTACATTTATCATGAAGTGTTACTTTAGGAGAAAGTTTTGAAATGCTCCAGTGGTGTTGTATTAGCAGCAGTTTGAGAAGATGTGGTGGAGCTTTATTTCTCGTTGGAGGACTGTGCTTGCAGTGATCCTCTCAGCCCTGCTAACTTGTGTTGAGGGGGAGGCAATAGGCAGAAAACAGTTAAAGAAATGTTAGAATTGTAAGGTTAACTCTACAAACAGTCTAACTGTGTTTCTTGCAGGGTGTCCTGCTGAAGTGAAGCCTGCAAAAGGTAACAGCAGCTTTAAGTGTGATGCTCACTGATACTGATCACCTTACTATACTTTGGCCTGATTTCCCTCACCTAAGGGAGGGAAGGTTAGAAAAAAAGATAAAAAAAAAATAAATAAATAAAAATATATATATATATATATAAAACTCTATATAATTAACTCTTAACGTTTTGACACGGTTCTCCTGCTGAAGTGAAGCCAGAAAAAGTAACATCAAAAGCAAAGTTCCACATGAAACATTTACTAACCTGCTTATCATGTTCAGTATGTTGTCAAATTAATGTAAAAAGTTTGCATTTCAATTTCTGTGTTTTTCCCTTTTTGACATAATACAGTATGTAAATGTGGTAAATGTTCTTTACACTTTCTCAAAATTACATATTGAATAGACCAATGAAAAAGCTTCCGAATTATTTTTACATTTTTCTCAAGGTGGAATAACTAATAACAGAAATGAATCATGTTGTAGCACTTGAATTTCACTCCTTCACTATTTAAGGTGAAAAAGAAAAACCAAATAAGCAGCTGGAGCGTAGATGATTATACTCGAGCTTGGAGATCTGTGCCACCAGTTTGCAGCAGTTTTGTCCAGGCACCTGTAACTGCTTTGCTGTTTAAGCTGGAATGTCAAATAATCCGGTGTGAATAGAGTGTCAGCATATTGTGTTAATTTAGGAGACAGCTTTGAAATGTCCACACCTGCTAAAGTTGTGGAGTGGAGTGAGGCCAAAATTAACATTTAACATCCCTTAGTTCACAGTGTCATTTCATGTGCGTACCTAGAATGCACTATATAAGGCATTTTCCCCATTAGGTGAGAAAACAGCATGAGAATAGGGATGATCCACACTCCGCTTTTTCTTCATCCTGTGTCTTGTTTTCTCATTGTCTGTAGCAGTTGCTGACAAGTCCAGATATTAAACCTGCTAGATATTTGTGGTGAAAAATCCATTGTCACGTCATCAAGAGACTGTAATTTTCAATACCTGACGAAGCAGCAGTCATCCATCGGTGGCCTAAGACCTAGAGAGCATAACTCTCAAAGTTAAAGAAATGTTAGAACTGGAAGAATAATTTAACAAACTGTCTAACTGTGTTTCCTGCAGAGTCTCCTGCTGAAGTAAAGCCTGCAAAAGGTACTGAGCACCTTAGCATACTTTGACCTATATATATATATATATATATATATATATATATATATATATATATATATATATATATATAGGTAGAACAATAATTGTTAGTATGTTTAATCTGACTGACCTCCCCGATCACTGGGCTACTAGTTACTTAAAAATGCCGCAATTAAAACATAACATTTTTCTAACGTGAATAATGGTCAAAACTTTAAACATTTCTATTTATTTTTCATTTATTTAATACTTACTTAAATTATGTATTTTTTACTGCTAAGGCAGCACTGTAATTTTATTTATCTGCATTAAACAGATCACTTTTTTTTACTGCACGTTAGGGGGGGTGGGGGAGTGGGGGCTGAGAATAATGTCCATTTATGGTGTTTATAGAATGGCGTTAAAACCCTTATCCTAGCACAAATATAGCCTATTTATAGCCTATATATGTATATATATATATATATATATATATATTTTTTTTTTTTATTAAATCTTAATATGTTTTGACACAGGCTCTTCTGCTGAAGTGAAGCCGGAAAAAGGTAACATCACAAGCAAAGTTCACAAATCTGGTTCGCAAAGGTTCACAAATCTGCTTAATATGTTCAGTATATTGTAAGATTCATGCAAAATGTTTGCATCCCCATTTTTGCCTTTCTCTTTTTTTGACATATTATGTAAATGTGGCAGTTTTTCTTTACACTATGTCAGAATTACATATTGAATGCATTTATTAAAGTGCTCCATTTATTTCTATACTGACTTTCGTTGAGAGTTTGAGTTGATTTTTTTACTTCACCTGCAAAGCTGCTCTTTTGGAGTTACAAGGTTTTTGCATTACAGTGACACAATGTATAATTATATGTGTTTTTTATTTTTTCTAACTGCTGACATACATTCACATGCAGAACCTGAAAGAGGTTAGTATCTGAAATACACACACACACACACACACACACACTTCTCAGTATTTAAAAATGGTGAAATCTGTACTGTACCTTGATCAGTTATATATTATGTATTATTGTGTTTTTCCACACTGTTTCACAGGCGCAGCTCTTAATGAGAAAAATCATGTAGTTCCTTTAAAAGTGTTAAAAAAGCCAAAAGACTATGTGAAGCATTTACGTGGCTCTTATGTGAGGTACTGTTAATGATCCTGATGAGAGCCAGTTTTATCATAACGCTTCTGATTCTTGAAATGTTTCAGATAGACCATCATTTCTTAAAGTACTATAATAATATGGCCATAATATGGATTAGAACATTACTCAAATAGGGCTATTCACTGTATACCAACCAGCCATTTAAGAGGACTGAATCTTGAAGGTGAAGGTGTGTCCAAACTGTATATGGTATCCAATATGAGCTTCTTTGGATTACTGTGGAAGATGCTAGAATGTGTATAAAAAGTGCTGGTAATATGACCTGATAATATTAAATCATATGAAATAATCCTATATTTAAAGTCTGAGGGCATACACTTTAACAACTAGAGCTATTTTTTGAAAATCAAATCCTTTATTAGTGTGAGGCAACAATATTCACCACTTAAAACTGGTTTTAGGACAAAAATGAGCAATAAAACTATATAATACACTGTGCATATATCATATAGAGTGTGTAATATCAGTATATAGCATCATCAGTAACTCAGACCTTGAGCGCTGATAGGTGAAACCAGCAGGGGGCGTGATCTGAAGCTGTAGATGGTGCACACATATTTAATCACAATCTGCATTAATCCAGCTCTCACCGTTGTGTTTCTTACAGACTTTGCTCCTGAAGTGAAGCCGGAAAAAGGTAACAGCACTGTAAACATGCTTATTTACTATATGTATTTTTTCTACAATTCTACAATAAGAAATGAAACAAACTGTTTCTTACTGCGCTTATTAAAGAGTCTCCTGCTGAAGTGAAGCCTACAGAAGGTAAAATCAGCTTTCTGATGCTCAGTTAATATATATCTTTTTTTTTTTTTGGACTATGCTGAAATTATATTAAAATCATTATTTTTCAAATCAATTCTCAATATGTTTTGACACAGGTTCTCCAGCTGAAGTGAAGCCAGAAAAAGGTAACAGCAAAGGCAAAGCTCCATGTGTGACGTTTACAATAGTGCTTTAGTATATCTTCAGTATATTGTGAGTCAGAATTGTGAATCTGTGTCAGAATTGCATATTAATTGGACCAATCAGAATGCTCCAAATTACTTGGATTTTTTTTTAACGCTGACTTTCACAGGGTGACACTTATTCAGTTTTACTTATATTTAAATAAACACTTTTTATGCACTGTATGTGACATTCACAGAAGTGATAAATGATCACTTCCAGCGTCATGTTAATGAGAAGTGTTGTGGAAATTTGGTGGTTTGGAGTGAAATAATAATGTTGAATGCTGAGTCAGGATCGAAGTGAGTAGCAAGGTTTTATTGAAGTCAGACAGTGTCGCGAACACCAAGAATCTGCTTGCTTAGCTACCCCCTTCATTCCTTTTTATATGCTCTCGTAGCCCCTCACCCCACACTCGTTGTATGCAGCATGTGTGAGTACGTGGCCTAAAAGAGTGTGACCTTTGAAAGGTGTGAGTAGGTCACATGCGAAGAGCCAAGTATTAATAAGATAACCCATATGTTACTATTTACATGATTACAGACATTTTAACATTAATAATCACTTAATACCAGAGCTATTCCATTACAGAAGGCATACATTTAAGCCCTGATGATGCCACAGCCATCTGTCAGTGGCCAGGTGTCCTGTTTTTCTCTGGGTGTGCAGGATGTTTCTCCCTTTCTGCAGACAGGCAGGCACTTTATTGATCCCAAAGGAAATTTAGCACCCATTAGCAGTTACACAATAAAGCACAGTAATACGAAAAGTGCAAGAATATATTCAGACCCCCGCTCATGCTGCTTTGCCATCAAGCTGCCTGCGCTCAGAGGGAGCACAATAGGCCCTGCTCCCTCCGGGTGGGTAGATGGCGCTCTCTTCCCACATCACTCCTAGGGTGATGTCTGCATCACAGGGCGTCTGTGAGCTGATGTATCAGAACCGAGACGCTGCGCTTTCCTCCAAGTGCGCTGTGATGCTGCTCGGCAATGCTGCTCGAAAAGAAGCGGTGGCTGAGTTCACATGTATCGGAGGAAGTAGTCTTCGCCCTCCTTGGGGAAATGTAAAAAAAAAAAGTAAAAAAAAAAAGGCATATATTTTTAAAATGCGTATTTTAAAATCAATCTTTTCTTCTAGACTCTCCTGCTGAAGTAAAGCCATTTAAAGGTAGTTAACAGCAGAGTTGTAATTTTTCTGACTATAAGTCGCACCAGACTATAAGGCACTTTATTAATAAATGTCCATTTTTTTGGTCTGTTTTCATACACAAGGTGCACTGCATTACAAGGCACATTAAGCGACAGTAGTAAGGATGCCTATATCGAAATTAGCAAAAGTGTTGCTATGTTTCCCTTGTAATGGGGAAGCTGGGGATAGCGCTTAAGTAAACAAAACTGTAGTTATTAAAAAAAATATATATATGTTTTCTTTTAAAGTCAAACAAGCACTGGATGTAAATCTACACAGATTTCTCTCTTAAAAAGCGTTTATAAAGGTTTGTAAAGTGCTTCCGTTTATTTGCAGTAAGCTTAGATTTCCAATATTTTTGTCTAAGCGGGATGTAAATGCTGCCTGATAGCGTTACACTGAGGAACCCTGAGTGTTCCGGTAAGCTAGGGCTCTATCAGCTAGCGGTTCCTCCCATGTAGCTTGTTTTAATAGCTAATGCTACTACATATAGTGCCGGAGAATCTTTATTGAAACACCTGTATAATGCCGTACTTCAGTGGAGTGGCTTTACTGCTTCTTACAACCTGACCAGTAGAATTCATACATAAGCACACCGGATTATATGGCGCACTGACATTTTTCTTTTTGAAAATGAAAGGATTTAAGGTGCGCCTTAAAGTCCGAAACATACAGTAAATAGTGATGGAAATGGACACTGTGTGCTCCAAACCAAAGACAAAAAGGACCATCTAGACTGTTAGCAGCAACAAGTCCTAAAGCCTGGGCCTGTCCTGGTTTGTGGCTGAGTAATTAATGCAGGATTAATTCAGAAATGTACTTTGAGATCTTATAGCAACCTTTGCTGCCTTTATCTATGCAATTTTCAACAAGATAATGCGAAACCACATGCTGCATTTGATCCAAAGACTAGGCGCTGGAAAAGTGGGTATGGGTACTGAGCAGGAAAATAGGAAAAAATGAACACATGAAACACTTCATCACTTATGCTCAGTGCCAAAACATCCTGTGAGAAGGAAAGACAACTTTAGAAAGCAGTAAATGCTTTACACTCACAAACGTATTGGAATATGTTGCAAGCCCTAAATGCAGGAAATAACCTATTTTAACAACTGAAATAAAGTTGACTAGAGAAAACATGAAACATCTTGTGTTCATTTTAAGTAAAGTGAACATACACTGTGTATTTGGCAGATTTTTTCCCACACAACACACTGCATGTATCCCTCCCTAGTGAATGGCGTTATACTATGTTTTTGAAGTGTTGCCTTGTTTTTACTATGGTGACTGTGGTAAAACAGTGTCTTAGGCATCAGGTAGTGTATGTAAAGGTGAGTTTTTAGAGGTTCATGTATCTGATTCCATTCACCACCACTGTGAATAATACTTACTGGCTACCTTTTATGCCAGACCCACTCTGAATGATTCTGTATATTTCTGATATACTGATATGCACTGTGCTTGCTGTTTACAGGGACTTTTTTGTCAAACCCGAAGGAAGGTAACACTTTTTACAATGTTTGCTTCAGCTCTTCAGATATGAACTGTGTGTGTGTGATCCAGCAATGAAACAGTAACACTATGCTGTGGATGTGTGTGTGTGTGTGTGTGTGTCAGCTATCCAGCTATCTAGGGACTTCACAGAGAGTCAGTTGAAGTGTGGTATTCCAAACATGGAATATGTTTATAGGCCAGAAGATAATAAAAAACAGAAACGCAGGAAACGAGTGGTGGGAGGAGAAGAGGCTCTACCGGTCAGAACAAACACACACACACACAAGCATTTACTACATAATAAAGAATTATATGTATAAGAATAAATAATTAATAATTAATTAATAAATAATTATTGCACTTACACTGTTAATAATACCCATACATACACCTCTTTTACCAAATTGGAATCCTCTGGAATATAAACAAGAGGAAGATGGATGATCACAAGCCATGAAATTAAGAGAGCACTTCAGTTTCGGAATCAGTTTCTCTGATTTTGCTATTTATAGGTATATGTTTGAGTAAAATAAACATTGTTTTTTTATTCTACAACACTTCTCCCAAATTCCAAATAAAAATCTTGTCATTGCCTTTAAACCAAGCTAAACTGCTTGAAATTTTGCACCAGGAGTGACATAAAGTTATCCAAAAGCAGTGTGTAAGACTAGTGGAGGAGAACATGCCAAGATGCATTTAAAACTATGATTAACAACCAGGATTATTCCACCAAATACTGATTTCTGAACTTTTAAAACTGTATAATATGAACTTGCTTTATTTGCATTATTTAAGGTGTGAAAGCTCTGCTTCTTTTTTGTTATTTCAGCTATTTCTCATTTTCTGCAAATAAATGCTCTAGATGACAATATTTTTATGTGTAATTTGGGAGAAATATTGTCCGTTGTTTATAGAATAAAACAACAATGTTCATTTTGCTCAAACATTTACCTATAAATAGCAAAATCAGAAAAACTGATTCAGAAACTGAAGTGGTCTCTTAATAATTTCCAGAGATGTATAATAACTGTAAAAATAACTGATACATTTTATACTTTTAAACAGTTGTGTGTTAATGATTGAGTGATATTTTCTGTGCAGACTCAGATCCAGTGGCAGGTGGCAGTGCAGGAGGACGGCAGTATTAACTGTGGGGGGGTGTACTTGGGGGGTTGTTGGGTTCTGACTGCTGCCCACTGTGTCAGGTAAGCTGACGGACAGTAGAATTTTCATTATATCATCACTTTAAAATAGATTATTTGCAGACAGTGAACTTTACAGGCTTTTTAATAATAAAGAAATACTTTGTCATTACCCACTTATCATTTACCCTCAGACTTAATAATTCAGTATGGAAAACAGAATTATGCTTGAATTATTATCTACCAAGTGTCCACATTTCCTGCCATTTCAAACTCAAACCCATTTTGCTTACAACTTAATAAAGTCCATATATTAAAACTAAGCTGCAAAAACAACATGTTTTTACATTTTTTTGTTTGTTTTATGTGTGCAGGCCAAAACCTCAGCACTTCAAGATTAAGTTCTCTCTGTGGAAAAAGCACACTAAGCAGCAGACATCTGATATAGTTCCAGTGAAAAACATCATCATTCACGAACATTACAACTCGCGAACCTACCAAAACGACATTGCACTGGTGCAGCTGGAGGAGTTAAACACAGAGAAAGAATGTATAAACCCCAACCCTGCAGTGAGGTCAGTGTGTGTACCGTGGTCCACTCTGCAGTTCCTGCCCGGGGACACCTGCACCATCTCTGGCTGGGGCAGAAACAAAGGTATGACAACCAGAGTAAGACTAGTACAACCCCACATCAGAAAAGCTGAGACAGGATGGAAATAGCACTTTTTACATGTGTTTTATTTAAGACAGTGTAAACCTAAGGTATGTGAGATATGAGATTATGATTTATGTCTTGTGAACTTCTTGTCATTAGTTAATAAGCAACACATTCTAATGAAAGTTGGGACGATAATTTCTTTTACCACTTTGTAATATTATATGCCATTACATAAAAAAACATATATATATATATATATACGTTTTAGGCACTAAGGATACCAAGCGATATTTCAGGTGGTGTATTGTTCCATACATTCTTCCTGCAAACAGGTCTTAAAATATGCATCAGTACAGGGACATTATCTATTTTTAATTTAATTAACCCATAAAATACCCATTTTTTAAATACTATAACATTTATTCTGAATAATAAAATTCAGAATTAAATCAGATAAATTCAGTGAGCAGCTCATTCATGATTCTTTTTTTTTATTGTGTGAACTCTTCTTCTTCTTTTTCTTTTGGCTTTTCCCTTTTCAGGGGTTGCCACAGTGAGTCATCTATTGTGTGAACATGTCTGTTAATATTTCAAAGTTTCAAAGTTAAAATCTTGATTTTAACAAATAGCATCATTTATATTTTAACATTTTGGCCTAGCAATCATATCAGAGCTAGTTCTAAGTAACGTATACCAATTAGTAAAGCGTTTAAATTGTTAAACTGGTAACTACTTTTATCTCAAGGCTTAACAGTAATTCTCGATTTTTCTTCTACTGCAGTGTCTTTATTTAATGTGTAAAAATATTTTGCATTGTAGAGAGAAAAATATGCAGATCCCTTCCAGTCTTACCTTATAATGATAAATTGTCTCCGCCCAAAATTTTTTGGCAAGTCAAATAATGCAAAGAAAACAAGTTCGTATTCATAAAGTTTTAAGAGTTCAGGAATCAATATTTGGTGGAATAACCCTGGTTTTAATCACAGTTTTCATGCATCTTGGCATCATGTTCTCCTCCACCAGTCTTGCACACTGCTTTTGGATAACTTTATGCCACTACTGGTGCAAAAACTCAAGCAGTTCAGCTTGGTTTGATGGCTTGTGATCATCCATCAAGAAACTCATCTTTTTTAAGTAGTCTCTTATTTTTTCCAGAGCTATATATATACACATATACACAGTTTATATATATAAACACAAACCTGAAACTACAACTAATCTTTAAGACAAAACACAGTTTTTCCTGACATTTTGACAGATTCACGCTAAGTCTATGATCTTCATGAATGAATCTGTAGATAGAGATTAGTACTTATAAACACTGGACTATCACTAAATATTTCTTTAATTAATTTTATATGTGGCTTACATTTTAAATAGAAGCAGACAGCAGTTTATCAGTCTAAACAGAAGGAGCAAAGACTTTCAGAAGTTAAAGAAGCTCTCTGGAAATCTGTTTTACAGTTCGTATTATAGCGGCTGGTGTTAGGGTTGAAGAGGGGGGGTTGCAGAAGCTCAGAAGCTCATTTTTAAGAATGTTGTCTGTTGTGTTTCTGAAGAGGGACGCAGTGCAACCGTTTTGAAATGGGCCAACGTGTCAATTATTGGAGACTGTAAAAAATACTACAAGGAGAGGCTCTTTGACGGAATGGAGTGTGCAGGTATGTGGATTCGCTGTGTGCAGAATATGTGTAAATGTGTATAAATATGAGTGTGTGTGTGTGTGTGTGTGAATGTGATAGCATGTGGTTTAATGTGATCTGACCTGCGTTTATCTGTTCAGGTGATTTGGCCGGCAGTGTGGACTCTTGTCAAGGTGACTCTGGGGGTCCGTTGGTGTGTACAGATGCCAGCGGTTTATCATATGTGTGGGGCATCGTGAGCTGGGGAGAGAAGTGTGGGGAGGCTAATTACCCTGGCGTTTACACTAAAGTGGCCTACTTTTTTGAATGGATCCGCTTCCACACCGGCTGGCCTGCAGTCACCAAGTACAACCACTGAGGAAGAGCAGGATGTTACAGAGCTCATAGTAACCTTGCTATAATCTTGAAATATCATTGAGATGTTCAGTGTTGCTTCAGAAACTTGTGGGATTATGTTTAGTAAATATGAGTGGAAAGCTGTTTAGTACAAAATATTTTAAACTTTAGATTCCATTAAAATGTTCACACAACCAGCTAGTGTCTTTGTCCTTATTTAAAGAGTAATGATCACATTGTACAGTTTAAATATATATCTGAATGATTTTATTAGCAGCATATGTATTGTATTTACTGTACTAACCAGGGTTTTCCAGGTGGTATAGAACATGATAGCTAACACAGTGTAATAGCTGGCGTGCCTCAGCATCCTTCTAAAATACTTTATTACTAGAGATAGAACAAGAGTAAAAAAAGAGCCCATCTTCCACTGTTTGTTTAATTGCAGCCATTTGCTAAAATCAAAAAAGTTAATTTAATTTCTCATGAATGTACACTCAGCCCACCATTCTGACAGGAAATTTTTTTTAGAAATTCTTGCAAATGTATTAAAAAGGGAAACTGAAATGTCACATGATCATAAGTATTCAGACCCTATGCTCAGTATTGAGTAGAAGCACCCTTTTGGATGGTGAACATTAATGAACAGCTATCTCTCCAGAGATGCTTAGTTGGGTTTATGTCAGGTTTCTGGCTGGGTCAGTCAAAAATGTTCACAGAGTTGTTCTGAAGCCACTCGTTTGTTATTTTAGCTGTGTGTTTAGGGTCATCGTCTTGTTGGAAGGTGAATCTTCGGCCCAGTCTGAGATTTAGAGTACTCTGGAAGAGGTGCTACCTCTGTTCTCTGTACTTGCCCACATTTATCTTCCTTCAATTACAACCAATCGTTCTGTCCCTGCAGCTGAAAAACACCCCCATTGCATGATGCTGCCAGCACCATGTTTCACTGTTGGGATTCTATTGGGCAGTTGATGAGCAGTGCCTGGTTTTCTCCACACATACAACTTAGAATTAATGCCAAAATGTTCAATCTTCGTCTCATCAGACCAGAGAATCTTATTTCTCATAGTCTGGTAGTCCTTCATATGTTTTTTCATGTCTTTCACTGTGCAGAGGTTTCCATTGGCCCACTCTGCCATAAATCCCAGACTGATGGAGGGCTGCAGTGAGAGTTGAGTTTGTGGAACTTTCTCCCGTCTCCCTACAGCATCTCCGGAGCTCAGCCACAGTGATCTTTGGGTTCTTCTTTACCTCTCTAATCAAGGCTTTTCTCCCACAATTGCTCAGTTTGGTGAGATTTTAGTCAATCAATTCTCGCATTCATGCTCACGGAACCTGTGACCTGCCAGTGCCTGATTTTTTTTTTACTTTATTTGTTCTTTTTTAACTTAACTGTCAGTTCACATTCTCTCATTCTGTCGAGTTCATTCTTTGTGGGAGTGCATGCATGAGTGGGTATGTTCAGGCTGATGAGAGCATGCTGACTGGTTCTGCTGCATGTTCTATATTAGTAGCAGTGTTAACATTTCTAAAATGCTCCTAGGACACGCTGTACTGAATGATGATCCTGTCTGAAGCACAGGTGACATGCCTGCTCAGAATCAAATCTTAATTCCAGAAACAGGACTCTTCATGTTAATGATGTTCATTTGAAATGGCTGTATTTTGTATGTATGTTCGTTAACATAGGGAGCACGATTTTCTAATTTTCGTTAGAAAACCCCAGCCCCCAGCTCTGATTAAATTAAATCAGTAATAAGATTTAAATGTCAGACTGAGAACAGTCTAGATTACTGTTTTAAGTCAGACAGAACAGAAGCTGTTTACTCAGCACTGAGACCCACACCTTTCAGAGCTCACTGTTGACTGAAGGTGGAACATTTCTTCAGATTCTCAAACCAATCTGCTTCTGTCTTCACTGGCCTCACTGAGGCATTAATGGAAGTTATGTGTATTTTTTAAGCTCTGACGTGTCTCACCCAGCTGAAGAAAGGCTCCACAGTCAGTTTTTAGTTTTCTACGTTTACTAAAGCTGTTTATTACAGTAGAGAAAGTACAGTGTGACCCTCAGAGGAAGTATGAAACACAGTAGCTGATTCAACAAGGTTGCATTGTAATAAAGGGAAGCCTTTTCTGATAATTTCAGACAGACGTTAGTAGTCGCATTCATTACCACCCACTGCACTGTCCATTGTGGGTGGTAATGCTTTTTATGATGTATTCCCAGTACATCTGCTACACTGTGGATTGAGGAATTGTAAATGTTATCCACAAATCTTCAGAAAAGGAAACTCCCACCCATCTGGCACCCCAGTGTTAATTTTGACAACAAATTTTGATTTAGTTTTAGTCAATATTCTTGTGATGAAAATGGCATTTAGTTTTAGTCATAATTTTGTCTGTGTAAATGCTTTTTCATCAGTTCCCTTGAATTATTAACTACACACTTATAAAAATTAAACATTTAGTTGTGTAATATTGTTAATGTTTGAATGGAAAATATATTTATATATTATTTTAATGTATATTATTATTGTAGGTATGTAGGTATGTGCCTATAAATATTTTATGTTTAAACATTTGTTTTAGAAATCGGTGTGAATATAGCCTCTAATAATTCCTGTTGCCTTGCCATGAGCACATTGCTTATTGTTTAACCTTCTGTACAAGACAACACCTCACAATGTATACAGGTATGGGTGCTCCCAAGCAATTTCCAGAGATTACACTTGTTAATGAATTTACATATGTATCCCATGACTTTTGTCATGTCAGTGTATATGCACAATAACTAACAAGTGTGGATTTCAAACCATGTCTCCTTTTATAAACTAGTCCTTGGAATTCCAGTAGAGGCTTTTGTGTTAAACTGTGAAAGTGACAAGTAAGACAATTTAACAAAGAGTGTAGAAATAAAAGTAAAGTAATTTTGTAATTTCACTGAGTATACTCTATTTTTTATCTCACATTTAATGATTTATTTAAACAATACAATTTAGAATAAAGACCTCATGACTTCATAGAAAAATAGTTTATTATTTTTACATTAGTCATACAGCAACAGTAATATTATACATTTTTATTTTAAGGCAACAGATCATTAAAGTGAAACAAAAAAAAAGTACACAGGGATAAACAGTCTCTTCAGTAACTTCAGGAAATAAATGTCTGGCTGATCTTACTCTCTGCATGGTTAACCGTAAACAAATCACAGGACTGAGGTACATAGTCCAAACACACACACACACATACACACACCATTCAAATAAAACACACTTCCTTCATCACCGCAGACATGCAGACAGCCACAGAACACACTACTAAGAGAACAGGGGTGTATATGAGTGTATGAGAGAGAGAGTGTGTGAAGTAGTGGTTTAAAATCATTGAGCACAATAGCAGTGTGTGTGTGTGATTTGGGAAGTAGCCATTGCGTGATATGCCTGTACATGTTAAGTGCACACACCCACTCTCTCTCAAACACACACCCACACTCTCATACACCCACTCTCTCTCACACACACACACACTCACTCACTCTCACACACACACACTCTCATACACACTCTCTCATTCACACTCACTCTCACCCACACTCTCACACACCCACTCTCTCACACACACTCACTCTCATACACACACACTCTCACACACACACTCTCATACACACACTCTCATACACACACTCTCACACACACACACTCACTCTCATACACACACACTCTCATACACACTCTCTCATTCACACTCACTCTCACCCACACTCTCACACACCCACTCTCTCACACACCCACACTCTCATACACCCACACTCTCATACACCCACACTCACTCTCATACACACACACTCTCACACACACACACACTCTCACACACACACACAATTTTAATGCTTCAAACTAAGAAATAAAACTATTTCGATGTAAAAAAATATGCAGCACCTTACACACCCCACTAGACTGCTGTTATTGCTTTTTCCCGCTTTTTTTGGGCACTTAAACACATGAACACACACACACACACACACACACACACACACGCAGCCTCACAGTCTTCAAAACAATGCTGTGTGTGAGCGAAACACCTGCAGGTCATACTATAATATGCAGCACACTGTTACAAAGTCCTTACTCTTCACGAATGCTCTGGACTATGGAGTATCTTCCACAGGGCATTTTGAAGCAGGCAGTAGGCGGTTGTACGGGCCAGGAGAACGTGCAGGGAACCGTACTTCTAACGTTTCTCTCCATGAACCTGAAGAAGTAGCTCCACCACACCCTGTTCAGATAGTTATGAGGTGAGTCCCTCAGAGACTTGAGTAGGAGAGAGAGACAGAGAGATAGGTCAAAATACCGTACAGTACTTCAGTTTTCTATAATACTATGAACTGCTTGATACCGACATATATAGATGTTGTTTTAAACACTGGCTACTGCTAATAATAATGCTCATGCTAAAGGAACAGTGGTGTGTTTGATTTCTATGATCATAGCCTTGAACCCTACCTTTTGTATTACTATATGAAGTCTTCTATAACATACAATTAATAGACTATATTTAACTCTGCATCTTCTATGTAAGAGCAATCTTCTACAGACATATTGTAATCATCTGCAGAAATTAAAGATTTTTTGAGCAATGCCTAGAAAAAACTCTTTTGGTTTCTTTTTTTTGTGATCAACTTTTTATTCATTTTACAAATGTTTAACAACAGGAAAGGGAGCAGACAAAAGCATACTATACATTTAACACAGGCACTTTACAATTCCAGAATACAAATATTACTACAGAACCATCAAATAACAGCATATAAATCAGGTAATTCATCAAGAAGCTACAAAATCCTGAATAGACTCATATAAATTTCTCCCAGTTACTGGTTGTTGAAAATTTAGCTTTGTTAACTTTAGCTGTAAGATATTCCATTCAGACTATATTTTGAAGACTAGAGAACTTTCATAACTGAAAGTTGCAGGATCGTTTTCTTGGTGGCTGTAAAACCTGCAAATAACATCTCTCTTTTTTTTTAAAGGTAACTGAAGGTCTGAATCATCATTTAGAAGACATAAATGTGGTGTGCGTGGTATGATAAGACCAAGTAAATTAGATAGTACATCTAGTGTAAGAATCCATATTTCAACTACGTTTGGACATTTAACTACATTTGGACATGAATAAATGTTCCAGGTGCATAATTACAGATACAAATATATCTAGAAATGAGTTTCATTTGATATCTCCTATATGATGTTGCATAAGCTCTATGTATAATTTTGTAATGAATAGGCCGATGAGCCAAATTTTTTGAAGTTTGGTGTAAATTAAACCAAACAGTATCCCAATCCAAAGAAGAGCCAGTAGAGGAAATCTCTCGGTCCCAAAGTTGTTCCACACTCATTGGTTTAATGCAGTGTTCTACCAAAGCGTTTTATATAAATGATACTCTACCACGAAGATCACTTTTGGTTTCTTTATAATACATGTTTGTAATAGAGATAAAGAACCTTTAAAGTAGTAAATAAGAATAATCTTTAAAAGGTTCTTTACAGTTAAATCTCTGTTACAACCATGGATCTTTCTGTAACCTGTATGAGTTGTTAGATGTTAGACTGAACACTGGCCAGCATGCTCATGGCAAGGCCAAAGTTTAATAGAGGCCTGATACTGAGTGCCAGATGGATGGGAGAATTCATTTTCAATTACAGCCATTTAGCGTTCTTTGATCCATGGCATCATATGAGTATCATGAATAAGTAATACAGAGCAGTACTACCCACAGTGGACAGTGCAGTGTGTTGTAATGATCGTAATAGCCGTGTCTGGCTATAAAATCACAGAAACCATATTCCACACACACTCCTGCAAGTCAGTGCAGTGTTCTTTAGCTTTTATGGGACATGATACTACTTCTTCTCCTGTGACCCGTGGCATATCAATAAAAAGTGGCATGTTCAGTTTTGAAGCAGAAGCAGAAATGCTCTGTTTGTGTGGTTCGGTCACCTGGTTGTTGGCCATAGTGTGATACCACCAGAAGAGCCGCGATGTGATGAAGTACGCCACAACCACATCCACACTGTAGTGCTCATGAGCCACGAGGATAAAGACCACGCCCACTGCGCTTAGAAGCCAGCAAATGAGGTGATACCACCACAATGAGCGAGGGGAGTCTGTAGAAGAGGAAGGAAAAAAAGAAATAAAACTGACTATGTTTTATGAGCTACGTTATGAGCTTTTTATGAGACATTATAGCAAAGAGGTGAACAGTAAACAACACAGTGTGGCTACTTCATTTAAATGTTGAGATAAACCCTTAAACCTAATACTTACAGTATAAAGGAGTATAACGTTTAAAAAGGTTGTTAACTGATGTTGTTCAACCTCAATTCAGAAAAGGTTGGCACATACCGTAAATGAAAATGCAGTTTCACAATAATTTTGACTAATACCATTTACACACAGTATGAACCCAAGAGGATGTAATATCAAACAGGTGATGTCTGCCTTTAAGATGCCTGCAGTATTTCAAAAAGAAAAATAAGACCCTGTACTGTTGCACACCTTTGATGGCGTGTTTGATGGTAGAATGGAACAAAATAGCACCTGAAACACTTAATCGATTGATGTTCCTAGTGCCAAAAAGTCTTTTAAGCAATATGACAGCAAAAGGCTACATCACAAAGGGATAAATGCATTACCTTTTGGGATATTATCAGATATGAACAAATGAAATTGACCTGAATTGACCTTTTTTTCCTAATTTGGGGTTTTATGATGTGAATGCAATTCTTAAATCTGTGTAGACTCAGACCTGTTCATGAAGAATAATAACTGATATTAAAATTATTTTGTGTTTCCCAATTATATAATTTATTACATAATTGCATTAATATAAGTCATAAATAGTAACAATGTTTGGTAGTAAGTGTTAATGCATAAGATGTAAGTTGATGAGACTGACTGAGACTCACACTCTCTGATGAAGAGGAAGGTCAGCGTGAGCATGACTGTGTGTCCACTGTAAAGAAAATCTCCACACATCATGTGAGAGCCAGTGATGGTGAGACCTCCTCCAGAGAGCAATTGTAGAACACGATGAACCATACCTATGGAGTCACCATCCAGCTGAAGAGAGAGAATAAGGAAGAGAGAGAGAAATCGAACAATGGTAAAGTCTGCAATGAAGATTAGATTGTAAGCTTTGCACTATTCCCAACATTCAACCATCTACTCATCTACACCCACACTGGTAAAAGTATAAGTTCCCTGTGTAAGGTTTAGAGGTCCCTCAATTTAAACCTGCAAATGAACAGTTAACTTAATGAATCATAGTTCTAGACCTGACAAACATAGTCTTTAGTCTCTACTACTCACTACTCTATGACTCAATGTTATCTATAAACATGAACTGGAGTACGGCACAGTTCAGGCTTTAGGCTAGCACTGTTTATCTACACAACATACAGGGGTTGGACAATGAAACTGAAACACCTGGATTTAGACCACAATAATTTATTGTTTTGGTGGAAACAGAGTTGAGGTGCACATTGAATTCTGCTGTGATTTGGGCAGCCGTGGTTTTAGTTTTTTTGGATACAATCCGGGTTAGCACCCGAACATCCCTTTCAGACAGCTTCCTTTTGCATCCACAGTTAATCCTGTTGGATGTGGTTCGTCCTTCTTGGTGGAATGCTGACATTACCCTGGAGACCGTGGCTCTTGATACATCACAAAGACTTGCTGTCTTGGTCACAGATGCGCCAGCAAGACGTGCACCAACAATTTGTCCTCTTTTGAACTCTGGTACGTCACCCATAATGTTGTGTGCAAAACTGTGCTCTTACCCTGCTAATTGAACCTTCACACTTTGCTCTTACTGGAGCAATGTGCAATTAATGATGATTGGCCACCAGGCTGCTCCAATTTAGCCATGAAACCTCCCACATTAAAATGACAGGTGTTTCAGTTTTATTGTCCATCCCCTGTATATCTGTCCAGTTGTGGTTCATGGTGTTAAGGACAAGACAAGTTCTAACTGTACATACATTATCTATACCCATCATCTTTGAATCAACACCTTTAGAGTAGAAGAAATAATCATACTATCTTTCAATGGAAGTCACTGTAAAACGTAAAAGTGGTCCAAACTCTCAGCTCACAAGAAAATTAACCATCTATAGAAGCCAATAAAAAAATGGAAGTAAGGATGAGTGAATAACGAAGGATTAGGGTAAGGGTGAGTGAAGCAGATCCCTCAAGTTCACCTCACCTTGGGAGCACAGTTCATGTGCATACTTGGAACAGGCAATGTGGTGATGTACATGGTGACCATGCGGTACAGATAGAGCGTCCCCATCAGGAAGAAAAATCTCCGCCCTACGATGGATCTGAGCAAACACACAAACAAACACACACATAAATACACACAGTTAGATATATTTCAATAGTCTATGCCTAATATAAGTAAAATAAATGACATTTTACTTTCTTCTAACTAGTCAGAAGCTAAAAAGGAGCAACTGTGGAATGCAAATACTTTTTTATCCTGTATTCCTATTGTAATGTTATTAAACCTCAAAAAAAGTACTGTGACTTATTTACTGTAAATGATCTTCAAACCATCTTTACAAAGGGTCTGAGCTTCTGAGACATCCTGAAAAAACTGATGGTGGTCAATTAAATTATGGCTTTAAAGCTTGCTTAAAGTGATGGTCCATAGGTTTTTGGTGAGAATGTGTAGTTGCACTTAACCTGCTAAATAGTATTTTTAAAACATGCATAGTCACCTTTCAGAGCAAATAAATAGGTAACACTTTATAATAACTTTCAGTACTATACCATTAACTAATGATTAACAGTTGTGAACAAATCATTAATATACTGTTAACTAATGATTAACGGCCATGAACAAATCATTAATATAGTATTAGTGAGGATTTTGTTGCGCTTTCTTTTAGTTTGCCAAGCTCTCTTTAGCTGTAATTCTGTTTTTTTATTTTTTGCTTTAGCAATGCTATATTATATATTCTTATATCACCATGTTTGCAGTAGCTCTTTGTATTATGGGCACTACCACTATAGGAATCGCCATGGTTGCCCAGGTAACCAGCAAAAGCTATTAAAGCCAGAAAAAGATCCCAGGACCTAACAGACACCCTGTTTTTAGATATATTTAGATATAAATATAAGTGGCACTGCAGGAATGGTAGCATAAGTACACTGATGCCATTTATTGTAAGATTTTGCCCCCTCCATACACTTAATAATAATGATTTTAATACTACTTTCAATTTAAAAGAAAAAAAAAATCTTAAGGACTGTTGCTCTAAGGAATGCAACAGAGCACAATGATATTCTCCTATTTTATAGGAAGGCCTTTGTGAAAAGACAGATTTGAACTGTACAAAGAAGCAAATAAAAACAAATATGTTAGTTTTGGTTATGTTACATAGTTAGACTATGTTCATAGTGCAGGATGCAGCAATCAACAAAGTCTTGTAGCTTTTCCATAGGGGCACGTCTGTATGTGTGAGGCAGTTTTTTGACAGGTGGCTTATGCGATGTGTCAAGTATAAACCAGTTATAAAGATCCTGCAGCTCTTGTTCTCCTGGATGGTGATATAATTACCATTTAATTACCAACTGAACTAGCTTCAAAAGTAAATGAATCATATTTACTCTATTCATAAATAACATCTACTGTTCTCTTCCAACACATGTGATACTTAAAATTAATTAAAATCTCATGAGGAGGACTGGACAGTTTCAAAACCCTCACCTGTGTTTGAGGAAGAGCCACTGAAAGAACCAGGCTGTGACCAGGATCATGCCGTTGACCTCAGTGACCTTGAAGGCCCACTCCTGGCGAGGAATGTAGTCAAAGAACTTATCTGGCAGCGGCGGGTTCTCTGACTTATTGGGAACTCTATCATTGACCACGGTGATCATAACTGTGGTGCAGAACAGGTTAAACCCCGCCCACATGAAGACCAAGCCTGTTTTCCACCACTCCGGGGGCAGCCTGTCCAGCCTGGTCACTGGAATGGTGATACGGATGTAATCCTGGTTCTTACGCAGAACCTTCGCAAAACTGCGGGACAGTCGCGAGGGCCGTTCATCTCCTTTACGAACGCTGTCAAGTGTATCTGATGCAGGGTGGGTCTGTCTAGGGGGCGTGGCCTGGGAACTGTCCGCTACAGTCACTTCAACATGGCAGCCGCTGCTGTCACTAGCATGCTCTCCTGAGTCGGGAAACTGAGATGCTGCCATAACACACACACACACACACACATACACACGCACCCAAACACACGTAGACCCCCCTGCAGGCAGCAGGTCTTCTTTGAGGTCAGCAGTCTTCTTTGTTGGCCAGAAAACTCCACTTAGGAGCTTGTGCTTGTGCTGAGTGAAAAGCTAGCTCCACTGGCCTGAAGACGTGAGAAAGAGAGAGAGAGAAAGAGAGAGAAAGAGAGAGAGAATGAGTCATTAGTAAGAAACATAAGTGATGATAAGTGATGACAGGTTGTGGAATAAGTTTATTTTTCTTTCATTTCTTTCAGTAACACACACCACTGAAGACTTGTTTACTTAAGATTTAGATACACTGTCCAAAAGAATGCTCAAATGTGATGACAAAAGTTTCAAAACTATTCACATTCATTATTCAGGTGAAATACTAGGGTTTAAAGCACAGCAGTAGAAGTTAAAATACTAACTCAAGTGCAGTACCTTACTAAAAGGCATAATGACTGTTGTGAATGTTAGATTAAATTGTTAATTTGGGATGCACTAGGCTAACAGTTTCAGCTGAATATATCCATGGAATTAAATATATTAAATAAGCTTGGTTGGGACTTTTTAAGAGCTCAAGCTCATCTTTATACTAGACTACATACATCTGCTATGCTACATACGTCTGCTATGAGTGTGAGGTGCTAGGGGTGTGACGAGATATCGTGGCACGAGATCTCGCAAGATTAAAACGGACGATATTTCTCGTCAGGCTTAAACCTGTCTCGCGGGGCAAAAAAACAGTTAAGTGTGGGGTTTGTAAGAGGGATCTGGCAACCCAGTAGCGATAGCGATAGAGTATGATGGCTGAGCAGTGAGAGCAGCTCTCAGCAGAAGAGGAAAATTCGGGCATTTGCATAGAAGATGCTTCTGCTTCTTTTAAGTTGTATATCTGGCTGCATTTTGGCTCCAGTGGAAACAATAAACGGTAACAGAGTGACCAAGACACAAACCATATGTAAATACTGTAAGTAAATCCTACACCTGACTGTTTTATAGGCAGGTGTACCAATCCCTTAGCTCTGTACTGTATTAAAAAAAATGTTCTGTCTCTGTTTGCACTTCAAGCATATGCTTAGGCTTAATATGACTGGTTATGGTTATGCATAGTTAAATTACAAGAGATTTAGGAGAAAAAAACACAAACCATAGGCTTAATATGACTGGTTGGGGTTTGCATTTATTGTTTGCACTATATAAGACCTAGAAAAGTTTTATTTTTATTTTTTATTCTTATTTCTATTTCTTAGAGAATCTATGTGTGAGAGAAACCAGTCTGTTAAGTTTGCGTTATATGATTTTTGATGTTTTCTTTAAAATTTTATTTTAAAATCTCGTCTTGTCTCAATCTTGTGAACCCAATATCGTGTCTCGTCTCGTGATATTAGTGTCTTGTCACATTCCTATGAGGTGCAGAAGTGATGGACTGTGTATAAACCAATAGGGTGTCGGAATGGTATATACTTATACTTCTCTATATCCCACCACAATCAAATTCACTTTATACGAATAGAGAGATTTATCTGGATAGGGTTTGTTTTTGTTTGCTGTTAATGAAAACAAGCTAAAATGAAATAGGAGTCTATGACCAGAAAAAACTCTATATTAAGTGAAATTACTTAAGTAAGGTAATGTAGTATTTGCACTTCATTACTTGACTCCTCTGAGCACTGGTGTATATACTAGTGGTGCCACAATTCCTCTTTTAATTAAATTATGCTGTTACTAATACATTTGTCTGAATGCACTTTGCTTAACACAGCCAACTAAACAATATTACAGACTATTCATTTCACAGTTTAAGCGTAACGCATAGAATGCTGGTACTAATACTAACATAGGGACTATTTTTAGGGTTTAAGCAATTTGGCAAAAAATGTGGCAATTTGCGCTAATGGATAATATCAAATTATTATTGTTTTTCCAACATTTAATCCAAAGATTTTCTGCAGTATAGAGCCAATACCAGTACTGAGCACCAAACTGGTACACCCCCAGGTTTTACACTGTTTCAGTTGTTACAAAATGAACTAGCTCTTCTTTTTTAATGAATAAATAAAAAACACTTGGTCTGAACAAACGAAATATTAATGAACAACTAGATATTAAACGTTAATAAACCTTTATTCATAAGCTTAATGTTACTGGAACGATATTGTAGGACCTAATGTTTTATTCTTCTTTATTCTTAATATTAATCTTACTTTAATTTTTGTTGGAAAATGTGTGGACAAAAAAAACCCAACCACAGTAGATAAGTTGACAAAATGATGAATGTGTGGGAAGCAGCTAATTTAGATCAGTTTAGAGAAATAAAAATATGAAACAGTCATCAAACCAGACCACCACAATAATGACACACAACCTAACTGTCAGCCAGTGTATGCTGGAGATATTACATAAAAACCTGACAATCATACAGGTAATCTCTTTTGTTGTAGATTTATACTGAATTAAATATCACAGATCTTGTCACTCAAAATGTAAAATTCTGTAGCTGCCCAGGTAAAAGTAAAAGTGCTTCAAATTCCATTTTAACAGAGCTACATTCACCTGCTGATTAAATCTGAGCTCTAGCAGGAAATTAACTGATTTCAACTGGGCACGTTTGACACCATTGCCACTGTAGGTCATTTCCTACACCATGGCGGATGCAGTTATCAGCCTTTCACATTCTTGCAAACAACTTTTACATGCAGGTTCCAGTGATACCGCTGGTATCACCACGTCACATCAACACCACAACACCCACTGACTAATCTATCCATCACTTACACTGATGGCCAATTCACTTTCCAGCTGCTAGATTAAAAAAAAATTGCTTTATTTTATAGCAAACTTCCTAAAAAAAATCATTAAATTGTGATAAAACAGCATTTATAACTATTTGTTGTAATAACTTTCTGTGAAGGAGCTTTTAGAACTTTTAGACATCCAGTTGTATTTTTCACCAGCACAAAAAAAAGAAAAAGAATGACGCATTTCACACTAAATCCACTCTAAATTACTCAGTTCACATCTTTACTATTTAACTGTGCAGAACTAGAGGTATTATTCTTTAACAGGACATGGAAAAATTTAGTGTATTTATATAAACACCAATATTTCTATAAATATACTAAATTGTCAGCCCCTAGCAATAGGGCAAGTGTTGGTTGTAAAGGTTCAGTTGCATATTAAAACAACAAACTTTATAAGGAAAAGAAAAAATTAAATGGAAGACAATGTAAAAAGGTTTTATTAAGTAATTTATATTTTGTATTTATTTCGTCTGCACTAAATATTCTGCACTTTAGTTTTGTGGTAGATTAGTGTTGTTACATTATTTTTTTGTTACTGATTAGGAAACAGATTTTATAGTTTTTATTTATTTCTACAGAATGTATTTAACATAATTATATCAAATTAAAGTCATATTTATCCTGTTCCAGAAGTATATTTTTTAAATTAATAAAATATGTTTAATGTTTTTGTCATATAACCAACTTAATCAAAAAAATAACCCGAAATATTGCAACAATATTTTAGTGCCATATTGCCCACCCTTAAAATATTAAATTTATGTTTATTTTTCTTTAAATGATGATACGTAAGTAATCCAGTTCTAATTCCAAAGTAATGATCCAAGGTTTATTTTTAACAGTGATTGGTTTTCAACAAACAATAGGTTACCTCTAAGATGCTGAACTAGCATATTGAGGAAGTCACCTTTATAAAAGTACAATCCCAATCTAGACCTTTCTAAAGGTATAATCCTAATCTAGAGAGCAGAACTGTATGAGGTATCAGAGTGTGGGTGATGGTGTGCGCGTGTGTGTGTTTAAGTGTAGGCAGCAAACAAAGGTGTGTCTTTCCTCAGGAACTTCACAAAAGGCTGTGAGGTGTGAGAAACCATCCATATCTGACCGAAGGTAAACCTGAGCAGACACGCCCAGCTGAAACCCGTCTGCTCACACAGTCACATTCTTTCCCCCATAGGATTTATCTTTCTTTTTCTATAGGCTTTAGGAAGTCGAGTGAGAAAGACGTTGCAAATCAATCGTCTGTGTTGACAGACGCACAAGACTTTGAGCCAGGAGATCAGCTTTTAAAAATACTGCAGATGACTAATCATGGAAATCTCCTCAAGGTCTGTGTGAGGTAATTCCACAACAATGTGAAAAAAGCCCTACACGTTGCCCTGTGGCTGACAGAAAACACGTTTTCCACCTAGCAACTTTTGAAACCAAAATATGTTGCAATTTCAATACAGTTTTGTTTCCAACTGTACGACACAATCAGCTCAATCAGCATTTTACAGTAAAAAAAGAAAGTTTTACTTAGGTATTTTTTGAAGTCTGAAATATGTTTCCAATTTTCCATTTCTACACAACAGTCTTCCAACGTCTCTTTAAGTCACTGTACCCTTTAGAATGTATTTACCAATATGTAAATAAGCTCTAAACTGAGTGGCTGCCCTGTATTGTGCCTCACTCAATAAGCAGTCTATAAGCAGTCTAAACAGAAACTCACATTATATGAGTATGAATAGACTAAATATGGGTTAACCGATGTAGGTTGATTAGGCAGTTATATGTTACATCACAAAAAAAAATGTTGAAGCTTAGTTTTTTTTATATATATATAATGTACTGGTTTAAAACATTAACAATCCAAGGAACCCACAATGATTCTGAATAAAAATGGAACTGAAAATTGATCTCATAATCACATCTAACAATACGTATTACATTAGCCTAGCCTAATTTTAAACTTCCAATCGATCAAGCAACCTTCAACTGTCCTGGGATAGATTTAATTCCGTTGAAAAGAACCATAATAGCATCCATCCTGAAGCTAAAATGGACCAGTATTGATCATGTAACTCTGCAGACTGCACCAATCTCCACCATCTTCACCCAGACACGTGGCCTCATTACAACACCCACAAACCACCACCACATGACTGAGCGGTAAAAGCTAATCATTGTGGTTTGACTGCAGATAAATTGTGGACTCTGGCTCAATACGGAAGATATTCTACTCTTTTCAAAGGAAGAGAAGCTACAAAAGGATTCTTTGGCCAATACCATGGAAGAACCATATCTTGTTCCCTAAAAAAAACATGTTTACAAAGAAATTCCTTTGAATAAGTGTCTTTTTTTTTACCTGCAGTGGAGGTTCATCACAATCACATAACCTTTTATTTTTTTCCAGGAAACTAATAGAGGTTATTTAATATCAGCACTCAAAAAAGCTTTTAAGAGTGTAGAACGTTTTAAGAATGCAGATAGAGATGTAATAGATAAGTAATAGTTTACATTTGCTCAGTACTGAAGTGAAATACTAACCACATATTTCAGAAGAATGCAAACAACACTGAGTTCCTGGTTCCTTTCCAGGGTTTAAGTTGGTTGACTGGTTCAACTCTTGGGCTGCTTTACTTCAGCTTATATATCTCACATTGCAGTCTTTCATCTTTGGATTTTCAAACAGAGAAAAATAATCTCTGACACACTTCATTTCCTGTGCTGTGAGATATTGAACGGACTCCAAAACAAGCTTCAAGAACTTGTTTTAAAACAAGTTTTAGAATTGACCTCGTATCTCAGTGCATGTTTGAGATGCTACTTCTGCTCTTCTAGTCAAGCTTTTTGTTTTGTACTTGAATTTTACCATTTTTACTGCAGTAATTTTATTATTTTCCCCCAAAGTAGCAATACTTCTGCTTCTGGGTTTAGAATGGTGTTTATCATACCTGTCCTTAATGTCCTGGAGGTCCAATTTGCTGCACATTTTGGTGATTTTGCTGCTTTAACACACCCACTTAAGAACACTCAATAATGGGCTGATAATGAGCTGATTAGTCAAGGGTTTTAGCGGCAGGGAAAACACAAAAAAAAGAGAAGTGGATTTGGCCTCCGGGACCAGGGTTGAGTAATAGTGGTTAAAAATACTCTGCCTCCTGAAGACAGACTAACACTAATTCAATGCTGTTGGGAGTTCCCCTTCTGTAACTCAACAATTTCTCTTCTCTTTCATGAGAAACCCTGAATCAGAAACATCCCAATACTTTCCTTATATTTGACTCTTAAAAATGAAACGCTACTAAAAAAATAAGAGTCCTACAAATGTTTTTTTCTTTGACAATAAAATCAATAGAACAATATTTAGAGCATGATGTGTTCAATACATGCATGAAGAAAACATTATTTTTTGTAAAACAAATTGTTTAAAATATATTCATCAGCTCAGTTAGTCATGTGAGTCTTGTGTTTTTTAGATGACTCAGATGATCAATAAGAACTGTATATATTTGAATGCACAAAAAAGGTATACACTCTGATTATCATTAATATACAGTCTTGTGCAAAGGTTTTGGCACCCCTAAATTACTAAAATACACATTTTTGTTTTTGTAGTGAAGCCTCTGTAACTAAACAAAGAATTAAAACGCAATATTTTCAACAAATCCAAAATTCTTAGGTGTATATTACAGGTATATCCACAAATGTTTTATGAGGTTGGTTCCCATATAGAGAATGATTAAACCTGGCCCTAGACCTAGATTTTTAATGGAAAATCTCCATTCAAAAAGATGTGCAATCTAAGACTAGGTTTAACCCTTTATAGCATTATATTGTATTTGCTGAGAATAAAAATCAGAAAATATTTTAGAGAAAAACAAATCCAGACTCTTAAACAATCTTAAAAACAAAAGTGCTACAAATGTTTTTTGACAATGAACTCTTTTAAAATGTTAAAATAAACTAATACAAAGGTTATAAGGCTTTTTCAGTCTCATAACTCCTTCTTGTGGATCAATTTTATTAAGATGAGTGAGCAAAAAGTTTGAGTCAGAAAGAAAAAACTTAGGGAATTGGTAATAAGTTTTTTGTTGCGTAAGATAATGTTATTACAGCGGGTGTTTCTTCTATGACTCTTTAACCCTCTATACCATGATATTTACATTTGTTGAGAATAAAAAATATATATTTTTAAAGGAAAAAAATCTAAATATTACAGCATCTTAAACATAATCATAATATATTTTAATCTTAAAAATAACGGAGCTGGGTCTTTAAAAATAAATTCTAACATGATACATTAGATACACATGTGAAAAAAACCTTTAAAAAGTTTAAATAAATGAATGTAATGGTTCTTAACCAACTTTAAGCTTTCTCAGTCTTATAGCTAACTCCTTCTTCAGGATTTTTATTAAGCTGAGTGAGCAAAAATTTTGAGCAACAACACGTTTCAAGTTGAGTAAGAAGTTGAGCAAGATAATACCTGGGGAATTGGTAAGACGTTTTTGTTACGTAAGATAATGTTATTACAGTAAATTTTTCTATGGGTTCAAAATGTGGTAATCAAGGAGTCAACTCAAACTTCTTTCCTCGATACAGCTCGTTACAAAACACTGTTATTATCATGTTTATCACAATTATCAGGATACAGAGCTGAAATAAATGACTTAAAATGTTCAGTGCAGATGTTAAAACCTAATTTAGGAAACCAGAGTACTTACCCAGCTTCTGGGGGTCTGAGTGAGGTGAACCTGTCTGTATATAAACCAGAAGCGAAGCCAGAAGATACTGCTGTTTTCTTTCACTCGGAACCTTCGAGCAGCTGCAGAGCTGAGTCCTTCACCTGTCATCCCCACGCCCACCTTCCACCAAACCCCTGCCTCTTCCGGTAAACGCTGCACCTGTGTGTTTGTGATGAGTCATATCTTACAAATAGTCCCCCACACGTTTCTGTTAGAACACTGATCAGTCACAGTTTCCCCTAGGCTTTATTTTAAAACATAATATTGCAGTCAAACCATCATATTAACACGTTTTTTTTATCTATTAATGTTATTCTTTTATTATTTTCAGCTTTCCCTGCATCACTCAGTTTAAGGGTTATTTAGCATCTGTCCTGTAGAGGGCGCGTTTCACTCAGGAAAGAACATTTTGTGTGATATATACAGTTCTGGTAAAATCAAGAAAACCTAGAGAGCTTTTTACAGATATACATATATTGTATATCTGTAAAAAGCTCTCTAGGTTTTCTTGATTTTACCAAATTAAAAACCTGGAATATAATCAAGTGGAGGAGATGATCATAAGCCATCAAACCAAGCTGACCTGAAAAGTTATCCAAAAGCAGTGTGTAAGACTAGTGTGTAAGACTGGTGTGTAAGACTGGCCTTGTTTTAAATATATATATATATATATATATATATATATATATATATATATATATATATATATTTAAAACAAGGCCAATTGTGCTCTCTCAGACTTCAGCTGCTAATTGCAAGCTGCATCATCAGGATTTGAACCAGCGAGGTGGCAGCACCTTAGTCTACTGGACCACTCTAAGCCCCCAAACCACGGTTTTATTAATACTGGCCCTATATCTTTTAACATATAAAGAAGTATATTTTGAAGCCTGTTTTGGCAGTTTTGTTTTCGTTCTTTATTTGTTGCGTTACGCATTTAGATCACAAGGCAATCATGCTGAAGCAGTGGTTGTTATTTTTTTTTTTATAATATCAAATAAAATTTATTTATATAGCGCTTTTTACAACTGATGTTGTCACAAAGCAGCTTTACAGAACAATAAATCAGACAGAACGAAGAATCAGACAAAACACTGAACATATAATTCAAATAAAAGCTCCCTCAGAGCTGGAGGAAGAAGATACCTCGGAAGGACCAAGACTCACAAATAAGGGGGGACCATCCTACCACTGGTCAAACAGTTTTTAATGAATATTAAGTCGTTTTCCATTAACACAGGTCTGATATACAGTCTTTGTGCTTTTGCACAACTTGAACAACTTGCAATTGGCCACCTTAAATACCTTTTCTCATGATAGGATACACCTGGCTATGAAGTTCAAAGCTCAATGAGGTTAGAAGTCAGTGACATAAAATCAAGCCACAGCTTGGTACCAGAGCAGCTTTTTGCATGTAACAGATCTCTGCAGGTACATCAGCAGTCTGTTTGAGTAGACATGCAAATTTTTGCACTTCCTCCTGTGGTGTGGTGAATTTATCCGGTCCAAACCGAAAGTAAAGCTTGCAGCCATATCATCAGCAACATCCGCTCTGTGCAGAAAACCTCCTTAACAATGTTTAGAGAAAAAGAACAAAAACAATTCTGTTAAATAATGGAAGTTTCCCCTGAAGACCATATCGCTTCTACCCTGGTCAAACTCACGGCTCACACTGGAGGAACCATCTGTGCTCCCATGATATCTAGGAATAATATTCAAGGATCAGTGACAGTCAACATAAACAACATATACAGAGGTAAGTGAAGTCATCTGAAGAACACAGTCCTCGGCCTATTTGAGCATCATGAATATATTGTAAATAATATGTTGAGGTTGTACACAGATGTGCTCTTTGTACTGATATTACGTGTTTAATGCCAAGTGTAACATTTATCCACATATGTCTAGGAAAAACTATGGAGAACATAACATGTGGCTATCTTAAGTAAATGAGCCAGCAGAGTATAAGTAAGAGAGAGGAGAACAGGCAGTAAATAGCGGTACAAAAATCTGATTTAATTTCAGCTTCACACCACTCACTTGCACATACAACAAACCATGGCAGTTTTTACATTATTTACACATGCTGTATAAAACAACAAAGAAAGTACCACTCTGCGAAATGCAAACTATGGACGGTGCTAAAGAAAAGAACACAACAAAACAATCATATTAAACTACCTAAAGCCAAATTAAGTACAAAAAGAATATAAAGAAAAGAAACTACCTAACTAATAACCTAAATACAAGGGGTAGCACCTGCCCTCTTACCTAGGGACCTATACAAACAATTCCTACGTGATGTAAAAATGTACAGGTGCAGATCTTGTACAGATCTTACCTGTTTGCATACCCAGGTGGTACAGCCAAGACAGTGACTTGTCTTTTAGCCAAAAATAGGGGTTAAATTAACCATATCAGAGAAGTAATACAATAAAATAGGCTACAAGAGCGTGTTGGACTTTAAGCATGCCACATGGTCCGTTCTCTCTCTGTCGACCATCTTGGTTCAGGTCCTTTCGTAGTCTCCACCCACAATTCTCTCCCATGACTCACCTGAGAGGGAGAGAGAGAGAGAGAGAGAGAGAGAGAGAGAGAGAGAGAGAGAGAAAGTGCCTGCAAGTAACACCAAGCATGGCAGCAAAAATGTTACAAATGCATTTTAGGTATCTTTAAAGGGATAGTTTAGTGATTTTTTGTGGAAATGCATGTCCTCACAAAAAATCAGAGAACATTTCTGAATAAAAAAAAAATCCATTGTTTAAATGTGTATCTTTGTTGAGACTTTAAACAGGAAAAAATCAACAAAGTCAAAGACATTGAGTAGAATATGTTAAATTTCCTTGTCCAATCATAGATTTCTTGGGTGCATAAAGAAGAACATGTTTAATTCAGCTAGAACAAGATGTTAGTGCCTTCACCAGTGTCTACAGAGGCAAAATCTATTTACTGCAAACCCAGATAAAATTATTCTAAATGAATGATTCTAAAATATTTTAAAGCAGGAAGTACAGAGCTCACAGGAAAACTACATTTATTGGGCCAAGAAATGCAAGCCATTTCTGTAGTACTCAGTACATATAGACTCACAGATAATTATACACCAACCAGGAAGGAAATAACAATGAGGGAGATACATTAGGCAGTGAGGAAACAGCCAATTATTGAAGATAACTACCACTGATCCTTTCCCTTTAGTTCATGTTTTGGCAAGCAACCAATTACCTCTACTGTCTTCTGACTTAATAATAATAATCTGACCTCTCTCATTTTATCGTTCTTGCATGTTAAGTTTCTTGAAAATCTATTAATTTCATTTGTATCTTTCTTCTACCTCAAGAAACTTCTTGTAACAGCACCAGCACTGTTCCAGATGCAGGTTCTCCTGTGGCATCGGCTCTCACTGAAGGTCTGTATAAAAAATAAGGATTTATATACTATATACACTATATATTATATACTACTTCTGCAACCCTTTAGACATATTTTGTAGAGAATTATCAAAAAGTCTACCAGATAATTTGAAGTTTGTTTGTTTGTTGCAAGAAAAGTGACACTTTGGGGATTGGATTTCTTGCTCAGTCACTACAGATATTTCAGTTGGTTGGTGGAAACAATCCAGAAACCTAACTTTAACACAATTTTTTTTTCTGTTTTTATGTCTGCTTACCAGAATACATTGTTTCATGTGGACTAACACACAAGTCTGACCTGGAGAAGAAGTTTAGAAATATTAATGAAGGAATCTCACATCAAGGAACTTCAACACTCCTGAATAAGATTTACACCGAGCTTTACGTTACAGAGGGAGGGAGTGGAGAGGTCAACAATGAACATGAGATCAGACAGATTGAAATAAAATCCAAAAGACAAACAACACAGGAGACACCCATCAACTGCAACAATATCTTTAAACCCTCAACAGGAAAAGACAAATACATCAGAACTGTGCTGACAAGAGGAGTTGCTGGAATTGGAAAAACTGTCTCTGTTCAGAAGTTCATCCTGGATTGGGTTGAGGGAAAAGCAAATCAGGATATCCTTTTGATGTTTCCACTTTCTTTTAGAGAGCTGAACTTGATAAAGGAGAAAACCCTTAGCCTGCTGGATCTTCTTCACAACTTTTTCCCAAAACTAAAACAATTCAGATTAATAGACTTAATAAACTGTGCTGACTTCAAACTCATGTTCATCTTTGATGGCCTGGATGAATGCCGACTTCCAATTAATTTAGTGAAAAATACAATTTTGTCTGATGCATCAGAACCAGCTTCAGTGGATGTCCTGTTGACCAACCTCATCAAGGGGAATCTGCTTCCTTCTGCACTCTTGTGGATAACCTCTCGACCAGCAGCAGCCAATCAAATACTTCTTCAGTACATTAATCAGGTTACAGAGATCCGAGGGTTTAGTGATCCTCAGAAAGAGGAATACTTCAGGAAAAGGATCAGTGATGAGAGTCTTGCTGAACAAATTATTACACATATAAAATCCTCCAGAAGCCTCTACATCATGTGCCACATCCCGGTCTTCTGTTGGATTGCAGCTACTGTCCTAGAGAGGAAGCTGAGTGAGGCGGAGAGTGGAGACATTCCCAAAACTCTGACTCAAATGTTCATACACTTCCTGATCTTCCAGATCAAACACAGCAGCCAGAAATATGAAGGAAAATGTGATATTGATCCTCATCTGACTAAAGAGAGAGTTCTGGCCCTGGGAGAACTGGCTTTCCAACATCTAGAAAGTGGGGACCTGATCTTCTATGAAGAAGACCTGAGGTTATGTGGAACTGATGTTAAAGACTTACTTGTGTATTCAGGAGTTTGCACCCAGATCTTCAGAGAGGAGTTTGGGCTACACCTGGAGAAGGTGTTTAGCTTTGTGCATCTGAGTGTTCAAGAATTTCTTGCTGCCTTGTTTGCATTTTATTCGTTCATGACTGGCAAAGGAAACGTGCTGCTGAAGCGAGCCTCTGGATTTTTGAACATTTTCAAAAAACCACAACTGTTTGACTTCCTCAGGTGTGCAGTAGACAAAGCTTTAGAGAGTAAAAACGGACACCTGGATCTTTTCCTCCGCTTCCTTCTGGGCCTATCACTGGAGTCCAATCAGAATCCTTTACGAGGCCTCCTGCCACAATCTGGAAACATCTCACCGAAAAATGATCAAATAGTCAATTACATCAAGAAGATGATCAGAGAGAATTCCTCTCCAGAGAAGTCCATCAACCTGTTCCACTGCCTGAATGAACTGAATGATCATTCTCTAGTGCAGGAAGTCCAAACCTACCTAAGAAAAGGAGATGACAGTTGTCTCAATGGAGTTAAACTCTCTCCAGATCAGTGGTCAGCTCTGGTGTTTGTGTTGCTGAATTCAGAAGAGGAGTTGGACGAGTTTGATCTTGGTAAATACCACTCATCAGAAGAATGCCTTCTGAGGCTGCTGCCAGTGGTCAAAGCATCCAGAAAAGCTGTGTAAGTATAATCATTTCTAAATGTCACCAATTTATTTTAGAAATTGTAGCTGAAGATAAGGTAGCCAAACAAATACCAATTCTAATTTAGTGTGTAGAACCTTTTTTGCAGTCCTGCAACGTTTACCGATGTCCTGCAATTGTCTCTCATATGTCATAATTTGTCTCCTAGGCTGCGCTGCTGTAATCTGACAGAGAAAGGCTGTGCAGCTCTGGCTTCGACTTTTAACTCAAATTCTTCATGTTTGAGAGAGCTGGACCTAAGTAACAATGAACTACAGGATTCTGGAGTGAAGAAGCTCTGTGCTGGAATGAAGAATCCACACTGTAAACTGGAGGCATTAAGGTGAGATCATCACTTTTGCACAATTCATGCTCACTTAAACACATATGCAGTGCATTGTAAATCAATTAAAACCTCATCAGATGTGCCTGGACACTTTCCTACCCATTATATATGAATGGTGAGAGTGTTGTGCTGTAAGTATTTTTTTCTGTATCTCCCTTAAAGACTATGTAACAGTATTAAAGAGGAAGGATGTGTTGCTCTGGTTAAAGCTCTGAAATCTAACCCTTCTTACCTGAGAGAGCTGAATCTGAATTACAACAACCTAGGAGAGTCAGGAGTAAAGGAACTCTCTGATCTACTGGAGGATTTACATTGTAAACTGAAGAAACTTCAGTAAGTTACTGACTTAAAAACCCATTTTGGCTTTTACCATACATGCATGTATTAAACTCTAAGTATAAAATGTTTTTCTTCATACAGTCTGGAAGATTGCAGTATCACAGAAGAACGGTGCGCTTCTCTTGTTAAAGCTCTGAAATCCAATCCCTCACATCTGAAAGAACTGAATCTGAATCACAATAAACCAGGAGAGTCAGGAGCAGAGGGACTTTGTAAACTACTGAAAGATTCAGAGTGTCGACTGGAGAAACTACAGTAAGTACTGACCCGCTAATGTATTTTTGTTGATGCTGCAGTAACACACAAAGCCCTATCTGGATGGGATTAGTTTCTAAGGGGGTCCTGGGGTAATTTTCTATTTTATGGGGGTACCTCTGTGATTTTATTCCTATCTTGAATGACAATGTATTTGATTTTATCAGAGGTCCTCTGAGAAAAAATACAGGTCGAATTACCTACTGTTTTTCACTGAACTCTGTGGTCCTCTGGTAATTTTATTCCTGTCCGGATGCACATTTCTGAGTTTCGTCTTCTTGCATTTAATAAAATTGACATTTGTCCACTGCCACACACTGTAATTACACTTTAGACACGCATTTCCACAAAGATCCGCGTAAACACAACAGCTAGTGGAAATGGAGGAGCTACTGAACGCGATGTCACGTTACCAAGAAATCCAAAAAAAAACTCACTGGTTTGCAATGGCAGTCTGGATGCAGGAGTTTTATCACTGAGTAGAAGTGTGAAATATTTTTCAAACGTCCCCCTGTGAAAACTATTCCCGTCCGGATAGAGCTAATTGAATTGAATGCGTTTGCATGTAAAAAACAACATACCATAGATATTTCTGGAGCTGCAAGAGGAGACATTGTAAAATTGTAGAAAACAAACTACCTGAATTATGTAAATGCTGTATACGTATGTAAACACTGAGCTAAATGTTCAAGTGTAAAACACAATGATTAATATTTTCCCCTATTTCCTGCAGGTTGCATGACTGTGGTATTACAGAGGAAAGCTGTGAAGCATTGGTTAAAGCTCTGAAATCAAACCCCTCACACCTGAGAGAGCTGAATATGAGCTGGAATAAACTTACAAAGTTAGGAGTAATAGAGCTCTCTGATCTTTTGAAAGATCCACAATGTAAACTGAAGAAACTACAGTGAGCAATTCACAGTCTCTTCACATACACATACACATACTATAGAGATGTTATTATGATGAAATTTAAAAACATTCTACTGCTTTACTAACTATGTGGGAAGAGTATATGGGACTAAGACCATCTAAAAAATCTGCTGATTTATCTCTAGGGAAAACACTAGTAATGTATTATCTAGACATAATCAAGATTAAAAAATGAATAACAAAAAAACACAAATATATTTTGTGAGCAAAGCATTCCAAGCTTAATAAATGAACAATAATAATGAATTGCCAATGTTAACAACTGGTAAGGTAACTTAGACATAAGGGGAAAAAAGTCTGTGTTGCCCACGTATGCATTTGTGTTCACTTTTGGGCCATTTTAGATTCCTGGAGATTTTATCTGACTTGCGGGGAGTCATTATTGATTTTCAGTAGACTCCCAGGACTTCTGGGAGATTTGAGATGTCTGGCATGTTAAATTTAACACTAGCCGTGGCAACAGTGGAGAAAATCCTGTGTATGTCTATATGAATATTTAACTTTGTATGTAAAGCTGTAATTGTAGGAAGTTTTTCTTCTTTTCTCTGCAGGCTGGAAGGTTGCAGCATTACAGAGAAAGGCTGTGTTGCTCTGGTTCAGGCTCTGAAATCAAACCCCTCACACCTGAGAGGACTGACTCTTAACTACTGTAAACCAGGAGAGTCAGGAGTGAAAGAAATCTCTGATCTACTGAAGGATCCACAGTGTAAACTAGAGAAACTACTGTGAGTTACTGACTTATTGTCAAAACCTCCATTTGTCCAGGATTTTGTCTCTGTTTATAAAACTCACACATATAAACTGAATATGCATCCTTTCACTTCAGGCTCGAAGGCTGTAGTGTTGCAGAGGAAGGCTGTGTTTCTCTACTCTTAGCTCTGAAATCAAACCCCTCACACCTGAAAGAGTTGAGTCTGAGTCTCAATAAAACAGGAGATTCAGGAGTGAAAGAAATCTCTGATCTACTGAAGGTTCCACACTGTAAACTAGAGAAACTACAGTAAGTGTGTAAATGACTTTACACACACACACACACATGCACACACACACAGACACAGACACACATAAATATGTTATTAGGATGAACAGTGTTGCTTTAGTTATAATGAACAGGATGAGGTCTTTGGTTTTGCTGAAAATAGCTTATAACGAATAACTAATAAAAAAGTAACTAATATAGAATTTAAATTTATTATAAATTGTATATGTCAATGTACACCACAATATCATAAGTGATTAAATATTTAATCTGGATGGTTGAATGATTAAACATATTAACAAATATGGCAATATGCCTAGTTTGGTAAATATCTAGAATGTAGGTGTAAATGAATGTGTATTCACTATTTGACAAATAACACTTATGTAATTTCTCTTTCTATGTTTTTAGTGCTCATTAATCATTCATACAGTTTGTATAACCTAATCAATAACAATAATTAAATCTTTACACATTATTTATAAAGCCTTTATAATGGTAGTCTCAAGTGGTACCCTTTTCTCTCTCAGGCTTTGGAGTTGTTATCTCACAGAGAAAAGCTGTGCTGTTCTGGCATCAGCTCTCATGTCAACATGCCTGAAAGAACTGGACCTGAGTAACAATGAACTGCAGGATTCAGGAGTGAAGAAGCTCTCTGTTGGACTGGAGAATCCTGAGTGCAAATTAGAGACACTGAGGTGAGATTGCTTAGTCAGGCTAGTTAGCTAGGATCTGTTATTAATAGCAAAATTAAAACAATTGAAACATTTGAGATCCAGTATTGGTGGGTGTTTGTTGTGTAAAATACAGCAGTTTTATATATATATTTCTCCCAGGCTTTGGGGTTGTGAGCTCACTGGGAAAAGCTGTGCAGCTCTGGCCTCAGTTCTCAGCAAAAACAACTCAAGTCTAAAAGAACTGGACTTAAAAAACAATAAACTGCAAGATTCAGGAGCAAAGGAGCTATCTGTTGGACTGAAGAATCTGCACTGTAAACTGGAAAAACTGGGGTCAGATCACAATTTCTTTTTGTCATCTTTTATGTATGCAGTCCACAATTGTTAACTATGTACTGTAGTAGTTATATTTGTTTTGGTGCAAAGTATTGTGTTTTTGTGTGAGACAAAAGTGAGATAATTGAGCAATAATACACAAGAGGGAGTGCTATAACATGTAATATTGGCACTGCTGTACTGCGGTCGTAGGCACGAGCTCAGCACAGCAGTGCCAATATTACATGTTATAGCACAAACTTTGAGTGTATTATTGTGATTATACCACAGTTCCATTATCACTGTTAATTGAAAGATTTTGAGTTAAGAGGATGAGAAAATACTATCTGTTAAAATACTTCCATTGCTGCTCTGTTTGTAGCTGCGCTGTGTGGCTTATAAGGTAGAGTAACATGTAAAGAGCTTTGGTTACCGGCTGATAATGACACTTGTAGAATGCCTCTCACATTGGAGGATCGGAACTAACTGTGGCATAATATTTGAAACTGTGGTATAATACTTGAAGTTCTTTTGATTATATGTTCTATGCTAAGTGTGTATATTAGTGTATGCATGTGGGTGAAGTGCATGGACTCAAATCTATTCCCTTTATTTGTAACTATGTGTATTTTTTCTCTGTGCAGGCTGAGTAACTGTAGTATTAGAGGAGAGGGCTGTGCTGCTCTGGTTAGAGCTCTGAACTCAAACCCCTCACACCTGAAAGAACTTAATTTGACCCTCAATATACCAGGAGAGTTAGCAAAGAAGCTCCTCTCTGATCTACTGAGGAATCCTCACTGTAAACTGGAAAAGCTGAAGTGAGTTATGACTTATTGTCACTTTAAACACACAAAACAAAAGGACAAAACTGTTGGTTGTGTGTTAAGTCTTGATTAGGCTTTGGATTTGAATTTTTTTTATTAATTAAAAAAATTGTGTTAAATTTTAAATTTTGTTAAATGTTAAATTACACCACCAAGTTTGACCCCAACTTCTGCCTTAATCTGTTCCGCTCCTGTCCAACATGTGCATTTATTTTCTGAAGTGGTTCACTTGTGGTGAGAACATAATATAATTTCGATCAGACCCAGCTAAACTGCTGATAAGGCACAGTTTAATCTGATATATTTGCCAGACAAACACTGCCACTGCTGCTTCATGCTGTTTACACAAAGCAGTATGTGCTGCATTCACTGCTCGAAGCCGAGTGACTCTGTTTACTGCATCTGTGCTGCATGTCCTGTTGAAAACACGGTTTGAAAGCACAGCTGCAATTTTATTTTTGCGTTCTGTGACAGCTCTGACCAATCAGAGGAGACAATGTGCTTGTGTAGTATATTGGAGAGCATTTTGTTGCATTTAAGTTTATGCCTGTGTGAAACTAAACCAAACAGAGGCAGAAAACAATCCAAGTAAACAAATTTATCAACTGATCCAGACCATAGAAACCAACTGCAGGTGTGCAAACACCCTTTTATACTCAGCAAATTAAGTTCTAATTCAGAAATCTTTACAACCAAGCTGAGAGGCATGAGAAGCTCATGCATTTTTTTATTCCAGTGCCCCACGTTGGCTTTATCTTTATATATATATCCTTATATACGTTTTTATAGTGGACATTTAAATGTAAATAAACATATTAATGCAGAAATGTAAAATGTAATTATATTTATACTAGTGGTGTCAATTAAAAAACTAGTATATACTTGTATTTTTGAGAGGAAAAAATACAAGTATATACTAGTATTTTAATTGACACCACTAGTATAAATATAATTACATTTTACATTTATACATTAATATGTTTATTTACATTTAAATATCCACTATAAAAACTTGCATCTTAAGAATAACAAATGCAATTAATCGCAGGTAATCACAGAATATTGTCGTGATTGGAGTACATTTTTTAATTAATTGACACCACTAATTTAAATACAACTTTAAAAAAAGTTGGAACAGTATTGCAGACAGTACAACTCCAAGATATTTCATGTTTTGTCTGCTCAGCCTTTAACACAACAAAAGATGCAACTTTAAAGCATTTCCCCTTTTGTAAAATATAATAAGTAGCCAATTTGTTTCACAACATTAAAAAAGACATATTGTCAGTGAGGATACCAAATAATGTAGTGTTTCAAGTGTTACTATATATTTTTTATAAAATTAATTGTGATGCTGTATGGGGAGTAAAAGTGCGCATACATTTTAATACAATATAATATTAATATGAATCAGGCAGATGCCTAGTTTGTAGGTATTTGTTGTATTTACATTACAAACTACTGTAATAAACTTGTTATTGTCTTATTCTCATTTACAGCCTCTAAAAACAAGTCTTACAGTCTCAAATACTGGATGGTCTGAGGAGAGACACTCCCAGGAGGAGAAGAAGCAGAGGACGTTTTTATGGACTGTAATTTACCATGTATATTATTTTGGTTACAATATGTTTAATAATGTAAACTCACAGATAATGTTATGTATGCACCATAAAGCACAATAAGCAGATCAGTCAGTAAAAATTTCAAGTATTGTTAGAATGCATAGAATTCATAAATGCATAGAATTAATGAACATGTCATCTCATGTCATTATCTGTTCTGGAAAAGGCACTATCATTTTAATATTTAAGCTGTGTTAATATGAAAGTTGCAGAATGTGAAAAGTCTTGATTTTGAGGAACTGAATCTTGTGGCACACTTCCTGCTGAAAGTGAAGTAATGTAAGATATTTGTCAAAACATTTGTGCTCATGAGAAAATATTTTTTTAACAGGTTTTCATTGTAAAAAGCTTAATACAGTATGTTTCTTGGGTTCTTTATACTGTATGAGCCCTTCCAACAAATAACCAACATTTTGTGTGAAATCCATTACACTGTAAACTCATATGTTGTTTGAACTCAAATGATTTAAGTCTGTTTTACATTAAAGTGGATATTTCTAAACAATACTCAACTATTTTGAGTTAGTTGAAAATTTGTGGGCGCATATACATTCAAACTGAGATCTTTGAGTTGAACCAACTTATAATAACTGAGTTTAGTCTGTTGCCATTAACAGCTTCTTTTCCATTGGCTTCTGTCACAATCTATTTGCATACTGGGTGTGTCCAACAGTTTCTGACACTAACCATCAGTGTGTAGTGATTCCCCTGGGCTACATTAGAAATAAATCAAGTTCCCCTTTAGTTGTAATAACTCGGTTTTAATTTATGCTAACTCAAGTTTACATTTCCCATTATCTAAAAAAATGAGCAAACTGGCTGCCTTAAAAAAGTTAAGTAAACTCAACTTATCTGATCTTACAGTATAACAAAAAAAAAAGTGAAATCAACGTCCCCTTTAGTTGTAATAACTTGATATTCTAAGTTATGCTAACTTGTTTTCATCACCCATTACTTAACTTTTTTAAGGCAACCGGTTTCCTCAAATTTAAAGTAAACTCATCTTATCCGAGCTTACAGTTTATACTGTCTTTGTTTATTATTTAAAATTAAAATGTGCTTTTTTAGACTTATATATATTTTTACACTCATTAAAGCATGACTCATTTTAAATAACTTAATATTTAAAAATTAAAAAAGAAAATAACTGACTTTTCCCAATGTGGAGAAATGGTTTATACTGTATATATTTAGTTCATTGGAAGGACTCATTTAATTTTGTTTCATCATGCAAAATTCTAATGCTTATACAGATTAAGGATTAGTTTAAATGGTGTGGTAAACATAAATTCTTTGGACAGCTAAGAAGTCCAAATAACTTTATATTGATAAGCAGGCAAGTGAAAAACAAGTTAGTATAAGCTTAGTATAGTTCTACTGTTAGATGACTACTACTGAAAGATTGTTATTACATACTTTACTTAAGGGTTTAGCTTATTTTGTTTGACAGTGTTATGTTTCTTATGCTTCCTCAGAAATGTGAATTATGAAATGTGAAATTGATTGTTATTTTTTTTACTAAGAAATGTTTTATAAAAGGGAAGTAGGATGTAAAGCTATTTTCAAAAAGATCTGTTGTTCTTCATTAGTTGGTGGCAGTAATTGTGAAAGTATTTCAGAATTTATTTCAGTGTTACTGGGCAGTTTCTGTTCCCAGTTTGTTTCAGTCATGTTCTTTTAGTCTGTTTAACTTGCTTTATGTTTTAAAAAGGTGTTTTCAGTATTCACATTATTACTCAAAAAGAAGTACAGATACTGGGGTTTAACAATACTTCTGTAGCAGTTTAAGTATCAACTCAAGTTATAAGTACTGCTTTCAAAGCTACTTAAAGTATAAAAGTAAAAGTAAAGTAAGAGGAAAAAATGGCTCTAAAGACAAAAGCTTAGGCCGCTCCACAGGGGCCTGTAGTGCTCTTCTCCTCCTCAAAAACACATTTTTGCACTGAAATGAATGTATTTAAAGAAGAACAGAGTGTTTGTTCTTCTATATTTGACACCTCTAATGTTTTGTATCTGTTTCGTTCTTGCTTTTTCATTTTTATTAAAAAATTACTTGTACCTGCATGTATATCCTGCATATGTATATCTTTCTTATATACTGCATGTATATTTAAGCAATAACACATGAGAGGGAGTGCTATAATGTGTAATATTAGCACTGCTGTGATGCAATTGTAGGAGCTAGTGCCAATATTACACCATACCACAGTTCCAATATCGCTGCTTATTAAAAGATTTTGAGTAAAGAGGACTAGAAAATATGATCTGTTTGGTTATAAACACTTAAAAAAAGTTAACATAGTTCCATTGCTGCTCTGTTTGTAGCTGCGCTGTTTGGCTGGTAAGCGCTGCATCGTTGCTAGGTTACCTGTATGTGGCGGAGTAATACATGGACAGCTTAGGTTGCAGTGCATTACCTGCTAATAATGTCATAAAACTCCCTCAGCCAATCACATTGCAGGGTCGGAACTAACTGTGGTATAATTACGCTTTGGGTGCGTGTTTCCATGAAGATCCATGTTAACACAACAGCAAGTGGAAGAGTGGAGGAGCTACTGAACGCGATGTTGTGACAGAGAAAGCAAAAAAAAAAGAGTATTTTTCACAGACGTCCCCCAGAGAAACTAACTCTTTAGGCAACCAAATGTTTTTTTTTTCTATTCGCCTTCTTAAGAGTAAAAAAAACAGAGGTCCCTTAATGTCAGTAACTGACTCAATTGGCTACCCAGACTGAGAGCCAGGACTATTCCTGTAAGCTCCATAACAGATCTGTTAAAGTCCTGAAGAGGAGTTGTAGGGTGTAGGGTAGGGTCCAGGTGGCACCAGGCACACAATGTATTTACACAGGAAGTCCTCTAGCTGTCCAACAGAAGCTTTTACTCTTTTAACCTCCTGCTAGGCTAACCCCAGAGAGATCAGCCAGGATCAAATCTGCTCCAGGAGGATTAGCTGAGATTTAGGGTGCCTCTGGCTAGCTCTGGGTTGCTTTAACATGGAGAATGATTTCAGTACAGTCAGGTGCAGTGCTGTCTGCACTGTATGAGTGGAGTTATGTTCTAAACTCAGGGATTTACCACTGCTGTGAGAATTTGGGAATGATGCAATAGCAGGGTTTTCCACATAAACATAGACATCTAGTGGGCGGTCAGGCACTTTATTTCTTTTTTGAGACGCTTCCATTTCACAAACGCTAAAGGTTTGAAAAATTATGAGAATAAACAATAAAGCGTAATTAATAATAAAGCATGTAATGTGTGTTTTTGCAAATTTTCTTCACAAAAAATTACATTTACATTGTGTTGCATCTTTTGACAATGTTGTGTGTTTTGCTCAGTTCAGTTGTGAGATCAGAGATCAGACTTTTCAACTTTCATCTAGAAACATTTCTAATTTTAGGTCAGCTTATTCTACCCAGGCATGTACCAAATCATCTTTAAATTTCTCAGAATTTTGAAGTAGTGTATGGAAACACTGTGATTCAAATGAATCGAGTCAGTTTGAATCTGAGATTTGAGTTTGACATCACTAGCCTAACTTCATGCTGGCCTTATAAGACCTGCAACAAAGAAACTCTGAGCTGGATTAATTTTCCCATTAAATGGGTTGATAGTCTGGCAAAAAGGACAGAGTGCCATTTTATCCTCTAATAAGAAACAAAAGCAAAAGCTATCCTTGCCTGAATAAGCAATAGGTCATTTTATTTATATGCTAAATTAATTATATTAATAGTAACTGAATAGTCAAGGGAAGACTGCCCTTGTTGGCAAAACTACATACTGATGGTGGGTAAGTGGTAGTGGTGGGATACACACGTGCAAATCAATTTTGTCAGTAGACTTGTGTCACGCCGCCTCAGTCTCCTTCTACACTGTCGGACTCCATTTCCCAGAATATCTCTGATAATGACGTCAACAGCACCCGTTCGTCTTCACCCAATCGCATTACACTCCGACGCTCTGATTCTCCCGTGTTCTGAGTTAGTTCCGGTTCATCTCTATCTGGCTCCGGTATTTAAGGCAGCAGTTTGTAAACAAACACCGCGAGGTATTGCTAACTTATGTTACATACTAAGCGTTTTCCTGTATATTGTTTTTGCCTTCTCGTTACGACCCTGTTTTCGGATTATCGGTTTCTGTCTTTTGTTTTGCCCTTTCTGGATTTGATGTATGGTTGGACTGCTTCTCGGTTACGAACTCAGACTGTATTTTTGACTACGTTTTCTGTCATCTGTGAGATCACTGTTTGCCTGGCTATTCTGTTAGCAGTGTCTGTTAGCCATCCTGCTAATAAACCTGTCTGTATTTTTAACTCGGCTCGTGTCACTCCTCACTACCTGGCGTCACAACTTGTTGAAGTAAACATACAGCATCTTAAAAATAACAACTACATTTACTTTTTACCTTTTCATTCTTTCAGCAATCAGTTTCCCAAATTCTCTCAAGTAAAATCAATGTATCAAAAAAATTGCAGTGCAGCTAAGTGACACCCACTCTGACTAGTAACAATCTGAGTAATGGTGGGAAAGGGCGGGTCATCCTGCCCAACCAGAGAGAGTAAGAACAGTTCTGCTCTCTAAAACTTCTCGCTGTGAATCAATGGAGTTTAATAAAACAAAGTCAAGAATTCTGTAACATCAATGGAGTGATTTATAAATCTTTATTTTATTATTTATTACAATTATTAAACATTAAAAGCTTGAGTTTTCCGAGTTCATTTCAGCACTGGATCGTTCTGAACCGCTTGTGTTTGAGGGAAAAACGATGCTGGCACCCATACACACGATTCTTTTCCTTTTACTTGATGCCTCCATTGTTGATTGTAGGAGCTCTGCAAAGGCCCTTCCCCCTCACCTCGAAAGCCACACCCTTATAGTTGGCCACTCCCTTGGCGTCTGTGCGCAGGTCAGGTAGCAAACGCTCCCAAATCCGCCGCTTAGGGTTCAGTTCTTTCTCTGCTCCTCCTGAAGAAATAGAGCAGATATATGTTTTTTACTGGTGTCATTAATTACATGACTGGAAAAAGTTAGACTTGATGAAATTAGGCCTGTGTGTTCATGCAGAGGCACAATGACTGGGTTATTGATGTTATCAGTTCTGTATTGACTAGACACATCCGCCTAAACTGTACAGTTTAACAGTGGCTGATATACAGCCCTCTCCGTGACATCTCCAACTTTGTTGGCAGCCATCATTTCTGCTAAGTGGGTCCACTAGTCCTCCATTCAGCATAAATGCTCCGCAGCCTATAAAAAACGATGATGCGGTTTTGAATGGTCTGACGTGACATTCGGGCACCTCTCACCTCTAAAAGACATCCAAATAACACTCCCAATTAAACGATGGGAAGAAGACCTATCCATCGCTCCTGGTTCTGATTTCTGGATACAGATATGTAAACATAACCCTTGGCATGATCACAAGCGCTAATCTACAGCTTATACAATATAAAGTCATCCACAGAATACATCCACGCCATGTGGCACTGCACACCCGTACAACACTTATCCAGATGCTGTACTGGAGCACAAGCTATCTGTGCATGAATAAGCAATAGGTCATTATATCTATGGGCTAAATTAATTGTATTAATAGTAGCTGAATAGTCAAGGGAAGGCTTTCACACAGATGGTGAGTAGTGGTGGTGGTGGGGAGGATACACACACCATGAAAAAAAATTATGCCGGTAAATATATAAGTGATATTTACTTACATTTTCATTCTTTCAGCAATCAGTTTCCCAAATTCTCTCAAGTCAAATCAATGTATCACATTTTACAGTGTAGCTAAGTGACACCCACTCTGACTAGTATCAATCTAAATAATGATGGAAAAGGGAGGGTCACCCTGCCCAACCAAAGAAAGCGAGCTGCTCTAAGTTTAGCTCTAAAACATATTTTTAAGTTAGAGATAAATGTCAGATTTGCAACAAGGCTTCAAGAATGTTAACTGGGCATCAATAACTATGACAAGGCTCTGTGCTTCAGCCAATAGAGTCACCAGTGTGTTCTCAAAGAAGATAATAGGATTGTGGTGAAGACTTATAGTTCCTGAGATAAACAGTAGATTAGTATGTGATAAATGTGCCTGGAGTTCTAAGTGAACCAGTAAATGTATTGGTCGATTCATGGATTAAACCCATATTTTAAATATTGATATCAAGCTCGTTGTTAAAGCAATAAAACACTGAACAGTTTGACATTTGCATTTAACAGTTTAGATAACATTAAGTCCACCTATAAAGATTCATCCTGAAATTTTACCCAAAAGCCCAATGTCATTACTTTGTTATAAGCAGTTGTTAAAGCAGTTAACTTTTTAACCCATTAGGTGTGTAAGCCCAATAAATATAACCACCCTTTTTAATAAGTTTACCTGGATAGTTCTGGAAGGTGACCCTGTCTCCAGGCAGTGCTCCCCTGGGCGGGTCTAGAGGCTCTATCCTGTCTTGATTGGCAGCACATACCAGCCGGGCTTGAGACTGGACCCCACGCACTTTCACTGGTTTTACATTACATAGGAGTACAGCCAGACTGTCCTGCAGCTACACACACAAACACACATACACACACAAAACAATACACATTAGATACAGTATGTTAATTCTAGTAAAATTGCAATTATTCTGATGCTAAAAAACGTAAACAAGTGACTGCATAACTCAACAGTACTGGTATGAGGGGCTGGTGATCAATGTAAACAAAATGAACTCATTAATCACAGTATTTGCTTCGATTTATTGTAATATGTTATAATATGTAAGATCATCACAATGAAAAAAAAAGGAACAGGGAAGTATTCTCCCTAGAGATGTAGGGATGAGCCTCGTAATGTTTCAGATTACTCCTCCTTCACATTCAGCAAGTTATTTGAATCATTTGAATCTAACAATAATCTGTGATAAATCAGAAGTTTAAATGCCTGTATTTTTTGAGGGAGGAAAAAAACTAATAAATATGTTGTGTGGTATGCATTGAAAACTAGAATAAACAATTTATTTTTTATAATTTGTGCACTTTTGGCTAAATTTAAAATGAGAAGCTACTTTTTTTCAAATAAACATGTGAATAAACATGTGGATTAAGCAGATTAAGCAAATTCATGCCTCATAGAAGCAGAGAGAGAGAGAGAGAGAGAGAGATAGACATAGAGAGGAGGGAAGTATAAGGCAGTGAGAGTTAGTTATGAGATGTAATCCATATTTGAAACCACTAATAAATACGTAATTATACTCTATACTACAAAAAGTTATGGAAGAAAACTGGGGCCAAACATGGTGATTTTTTTTTTATTCGTGTCAGAAGATTCTAGATTTAATTTGTTTATTGATGGAAATAAATATACTGTATACATTCATTATATTACTGTTACTGAAGTAATGTAGCCTGAAGAAATGTAGACATTCACACATGAAGGAGAACAGGCGGCTGTTGCTTAAGACACGAGTTCTTTAACAGCTGAAGTAGAAACACACACACACACACACACACACACACACACACATTCGTCTCAAGAAGCTATAAATGGCAGAGCACTCAGCCCAAAATAAACCTGAATACCTAAGCTGAGTGGTGAGGGTACATTAGCAGCATCTCAGAAATCTGAACTTTACTAACTCTTCTGTGCCTGAACTTCCCTTCAGCACAAAACGTGATAAATGATAAACTTTTTTTGTGTGTTTAATAGATGTTTAAAAGCAAAGCTTTTAATAAACAAATAAACTGTATTATAGTAAGCAGTTAGTGAAAGGTAAGAAGCTACAAATAAAACTACATTACATACTACATAGTAAAATGCTATAATATAAATTTCATTGGTATATGAATTATTCAGCAACTACTATACAAAATGTTTACATTATTTAATGTGTATAATGAATCTACTTCACAGTAGATAATGAAAGTATGGTAGACACTAAGGCCCAGTCCCATTTCTCTTGTGTACCCCTAAGCCCTTGTTTTCGACGTTTTCACTTCCTCTCTGAACAGAGTTAAAAGAGGAAGGGTTGAAATCCTCCCCCCAATAATTGTGACAATCCTCCGAACACCCAATACAGCTATTTAGCAGTGGAGCTCTAACGTTCATTAACTTAACTGCTGGTTAATAAAGTAAATTTAGAGCATTGTATGTCTTCAGAAAGAGGGCAGGTGGTGCAGCAATTAATTATTATTGTACATTCCTTTAATTCCTGTGTGATGGGGAGCTGAAATGAGCTTTTATTAGCTTTTTCTGTTCCACCTTAAATGCTGCAGTCTCTGTGGTCTGTTGCACAATTTAAGGTTTGAAAGAATGGGAAATTCTGTGAAGAACTACTAGGAATTTTGTATGCAGAAGTGTTATGAAGAAAATGGCCATAAAACATAGAAATTACACGTATTAAAGTGGATATAATCATTTTAAACAAGAAAAATTCTCAAATTTGTGTTTTTCCTTTGGTTGCTTATGTCTTATGCTTCCCCTAGACTACCATTCCAGCCTAACAAGAACTAAAACACCCTACCCATAGACATGCACACGCAAAACAGAGAGAGGGGTAGGGCTAAGTGGTAGTGCCAAGGGGTAAAATGGAATTAGAGCCAAATATATTATACTAGATACTAAAAAATTAAAAGTGGAAACTGATAAATAATTCATAGTACATACCAATAGTCCTAATAGTAATAACTAAAAAAGTAACCTAGATATTAATGGTTCGTTATAGTCATCATATTATCCTATCACTCTTCCTACCTGTTCTGGAGGCATGTGATTGGCCAGTCCACAGACAACTGTCCTGGGAGCGGGCTCTCCTAGATCCACTTCCTGTACATACAGCGATTCTGAGTCAGGGTGCTTTCTGACTGTCAGGATTCGGCCAATCCGTAGGTCCAGCTGAGACACATCAGGCCTGTGGTCTCGCTCCAGAACACACACCGCCTCAGCGCGCTCTTCAGGATATGTAGCGGACTCCACTCGAGCTCCTGAGACAGAGAGAGAGAGAAAAGAGAGAGACAGATAGAAAGGGGGATATCTTATTCTCTATGTTATTCCAGTTTTATATAAATTCACTTATTAGTCATTTAGAGCATTTATTTGCAGAAAATGTGAAATGGCCAAAATAATAAAAAAGATGCAGAGCTTTCAGACCTTAAATAATGCAAAGAAAACAAGTTCACATTCATAAAGTTTAAAGAGTTCAGAAATCAATATTTGGTGGAATAACCCTGTTTTTTATTCACAGTTTTCATGCATCTTGGCATGTTCTCCTCCACCAGTCTTACACACTGCTTTTGGATAACTTTTCAATTTGTCAATTGTCAAAATTAAATGAAACTTATGGAGGACAAACATTTTTTTTACTGTTTACTACAATTCCATACATGTCCTTTACTTCTTTTCATGTCTTTAATATTAATTTACGATGTAGAAAATATATTAAATAAATAAACAAAAAAAAAACACTAAATTGTGTCCATTTTTTACCATGACTGTATAAAACAAGTTACCTCTTCTGTCTCTCCTCCTCCTGCCCCCGGTGCTGTGAGTGTGTGTGGAGTGTCTCTGAGCTGTGGAGTCAGCAGAAGGTTGGGAGGCGTCAGTTTGGGGTGATTCCTCCAGGACAGTAGCTTTCATCGCTGATATAGAGGCAGTCAGAACCCTCTCCTGATGGATCTTCACTAAACACACACACACACACACACAAACAGTTAGCGAATCATTTATAGTAGTTACAGGAGCGATCATGAGACCACTGCTCAGCAAATCTAGTGCTCTTGCATTCCGTCAGGTACAAAAATAAATGTATTTTCACTCAAAAACAGTCTTGCACTTTCAGTAACTGTTTGTATAAGGTGTCAGAAGTGTGTGTGAAGTAAGCGGATCTTACTGGCTTTTTTCCTGCGTGTTTCCTGCAGTCTTCTCTTCAGGTCGTCAATGTCCTTCTTCAGTTTGCCGTTTTCCACCAGCAGCTTCTTCTCCTCGCGTACTGAGGCCTGCAGCACTGCAGCCAAAATACACACATACTCTTCAGTTTATCAAATGCGATCAGTTGTGAATGGTAGCAAAGTAAAACTAAAAGTAAAAGTAAAAGTAATGTTTTCCGTATTTGTAATTTACTTAAATATTTTTCCTTTTTGAGTAATTTTTTCATTTTAACACCATACACTTTAAAGTCAAGAATATGGTATCAAGAATCTCTACTGCATAATATGAAATGCATTATCACATCTGGATTATGTGTGCAAAGAAGTTAACATGACAAAACAAAAGAAACCTCTTTTATCTTTTCTATTTATAATATTACAGTTTTCTCAGTCTCTTTAACGCAATTTTTTTTCAGAACTGTTATTTTGTCGCTGTCCAATGAAAACCACTTATCTCCAAAACAGCTAACTTTACAGGAGAGAGAAAAAATCATATAAACTTTCAATGGAAGTCAATGTAAAAAGAGTTTATTTCAGGTCATTTTGAAGAGTTTCTATTGGTCCGTTCATCAAGAAATTTTGACACAGTGTAAGGGACAGGTAGTTTGTTCAAATTATGTAGTAAACTAAAAATCGACAAAAATGAAGATAAGTGTTTTTTATAGGACAGCGACGATTTGCACCACAGTGTGGACATTTCTCAAAACAGTTTGTACAAACAGCATCACATAATAGATGAGCAGCAAATGCACATACTTTCTACATTCTAAATCCTTTATCTATGCCCCAAAGGTAAGTATTTATATCAGGGAACCTGTCAGAGTCATCAGCATGAAGAGTTTTTTAGTCTAAATGATTAGTCACGATTAGTCACGACTTTCAGTTTACTCTGTAGGGATTTTCTCAATGCTAATGTTTTGGTGTCCGACTCTGAATTATTAAAGATTTCTGCACTTTTTTGTTAATCATAAATCAGTATAATTTCAGCAGTACAAAATTACATATTTCTGTTTATGAAAGCCTGACTACAAGAAATTGGACAGAATTCACCTTTATGATTTTACTGTTTATATGGTAATTTAGTGACAGATCATGTTGTTGTACCACAGAACAGACAGAAAGGACTGTCAGTACATTGTGTTTCACCAGGTTAAAACCAACTTCATACAGGTATATGTTTTGCTTCATTCCATTATGTTACATTCCAGAATATACACTACAACATGACTTACATGTGAATTACATATATTGTTATTCTGGACAAGATATAGTTATGTATAAATATAACATAACATTATGACCACCTACTCGTTTCTACATCCACTATTCTTTTTTTTTCAGCTCCACTGAGCACATTAATGTCTGTTCTGGTGGGTAAGCCAGTTCAGCAGAGTAAAATATACTGTGATCTGCACGACAGAAGCCATTCCCAATTTGGGAAATACTACTTTGTGTTGATCTACCGCTTAAAAGTTCAATGAAACACATTGTGGTTTGTGGTTGTAAGGTGAAAATAGTGTGAAAAGGTTCAAGGGGTATGAATATCTTTGCAAGCCACTGTATTAGTAGAGTAAAAAGGTGAATATATAAATACTAAAGGCATCAACAGTTATAAAGGCTGCTTATGTCAACTCTGATGTCTGGTTGTTTTACAAAAGTAAAATGTTACCTGTACATTCACTGTATATGCTTGTGATTTCAATTACAATGTTGGCCATTTCTTGAAAGAGAGATCTTACATTTTATTAGGATGATCCTACATGTAATTACACCTGATGTATATCTGTGTGTGTGTGTGTGTGTGTGTGTGTGTGTGTGTGTGTGTATGTAAATTCCATACTTGCTTTTTCTTTAAGGAGCTGGACTTGATGGCTAAAGAATTCCATCATCTGCTCCTCCTCCTTTGCATCTAGCTTACCCTCTGATTTACCCGCCATCCTGATAGAAAGAGAGAGAGAGAGATGAGGACAGCAAGTGACAGTGAGAAAGCTAATTACATTAATTAATTTATGAATTATGTATATATAAATATATGTATATTTATGAATGAGTTTTTTGCACCAAAAAAAGCACCACATATGATTTAAACAGATGCAAATAAACATAAAAAGTAAAAACAAGAATTTGTTATTTTTAGGTTATTAGTCAGTTCTATCAGCAGCCCACCTGATTTAACATCAGTAAGATTTGTTTTTACCAAACCAGGTGTTGATATGATGAGAACTAGAAATAACTGTATTAACCTCAGATGAGGAGAGATGAGAAGATGTTTTAAGGAAACAGGGCTCTGCTTTTTGTAAAATTGCTGTTTGTATTTATTGTAATGCTAGTGTTTTACTGGGCTAATAAACACTTACTTCACAGATAAGAAGCTTTTTTTTACTTAAAATTCCCACAGATGCCTAAAACATTTGCACAGTACAGTAGAGATGAGGAATAAAACAAAAAGCGATATATTAAATGTGAATGAAAATACATGAGTAACTCTAAACTGTGGATGAGAGAGAGAAGGTGAGATTAAGAGACAGAGAGACAGAAATAAATATATAAAATGTGAATAAAAAGAATAGTGACTCTTAAAAGGAATAGAGAATGAGAGAGAGAGAGAGAGAGAGATGGAGAAAGTAAGAGAGAAAGTGAGACAGAGTGACATTTAGAGCGTGAATAAATGTAAATAAAAAGATATGAATAACTTTAATAGATAGATAGATAGAGAGAGAGAGAGAGAGAGAGAGAGATGGGAAAATGAGAGAGAAAGTAAGATTGACTGATCTTACTCTGAGAGAAAAGAATGAACAGAAATATATTAAATGTGAAAAAAAGATACGAAAGTATCAGTAACTCTTAAAACTATGTGTGAGACACAGAGAGAGAGAATAAGAGGGAACCGAGGAAAGTGAGAGGAAAAGCAAGAAAGAGTCACAGAGAAAAAAAGAGAGATACAGATAAAATACTGAAACGAGACAGAACGAGATTTAATAAATGTGAATAAAAATATATAATCAAATTTAAAAATTGTGTGTGAGATCGGAAAAGAGAATGGGAGAGAGAGAGAGAGAGAGAAAGAGAGAGCGCAAAAACAGCACCTGTTAACCCCCACCTCCTCCCCCTTTCCCAATATCCTAAGGCCAACAGCACTATAAATACATTCTCACTCTCAGACACATACACACACACACAAACGTACTATACACACGTGTATATAGATACTGTATAATAAAACTACACACACACACACACACACACACACATAACTATTTCGACTTCCACAATAAAGTTAATATTCAGTTAATAATGTAATTATTAATTATGAGGTAAATATTCAGTATCAGTATCGCAATTAAACACATGCACTACCTGGGAGCCCCCTAATGAAGCCATTTAAAACTGGCTTTTAGTGTTTGATTGTGAGTTTGTGTGTGAGAGTGTGTGAGAGTGTGTGGGTGAGATAGTCACCTGGGAGAGTGTGTGTGTGATGAGCCTCAGAGAAATCCCCCAGCCACTGTGGACCAGAGAGAAGTATCCAAAGGACTGACTAAGTCTCACACACACACCCACACACACACTCTCTCTCTCTCTTTCTATCTCTCTCACACACTCAGCATGGTCAGCATTCCACATCTGAAATGTTGAAGCACATGTACTTGGTATCGGATTACCCTGGACACACACACACACACACACATGGCTGTTGGTAGTTCCCAGTCCAGGCCTTGTGACGTCTGGACCTGATGCAGTTTCTGCATTGTGATTGGTCAGATAGTTATGCTTAGTACTATCAGCACTATGCATTAGTAGACATTAGTAAGTCTGTTCATATTCAGGGTTTATATGTATTAATAGAAAATGAGAGCTTTCCATTTAGGCCAGAGTCTGTCCACCCTTACTGTGGACCATCAGGTCCAGTGATGAGGTAAACTGTGTCAAGGTCACTTTCATGAGCTCACTATCAAAACATCTTCTAAGAACCAGCAGGGAACATTCAGGGCCTTTTGGGTCCTCAGGGAAAGTTTCAAGAGTTCTGGTAACAAAGACGATTCTGTAATGATTCTGTAATTTGTAGCAAATTTGCTCTTATCATGCAGCATTTTAAGAAGTAAAAATTTAAAAGCTTTACTGTAGCCTTACCAGAGGTTTTACATAAGATGTGAGTGGTAGAGGCAGTGCCAGAACATTCAGTTTAGTTGAATTTAGTTGATAAAAATGGAGAACAGCTCCTAAAATAATGGCTTAAACATAGACATTATATTAGTCAATGAACCATCAAAATTCCCATTACTTTAAGATCACATATGCAAGAGTAGAGTACCCGTCTTTTCCTACATTAAAGTAAATTAATACTGGAATCATGCAGACTATAAAGAAACATAAAAAGAATCATGTAGTAACTTAAATCTGTTAAACAAACCAAAATACACTGTAAAGCATTTAGATGGCTCTTATGTTAGTTGACCCTAACTTGCGGTTTCTGAGGCTGGTAACTCTGCTGGAACTATGCTGGATCCTATGCAATAGAGGTACCTCTTGAACTTCCTCTCTTGGAGCGGTCCTGATGAGAGTTTAATTTGAATATTTTTTTTCTTTATTTAGATGAGAGGTTCTTGCCATAATATGGATTAAAACATTACTCAAATAGAGCTATTCACTGCATACCAACTCTACCTCTTCACAACTTTACAACTGATGCTCTCAAACACATTATGAGGCAAGAAATCCAAGTAATTAACTCTTGATGAGTTCAGCACAGCTGTTAACTGAAAGCTGATCATACCAGGTGACTCTATCTCATAAAGCTGACTGAGAAAATGAATTGCCATGATATGCAAAGCTGTCTCTATCTAAGCAAGAGGTGCTACTCAGAAAAATAAAAAAATATATAACATATTCTGGTTAAAAAAAATCCTCATAGTTTGAATGACTGTAGTATTAACGTACAATGCAGAAAATGTTCAAATAGTGAAAAGCACTAAATTTAAGGTGTGACCAGACTTTTAACTTGTACTGTATATTCCAAGCTTCAGATAGATAGATAAATTGTAGACATCCAGTAGCAGACATACAAAGTACACAGAAGTTACAAAAAAGGATAAGATAGAAACATAGAAGTTAGGAAAGAAGAGACAGATAAAGATAAAAATACTGTAAAATATAAAGTGTTAATCTATAAAAGTAAAAAGGCTTTTAGTGTAATGAAGGTACGACTAAGTAAGAATATTGTTCACGTCTCAATTGTCTGTGATTATTCTCTCAAACTGTCAAAAAATCTCCATGTGCAACAGCTTTAAATTTTCAGTTTAATAATATTGTAGCCTCAACAGTAGCAGTGTAATAAGGCTAGTTACAGTCTAAATACAGTTGAGCAAACTGTATTTAGAACAGGAGAAAATATGATTAATATCCAGGGGCAGTGGTTCTCTAATGAAATGGCTCAATGCTATGAGGATAATAGCATTCAGCCACAGTTAAACACACACAAACACCCACATACACACGTTAACACCCCCCTCCCCTTAAAGCAGCACAAACCCCAGCTCAATAACCCCAACAATGAAGAAAGAGCAACCCTTGTAAGCTCATAAAAAACACCACACCCATACTCTGTTCATTTTGTCGGTCAGAATAGGCCTTGTGTTTGGTATGTAGGAGTACGTTCATTACTGACTGCAATCAAACGTATTGCAGTGCTTCAAAATCAAGTAGAAAGCCCTTCCTGCACAGCAAATACCTAGGGTCTCTAAACCCACAGATTTAAGCTGTCTTCAGCCTGAAAAAATAAAAAATGCAACAAAAAAATGGGAGGGGTGTTTTGGAAGGGCAGGGCAGGAGAGCAAGTTGATTGGGCTGAGCAGTGTGCCTCTGATAGTGGAGAGGTGCAGCTGGTTGGGCTTCAGCAGGGGGACGGTCATATTGATTGACTGATTGATTATTCATTATTGATGGATTATTGACTGATTTGCAGATTTTTAGTTTCCTCGTATTAAAGTACACAGACACATCATCCTCACCAATTGCACAGTTAAACCTGAGAGGGCGGAATTAAAGCAATAAAAGTTTTTTTTTACAGATTAGGAAAGGTTTTTAATTGTTTTAAGCAGGACTGGTATGTTTCACAACTTCAAAGGAACACATTTCAGCTATTAATGAACAACATGGTTTAGGGCTTAATGCTTTTTTTTAAGTGTTTGGCCACTTTTTAGACAAGGCTGAAACACTGCTTATAACTACTTATACTGCCATCAAGCTGCCGGCGTCAGAGGGAGCAAAATTGGCCCTGCTCCCTCCGGGTGGGTAGATGGCGCTCTCTCCCCACGTCACTCCTACGGTGATGTCCACAGCACAGGGCGTCTGTGAGCTGATGTACCGGAGCCGAGCCGCTGCGCTTTCCTCCAAGCGCGCTGGTTGCTCTGCAATGCTGCATCAGCAGCAGCTCGAAAAGAAGCGGTGGCTGATTTCACATGTATCGGAGGAAGCATGTGTTAGTCTTCACCCTCCTGGTGTGTTGGGGCATTACTAGTGATAGGGGGAGTCCTAGTGAGTGGGTTGGGTAATTGGCCGTGTAAATTGGGGAGAAAATGGGAAAAATTAAAAAATAAAAAAATAATAAAAAAAATAACTACTTATACTTAATTTTAAATATGCTGTGCTAAACTGCAGTAGGCTGAATAGGCGGAACTAAAAAAAAACAGACTTTTTTGACATCACAAGGACAGAAAGTGAAATGATAAAATGGTACAGATGGGAACTGAGAAGCAGAAGGAGGAGATCCAATTATGAACCTCCCTTTAAACTTTCATCACTTCGTAACTGTGTTTAATGACTCCCTAATAAAATGATTCTGACTCATTCAGCAGAACCCATCTGTTCTCAGCAGCAGCTTAGCATGAGTTCTTTAACTGATCTGGTTAAATGCTGTGCAGATGATTCAGATGTACTAAGCTTTCCTTTTCCACATTACATATCTTTAAGAATGCTAACAATGACAGAAACGCACTGTGTTGACGCAGGCAGCTGGGCGCAGAGGATTCTGAACAGGGTGAACAGTTTATTACAGGACACGGTCGACATATGAAACTGCACTGAGGAGCGTTATACATACAGGCAACAGTGGAAAATGAGTTGCACTTAATACAAAATAATTTAATTTTTATTACTTATCTCATTTGCACCCAAGTAAAACATTCAAAAAATGGTGTATTTTGGTTTTTATCAGATGTGTCTAACATCTCTGTTAAAATGTAAAATTAAGGCGCCGAGTGGTCCAGCGGTCTAATGCGCTGCCACTATGAGCGGGAGGTCGCAGGTTCGAACCCCCGCTCATGCAGCTTTGCCATCAAGCTGCCGGTGCTTAGAGGGAGCAAAATTGGCTCTGCTCCCTCTGGGGTGGGTAGATGGCGCTCTCTCCCCATCACACTTAAGGTGATGCTGGGCGGCATGAGGCGTCTGTGAGCTGATGTATCAGAACCTAGCCGCTGTGCTTTCCTCCGAGCGCACTAGCTGCTCAGGCAATGATTCATCAGCAGCAGCTCGGAAAAAGGGGTGATTGACTTCACACGTGTCGGAGGAGGCGTGTGCTTGTCCGCATCCTCCAAGGGTCACGGGCGTCACCGGTGATGGGGACGCACAAAGGGGTGGGGCAATTGGATATCCAAAATTGGGAGAAAATGGGGAAAAATCAGAAATAAAATTATAAAAAAAAAAAAAATGTAAAATTAAAATATGAAAGTAGTCAACATTTTAATGTTTTACTTGATAAACAAGTGATAAATTATTTTTTATTTAGATCACATATAATCATTTTTAAATATATTGTAATATTTTAAACACTTTTAACTTTTACCAATTGGAAATATACAGTGGTTGGACAATGAAACTGAAACACCTGTCATTTTAGTCTGGGAGGTTTCATGGCTAAATTGGAGCAGCCTGGTGGCCAATCTTCATTAATTGCAGTGTGAAGGTTCAATAAGCAGGGTAAGAGCACAGTTTTGCTTAAAATATTGCAATGCACACAACATTATGGGCGACATACCAGAGATCAAAAGAGGACAAATTGTTGGTGCATGTCTTGCTGGTGCATCTGTGACCAAGACAGCAAGTCTTTGTGATGAATTAAGAGCCACGGTATCCAGGGTAATGTCAATATACCACCAAGAAGGACGAACCACATCCAACAGGATTAACTGTGGACGCAATAGGAAGCTGTCTGAAAGGGACGTTCGGGTGCTAACCCAGATTGTATCCAAAAAACGAAAAACCACGGCTGCCCAAATCACGGCAGGATGCACACACACTACTGTGTAACATTTTGACATTTTATAATGAAATATTATGAAAATAAGCCTATGATTTTAATGTTTTACTGTGATTTTCAGACTGAAGTTGAGTCCAGACATCCATGGGTTGATGATTTTGGTTTCTATGGACTGTTAACTCTAATAATTACACAATTTATACCATATATTATACATTCATACACAAATTATATTGTAAATGTGCCCTTATTTTTTAGAATGGTTTGGATATCCGGATGCACTGTAAGATAGTGTTGACTCTATGGAGCCACTAGGTGGAGTCATAGAACGGTTTTGGTCCAACTCAGGATCTGCTGTACATCCTGTTTCTCCTTTGCTGTTCTGTAATTCTCTCTCTCTCTCTCTCTCTCTCTCTCTTCCTCTTTGCTACTTTTGTATCACTCTGTGGTACAACAAAGACCCTCTACCTAACAATCTACCCCCCAACACACACTTTTTTTACACACACTTTAATTCCCCAAGAACTGGGAACTTTAAGAACTTTACCAGCCTTAAGCTAGATACAACATTTGCACTACTGTTATACGGGTTCTATTTATATTGTCACTTGATCTTAATTACCATTAATATTGCACTATTATCTTCTGTCTCACAAATGTCTATTGTGTTTTTGTTGTATTGTACATATAGTGTCTCCCACACATTTAGATTATATTTTTATTTCTTTTTATTTCTATTTATATATCTATTTCACCCCCACCACTACTGCACCTTGTTCTGTCTCATGTATGTCTGTGTCCCTGCTGCTGTATTGTACACATAGTGTCTCCCCTTTTTCTTTATTATCCATTATCTGTACTTGCTGTAAAATTGGGAAGGAGAGTAACGTAATTTCAATTCTATGTATGTCCTGTACATATGCAGCATTGACAATAAAACTACATGACTTGACTTGACTTGACTTGACACACACACACACATGCTGTAAAACCCGAGTTTCTTAGGTCACTTTTTTGACCTTTAGGTGTTGATAAGGTCAGTTAAATTCAATAAGATTGGAAAACACACACACACACACACACCTACACACACACACACACATGCTGTAAAACCCGAGTTTCTTAGGTCACTTTTTTGACCTTTAGGTGTTGATATGGTCAGTTAAATTCAATAAGATTGGAAAACACACACACACACACACACACACACACAGAACACCATTCTTTGTTTCTCTCACCACTCTCAATGTTTACACTGTTTCAAGTACCCAAGTTCTGTTCTCTCTCTCTCTCTCTCTCTCTCTCTCTCTCTCTCTCTCTCTCTTTCTCTCTCCCTCTTCCTCTTGGTCTCTCCCTTTCTCTAACTGTATTTATTTCTCAGGGCATTCCTTCCATTTGACACACCTTCACACACACGCACACACACACACACACACACACACACACAAATCTCACACTCAGCATATTGTAGCAGACCTGTGGGAGGAGCCTGAGCAGATGATTTGTGAAGCACACCTGCTTTAATCCCAATGAGAGAGAGAGAGAAACTGTGGTTAAAACACACACACACACACACACACACACACACACTGTAACAGGATTTGGATTTGTAAAAACAACTTCCTGCCTAACTCTGGAGACCTGCAGTTAGAGAGACAATTACATCCTTACAGAGAGAGAAGAGAGAGAGAGAGAGAGAGAGAGAGAGAGAGAGAGAGAGAGATATTAGTGGAAAGATCTGACACTGTCTTGGTATTTGGTAAAAATGGAAGCATTTTTACCATAAAATAGCAGCAGTTTCTAGAATATGTTAATGCTCCACTTAACATCACTGCCACTCCCGTTTCGATACACTAATAAAAGTACTATTGAACATCTGTGAAGTTCAATAACCTGCATAACCTGAGATATTTGTGTAAAATGCTGTAATATTACTCTACTGATATATGCGTCAGAAGCAGTCTCTATGTGCGCTACTCCAGCATGACCAAATAAGATTAAAAAAAAATTTATTTCTTGTGTAAAAAGCATACCAACACAACATAAGTCCAGTTTTAAATCATGTAAACAAATATGTCTCATCAGAATTATCCAGATACAGAAGACCGTGAACAGTTTAGGATAGTGTTGGGGTTCTACAACACAGTGGAACAATAACTAGCTTTAAAACACTGTGATGATTCAATAGGGAAATGTGACAAACTATTAAAATCATAAACACACACACACACACACACCAACATGGAGGGGGGTAGAGATAAGAAAAGAGAGAAGTCCTGTTATCCTCAGTCATAATTACAGACCTACTTCTGCTTGTTCTGACCACAATCGAATGTGGTTGGCATGATCTGGTAATAATTTACTCATAATGCACCCTGCGTGTGTGCACACCTGACTTTTTATGCAGACATGTGAAATCCAAACATGATCAAATCATCACAAACTCAAATGAATGGGAGGTGTAAAGAGACGATGTATGTCTCAGCTTGTCCAGAAATGCATGTGTAAAGCATGTCCTTTTGGGGTAGCTTAAAACTCCTACAATTTTATCATCATATGCCGATTTTAAGCAAGCTTCAGACTCTTAAGTGAAGAGGTTCAGTGGTTAGTAGTCCTTAAAGAACAGCGATTAGATCAGAACGAAGGATTGAGTAGACTTATCAGTACTGATAAGCTCAGGGCCTCCCGATTTCACTCTTCCGTAAACTCTGCTACTCACCATTCAGTCACTGGAGTGCTGGAGTGATTAGAGTGTTTGCAATAAAAGTCTGTTTTGGCTGTGTGTGTGTGTGTGTGTGTGTGTGTATTGTGTGTCTGTGTGTGTGCATCTAAAAGCATTCCACAATGCAGTGAGTCCCAGATAAGACACATTCCACATCCTTAACACACACACACACACACACTGAAGCAGAGCATGAGCAGGTCATTAGAGCAGCGGGTCTGGAAGAAACCACTTCAGAGCAACAGAAAAAACTACAGCTTTCAGATAGTAATAAAACACACACACACACACATGCAGGCAGAGCTTAAGTGGGACTGGAAGTGGGTCTGGGAAAAAAACATGTCTAATCTATGCTCAGTGTACAACTCAACAGCTGTCACATAATCCTTGAAAGAATAATTATGTGTAAATATTCATAAACACAGCTAGAGTTTATTCTAGCTGACAAAAAAAACTTGTATAAGAACTTTTAAATAACGTTTATGTCATAGAACGTTAAGTTCTAATAACATTAACATTAACATTGACGAAGTGTCTTCGTCAGTGTCTTTGGCATCATAAAGGAAAAAAATGCTAAAAATGTGCAAAAGGCATGTACTAAATCTCTTAATTAATTATTCTGTTTATTTTTGTGCGATTAATGAGCAGGGTGTACACACTGTGCATGTGCAACATGCTGGCAAGAACTGTTGTCAGGGTTCAAATCAGTCAGTGGCATACCTGAGGTTCCCGTTGCCAAGATAGCAATACACCACAATTTACCTGAACACACCTCACTTCCAGACCACCACTCCCATCATGTAGATATACAGTATTCACAAGCACCACTGCTATTTAAAAGTAAGGTGCAGAAGGAAGGCGAGAAAAAACACTATTGGATGGGTGTAAGATAGCAATGAGCATCACAACACGCCTTGCGCAGGGTGTAAGATAGGACCCCTAGTGTTGAATGGTGGTGTAACACCACACCCCGAAACTGTACTGCATACAGTAATGAGTTTCTCTTCAGATGAACTCAGAAACACTTTTACGTCTGTATCTCTGAGAGGGTTACAGACTCTTTGAAGCTGCTCTCAGGAATTAGCGAGGAGGCCTGCTATTGATGCTGCAGCAACAAAGACCTTCAGACAGCAGTAACACCGTAGCACCACACCCACTGAAACTGCAGCTGCAGGTACTGTTATTAGCTCCATCACAACACAACCAGAAGCTTAACCTGAATTAGGATTTGCTCTAGCTATACTTCGTGACACAGCTCAGCTTTGTGCTGCTCAGGGGATTAAAGAGAAACACCAGTGAAATTACAGAAAAAGGGCAGAAAAAACACTGCCTGCTTGTGTTTTTGTCGTTTGTGAGTGGAAATAAGAGAAGCTAATGTCCTTTCACCAGCTTATCTCTGAAAATAAATTATACATGCAGTGTTTTGTTCATGTAAAGTTAGCTGACTTGCTAGCTGTGGTGAATTCTTTGGAATTGGAATTGGGATGGCTGTATGGAGCTAATTTATCCAGCTACCTAGCTAGCTTGTGGTTTTATTGTGCTGTTGTTAATGTACCTAGGATTACAGCTAGCATAACTATTATTTTATACAACTTATATATATATGTATATATATATATATATATATATATATATATATATATATATATATATATATACATATATTTTTTTTTTTCAAGATAAGAGATAGGCCTGAGGACTATACAAGGAAGCTAACTCAAATTATCCTTGAGGTTTTAAGAAAAGTTGAAAATACTAATTGCTTTATTATAGCATAAGCCCCATCCGGACGGTATTAGTTTCTCAAGATAAAACTCTTGCAGCAGGACTGCAATTGAAAAAACAGGAGGACCAGTGAGTCTTTTGGCTTTCTCGGTCACATGACATCGTGTTCAGTAGCTCCTCCATTTCCACTGGAGTGGATTAGCTGTAATGCTTACACCCGTACTTAGCATAGTAGGAAACAAGATGTTTGGTGAGATGCTGGGCGATAGCAGGCCTGCCATCTGTCCGGGTTTCATCTGGATTGTACTTTTTTCCTTCAGTCACGGAAAAGTGATTAACTTTAAATGTCCTGTTTTTTTGTATGTAAGTCTATTGTCTTTACTGTGTCTGTTATGTTGGCTATTTACATTGTTTCTGTTTCTCATTATTTCTTCACATTTTCTCATTGGTAACGCAGGAACATTTGGGAACATCAGGAACATCAGCTTTTGTGAAGAGGTGATCAGGTTTTTGTCAGACATAGGTAGCATCCCTATGCTCTAGTGCAACATCTACTTGCAGAAATTTGCATTTTTTCCTACCACGAAACTAAGACAGCTTTAAGTTCCAATGAAAAAGCCGTATGAAAAATATTATTTGTATAATTATGTAATATGAAAAAGACCAGTTAAACCAGGCCTGTCCAGATAATTGTTCTCCACTGATTTCTAGAAGTTTCCTTGCTAAGATATCAGTCCACATGGCAGTGTCCTCAAAGGCAGCTTCCATGAAAACAAGAAGACCCTCCTGAAACACATCAAAGCAGAGCTGTAGCTGTAATAACACGATGAAGAATGATCCAGAACGTTCCACCTGCTGAGGATCCTCAAACACACACTCTCCCTCTGTTTGAATTAGTGGAACTGAATGTGAGTCTGTCTGCAGAGTTGTAAGGGCAACACACACACACACACACACACAGTCCAAAACTGGGTGAGCAAAAAAGTACCGAATGCCTCTTTCAAAGCCTTGCTTAAATACAGATGTACTTATCCCACTAAGATTAAGATTTGAATTTGGATGTTGAAAGTTTTAAGCTGTCATTTTTAAACAAAATGTTAAATTTTCTAAACGTAAAGTCTGAAAAGCCTCACCAACCCTGGATTCAAATTTCAAGATGGCTGCACCATTTACCAACAGTAGTAAAAGCAGTAGTATTATAGAGTTTATCAGCTCTTCTATCTGTGTGTCATTACAGTTTGTTTTCCAATTTCTAACAACTATTTTGTAACCTATTCTGGTTTTATCAAAATACTTAACACAATTCACAAAACCACACAAACAAACAGCAAATACCCCACATATCCTACTAAATGAAGCACTGCAAACAAAACGATATATATAGCATTATTATGATTAAACTTTTGCACCAAATAGCTTCAAACTTTATTCATATTTCCAGATTTATTCATATTCTCTAAAAAAAAAATGAAAGGCATCAATACTTAATTTCATTAGCATGGATAAACATTACCCATATTTCTTGTTTTGTTCAGTAGTTGCTTATTTTACACTACAAAACTTTTCACGGCTGCTTTGCCTTTTTTTCAGATTGGAATTACAAGGACTAAATTAAAGTGAACATCTCACTAAAAAGAATGCCGATATTGCTAAGAAAGCCAGATTACTAAGAAAACAGAACAAAATCCAGGCTACATGGACTGTGAACTGTAAAGTTTTTATAAAAACAAAGGATGCGCCTGAGAATGCTAAAGGTATATGGATTAGATCCTTAGAACAACTAGACAAGTTTGGAGTTGATAAGTAGTGGATGCACAACAATTAACAGTTACATAATAGAAATAAATATGGGTTTACTTAGTTTTTTGTTTTTTTTTAAACGAAAGGTCTGTTACTGGATTTAGATAAATACAAAACAAAATAAAAATAAATGAATACTCACATACATTTAGAGTCTAAAATATATGATGTAGATACTATGGTTGATGTAGATTTTTTTCCAGTGATTGAACATTGTAAATATTATAATCAGGAGCAATTCAACAGCAATATAATGGTAAATGGAGGTTTCTCTATCATTCACTTTAATAGTAGAAGCATGAATTCAAATTTTTTTAAAATAACAGACTATTTAAAACAGCTAAACAGACATTTTAATATTATAGCAGTCTCAGAGACCTGGTTCAATGATAAAAATACAAATAATTATGAAATAGAAGGATATAGACTATATTATATGAATAGAAGTGATAAAAGAGGTGGAGGGGTTGCTTTATTTATCGATATTAAATTAAAGTGTAAAATTAGAAATAAAATGTCAATAGCTGTTGATGGTGTAATGGAAATGATTACTGTTGATATAATAAATGAAAACTCTAAAAATATAATAATTAGTTGTGTGTACAGGTCACCAGGTTCAAATATTGACTTATTTACAGATAAAATAATTGAGCTCTTTGAAAGTAGTTGTAATAAAACAGTTTTTTTGTGTGGAGATTTTAATATTGATTTGGGAAGTCAAATCGATTCAAATAATATTAGAACGTTTATTAATACAATGTATAGCTTAAGTCTTTATCCTTTAATAACCAAATCAACAAGAATTACAACCCACAGTGATACAGTTATTGATAATATCTTTACAAATATAAGAAATGAAGAGGTGCTGAGTGGGATTATGATAACTGATATAAGTGATCATTTGCCAGTGTTTACAATTTGTAAAAATAATAAGTTCAGTGAAAAAACAGTTTTAATAAAGAAAAAAATGATAAATACATCAAAAAAAGCTTTGGATAAATTGAAAGTTGATTTAAAAAGACAAAACTGGAAGGATGTGTATGTTGATGATGTAAATAGAGCATATGGTGTGTTTATGAATATTTTGGAAACCCTGTATGAAAAAAATTGTATGCAAAAAAATTGTGCTAAGAGAAATGTTGCTGACAAGCCATGGATGACAAACGGGTTAAGGAATGCCTGTAAAAAAAAGAATTACCTTTATTCATGTTTCTTGAAATTGAGAACAAAAGACGCAGAAGAAAGATATAAAAAGTATAAGAACAAGTTGGTATGGATTATAAGAAAGCATAAGAAGGAATATTATAGTGACTTACTAAACAAAAGTAAGGGTGATATGAAAGCAACATGGGGAGTAATGAATAGTGTTTTGAAAAATCATAAAACACCTTCGGATATTTCACAGTATTTTGTACAAGATGACAAAAGTGTAATAGCAAACGAATTCAATCAATACTATGTAAATGTTGGCTCAAGCCTTGCAGCTAAAATACCAAAAGTAAATAATACAAATCATACAGTCATGGGTTGTGTCAACAGCATTTTTCTTGGTGAAACTGATAAAGAGGAAATACTAAGCATTGTAAAAAATCTCGCGGATAAAAGATCAAAAGATTGGGTTAACATGGATATGATGTTAGTGAAGGATATAATCAGTTGTGTTATTGAGCCGCTTACATATATATGTAATTTATCGTTTTCAACTGGAATATTTCCTGATAATATGAAAATAGCTAAGATAGTTCCTCTTTATAAGAATGGTGACAAATGTGTCTTTAAAAACTATAGACCAATATCTTTGTTGCCACAGTTTTCAAAAATTCTAGAGAAATTATTTGTGAATAGATTAGATAAATTTATTGATAAACAAAATATTTTAAGTAGCAGTCAGTATGGATTTAGAGCAAATAATTCAACATCAATGGCTCTCATTGAATTGATGGAGCAGATAACAACTGCTGTGGATCAAAAAGAGTACTGTGTTAGCATCTTTGTTGATCTAAAGAAAGCATTTGACACCATTGACCATAGTATTCTTCTTGAAAAGCTGAATAAATATGGCATTAGAGGGACAGCACAACAGTGGGTAGCTAGCTATCTAGAAAATAGAAAACAATTTGTACAAATAAGTGATGTACGATCTGAACTTTGTAATATTACATGTGGAGTTCCTCAGGGTTCTGTACTTGGTCCAAAGTTATTTATTTTATATGTAAATGACTTGGTAAATGTGTCAGGATTCTTTAAATGTATTCTATTTGCAGATGATACCACTTTTTTTTGTTTAGGTAAAGATATAGAACGAATGTTGGATATTATACAGATAGAATTTGTGAAAATACAAACTTGGTTTCAGCTTAATAAATTATCATTAAACCTGGATAAAACAAACTATATGATATTCAGTAATAGAAAGAAAACTATTGATATTCCATTTAGAGTTGATGGTGTTGAGATTTGTAGAGTCAGTGAGGTGAAGTTTCTGGGTGTCATCATTGATGAAAAGCTGACATGGAAACCACACATAAATCATTTAAAAACTAAAATCGCTAAATCTATTGCATTATTGTACAAAGTAAGGGAGTTATTTAATGATAAAGCTCTGTATATATTGTATAATGCTATAATTGTTCCACACTTAATCTACTGTATTGAAGTCTGGGGAAAAGCGTGTAAAACAATTACAAATTCTATTCTTATTCTACAGAAAAGGGCTGTAAGAATTATCACCAGAAAACATTACAGTCATCCATCAAATACATTGTTTTATCAGTTGAAATTATTGAAATTCTATGATTTAGTTGACTTTTATATTTTATTATTTATGTATAAGGCTCATAAAAAAATATTAAGTTCAAACATTCAATTAAATTTTGTGAAGAGAAAAAGTTGTTATAATCTTAAGGGGATAGAGATGTTTGTAAAACCTAAATTTCGAACTAGTCTGAAGGAGCGGTGTACTGTAATTCAAGGAATAAGATTATGGAATAATTTGGAGAGTGATGTTAAAAATGCTAGATCAATGTATGTGTTTAAAAAAATGATAAAAGCTGGTCTGTATATAAAAAAAAAATGAAATAGTATAATGTGTAACTATATAAATTGTTTGAGAAGGATTGATGTTTTTTGTCTATATATATATTTTTTTTTTGTTTGTTTGTTTTTGTTTTTTTTGTTTTTTTCCAAAAATGTACTATTGTTCTTAAATATTTTTGGGATAAAAGGGGCAGATATTATAAGATTTTTTTCTTCTTTCTGCTGCCTTTCATTTTATTTGTGATTTGTATATTTCTCTTTTTCTGTAAAATTGTATTTTGTTTATAATGAAATGAATAAATCTTAAATAATAAAAAAAAAAAGTGACGAAAGAACTTCTAACAGCTATTTTACTGCTTACAATATTTACTACAAGTAAACAAATTCAAAAGTTTGAGCAGTTATCATTTTTTAAGATGTTCTGAAGAATAGCGGACTCAAAAGTGTACAAAGACTTACATTTATTTACAATGTAAAAGATGCAGATACAGCATTTCAAGATAATAATATAATCATAACAATCATACAGCAGGTCCAGTACACAAACAAAATAATAAAGAAGGGTATAATACAATACTGACAGTCAGAGAGGAAGCAATGCCCCACATTAGCTGAATCAGATGAGCTGAAACGGAACACTGATTAGCACCTTAAAGTGTTAATCTGCAGTATTAGTTTGTGCGGAAAACAAACAGAATGTTGTTCATGAGTTTGTGTAACACTTATTCATTCTGTTTTGAATTTCTCAAATTAAAAGCTGAAAAAATGCACATGTTGCTGTTTTTGAATCACCCTCCACCAGAATAAAAACATGTAAGCATATTAGTTTAAATTGTGGGATGGATGCTACCACTAACCTGGGGTAGTCATTCATGTGGGGCTCACTAGTATGAGTTATATTCTTAGTATTACTGTTAGTAATAGCAGTATTAGCATTTTAAAACCTAGGGCCCCAAGGTGGCCTGGGGCCCTCAGTTAACGACTGGTTACCCTTGTAAAAGAAAAGCGTATTAAGTATATTTTCTAAAAGTATACTTTATATGGAAAAGTACATACTTTTAAAAATTGAAATTTTGAAAACTGTTTTGGAACAACTTTTTGGCACCTATATTTCAGTTGTAATTAAGCTATATTTAAATAAAACATTAAAGCATTAAATTGTGTTTTTGAGTGCTTTTCTTGTACAACTTGTGTGAACCTAAGTAGATTTAAGAGTGTGTTTTTTAAACATCATTTTTAATATACAAGGTATAATGCAAATGTACTAATTTGAGTATTGATGCACATATTGTGTACACCTTGATGCTACTGAGAAAAACACTACACTAAAGTGCACTTTAAGTATTTAATGCTACTATATATATTTTCCATAAACACAATGTATAATTTATAACATACTGCTTAAATAGAAATACAAAGAAAAGCAGATTTAATGTGTATTTTCATAAAGTACATTAACTTGAAAATGCACTTTTAGTATTCTTTACCTAATTTAAACATACGTTTAATGCTTTAAAGTATATTTCCTTTTCACAAGGGTATAAATTGAATGCAATGACATGAAGTGGAATTATGTATCAGGAAGCCAGAAAAGAAAGGAGAAAAAGGCATTTGCATTTTGGTCACTTCAAATGATGAGAAAATCTGAACAATGTAAACATTAATAGTAAAAAATAGTTTTCTCCTTTTTCACTTTCTTATAGGGCACACAGTTTTTTTTACTTTGTAGATTCAGCTTTGTTTTTCTGCTTTTCAATTAAAAAAAAAAGCAAAATTTAAAACTATAAGTGTTACACAGAACCTCATGGCAAAAATACAGTTAGCACCATTACAAAGAGGTATGTGATATGTTATGTGATAAACGTTATGACATTTCCAAATACATGTTCATAGAAACACTTTCATTTGTGTGTTATAAATACTAAGAATACTAAGAATAATAATTAATCTTTTTTTTTTAAATATACAAGACCAGAATCATCAAACTTTGCCATCAACTGAGAAAAGTGCTTGATTCAGATATGCGTATAATTTCCACGTGAATAAAAAATTAAACTCAGTGTCTATATGAGCACCTTAATTGTTATTAAAACAATAATAATTTACAACAAAGATCTACTTGTGATGTAATGCACTGACCAGTAAAAACATTAAACAGTCAGGGGAAGTGAATATTGATGATGAGTGTTGATAATCTGGTTTAAAAGGTTTCAACCTGTGGAGAAATAGATATATTAGGCAGCGAGTGATCAGTCAATTCTTGAATTGATTGATTTAGATGTGGGAAAACTGGCCAAACATAAGAATCTGAGACACTTTGACATAAAGGAAAGTGTGATGGCTAGAAAACTGGGTCAGAGCATCACCAAGAACCATTTATGATCAAGAAGGTCCTACTTGACTACAACCTTAGTTCCAATGAAGCAGGGAAGTTATGTAAAACATAATAAAAAAAAAACAGAATACAATGATTTGCAAACCTTTTAACCTATATTTAATTGAATACACTACAAATACCAGATATTTAATGTTCAAAACATTGAATACTGTTGACTATTGAAAACTGAATACTCTAAATTGATTTGTGTATGTATGTATAGGCATGTCTATAGGATTGGATTGGGTGTGTGTAAAATGTATATATGTGTGCCCAGATATGGATTGGCACTCTGTCCTGGGTAAATGCTGTAGTGCCCAATGCAGTCCTCCAGGTGGACAGTTGTTTCCGGTTGAGAGTACACTGTGCGCTATTGGCCGCTGCTTCTCACCGATGTGTGGATGATTGCTAAATGGTTGTGTTAAACGTGTAAATTGTAAAGCATCCTTAGGTTTCTAGAAAATGAATGAATATTTGCAAAAACAAATAAAGATGATCAGTTTATCCATGAAATATATTGTCTTTGAGGTGTAATTAATTGAATATAGGTTGAAAAGAATTTGCAAATGATCTGTTTTTACTCATGTTTTACACAATGTCCCAACTTAATTGGAATTGGGGTTGTACTTACAGGATCTGCTGAAGAGGTTTTCTAAAGTCCACGCCTTAATGGGTGAAATCTTTTTTTTTAATGAGGGGGAACCTACATTATATTATTGTTAATTATTTAAAAAATGTATCTACAAATATTCATATATTTCACTGATGACTACTGTAACAGTAGTATACAGGGTGAATTAAGGGTGATTGGTGTAGTTTTTGTTGCCTGTTGCCATTAATGGAACAAAATAGCCAAACAAGCAATCAATTCATGTCATACTGGAGATGTTAATTACAATTTTGTGGGAAAAACTTGCTTTTTTGCTTCACGTAAGAAAATAAACCTAGCTAAACAAAGCTAAACAACCCCATTTGACCCTGGGTCCTAACGTACACCCATGCGCAAGGTGCGTTGCGATGCTCATTGCTATCTTACACCCCTTCAACAGTCTATTTTCACACCTTGAGTAGGAATAAATCCACACTGATGGGCATAGAGATCTGGACATGAGGTGTGTTCAGGCATGTCTTTATCTTGGCTGCGGGAAATACAGGTCACTATACGCCACTGACTGATTAAAACCCTGACAACAGTCAACAGTTAGCTGTCCAATCGTATGTTAGCCTTGTGTGTGTACACCCTTGCTCGTTACACACACAAATAAATGCACTGCAACAATAAACAGAGTAAAGAATAAAATAACAATAGTGTTCCCGTAAATGAGCTGATAGTGTACCTAAACAGCATGACTAGAATGATCATCCTCTGCTGAGCAAAAAGTGCAGCGCTGTTAAGATACCAACTCGCCAAGGTCAGAGCGCACCTGCTTCTTAAAGGGAATGACAACTGAATAATTAGTCACGTTAATTTCACGTTACGCCCAAAACACAACCATGATTAATTAAGAGAATTCGTTTTTTTTACCTTTTGTGCATTTGGAGCTGTGAAAGGCCTTTTGTTTTTGCACCCTTACGATACCAAAGACACACTTAACATGCTCTAAATCAAGCTATGCAGTGTGCAAATGACTGGTGTGCCATATATCGGTAAATGCCCCCTGTGTCTCAATCACCCTTAATTCACCCTAGTTCTAAGTGCATACATGAAAATGATGCTCATATTTCAATTAGAAAACCATAAAAAAAAACAATCCTGTTGCATTCAAAGCAATTCAAAGCTAAAAGTGTGTAAAACAAACAAACATGCACAATAACCTGCAAAAGCTGATTCTGTCTTCTTGCTCAGCTCCCTCTCTAGAATTGAGTGAGGGAACAGAAGGGGAGCCGGACCCCCTGGCAGAACAGAAGCTGACAGAGGGTCGCCTCATAGTGGATGGATTCTTTCAGCATGTCGAGTGTAAACACCATGTGGAACAGAGAGTCTCCAGAGAAGCTGTTGTGTAGATTACTACCAACTAACAAGAAGAACAGGTACTCATCAGAACCTCGAGTCCAGTGCTCACAGTGGTCTCTACCCCGTATCCATATGGATCAGAGACCCCGCACAGCGGTCCTGATGCTGGGTGGTGAACAGTCAATCCTCTGAGTTCCTCTTTGTGAAAACTGATACTTGTGGTTGTGAGTAAATGTGTGTTTGTGTTTGTGTGTGTTACTCTCTACTTCCATCACCACATGCTCCTCTCCGTAAGATGAAGTCATCGACAGCGATCTCTCCACTCCTTCCTCTCCTCCGTTCTCCTTTTAAGACCACCTGGAAGTCACACAAATCCAGTAACACCACCCATTACCAATAACCAGGGATTGATTGGAATCAGAACCTTGTGTTTCCCTGCAATAGGCAATAATTAGCATAACACAGTTGCTATGTTTTGTGTTGCTCAGTGTATATCGTCGCTATCCAATGAAAACACTTATCTCCAAAACAGCAACTTTACAGGAGAGAGAAAAAAACGTTTTAAAATTTAAGTGGAAGTCAATATAAAAAGAGTTTATTTCAGGTAATTTTGAAGAGTTTGTATTGGTCCGTTCATCAAGAAATTTTGCCACAGTGTAAGGGACAGTTTGTCTGTTTAAATTATGTAGTAAACTAAAAATCAACAAAAATGGAGATAAGTGTTTTTCATAGAACAGCGACAATATATATATTCTATTACCGCAAGCTTACATATATTATGTAATAAATTTAATAAATTCCCAATTCCCTAAATAAAATGAACACAAAATATAATGTTGTCCCGCTATATGAATTTGATTAATATTAAACACAAATTTTGACACATTTTTTTTTGGTTGATCAAAAAGGATAGTCAGCAGAACGTATAATACACATTTCAAAGAACTTACATTAGGTAAACTAAAATCATAACATAATTTTTTTAAGTCGGTGAAACTTAATATTTAAAGTTTTTATACATATATCCACTGAATATTATTTGGCATAACTGGTGGTGATTTACTGAAACGTTTGAAATGGCCTCAAACTTCAAAAATGTAGTGCTGTAGGTTGCATTTTGAGTTTTCTAAACTTTTTCATTTTAGTGTGAACAAGTTGGCTGGGAAACAACAAAATACCACGCGTATCAGTACAAAAATACACTTACACTCTTCAAGCCCTGTCCCCACAAAGTGATCTGCGTTTGCCTCCAGCCATGCCCGCCAGTCCTGTTCCAGATGGCAGGGCTGTGACTCCGCCCATTTCTCACAAACAGCTGCAGGGAGCCAATGTGATGGCCATGGAGGCGGTGCCTGAAGGCCAGACAAAGGTCACCCCCTTTCCATGGCGGATTCGTTGGCGAGGATAAAGGAATGGTGAGCCGTGCCCCTCTGAAGCTTCGTCTAGATGGTGCCTCTGCTACTGTCAGGTATCGCCCACCTGAATAGTAATAACACGACAGTTCAGAACAGATTACCTAAACAGTGGGCAGACAGCTAAGACTAGCATTAGCATTAGCAATAGATTAATAAATACATAAATAGAAATATTAAGCTTAAAATAATTCGGGTTCTGCAAAGTTTTGGTTTTAGGCAGCATTTACATTCAATCCTTTCAAATAGCAATTGAGGTTTAAATATTTGGATCCAATCTTTCTGTGCAAACAGAATGTTCTCATCTGTGTTAGAGACCCAGATTTGTCAATAGTGTGAACACAACTGCCTGGCTAAAGTTACAGAAGTAATAGCTTAACCTCATCGAGACCAGTTTATTCCATCAGTTGGTCCAATTGTCGAGTGATCTGCTGCCCAGGGCCGTTTTAAGGCTTTTGGGGGTCCAAAGCAAAATACACTGACCAACCAACCCCATATTAGACCACCCCTATGCCATATTATCAGCCTGCTTGAAAAAAAGTTGCACTAGCTGTTTTAGTTTGTTACTAGCATTGACTGCTAGGCATGTAGCCAACATAGATATTTCCATATAATTTGTTGCTAGCCTACACTGTAAAAATAAAAAAGTTGAGAAAACTCAAAATATTAAGGCAACTTACTGCACTAGATTTTTGAGTTTGGAAGAAAACCACATGCAGTTGTGCCAACCAGAAATCTTTAGCTAAGATCATTCATTTTTCACATGCATTGAAACTTCAAATATAAAATCTCACCAAATTCAAAATGTAATTTGTGTCTTTAGTTGGCCTGATTTAAGTTCTACAAAATGTGTTTTGCAAGTTTTGCTGACTATCCTTTAGAACCAACTAAAAAATAAGTTGCACCAATGAAATGTTTTACATAAATCAAAAGCAGGTGCAACACTATATTTTTTGTTAATTTAACATAGCAACTGCGTATTTGGAATTTATGTGGATTTTATGATTATTACATAACCACCTTGTTGTCAGGCATGTAAAACAATTGCAATTAATGCAAATGTAACCAGATGGCCTCAGCAACACAAAATATAGTAACTTGCTCTTACAGCCTTCAACACAGAGACCAGGCAGTTACTATTATAGAACATATATGCAAATTCCAAGTGAAGGCAGCTTGTGGAAAATGCTTACACACTGATGGCGAGTGAGAAGTGGAAGGACACGCCCAATATGCAAATAGCGTGATTAACATCAAGTGAAAACCCCTGCAAAAAAAGGTGTCAAACTGAGCATGTGCAGTAGTGCAGAGTGGTTGGAGATTATTTAGTTAGACCAACTTTTAACAAGAAACCTAATAAAGTACGTTGGAGTGATTAGTTTGCAATATTTTAGGGTGCAATTCAGTATTTCTCATTCAGCTGACTTAAAAATCACATTAAGCAGAACATTTTTAAGTTTTATTTTTCACAGTGTACCTGCTGCTAAATGTCACCACACATAAAGCCAAATTGTAATGGAAATTATCACTTTCTTTCTCTCCTTTCTTTTCTTTGCTTTATGATTGCTGAAGTTTCATATTTTGCCAGCTGCAGGAATCACGAACCTGGCTGGCTACTTACTGTCAGCAACTAGTTTGATGGCTCCCTTTGTGGGCATTCTGATAACAGAGTGGTTGTACTTTCCTACATTGACATTCACAGAATTTAAAGGGGCGCTCACACAGTTTGTCTTTGCATTTAATTCTTAACCAGTCATCTAATCTAACCATCTAAATCTAATCTAAATAATCCAAACTAACAACAGTTTGACCACAGTCTGACCAATATGCAGCTGTTGAGTGCTGCACCGTCAGGCCTGAAGAACATGTCTTTCCATTTAACAGACGTTTATTGAAAAAAGTATTGAGTAAACCCAAAAAAACAATAAATTCACTTTAGAAAAAAAATCACATTTGTGCCACTCTGTAATGTGAAAACAGCATCATGTTTCGATCTTTATGGAGGCTAAACAAAGAAGACCAGATTGTCCTGATTGGCTGAAGGTGAACAGTAGTGGGTGAAGTGTGTAGAGAAACAGCAGACAAAGACAGTTGCAGTGTTTGAGTCGAGAACATTCAGAATGAAATTATTTCTGAACTTTAAAATCTTTATAAATATTTTTATAGCTTATCTTCAGAACATCGCTTGGGCTCTACATCGTCATCTTCTCTCCCTCTTCCTCGCTCTCTCGCTTTCCTTCATGCTGCTTCGTTCTCTGTCCCTAAATCCCTTTATGAATTACTGAGCCCGGCTTGCGCTGAGGTTGATCCCGGATTGCTTAAGCACTCACTCTTTTTCTCGCTCTCTCTCTCTCTTTCCATTTTCCTCTGTTGGTTCCATCTGCACTCCCTCTCTCTTTATTTTAGTCTTTCTCTCTCTCTCTGTGTCTCTGTTTATTCTGGCCTGGTAGTTTCAGTCTGCAGTCTGCAGTGTTACTGTGTTGTGAAATGTGTCTCTGTGTGTTTATGGATGTAATTGGCTGCTGGGTTTGAGTGGCATGCCAGGAGGTTTAAAGTAGAGTTCACTGAGGAGGAACGGTTTTCTTTATTTATTAACTGAGGTACACCTAAAAAGAGGAAGTGGTGTTTGTTTCTTATACTGTGTTTCTGTACTTAAAGGGGAAGTCCAGCTAGTTTCACAATTGTTTACATTATAAACTTTTCTAGATTTACCCAGTATGAAATGTTCAAGATACTGAATGTAAAATAGCATGTCATTAAAATGGTGGCGGGATACAGGGCAGGTTGTTGAAATTAAAATAGTCCCAAAAGAAAATATATTTGTTAAAAAAAAAATGCTGCCACTTTCCTATCATCAATATTATATACAACTCTGGAAAAACATAAGAGACCACTTCAGTTTCTGAATCAACTTCTCTGATTTTGTTTTTTATAGATATATGTTTGAGTAAAATGAACATTGTTGTTTTATTCTATAAACTACAGACAACATTTCTCCCAAATTCCAAATAAAAATATTGTCATTTAGAGCATTTATTTGCAGAAAATGAGAAATGGCTGAAATTACAAAAAAAGATGCAGAGCTTTCAGACCTCAAATAATGCAAAGAAAACAAGTTCATATTCATAACGTTTTAAGAGTTCAGAAATCAATATTTGGTGGAATAACTACCATGGTTTTTTAATCACAGTTTTCATGCACCTTAAACACCAGTCTTACACACTGCTTTTGGGTAACTTTATGCCACTACTGGTGTAAAAATTCTTCATTATATTCCAGAAGTTTTTTAACTTGGTAAAATCGAAGAAACTCATAATTTTTAAGTGGTCTCTTATTATTTATTTTTTTCAGTTTTGTAAAACTGGCTGTTTTAGTTTGGTGGAGTGATCAGGAAAGAATGACAGGATTTCGGCTCTGTCTCATAAATATGCATGGCATGCATACGCAGTGGGTGGTCACAAGCCAAGCCGGGCGAGGCCATAAATTCTAATTTACCGGTTGACGTCAGTTTGGGTCTTTTCCTCGTTTTTTTTTATTGGCTTGTGCAGGTAATGGGGGTGGAAGAACAATTTCACGTGCAGCATGCCTATACAACCCTGAGTGACCTATTGTTTTACAAAAAGAGCATTAGAGTATTAAATGCTTGCTATTGAAATTACACCCTTAAATTGGAAAAGAAATGAATATATTTTTTTTTCAAGTAATGTTAGAATTTTTTTTTAGTTCTGTTAATCCAGAATAAATAATCTACACAATGCTGTAAAAGTAGCTTCAGTGTTTAAATGACTGAAAACTGTTATCCTCTGATTGTCGGAGGATAACAGTGATATTATGTAGTTTTACTAGTGTGTTTGAATGTAGAGCTTGCTTGGCTCTATCTACCCAAATACCATAAGGAAAACATGCTGATTGGATGTCCTTTTTGGGCCAAACTGACTTCAGCTTGAATTGATCAACAAAGAGACTTTAATATGCACATTATTTTGTAATTTCTGATTAAAATATGAATAAAATTTGTTTTTATGTGTATGAAAAGTGTATTTTTCTGATTTAAATGACGTCAACTTTTGTTTAAATTACTTATATGTAACGCCCAGCAGATGTCCACCACCAGATGTTTTTTGTCCTCCACAGACATATAAAAAACTTTCACTACAGCCAAAATCTAGACGTCTCACAGCCCCTGAAGAGTCCTCTACAGTACTTTGGTACTTTTAGTGTGTGTGTCTCACCTTCTGGATCATTGACCGTTTCCCAGCGCACGTCTCCTTCACGGTCAGTCATCCAGCTGCAAACTCCCTGATCAAAAGAGCAGCTCAAAGATCCCGCACCTACACACACACACACACACACACAGCCAGTAGACTTTATGAGGTTTTGAGACTTTATAATGTGAATATTGGGAAGAAAATCTGTGTGGCTGAGTGGAGATTTACCCGGATCATCTCGGGCGAACTCTGCCGTGTTCCCCAGCTCGATATCAAAGTCCAGATCAAACACACTGTTCTCACCACGGTTCCTCGGAACTGCAGAGACCAGACAGGTATTACAGACTAAAATTAGACACTAAGGAGCATCTTGAGACTAAAAAGGTGAAAGCAGTCTGACAGCAAGCAGTCTGAGGGAAGAGGGGTTGATGGAGGGGGAGGGGGGTGTGTATATGGAAGTCTTTTCTCCGGTGCTGCTGAACTATAATTTACATTCATGCCCTGCTGAAGTATAAGCTGTTAAGGCTGTGAGGGTTGCCAGATCCTCCAAAGTGCCAGTTGCTCTCAGCATGACTGCAATCAGTCAGTTTTACCATCGCCTAATATGGCTAATAACAGTATTGTGTGCACACACACACACTGTGCATGGATTTGATTGTTTACATGTCTTTTGGTTGACGATTAGAACAGGGTGTGTTTAAAAAATCGATGTTTAGATTTAACTCAATATTCATTTGATTGATCCGATATCCATTTATTTAAACCCAAGAATGATCCTTAGAATCAGCCTATTTTCCCTCTATATGTGTACAGTTTCAATGCCTCACGTTTTATCTCGTGAGCCCAGCCTTTTTTTCGAGCACTGCCCTCTGGCTGGGGTGATCAGTTAAGCATGGCTGGAGCATGAGTGACGGCGCCCAGGAGTCGGCACTGCTACACTGGAGTTTCTGTAAATATGTAAGTAATTTTCTTCTGTGTTTCCACTCACTGCTGCATGTGTTTATTTTACACTGTTATAAGTTGTTTTTTCAGTGTTGTTTTTACCTGTACATAATTTGAGTGAAGCTACCTTTAGCTTAGCATGTTAGCCGTTTCACCGGGGAAGCTAAACGCGCTAGCAGGATTTTCGAGTATCAAATTCGGCTAGTTTGCTAAGCTAGCAGCGCCAGGCAGTGTAAAAGGTTTAGCTGTAGATTAATTTGTAACTGAGTAATTTAATGTGTAAAAGGCTTAACTTCTAGACACAATAACTGTAGATTAACCTCTAATTAACTGATTTAATGTGTAAAAGGTTTAACTGTTTGACGGAATAACTGTAGATTAACCTGTAACTGAGTGATTTAATGTGTAACAGGTATAACTGTTAGCTGGAATACCTGTAGATTAACCTGTAACTGAGTGATTTAATGTGTAAAAGGCTTAACTTCTAGACACAATAACTGTAGATTAACCTGTAATTAACTGATTTAATGTGTAAAAGGTTTAACTGTTAGACAGAATAACTGTAGATTAACCTGTAACTTACTGATTTAATGTGTAAATAGTGGAATTACGATTGTGTTCTCTATAAAGTGCTGATACTAATTCCGATTATTTTGTCCACAGGGATGAACGTGATTAACGGGCCGGGGAGGAGGGTCTTATAACAGAGGAAATGAGCTCCGCTTACAACAGCTGGAGGTGGCATTTGCTCCTTTTATGAAGTGTTTTTCTTTTGCATTTAATAAAGTTTCTCTCCTTATCTTATTCATTTAGCTTGTTGTGTTTTTATTGTCGCTATGCTTATTGAAGTATTACATCTGAACTAGTGGGTGTGGGTAAATTTTACACTTTTATTTGCAAATAAATCTAATTATGAAGTATGTTATGTTTTTGTTTTATGCAAGTCCACAGTGTTGTTGAAAACCATGGCTTCCAAAACCTCATTATTAAAAAAATATTGTAACTTGTTTAAGTCTTATAATATAAGATTATAATAATAATATAATATAAGCACTACTATTTTTATAATGGAAGTTTCAGCATTCCTTACAATTTCATATTCAAACTACAAAAATATTTTTTTTTTATTGTAACTTTCCCTAAAAATTTTACATTTTCCTAAATTAATCGATATTGAATCAAATCGGCACCTTGTAAATTGAAATCAAATCAAACTGGGAAATCAGTGATAATACCCACCCCTATTAATGATTCATTAATCATTAGTTTAATTATTTGATCCCAATAACAGAACACATGTTTGGTGCAAACCAAACACAAAGTATTTGAGCAAAAGATCCACAAAACTGTGCAGCATGAATGAAGAAATGGCAAATTATTTGGGGCTGTTTTGCTGTTGCAGGGCCTGGTAAGCTCTCTATCCTATATCCACTAGTCTTACTATATTATACTTCATTCTTCACTGTTTCTGATTGAGCTTAAAATTGGGGGAATTTTTAGACCTTTAGATCTGTCCAAAAACTGAAGCTGAAGAAGAGGTGGACCGTGACATGACAAACTGACAAATGACAAACTACAATGGCCAAAACATTATAGGTAATCTACCAAGTAATGCCTCAAAAGAAAAAAAAGATGGTTTTGAAATGGACAAGTTAAAGCCCAGGTTATAAAACTATTGAGATGTTATAGGGTGATTTGAAATGGGCTGTGCATAAAAGAAACCCCTTAAACCTCAAACAGCTGAAAGAATTCTGCATGGATGAGTAGGAAAACATTCTCCCTGTCAATGACAGAGACTGCTAGATGGTTTTAGAAAACGTCTAACAGACATTATTAGTATTATGAGCATAGAGTGTCCTAATATTTTTTACATGACTGTATATATAAAACACATAGGGGGTTCATTATTACTACATATATACACGTTATATATGTAAATGTACATTTTGTGTGTGTTTATGTGGTCTTACTGTGTACATCTCCACGTGGTCTCTGAGTTATCTCCTTTTGGATGCGGTTGTCTAGCGTACTGGTGATCAGTGGGCTCGTGGTTGGAGGTGCTGTTGGTGGAGGGGCTGCAGGAGTGGAACTTGTGGTTGTTGTAGTGGTGGTGGTTGTTGTGGTAACAGTTGTGGAGGTAGTTGTTGTGGCAGCTGTTGTTGTAGTTGGTAGCTCCGTAGTTGTACTTTCTGGAATAGTTGTTGTTTCCATGGCGAGAGTTGTTGGAACTATGGTTGTGACCACAGTGGTTGGTACTGTTGTTGTGGAGACAGTTGTTGGAATCGTTGTCGTAGGGACAGTTGTTGGGATTGTCGTCGTAGGGACAGTTGTTGGGATTGTCGTCGTAGGGACAGTTGTTGGAATCGTTGTCGTAGGGACAGTTGTTGGGATTGTTGTCATAGGGACAGTTGTTGGGATCCTTGTAGGGACAGTTGTTGGAATCGTGGTCGTAGGGACAGTGGTTGGAATCGTGGTTGTGGCAACAGTGGTTGGCATTGTTGTCATAGCAACAGTGGTTGGCATTGTTGTTGTAGCAACAGTGGTTAAAAATGTTGTTGGTGGAATTGTTGTAGTGCTGATGGTGGTTGTTGGTGATGTGGTTGTTGTGGTAGTAGTTGGTGGTTTGGTTGTAGTTGTGATAGTGGTTGTTGGAGGATTGGTAGTCGTAGTTACTGTTGCCGTGGTGACCCGTGTTGTAGGTTTTGCTGTTGTAGCTGGTCTGGCTGGCTCAATAGTCACTTTAATAACAGCTGAGAAAAAAAAAACACAAGACATAAGTTTAGTTTAAAATGAGGAAAATTCCCCAATATAGAGAGGTATAAATGAACAGGGTCACCAACCCTGCTCCTGGAGAGCTATCTCAGACTTTAGCTCCAACTCCCTGATCCATCTAGCTAACTTCTATGCTCAGAGAAGTTCACAAGTCTTTTATGCAAGTCCAAGTCATGGGTCCAAGTCAAGTCTCAAGTTTTTGTGGAGTGGGATTTGGTCAAGTCTTAAGTATTTGGTCATGATGAGTCTAGGTCAAGTCTCAAGTCTTTGGTCATGAGTGCAAGTTAATTCTCTAGACCACATGTGTCAAACACAAGGCCCGCGGGCCAAATGTGGCCCGCCACGTCTTTTTATGTGGCCCGCGAGAGCTTGTAAAATCTTAGTGTCTATAATAAATAGGTCAGAAGCGTTCTTTGACCAAAAAATACATTTCCCACAATGCTTGTCGATTGTATTACCCGCAAAGTTACGGCTTACTGCCACTACACGGCAGTGTAGTCATTGATGTGGAAACCCTGCCGGAGGGAAGGTGTAACTTCGCGGGTGGAATTGAGACATGTTTATCCCATAATATCCAGAAAAAGAAAAGTTGATGCAGACGGACGGCTGTGCTTCAAGGCGAAAGACCGGTATGCATTTTGTGTTACTGACCAAAATAAATGCTTTTTAGAAGAGATATAAATTATGTGTAAATATTTATAAGACAATAGCTGATAAAATCTGTTTTAATGAGGTTAATAAACATCACTGTGACATCGCTAGTCGCAGTTTCACCTCAGCAAAGGACGAGGAGGTGAATCACTTATCTAACCAGCCTGTACTGATTTCTGCCCCCAATAACCCTTTCAATAACCTCCAATAGCCTTTAATAGTCTCCAGTAGCCTTCAACAGTCTAACCTTGCAGCCGTGGTGTGTTCTAAACTCCGTAGTTATAAACATCCTGAGGTTAGCAGCGCGCTAACTGACCTGTTTATAATGTAATCCGAGCAGTGACTCCGGGATGGCTGCTCTAAACTGCTGCTGTTAGCTGCTTGGGCTGAAAGATGAACTGTAGAGAGCTGTATTATCCGGTTAGTGGGGTTATTTTATTTCATACACAGAAGAACTTAAAATTTTAAAAACGCTCCAGACTGGCTCAGCTGAGTCCTGTAGCCCGTGGCTGGGCTGTAGCTCTGACTCAGTAAAGACTGTGGGCTTGTGCTGCTGCAGCTCCCACTAGTGGTTGGATGAGGAAATGCTAAATCTGTCACAGCTCACAATTTTTGATTTTATATTAATTAAGCCTCTTTTCAGTATCAAACGTTTTGATCAAAGTTAATATAACTTGTATTTTATGTCATTTCTATTCACTTGTATAGTTTGGTTCTTGATTGATGGAGTTTTTGGATTTCATAACAGGATTTATGTTAATAGAGCAACAAGCAAACATTTTTTCCATGCAACTGTAATATTTGATTGAATAAATAATATATTGAGAGTTATTTAACATTAAGGAGTAATTACATTCATTTACATATATTACATTTGGTTACATTTTCTTATATTTATAAGTTACATCTGGCCCTCGGAGGACAGCCAATATGCCAATGTGGCCCTCGGCCAAAATGAGTTTGACACCCCTGCTCTAGACTTTGTGGGGTGAGACTTGGTGAAGTTGAGTCAAAGTCAAGGCTCAAGTCTTTGTGGGGTGAGACTTGGTCAAGTCTTAAGTGTTTGGTCATGAGTCTAAGTCAAGTCCCAAGTCTTTGGTCACAAATCAAGTCAAGTCTTAAGTCTTTGGTCATAAGTCAGAGTCAAGTCTCAAGACTTTGGTCATGAGTCCAAGTCAAGTCTCAAGTCTTTGTGGGGTGAGGAGAACTAAACGATACGAAAGAGTGAGACTGCTATCAGAGTTTTCTTAATGTTAATATTCCAAAAATAGAAAACCTAAAGATTGTTCACAGGTCCCAAAGCACAAGGCCTCATGTGTGATTTTTCTTTATTTCATTTATTTTCTACACTGTAGAATAATATTAAAGACATAAGAGTAATTAAAGGGGCACATTTGAAATTATGTAAAAGTGTTTGTTCTCCACAATACTCTGACTTAAACCCAACTGAGATGATGATTTGAGGTGATTAGGGATGAGCTGGAGCTTCACAGAGTCAAGGAAAAGCAGCAACTATAATTCAGCACCTCCAGGAACTCCTTGAAGATGCTTAGAAAACTATTCCAGGTGACTCTCCCTCATGAAGACACTGAGATTAAAATACCAAGAGTGTGCAGATCTGTCCTCAAAGCTCAATGTGGTACTTAAAAGATTCTTAACACTTTTTGTTTAATGGAATTTGTTGAATTAGGTGTGTCCAAACATTTTGACTGATACTATATACAAACACACTGTATAAACACAAATACACACACATGCACACAGGAACTTACGTTTGCAGTCATAGCCCCTGCCATAGGGGTCAAGTTTACATTTGCACTTCTTGGATTCCGGTTTGTCGTGGCAGCGATCATTCTTATCTAAACACAAACACACACATCACAGTTTTTTATTGTTACCAGTGCTGTGTATAATGTGGGTTATTGTTGGGGTTAGTGTGAGTAGTGCTGTGTCTGACCTGCGCACTGGTATTTGCCGTTAATGTAGCGCAGCTCAAAGCCTTTGTGGCATTTGCAGATGTAACTGCCGAACGTGTTCACACACTTCCGAAACCTTGGGCACCTCGCCTCCCCCGTCGCACACTCGTCGATATCTGAGAAGACATGTGAACATAAATGAATCTCACAATTAATCTTTCTGTCTGTGTCTCTGTGTTTGTATGTCATCTATATTTATTTGTCTGTACACACTAATGTTCAAAAAAGTTATGCACCAAGAAATAGTTGTTGGAATCCAATGAAACTTCATATAATATGTGTAATAAAGCAGGTTCTAGTACCCTGTTACATCACTGGTCACGAGACGTCATAGAGGCATGTCTAGCACTTATCGATCTCTCACGAAGAGGTTCCCTACCCAAAAGTAGCCTCTTAGAGCCTTTTTAAAGATCTTTTTTATGTATACAGGAAGCACATTTTTACCCTCTTCTGGCAAGACCCTAATCAGAGTCTAATCAGACCACACCTGTAATTATTTACATGCAGTCATGGCTCAATTTGTTGGCACCACAGAAAATTTTCCAGCAAATGAAATAATGTTTATGTCCTTTGTTCATATTGAAACAACACAAAAAACAGAGAAAACTTTTTGTAAAACCTTTTCAAAATTGGGGGTAAATATCTTGAAACTTTATTTTCAAGCATGTGATGCCCATTTTAATTCACATTTTAATTAAAAAGGAAAGAAATTGTCCCAATCTTTACATTGTGTGAGCATAGAGAACAGAAAGAGAAGAATAGAACTGTCTGAGGGATTGAGAACCGAAATTGTCGAACGTATCAACAATCTCAAGGTTACAAGTCCATCTCTAGAAATCTTGCTGTTCCTTTGTCCACGGTACGCAACATAATTGAAAAGTTTACAACTCATGGGTTTGTACCCATAAAGTAGCTTATCTCCCTGGATGTGGATGAAAGAGAAAAAATGATAAAAAAATGTTGCAAACCAGGATAGTCTGGATGATGGGTAAGCAGCCTCAATCAAGTTCCAAAGAAATTTCAAAGAGATGTCCTGCAGGCTCAGGGTGCATCAGTATCAGCACAAATTATCCGTTTGCAGTCGTCCAAAATTTCAGTTAATTAGTGTTTATTATAAGCGATCAATTTCGAATATATTTTCCAAAGGTTGTGTCACCAAATATTAAGTTAAGGGGTTACAAAAATTTCAATACACATGTGTATAACAAATCGTATGTAATTGCAATAATTTTCATGTAGAAATATTTCATTTTCTGGAAAAATATCAGTATTTCTCTCAGTACTGGCTCTGTCACTTGCGTAACTCTTTTTTCCTGCAGTCTGGGTGTAAGTCAGTGTGTGTGTTGTAGGTGCTGATTGTGCTATGTAAGCTGTGTTGTCAGAACTGTTGGTGTCTGCTGCTCAGGTAGTAATTCATTGTTAAGAAACAGGACGAATGACAGCGGAGGATTTGTCTGTGTGAACCTACAGGTTCCGAGGCTTTGTCTGTCATCCGGGGGCCAAGCACCTGAGCAGAAATGAGTGTCTCTGCTTTGTGTTCTAGTTTATCTTCATGTTTTAATATGATTTTCAGTCATGTAAAACTTCTAAACTATAAATCTAAAATCAAAAAATAAATCTATTGTATATAATACTATACTGATATGATAAATACTCTTTAGACTTCAATGAGTCCAATATGAACTTCTGTTGTCCACTGTGGGCGGTAATGCCTTTTATGACATATTAATAAAATGAAATGTCTCATCTCTCCACCTGGCACCAACAAAAAGGCCTCACTCAAACTCAGATAATTTATGTCGTCTTGCCATGAGCATGTTGGCCAGTGTTCAAACTCACACACAAGATACCACCTCATAAATTTCACAGGCATGAACCTTCCTAAGCTGTCCTCTGAAGTTACACTTTATGATCAATATAGATTCTGCTGTTCCATGATTTTTGGCATATCAGTGTTCAAATACTGTATTGTTACTACATTGAACAATGAATGATGTAGACATACCCACACAGGTCCGGCGGTCTGGGCCCAGACGTAACCCTGGCGACGGGCACTGACACATTATCTCACCCTTCATCACAGCACAGCCGTACTGGCAGTTCGCCATGGCGCATGTGCGGGCATCTATACACACACATACACACAAATAAATAATTTAATTATTTCACTGAACATACAAAAAAAGTATATATAACCCTTTGGGATTACTTGGATTTCTGCATAAATTAATCATTAAATGTTCTGATCTTCATCTAAATCACAACACAATAGACAAACACAGTCTGCTTAAACTAATACCACACAAATATATATATATGTTTGCATGGTTTTATTAAACACAACATGTTAACATTCACAGTGAGTGGGGAAAAAGTATGTGAACCCATAGATTAATGACTTTTCTAAGAGCTAATTAAGAGCAGGATGTGATGAGATTGGATGTCAGTTAAAGCTGCCCTGCCCTTTAAAAAACACACACAGTTTTGAGTTTGCTGTTCTTAAGAAGCATTGCTTGATTTGAATCATGCCTCGCATAAAAGAGCTCTCAGAAGACCTACGTTTAAGATTTGTTGACTTGCATGAAGCTGGAAAGGGTCACAAAAGTATCTCTAAAAGCCTTGATGTTCATGTGCCCATGGTAAGACAGACGGTCTATAAATGGAGAAAGTTCAACACTGTTGCTACTCTTCCTAGGCGTGGTCGTCCTGTAAAGATGACTGCAAGAGCACAGCACAGAATGATCAATAAGGTCAGGAAGAATCCTACCTTTCCTACCTGTCAGCTGAAGATTACAGAAATCTCTGGCACACGCCAATATTTTTGTTGACAAATGTACAATAAGAAAAACATGAAACAAGAATGGAGTTCATGGGAGGACACCACTGCTGTCCAAAAAAACATTGCTGCATGTTTGAAGTTTGTAAAAGAGCACCTGGACGTTCCACAGCAGTACTGGTAAAATATACTGTGAACAAATGAAACCAAAATTGAGTTGTTTGGAAGGAACACACAACGCTATGTGTGGAGAAAAGTTGGCACAGCACACCATCATCTAAAGCTCATCCTAACTGTGAAATATGGTGGAGGCGGCATCATGGATTGGGGCTGCTTTGCTACCTCAGAGCCTGGATGGATTACTGTCATCAACGGAAAAATGGATTCCCAAGTTTATCAAGACATTTTGCAGTAAAACTTAAGACCATCTGTCCACCAACTGAAGCTCAACAGAGGATGGATGATGCAACAGGACAACAACCCAAAACATAGAATTAAATCAACAACCGAACGACTTCAACATAAGAAAATATGCCTTCTACCCAATTGAGATACTGTGGCATGACCTCAAGAGAGCGATTTACACCAGATATCCCAAGAATATTCCTAAACTGAAACAGTTTTGTGAAGAGGAATAATGCAAAATTCCTCCTGACTGTTGTGCAGGTCTGATCTGCAACTACAGGAAACGTTTAGTTATTAGTTAGTTATTGATGCCAAAGGAGCTTCAACCAGGTATTAAATCCAAAGGTTCACATACTTTTTTCCACCCTGCACTGTGAATGTGTGTTTTTTGTGGTATTAGTTTAAGCAGACTGTGTTTGTCTATTGTTGTGACTAAGATGAAGATCAGAACACACTTAATGACCAATTTATGCAGAAACCCAAGTAATCCCAAAGGGTTCACAATATTTTTTCTTGCAACTGTATATGCCTGAATTGAATTGAATTAAATTGACTCACTCTTGCAGGTGCCATCCGCCATCATCATGTATCCGTTTAGACAGTAACACTTATAACTGCCCACCGTGTTCATACAGCGGTGTTTACATGGGCGGGGCTTCAATCCACACTCATTTACATCTACAAAAGTGTGAGAAAGAAAGAAAGAGAGAGAGAGACATAGAGAGAAAGAGAGAGAGAGACATAGAGAGAAAGAAAGTGAGAGAGAGAGAGAGAAAGACAAACAGCAGAGAGTATAGATCAGTTTACACAGTTCAAAATACATTTACATAAGGAATGCAAAATGCAAAGGCACTGTTTTCAAATCAGTAATTACACTCCGTGTAGATAGTATTACTAGTATTACAGGTGTGTGTGTGTGTGTGTGTGTTAACCTCTGTGAACCTGTGTGAGGGTAAAAACATTGTCTCGCTGTCAGACTCTGTTGTGCGGAACTAATGTGGCCACGACTCCAAATACCACAAACACTAATCCCCAAAGTATGTGTGTGTGTGTGTGTGTGTGTGGTTGGTTATGTAGGCATGAGAGGAATGTATGGAGTGTGTACCTGCCTTTTTAAAAAGGTAGGTTTATCCCTCAGGCTACACACATCCTTACACACACATAGGTGAAGACATTGGATTTCAACCACACACACACACACACACACACACACACACAAACAGTATGAAAATGAAAGCTGAAAACACACATTCAGTATTTAATTATGCGGTTACTCTGTGTTGGTTAAATCCCGACTGAGTTCCTGTAAACATATCTGGTTTCTTATTAATAGCAAATGCTTATTTCTCATCCGTCTGGCTCCCTATATCAGGCTTCACTTAAACTCTGATAATTCACATAACCTCACCATGAGCAAGATAAGACCTCACAACTTATACAGGTGTGAGAAAAGTAATGTAAAAGAACATTGCAAAAGAAGAAAAGCACATGACCCATCTGGCATCAGAATTGGACTCAATTGGGATCCAATACCTTAAAGGAGAACTCTGGTGTAAAGTGGACTTTTGGTGTAGTAAAACATGATTTAAAAAGTACTTACCTTTGATGAATAGCACACCTTCGCCCTTACACAGCATTCTGAGATACAGACATTTTAACAGTTTATCCAAACGCCCTTTAGACTGGCTGACACGGGGCATAATTTGTCTTGATAAATCAAATTTTACGCCGTTATCCAGCTCAAAGTAGCTCCACACCTCCTTGCTAGAATCCAGAAAATCCTGACATTTAAAATGAGGCATTAAACAGAGGTTTTTAATAAGGTTCTTGTGCAATGTTTGAGTTATTAATGCCTAAATGTCAGGGCTCTCCGGATTCTAGCAAGGACGTGTGGAGCCACTTTGAGCTGGATAACGGTGGAAAAAGCAATTTATCGGGGACAATTGTGCCCCATGTCACCCAGTCTAAAGGATGTTTGGACAAATTGTTACATTACTGGATCTCAGAACGCTGTGGGAGAACAGAGGTGTGCTATTCATCTTTTTATCATATTTTACTACACCAAAAGTGCATTTGACAGCAGAGTTCTCCTTTAAAATTCACACTCTCTGATATACAGCTGTCTACATACTTTTGGACATGTTGTGTGCAGGTTAAAATGAGCTCAGAACTGACTGATCAGTAAATAAACACAGTGGGCTCGGCTCAGGTGGAGAGAGGGGGGATTAGACGAGTGCAGCTCATTTCCTGCAGCACAGTAGTGGGCAAAACAGTGTGTGTGTGTGTGTGTGTGTGTGTGCGTGTGTGTGTGTGTGTGTACTCTGTGGACTCCGGGAAGCTCTGTTGTTTTTGCTCCTCTCCCTCATTTATATCTCTTTTAGCCTCCAGAGGACGAAATAGCCCACGGCTCTGAGCTTTACACACACTTAATTAACACAGAGAGAGAGAGAGACAGAGAGAGAGAGAGAGAGAGAGAGAGAGAGAGAGACTGTTGGTATGAAATGAGAGAGAGAAAGAGAGAGATGAAGGGAGAAAGAACCTGTTGGATAGGAGAGGAAAGGAAAGAAAGAAATAAGAGAAATAAAATCAGAGAGGTGAATTGAAGAGAGAAAGAGAAAGAAATAGAAAGCTGGATATGGAGAAAAAAGTAAAGAAAAAAGGAGAGAAATAAAGACATGAGAGAAAGATCAAGGGACAGACAGAGAGGCTGTTGGAGGGGAGAGAGAAGTAAATAAAAGAAAGAGAAATAATAAAAAGAGAGAAATGAAGGGGGAGACAAAAATGATGAGAAATAGGAAGGGAATACATAGATAGATAGAAAAAAGGAGGGAAATAATGAAATGGGAGAGAGATAAAGGGGAGAGATAGAGAGAAGCTGTTGGATGGGAGAGAAATGTAAAGGAAGGAAGGAGTGAAATAATAAAGAGATAAAGGGGAAGATCAAGAGAAGTGGTGAAGAAAGAGGAAGGGAATAAAAGGAAAGGACAGATAGAGAGAAAGAGAGAGATTGAACTGGGCTTCAGTGAGAGAGAAAGAGAGGCTTTTGGAGGAGAAAAAAAATAAAAAAGGAGAGAAATAATACATTAAGATAGATAGATAGATAGATAGATAGATAGATAGATAGATAGATAGATAGATAGATAGATAGATAGATAGATAGATAGATATGAGAGAGAAAGATAAATGGGGTAGAGAGATAGAGACTGTATGAGGGGAAAGGACAGTAAAAAAGAAAAGAAGAGGGAGAAAAGTGATGGAGAAAGATGAAGGAAATAAAGGGATTTATAGATTTAATAGAACTAAATGAGAGCGAGAGAGAGAGAGAGAGAGAGAGAGAGAGAGAGAGAGAGAGAGAAAAAGACATTAAACTGTACTTCAGTAGGTGGGGTTGTGGTCTTCTCAACTAGCTGTTTTGCTGTTAATGTTGCTGCTTAAAGATTCAAACATATAGAACAGACCTACCTAAAAATGGGGTTCGCTGTGACTGAGGTCCATTTAAGGTGGGATGGTTTAATTGCATTTTTAAGAAAAGAGAAAGCCTCAGCTTCTAAAGCTTCGGCTTTTAAAAGATTTTTCACATTTATATAAGTAGTGTGTATTACAAACATGGTACTTAACTGTGGTTTGTAGCCAAAATATAGTTCTTATAGGGTATCACTTAAAAGTGGTTCATCAATGTCACTGTTCAAAATGTTTAATCTGATGTATATATAGTGAGGGAAAAATCTATACACTTCAGATTTTGCGAGATTTCCCATCTTCAAAAATGGAGAGGCTTGTAACTTTTAACTTCAGCTGTGAGAGACATGACCTAAAATGCAAATTTATTATTTAATCACAACATTTTTTTTAATTCTGTTTCTCACAGTTAAAATCTACCTATGATAAAAACGACAGACCTCTCCATTCAATGTATGTGAGAAAACTTGCAAAATCAGCAGAGTATCAAATACTAGATATATGAATAGGAGCTGGAAATCATTAAATGAAGGAGAATATTGGAATGACCCCAAAGAAACCCACCTGTTTCTGTTTAATACCTCTATTTTTTTACCTTAACATAAACCTTAACGGCTATAAATGTCTAAACATTTTCAGCTTATTCGCAGCGCAGCATTAAGCAACCCCTTCAAATAATTTATTCACAACCTATGAGCTGAGAAGTTCACCCAGGTGTGCTGGAGCTGGAAAAACCCACTAAAAACACAAGGAAAGCTGAACTGGGACTGAAATTCCACCCACAGTTGTCATAGTTATAGATCTCTAAGGACTCATACCGTCACTCTCTGAGGCCTGAGCTGAGCTCACTGCTGTCTTCACAAATAAAACCCAGCATAATCTTCCTCTTCGTCATCATCATCATCATCATTCAGACACGCAGACACATCATTCACTCCTCACTGACACCCCGCCCCCTCCTGCAGACCCTCTGATTAGTCGTAATGTTTGCACATCTGCGTGCTGATGATGAAAACATGAAGATGATGTCAGCAGAGTGGACAGATATATGGGTCATTTTCCCACAGGTTTGTCAGGCAAAATGGACTTCTGGGACAGATTTGGAAATTAATTTTTTGGGTTGTTTATATTGACTGACATAAATCAGTGCAATAACTGAGACTACTGGAACTGAGCCATCAGTTCTGTACAATAATACTCGGCTCTTCTGCTTTAAGCTGTTTAATATTAAACATGGAAATCTGATGCTTGTAATTCATACCCTTTAAACTTTTTCACATTTTGTCACCTTACATTTATATTAGGGGTGGGCGATATGGCTCTAAAATAATATCACGATATTTCAGGGTATTTTTGCGATAACGATATACTTGGCGATATAGGAAAACTAAAATAATTCATTCATTTCAGGAATATAGTATAATAGTATAACAGTATAATCATAATGTGGCAAAATAAATAATATAGCATAAAATAATATAATGCAGCAAATAATATTGCAGAATATTTAGTGCATGCATATAAACTGCAAACTAAAACAATTATACAATAAATACACCTAAAGCTTCACAGTAAATAATAGACTACTTTTAAGACAGAACAGCCCTATTATCATTGATATGGATTTTTAATATCATGATACTTCTGTGTCACAATATATTGTATACGATATAATATTGCCCACCCCTAGTTTATATGTAGTTACACAGCTTATATAAAAGGTTTATGTAAAATATCCCCTGGTGAAAAAATATATATACTTAATTGTACATATTAAACTTACTTAAAACATATTGAGAAATGTCTAAGTATGCTGTAAATATACTGACAGATTAATGTACTTACTTAAAAAATATTTAAAGTACATTAATATTATGCTTCCATCAAATGTTTGATAGTAAACTTTGCTCATACCTTTTTAAAAAGTACAATATAGTGTATTTTAAAAAATAGACTACTATGAAGTACACTTTTAGTGTAATGTAATTCTATATACTTCTAAAATATACTTTTGTACATTTTTAGCAAAGTGTTTTAAAAACAACTGTTACAGTAGTTCACTTAAAGTACAATGTATCATGTAAATTACTATTACATTTACATTTTAAAAAATGTATCGTAACACGCTAAACATTGTAGTACACTATATTAAAATATGTTTTTATACCCAACGAAGTATATACTAGAAATTTGCTACTTACAAAAGACAGGAACAAGAAGCATATTTGTATTCTAATGCAAATAGATCACATATATTTAACATCAATTCTTAATACATTCCTAATATACCTGGTGTATAATAAATAGTGATACAGTTGTAATACTCATTAAATGTATTATAATTTTACTGTAAGCTTATTTAAAATATGGGGTTACATACATAAAGTAGTATGTTTAAATGTTACTTAAGTATATTTAGTACAGTTAAGTACAGTTAGCACAATTAAAGTAAGACTTTTGTTCTATTTTTATACAATTAAAGTATAATAAGTACAAAAAAAATTGTTCCATTTTATCACTCTTTAAATTTACTGATTAATAATGTGGCTACAAGTAAACTTTAGTGCACTATAGCATAATAATGCTTAATATACTTTAATCTACTTTTTTTCTCTACAGTCAGCACAACAAATCCCTCTAACTGTTAAAACCTTTAAAACACAAACAACAAACAAATGTTGAATTAACAGATTTCTGATTTCTGATTGGAGTTAACATTAACTTGCACAGGATGTGGCCTAACACAGATGACGTGCATTACCCATTAAATTAAATTAAATACCCATTAAATTAATAGTATGTAATATGCAGTGAAGGCTGTATGAATCGTGTCTCGTGTCTCAAGGAAAGGATGTGTTTGTGGTCAATATAACCTAAACACCTCAGCTACACAGCACTGCACTATTTGATGCTTTTTGGCAGCAGAGAGATCCTTTTTTTTTTTTTTTTTTATAATTTTATTTCTAATTTTTCCCATTTTCTCCCCAATTTACACGGCCAATTACCCAACCCACTCATTAGGACTCCCCCTATCACTAGTGATGCCCCAACACACCAGGAGGGTGAAGACTAACACATGTTTCCTCCGATACATATGAAGCCAGCCACTGCTTCTTTTCGAGCTGCTGCTGATGCAGCATTACCGAGCAGCCAGCACGCTTGGAGGAAAGCACAGCGGCTCGGCTCCGGTACATCAGCTCACAGACGCCCTGTGCTGCAGACATCACCCAAGGAGTGATGTGGGGAGAGAGCGCCATCTACCCACCCAGAGGGAGCAGGGCCAATTTTGCTCCCTCTGACGCCGGCAGCTTGATGGCAAAGCTGCATGAGCTGGGGTTCGAACCTGCGACCTCCTGCTCATAGTGGCAGCACCTTAGACCGCTGGACCACTCGGCGCCCCAGCAGAGAGATCCTTTTTCTTTCCCATGTTGCTTGAAACCTGTGGCCTGCTTAATAATGTGGAACATCCTTCTTAAGTATCCTTCTTTAATTCGGCTCACCAGGCAAACTAATTATCACAGGTTATTTAGAAATTGATTTCAGTGATCCAAAGAGCCCTGAGACACAATACCATCAATGAGTTTAATTGAGAAACAATAATAATCTTTATGACACGCAATGTACTTATCATGAATGGCATAGATCAGATCTCTTTTAGACATTAAATAATGCTAAAACTAAACTGAAGACACATTACACTAGAAAGCTAGCTAACTATTAGAGCAATGTTACATGCGTAACCTGCCCCCACAAACCTAAACATATCATTAGCTATCCTTTCTAAATCTCTTAGTGACGAGACATATTCCTCATATGGTTTGTGGTGTTTTCCGTTGATTTTCTTCCACAGTTTTGTTTTCCATGGTAGTGCAGCTGAACTCATCCCATAAATCATTTTTATTCCACGCCGACACGCTGTGCGCCTCAGCTGTAGCAGAGGGTCTGGCACGCTAGTGTGTCTCCATAACATGCAGTCATACTGTGAAAAAAAGTGCTAAAAATGACCTGGATGTGGATCTACACTGACTTTACTAAGTATAATAGTGTGTTACTATAATTATGAAAAAAAAACCCCGTCTTCAATCTGAATGTAACCTCTGAGGAAGGGTCTCCAGCTTAATGATCAATTTATTCTTGATCATTTGTGTTAAGTTTAACTTATAAAGAACATCAGCAGTTTCTGTTGAGTTAGAACATCAGCACCATGTCCAATATTGGCATTAGGCTGCAGATCTACTCAGTCTTTTGCCTCATATCTTCTAAAAGCAGCACACTAGTAGGTATACATCACAATATATCAATAGCTTGATTCGCTTATTCTGTACATTAATCCAGTAATAGAGAGTTCTTATCTTGCTACAACAACAATCAATGTACAGAGTCTGGATCAACTACAGTGTAACAAGAATCTGGTCCATTTTTCAGACATCTCAAGTTGCAAAAATTAATTTTAGGGAGGTACCCCTTGGACCATCACTATTGCAAACTGTACCTGTAAACTTTTACCAGACATGGATATACTTTAGAGTAGTCAGAGGTGAAATGAGTTGTTACACTTTTAGCCTCTGTATGTCTTGTGTGTTTCCTTTTCTGTTCCTTCTGTTTCTGACCTGTCTATGAGTCTAGTTTAGTTTTCTTTCCCCCATGTGATGTTTGAGCACATGGCCTGTGTTATTCTCCTGGTTCATTTGTAACCCCGCCCCCTCTTTACTGCCACTGGTGTCCCCAGTGTATAGATACCCCATGTGCTTCTTTGTTCTCTGTCATGCTTTTTGTTTGACTCTGTCTGGATGTTTTTAATCTGTGTTAGTTCCTCTAACCTGCTGTGTTTTGTCTACAGTGTTCATGTTTGTTTTCTTTGGTTTGTTTCTTTGTTTGCTCGTTTGTTTTAGTCTTTTAGTTTATCCTTTATTTTATAGTGTTTGTTTCAGTAACCTTTTTCTTTATAGTTTTTGTTTATCTTTGCTATAGAAATTAAGAGACTTGCACCTGCATCCTGCCTCCTCTTTTTCACATTAGTTTTATATTTCCTCTGTTTGGAAGGCCCTGCCTCCACCATGATGCTCCTTCTCTTACTCACTGTACGCATCCCGTCCAGGAGGGGAAAAGAACACTGCTCGTCCACACTAAAAACTAAATGGCTGACTCACAGACTCTTTGTAGAGAATAGGCCAATTAGAACCCTCTCTGATTTGCATGTGCTTCATGAATATGCACACGAGGGGTGCGCCTTTCTCTCCCTTTCCTATCTTTCCCACACACGATTGGGTAAAAAGGTCTATGTCTGCTGCGTGCATATTTGTGTTCACTCCTCACTACTCGTTCCAGATTCTGGGAGATGGGGTTGACTCCCACAACTTCCAGGAGACCTGAGACGTCTGTATTTTTACATGGTCAGAAACTACTGTTTAAAGGATGAATCAGTAATAAATGCTATAAATGGCTACAGGAGTCCAAAATTACTGGACACTCCTCCCCAGACTTTGCAAGTTTCAATGTGCTATTGGAGGTAAAAAATTACCCAGCTATGATTAGAAACCTTACTGAAGCTCAGTGATTACCTGTTCAGCAGAAAAATAGCCAGCTTGCCCATTTCCATGGATGCAGCACACTGTTTGTGTGTGGAAATGGGAGAAGGGTAAATGGCGGTTGGCAGATTTGGAAGGTAAAAACCACACAGATTTCCGAGACATGTACAGTTCAAATAACAAAATACTGGATGAAGCTCTGCTAACAAGAGCTGCCAGTGCTTTAACTTAGCATGTTTCCTTAATATCTGATAATACATTCTGATCATGTCACTACAGAAATTATAATCCTTAATGGTTCTTACCTTGGTTGCAGGTTTTGCCTGTGTATCCAGGATGACAGCGGCACTGACCTGGCCCCACACACTCGCCATGCTTGCAGCCCAGCTCACACACCGCTGCAGAAACAGATGAGCAGACAGATTGTTTGTTTGTTTATGTGTGTGTGTATGTGTATGCATTTTAACAAATGTTATAGGTGTGTATGCGGAGGTGGGGGTATCTGTAGGTGTCGGCGGGTGTGTCCTTACGTCTGCACTCCCCCCAGCTCTCTCTGGTCCAGCCCCAGCAGCACTCCACCCTGTTGCCATAACGACAGATCCCATTGGTCCCAAACTCGGGCCTCGTTAACCTATCAAAGAGCACCATCAGTTAGCTTACTTAGCTTACTTGTCCCATTAAAAAACTAATCCAATGTCACCCAGATCTCCAGCTGAAACAGGAAACAAAAAACAAATTTCTTCTAAATTTCAAATAAAAGTATTCTTATTTAGAGCATGTATTTGCAGAAAATGAAAAATGGCTAAAATAACAAAAAAGATGCAGAGCTTTCAGACCTTACATAATGCACAGAAAACAAGTTCATATTCATAAAGTTTTCAGAAATCAATTTTTGGTGGAATAACCCTGGTTTTTAATCACAGTTTTCATGCATCTTGGCATGTTCTTCTCCACCAGTCTTACACACTGCTTTTTGATCATTTTATGCCACTCCTGCTGCAAAACATTTAAAGGCTTTAAAGGCTTGTGATCATCCATCTTCCTCTTGATTATATTCCAGAGGTTTTTAATTTGGTAAAATCAAAGAAATTCATCTTTTTTTTTGGTCTCTTATTTTTTTCCAGAGCTTTATATTATACAGACGAGGACAGGAAACAAAAAACAAACAAACCTGGGACCGGGTAACAAGGGACGGAGCTTCAAATATACAGGTAAGCAGAGTGAAGACAGGGGCAGAGACACTGGATGAACACACAGGGCATGTGCAGAGGAGGGTAGGTAAAAAACTTGAGGGCACAAAGACAGACCCGAAGGACACAAAACAGGATAAGACCATGAAAGAGGGTCAACGTGCTTTTGGTGTAAACCCTCCTCAATGTGGAGATCTGATATGGAAGGCTAGTCTTTTTTTTTACCTTAAATTGTCCGATGGCATTGTAAATATGGCTGCCAAGTAAACTGACTTACCTGTAAGGGTTTTAGCTGTACTCATAAATATGTTATTTTATAACAACCATTGCTAAGCTGGACATGCTTCATAAAACACATATCACTGATTACTTTATTCCTCTCCAGTTATAGCAGGAGAAGTGACTGCTACTTGTTTAAATTTAAAACCATGGGGTTTTACCCACAGTAAGGACATGCTGCAGTAGTAAAATGAACATGGCTGCATTTTTGACAATCCAGGATGTTTTGTGAAGTTAATTATATGCTCGCTTGCTCTGATGTTCAAATATCAAAGTAGTTGTGCTGAAGCTGGCAGTGACGGAGCTTTAAATAGCAGCGGTGGGAATGTTTAAGGACTTCAGAACATTACACCTGAGAAGCAGTTAATATAGAAGTAGTGTTGGGACACCTCTATCCCAATGTTATTTTTGTTTCCAGAGTTATTAATATGAATTACAGAAATACAAATATATCATATATATCAAATTATATCATATTCAAACTCAGTAGGGGGCATGAGTACTCAAAAGATAATTCCTTAAAAGCAAAATGAGCTGCAAATATTTCCATGGGCATCCCTGGAATTCTAAAAACACTGAATCCCACTCGGAAACACTGGATACAACAGAAATACAGGATACCACAGCAACACTGGCTACCACAGAAATCTAGATTCCACCAAAACACTGGACACTTCAGAGGGTATAGTTGTCGTATAAACACTGTATACCACAGGAAAACTGGATAGGCTACCACAAAATTACTGGTTTCCACAGAAACGCTGGAAACCACAGAAAAAGACATCTGAATACAATGGATACCATAGAAACACAGATATCTTAGAAACTCTGGATACCATAGAAACACAGATATCTTAGAAACACTGGATACCATGGAAACACAGATACCTTAGAAACACTGTATACCATAGAAACACAGATATCTTAGAAACACTGGAACCACAGAAACACAGTCTAGATACACTGGATACCATTGAAACACAGCCTGAATGCCACAGAAACACTGATACTGATAAGGTATCAGTGTTTCTGTGGCATGCCAAAGAGACAATGGAAGCCACAAAAAACATTTTGAATACCACAGAAACACTGGATTCCACAGAAATACAGACACCAGAGAAACACTGGATACCACAGATTTACAGACACCAGAGAAACACTAGATACTACAGAAATACAGACACCATAGAAACACTGGATACCACAGAGACATTGGATTCCACCGGAACACTGTCTAAATACCACATTAACCCTGGATACCACAGAAACACTGTCTGAATACCACATAAACCCTGGATACCACAGAAACACAACATTGTAGAAACATTAGATACCATAGAAACACAATACTGTTCTGTGGATACCAATGAGACACTGGAGGCCAAAAAAAAGTCTGAATGCCACAGAAACTCTGAATACCACAGGAAAACACTGGATACTACAGAAACACTGGATACCAAAGAAACACTGGATAGCACAGAAATACAAATACCAAAGCAACAATGGGTACCACAGAAAAATAGACACTATAGAAACACTGGATACCACAAAAACACTGGATACCAAAGAGACACTGGATTCTACAGTAACACTGTCTGAATACCACATAAACCCTGGATACCACAGAAATTCAATACTGAAGAAACACTGGATACCACAGAAACACTAGAGATTGTAGAGACCACAAAAAGATTGATACCACCTACGCCTAATACAATAATAGAATACAAGACACACAGAAGCGCAGATACAACAGTAACATCTGCCTTCCATAAATATAATTTCATCTACATTTGCATAATTATATCTTCTTTGTATTATTTTTCCATTTGGGAGCAGATTTCTCTGTCCCTCCTTCTGGGAATTCCCAAGGGAATCGCTACTGTGCAAAAAATTACAGGGTGTCCAAAGAGGCCGAAATTAATAACCTACACAGATCAGGCTACAGCAGGCCAACCTCACACAGCACACACAATCCTCATTCAAACAGCTGTATTCTTAACAGCAAAGTGTAAAACAACCTCCAGGATACTATGATGTCATTGTCTAGTGCATTTTTTTTTACATCTACGTAGATCCTCTGTTTCCTGAATATTCTGTTTTACAAGTGTCTAATAACAGTTCCAACTTTATAAAGTTTGATGAATGTTTCAGCAAAACCTGCCTTAAATGTTGCTAAACATTTTACAGGCTTCTGATTGCTGTTTTGTTAGTGATGGAGTGGGCAGGGTCTGGTCCCCCCGCAGGGTGTTGTAAGGTGTGTGTTTTTGACCCCAGGCTGTCGGGATGTTCTTGTTAAAGTTGGTGCTCTGCATATTTCTGTGTTTGGGCTCCTGTTTGAACTTGAGTTTCTTGGCAACGTGATGAGCTGTCACGTCCCAGATCCGCTCACTGAGAAAAAATGCACCCCCTCTCCCCCGCCTCCCACCCAGCCTCTTTCACACACACACACACACACACACACACATAGGCATCAGGCATTACATGTTGTCAGCGGGTTCTCAGTGTGTGACCTGAGGTCAGTTCAGGCATCAGTACCTTCACTTCTCCGCTGACACAGAAAGAAAGAGAAGGACTTAAACATTAACTTTCCATGGAAATATTTTCCTCTCCTGAATTCCAGTTGAAGAGCTGAAGGTTACCTTCTCACAAGATCTTTCTCAAACATATTTCTATAAATTATACAAAGCCTTTTTACATTACAATACAATACAACTGATTCAAGTTGCTTCAATTAGATTAATTAATGTAACTTGCTTCTCTTTAAAAAGACTTCATTCTTCTTCATTGCACTTTGTTCAATTCTAATTTATTCAGTTTTTGTTTAGTTCTACAATAATCAGTTAAATACCAAGTTTTGTTGAATTCTATATTCAAAATTGACTCTACTTCATTATTTTCTTACAATAATTTTTCATTATTCCATTTTGATTCTGTTCTTTGTGATTCTACAATATTCATTTGTCTCTGTTTGATTCACTTAGATTCTACAATATTCAATATGATACTAATTGATTCAGTTTTGTGTTGATTCTACAATAGTCAATATGATACTAATTGATTCAGTTTTGTGTTGATTCTACAATATTCAATATGATACTAATTGATTCAGTTATGTGTGATTCTACAATATTCATTTGTCTCTGTTTGATTCACTTAGATTCTACAATATTCAATATGATACTAATTGATTCAGTTTTGTGTTGATTCTACAATAGTCAATATGATACTAATTGATTCAGTTTTGTGTTGATTCTACAATATTCAATATAATACTAATTGATTCAGTTCTGTTTGATTCAGTACTCAATTTGACTACTACATTTAATTATGAGTTTCTACACTATTCAATTCGAGTCTGAATCATTTTGATTCTATAACATTAATTTTATTCTACAACATGTAATATGATACTAATTGATTTAGTTTTGATTCAGTTCACAATATTCATTTTGACTCTAATATTAGCTCTACTTTTCAGTTTGATTCAGTTCTATTAACTCTGTTCATTTAAACACATTCTTTATTATTATTACGTATTTAATTCAGTTTGCTCCGGTTAGACCTTTGGTTTAATTTGATTCAATTTCAATCAACTCAATTCTGCTTTTAATTCAGTTTAATGCTATTTGGTTCACTTTAATTCAGTTTCAGCTGTGTGTGATTCTCTTCTGCCTGAACTGATTCTTTTCTGTTTGTGTTGATTCTATTGAATCGATTCTGCTCGGTTCACTTCTAATTAAGGCTGCTGAGTTCTCTTACCTGGATTCAGGTGAGGCGCTGAGCGCGAGGCACGCGCCGGCCAGCAGTAACAGTTTTATCCACGAGCTCATTCTGCTGAGGCTGCACGCGGATCCGGAGTGACAAACACTTCACCCAGCGGAGCACCCCATCCCGCGCGCGCGTGAGAGAGAGTGTGTGTGTGTGTGTTTCGCTCAGCGGAGACGCGCCGTAACTAAACGCGTGCTGAGATCGGTGAGGCTCGCGCTGCCGGCAGCTTCAGTCAGAGCGCGAGGGGATAAATGAGTGTCTATCTGAGCGCGTGTGAGGCACGATCCGGACTGCTGCTGCGCGCGCGGTAGGTGAGACGGAGTGCCGGAGGGAGGGGCACACTTTACCCCTCTGTGTGTGTGTGTGTGTGTTGCGGTGTTCTCAGCAAAAAGTACACCTGAACATCGGCGGGAGGAGGAGGGTAAACACACATGTACACACGCGCGCGCACACACACACACACCCACGCGCACACACAGTCTATAATTAGGTGGGGTGGTTTTAAAGAGTTCCTCTCATAAACACACCAGCCTTTCACAGTAGGCTTGTTAAGCACGCTCACACACACAAAACAGGCTTCGGTGTTTAGTCTGATTATCTAATTATGAGATATTTCAATGAATTAATTGATTCATTTATTGACTGATTAATTCTGTTTCTAGGCCATGGATGATCCTGAGTGGCTCTGGCTCCTCCCACCTCCTCATCATCATGCACCCCTGTGTTTTGTTTTTTTAACTCTGTAATCAGGATCTGTGATTTCTGTATTCTGCAAGCTCTGAATTGAGAGTGTCCAACCGGGCAGGTGTAGGAGACAAGCAAGGATAGTAGTAACGACTTTATTTAAAGGAGCGTATCTAAAAGGGTTGTAAACCTCAGTCCAGTTTGGCAAAAGAAGGCAATAGTAAAACATCAGGGACATACCAGTAGTAGTCAAACAGGAAAGGCTCATACACAGCAGTAAACAAAACAATGGAAGCACTTTTTAAAGTTTGGAGAACCGCAAACCGCATGGAAACAGTGACAACGTGCAGGTATATCCAGAAGAGAAAACAGGTGTGGACAATCAAAATTCAGGTGAATGTGACGGTGTAATGACAGATGATTGGTGGAGGATGTCATTTGTTCAATGTGTGGGGTGTTCTGGGAAATCTGTTTTTGCTAAATGAATGTATGTATATAAATGATGCCTTTCAAAATTAGTCTGAAATTGTATTAAAAAATAATCTGTATAATTTTCTGCTCTGTCAGAATACATTTAAATCAGGCTGACCAATCAGAACTGAGCTCAGGTAAGCAGCAGAGCTCCATTGTCATGGCTGCAAACCAAACAAATGAGCCTGAAGTCACAGCAGCAAAACACAAAACCCTATACTCTGATCTTTAAATGCTTTTTCTAGTCATTTAAAAATAGTTTAGGTGCATCCTAATCTGTTCGTGCTCCATAAAAACTATATCACTCACATGGATGAGGAAAATTAATGCACAAGAGCTATGGAGCATCTGCCGTATTAATAGAGCACAGAAGGCAAAAATATAAAGGTGTGAAAGTTCTACTACCATACAATTTTTTTTTTTTACATCTAAAAGAATTCTCACGAGCATCCAACTTCCACTTTAAAAGCCTACTCTATCACATAAGGGTAGGGCCAAAGCTAGCACTGCCTTTTTTTAAGACACATAAAGCTTTACCACATCTTCTCAAGCTGCTGCTAACATAACACCACTGGAGCTCTACACACTTGGATACGAATGCTAACTGCTAAATCTGTTACATCAGCTAACATATTCCCATTTTGGCTAAGTGATGGGGAGAGGGAGGACAGTTATTCGCTCTAAGAAAGCCAGAGATGGAAAATGGACAAAAAATGGCCTATGATTGGATTGTTTCGTTAATTATCAATGTCCCCAGTATCGTCAAAGAATTGGTCCAGACCTTTAAAATGTTCAGTTTAGTCTAAACCAATGTAGCAGGTCTCACAAAACCACAGTGCGGATCAAACGACTAAAATGTGGTCCATCCAAAACAGGTGATCTTAGTCTGGACATTTACAGAAACAGTCCAGAAATAAGTTCTCTCTCCACTTCTCTCCTCTGCTCCACTCCTCCACATTCCTGCAGTGTAGAGGAGCAGCAGTGAGGAAGGGAAGGACAGGAGCAGGCTTGTGTTTATAGCAGTGGTATTAAACTTCAGTGCTCTAATTCTCAGATTCTGCCCCAGGAAAATTACCATCCTGCAGACCTCAGAAGTTAAGAACTCACAAAATCAGAACTTTCTTCATCAAATGTAGAAAATCTGAAGAGCCGGCCTCAGCTGAGTTCAGCAGAACTGAGTCTTCAGCGCCATCTAGTGCCCAACATCCATCAAATTCAAAAACAAAAAAAGACAAAAGAAAGAGAGAAATAAAGAGGAGAATGACAAAGAAAGAGAGCAAGAAAGAAACCAAGAGAAATAAAAAGGAGAATGACAGAGGAAGATAGCAAGAGACAGAGAGAAAGAAAGAGGAGAATGACAGAAAAAAGAGAGCGAGAAAGAGACAGAAAAATAAAGCGAAGAATAAAACAAATAAAGAGACAGAAAAAAACAAACACAGAGAGAAATAAAGAGGAGAATGACAGATGAAGAGCGAGAAAAAGACAGAGAAATGAAGAGGAGAATGACAGAAGAAGAGACAGAAAAAAACAAAGACAGAGACAATTAAATAAGAGAATGGCAGAAAGAGTGTGAGAAAGAGAGAGAAATAAAGAGGAGAATGACAGAGAAAGAGAGTGAGAAAGAGACAGAAAGAAATAGAGGAGAATGACAGAGGAAGAGAGCGAGAAAGAGAAAGAGACAGAAAAAAACAAACACAGAGCGAGAGAAAGACGAAGAGAAATGAATGACAGGAAGAGACAGATAAAACAAAGACAGAGAAAAATAAATAAGAGAATGACAGAAAGAGAGCGAGAAAGAGAAAGAGAGAAACAAAAAGGAGAATGACAAAGAAAGAGAGTGAGAAAGAGAGAGAGAAATAAAGAGGAGAATGACAGAGAGAGTGAGAAAGAGAGAAATAAAGAGGAGAATGACAGAAAAAGAGCGAGAAAGAGACAGAAAGAAATAAAGAGGAGAATGCCAGAGAAAGAGAGCAAGAAAGAGACAGAAATAAAGAGGAGAATGACAAAGGGAGAAATTGAGAAAGAGAAAGAGAGAAATAAAGAGGAGAATGACAAAGAAAGAGAGCGAGAAAGAGACAGACAGAATAAAGAGGATAATGACAGAAAGAGAGCAAGAAAGAGACAGAAATAAAGAGGAGAATGACAGAGCAAAAGAGCAAAAAAGACAGAGAAATAAAGAGGAGAATGACAGAGCAAAAGAGCAAAAAAAGACAGAGAAATAAAGAGGAGAATGACAGAGCAAAAGAGCAAAAAAAAACAGAGAAATAAAGAGGAGAATGACAGAGCAAAAGAGCAAAAAAAGAGAGAAATAAAGAGGAGAATGACAGAGAAAGAGAACAAGAAAGAGACAGAAATAAAGAGGAGAATGACAGAGCAAAAGAGCAAAAAAGACAGAGAAATAAAGAGGAGAATGACAGAGCAAAAGAGCAAAAAAAGACACAGAAATAAAGAGGAGAATGACAGAGCAAAAGAGCAAAAAAAGAGAGAAATAAAGAGGAGAATGACAGAGAAAGAGAGCAAGAAAGAGACAGAAAGAATAAAGAGGAGAGTGACAGAGGAAAAGAGCGAAACAAAAAGTCAGATAAATAAAGATGAGAATGACAGGAAGAGGGCAAAAAAGAGAGAGAAAAACAAAGACAGAGAGAAATAAGGAGGAGAATGGCACAGGAATAAAGTGCTACAGGTACAGTAAATTATATACATTTGCAGCAAACAGCTGTGCCAGTGTGCCAGGCACTCACACACACACACACACACACACACACACACACACACACTTAAAATGCAGTGCTGCTGGTTTGTCCATTTATGGACTGCTGGGTCAGTGTGTATGTGAAAGTTTTATCCTCAGTTGATCTCTGCAGCAGTACAGAAACTTTATACACTTCACCCACCGGCACTCCAGGAGTCCTAAATGAGGTCCAACCAGTCAGATCACTCTGTATGTAAGACTACATGATGCTGTGTATTTATCAACATTCTTTATGTTCCCAGTTACAAAATAAAAGTCATTTTTCTGTTCATTTACAGGCTATAGTATGAAGATTTATCAGACTACAAGATGTGCTGCTACAGTCTGCAAACACACACAATGCTTCTAATTGTTTTCTTTTAATGCTGATCCCCTTCCAACAATTATTAACCAACAATTTTACTTTTACTTTACCAACACATTCTAACACATTCTGACCCCGGATAAAATGTAAAATATACTCAACAGTATTGAGAAGGGGATCTTTTTCAACCATTCACATGCTTTAATAATAAATGTTTTACTCCCCATATAACAAACTCCTTTTCAAGACACCTTGTTAAAATGTTAAAACACAGGTTTAGAAATTGTTGTTCTACCATTTATGTTACATAAGCATTTGAACCTTAAAATATCATATGAAGTCGAGTTTTTTATCACAATAAGAAATAAAAACATGAGCTGCTTAAATCATTTAACTTAATTTTTATTATCATTTTTATTTATCATTTATCAATACTCAGAACTGGGTCTGGGCTCTTATTTAATCCATCCTTGATTTAACGCAGTCCTCCTCTGGAGAGCCTTAGATCACAGGTGTAATTCGCAGCAGCCACCACCAAGGTGCGCTGTAGTTCTATTTTACAGCGCTGTGATTAGTGGAGATTAGTGCCTGTCACTTTTTCCACCCGTTTTTCGGCAAAGCCCGCCCTCCTGCGCCGTGATTGGCTGGTAGAATATAGTCTCCTGCGTTAGTATTGGATAATGCAGCGGTGTCAGTCAATTGCCAATCATAGAATAGTGGGCGGGATATCTATGACCAATCGAAATAAGGACCCTTCACCGCCTAGCCAATCCATAGCGCAGGAGGGCGGGGTTTGCCGAAATTCAGGCGGGAAACAAATGTGAAGATAAATAAATCTGTGAACAACACAGCGGTCGTCGCAGCGGGTTGCCAAGGCGATAAAGCGTCAAAAGCGTCCAATGACAGTTAAAGAGTGTCAGGCAAACAGTCGCCCTGCTTGCAATGGCGGTTAGCCAAGGACTTTGCAGCACATTGTGAGAGGAAAACATTCACCGGTTTCACGCTATTTAAACTGATAAAAACCGTGAATATGACAAATGAAGCGTGTGTCTCGCGCAAACACTCTCACGCTGCTCGGGTTAATTGTTAAATCGATAGACCAGCGTCGATAAGCCAGGATACGGATTGATTTACGGGTCAGGACTGACAGATTTATTTAGCCTGAATTTTATTAGCACATTCTTGGTGGCTAGCTAACTAGCTGTGCAGATACCTAGCTGTGCTAAATACGTAGTAAGACATTTAGCTAGTTATTATGTGTTTTATTGTCTTTTAATAAAAATCTGGGCGCTTAGTAATCTGTCTGGGCTAACAGATGTGAGGACTTTAAGGAAATTTAAACACAAATTAAAGCACAGATACCTAATTTCAGGAAGCTAAAGGTGGCTTGTTTTTCGAATGTTTGGTTCCACCTTAAGCAGAGCAGCAGCTACATTCTAACGCCTGAGGCGCCAGAATGTAACTGATGCACCATTTAAGGTGGAACGAAAAATTTGAATTGTCTATTCTCACACAGGTGCTTGTTTTCTGATCATAGTGGGGTCTTATGCTAAGCTAAATGTTTCATAACATGAAAAAAAAACGAATTTTAATGTTAAATTATATTTAACTTAAAAGGTATACTAATTTAAAATATTACATTTTAATTTTTAATAAAAAATGTGAAATGAAAAAAACATTTATCTAGTGTAGGGAAGCCTGAAGTCCCCGCACCAACAAAACGACAAAACACTTTTTTTTTTTTTTTTTTTACTTCATCCTGAGGTGATTGCGGACCCCACAAGGCGCTAAATACACGCAAGTACACACACACACACACATACTCTCTCTCTCTCTAAATCCCCACTGGTCGGGATCTACTCCACCGGGAAAACGGCTCCCCGCCTCTGCACCATTTTACTGTAATTAGCCTCCCGGTGCCCTGCGGGTAATTACGGTAACGAGCCGCAGCGGAACCGTAATGAACCGCAAAATCCCGAGCAGAGAAAAAAAAGCCCGGGAGCTCGCGCTGTGGGTCCTGAATTGGCGCCCGTTGGGCAGCTGGGGAGGTGCGTTGACAGTGACACACACACACACGCGCACCCCAGCCCCCGTTTCCCGCGCGTGTCACCCCCGGTCGCTGCCTCGCGCCTCCCGCGCGCGCGCCTTCCACAGTAATTTACAGCCAATGATCAGTAGGTGTCCGCATCGGCGCTTCCTCTCACCTCACAGCCCCCCGTCAGCCACACACACACACACACACACACACACATACACACACACATACACACACACACACCGGGAGGAGCCGTCTACCCTTCCGTCACCCATACCCGCCCCTGAGGACGGTGCGTCGTTGGCAGCGTCAATATTATTTATTATTCCCGTTAGGTCTCGGTGTTTAGCGCGCGTTGCCGCCGCCGCCGCCGACGCTCGCGCTACACGTAGGGCTAGCGGTTATATAAAAAAAAGAGAGGAAGAAAAAAGAGAAAGGGCTCGTGCGCTCGTGTGTGTATTTCAGTGTGAGTGTGTGTGTGCGTATGTTTTGGGTTTTTTTTTTTTTTTTTTTTACCAAAGGGGGGCTGGTGGTGGGTGGTCTCGTGCATGAACCGTATGTATGTACGTGTGTGAGAGTGAGTGAGCGTGTGTAGTAGTAGTGCAGCCTATATGTGTGTGTGTGCACGCGCGTCTTTTAGGGGGGCTTTTTCTCTCTCGCGCGCGCGTGCTGCTGCCAGGGCGATGCTCCGCCGCGCTGAGGGCTCGTGAAGGCGCCGCGAGAGTCCGGTAGGTAAGAAAGCTCGTCCATTTTCCCTCCTCCTCCTCCCCCCCTCCCCCCCCCCTCCCCCCGCTGTTTTTGATGCATGCTCTCTCTCTCTGTCTCTCTCTCTCTCTCTCTCGCCGCTCTCTCGCTCGAGCCAGAGCAGAGCGAGCCAGAGATCGAGCGAGAGAGCGAGCAAGAGAGAGAGAGAGAGAGAGAGAGAGACTGGCTCGGTCTCGCGGATTTAATCCGTCGCCCCTTTAATTGCATCCGCGGTGTCCGTCCGGCCTCGCGCGCGCCTCCCCGGTGCTCCCGTTAATGACCTCTGATCCGCGCGGCCCTGCCGCAGCAGGCAGAGAGTAATTACCGTAATTGATGCTCGAGGCGACGGTAGCGGGGCAAAACGGTTGGGGGCGGGGGGGGGGGGGGGGTTAGAGGCGGGGGGGTTGCAGGGAGGGAAAGGAAGGGGGGAGGAGAGGGTGGTGAAGGAGGAGTAGAGGGAGGAGGGAGGGGGGTTGGCCACAGCTGCAATCTCTCTCTCTCTCTCTCTCTCTCTCTCTCTCTCTTTCTCTGTCTCTCAGCCAAAACAAAAATCCTGAGAAAATCCTCAGGCCTGAGACAATAAGGAATTATGCTGGAATCCTGAGCCTGGAAAAATTTGAATATGAACAATAGATATATCCATGTATATATTCCTAAACATATTTACAATGCTATATAGCATTATATATATATATATATATATATATATATATATATACATATATATATATATATATATATATATATATATATATAATGCTATATAGCATTGTAAATATCCCATGCCTGCTACAATTAGAGTTCATAAACATGTCATGTCGTCATGTCATTCAATGAAGGTGATCTGAACTGATATAAATCCTTCATCCATTAAAAATGCAGTGTTTGTGATGTGATCACATTCAGAGTTGGTTTGGTGTGATATGCGCTTCATTCTAGAGAAATGGGAAACGTATAGACTGTTTTCTTTACATTGCTGGTAAATGGAACAAGGTGTCTGTCACCATGGCTACAACACAAATATGGGCAATTTATTTACCATTTAAATGCACCAGTGAACCTACACCACATTGGCGGATTATATGAAAATTAAATATAAACTATTGATAAATATAGACATGCATCCTTTCTTTAGTTTTATATATGCAGTTTTAAAAAATGCATTTGTGACCTAAAATCATCTCAAAACTGTCTCAGCTATCAGGCAGTGTACTTAAAACTATTTGGTCGAATACCTTTCTGTGAGGGATAGGGCTACAACTGATGATTATTTTGGTATTTAACTAATCTGATGATTTTTTTTATTATTCAATTAGTTAATGCTTATTTTTTTATAATGATTGTTTTACAATGAAAAAAGCTGGGCATGGAATTAAATTCTCTTTAAATGCCTAAAAGATGTTTCAATGTGGAAATTAATGATATTTAGTAAAAATGTAATCTGTTGTGTTTGTGCAGTTTTTTGTGACTGAGCCCATTATCCCTCTCCCAATGCGTTTCTGTCACCAGCAGTTTGTGTAGTCTGGTGCTGTTACAATTGAACGATTCAGTCAATTCAGTTTACACTGAAATTTCGATTACTTCGACCAATCGTTGCCGCCCTAGTGAGGGAGCTTTGGGGCAGTTGTGGCTCAGTGGTTAGAGCAGCAGGTTGTTGGTGACAGGGTTATGGGTTTGATACTCATGTTGGCACACATTTGTTTAAGGCCCAAGAGTAAGTTTCTCTGGAAGAGAGTGTTTTACACCAGACCCACTCTGAACTACTTGAATTTTTATTAATTTAAACAAATGTAAGTTAAAGTAAGATTTCTTAACTAATTCTAACTGACCTATTGCTCTCTCTCCCTCTCTCTCTTTTTCTCCACAGAAACACTGTTGTGGATGGTTGTATACGTTATTGTGTGTCTTTTGAGTGCATTTGTGTGTGTGTGTGAGAGCACGCGTGTGTTTATGTGTCCGTGCACGTTTCCGTTCCCATGGCGAACATGAGCAGCAGCGTGTGCATGGAGACCCCACACGCCCACGGCCACGCCCATGGCCATGCCCACAACTACACACCTACGCCCGGACGGGACTTCCCCCTGCAGATGGAGTCTTGTATGAACCCTGTTCTGGACTACAGCGCCCAGATGGAGCGCTACCGTTCATTCGCCAACTTTTACGCAAAAAGTAGCGCCGCAGCAGCTGCAGCTGGGCCTTTTCCTCAGACGGCAAAGATCGCTCGCATCGCTGCACCTATCTTCCCATCCGCCCGCATCTCTGCCATGCCCCCCTGGCCCTGTGACAATGCCATGCTCTGGGGCCGCAAGCCGGCCGCCGCTGTCAATGTGAATGGTGCCCATGCACACCGAGCCACCATGCCTCGGGCTGAGCCGGTCAACGTCCACATGCCTGCCAAGCACTTGGGCCAGGACTCTGCCCTCCCCATGCCCACCGCAGACAACTTCCTTTCCCCGCTGACAGCCGAGCAGTGCCGTGGATTGCCAGTGGGCGGGGCTGAGTGCATGAATCGCCTCAAGGTACCGCCAGGGGGTGCTGGAGAGGCCGAAAGGGGCGGAGCCACGTTTGGTGGAATGCCTCCACCGCTGGGGGGCCTATCTCTGCCGCCAGGGGTTATTGTCATGACGACGCTGCACTCGGGCGCAGGGTCATCGTCAGGGGTAACAATGTCGGACAGTGCATTTCAGATTGCGAACGCGGCAGCGGACTGCCAGCACAGCGGATCGTCCTGCTCCGGCTCGCCCGCTGCGCTCAGCGCCAATGCTAGTGCCAGCGGCAGCTGCAGCGGTGCCAGCAACAGCAGCGGTGGTGGTGGTGGAGGGGGTGGCAACGGAGGAGCAGCCAAGCGGAAGCGGAAACGGTGCGGCGTGTGTGCCCCCTGCAGACGGCTCATTAACTGCGGCGTGTGCAGCTCGTGCCGGAACCGGAAGACGGGTCATCAGATCTGTAAGTTCAGGAAATGTGAGGAGCTAAAGAAGAAGCCAGGGAGCGCAGTGGAGGTAAAGAACTACACACACACACACACACACACACACACACACACACACACACACACACATAAAACGTGTACATGTTTAATATTTGTAAATCTGCTTGGTTTTCCAACTGGGTTAACAAGTGTATGACTTGAACATGCATAAATATGTAAATACTACATCAAAAACTTATTTTAACATTGTCTTAAATAAGTATGTTTTTTTAAAATAGACCCTTTAATGTAATGGGGAAAAAAACTTACATTTACAAAAGCCATGGGACAGAACCTACTACTGTGTCCCATTATTTATTCTGTGTCCCATGATCCATGGAAGCTAAAGAACGATGCACTGACCTGCAGTCTCACACTGACCTCTTGCAGCCACAGAATTGCGCAGAAAATCTTGCCAGATGCTGCCACTCTCAAACAATACCACCCACTGTGCTGTCCACTGTGGGTGGTAGTGCCTGCTACCCTAATGTAGCCCAACTCGCACTACTTCGAAAAATGTAATATCCCCTCAATTTGGCACCCATTATCAGGCCACATCATCTTGCCATGAGCATGATGGCCAGTGTTCAGCCTCACTCACAAGATAACAGTGTGGGCATTCCCTGAGGTAACACTTAATGATACTGCTATCCCAAGTTTGCACACATATGTTTATACAGTACATGACATTATTTTTTTAAAGTAAAGTTTTCCATTTTATCGGTTGTCCTTTCTTTATGAAATTTTTACAGAATGTTAATTTGGCATAGTTTCATAATATAAGTTTCCCAACACTGATTTATACACCCACACATCACATACATACAGAACATACACAAACACACACACACACACAATCAGAAAGTCCCTTAATTGCACTTGCACATTCCCCTCCTTCCCGCTCGCCCGTAATTGGTAGCGATGATGCTGTGGCTTTGGAACACAGCCCAGTCCTGGCATACACTGCACTAATTAACCACCAGGCATTCACAGCGTGTGGGTGTGTATGTGTGAGTGTGTGTGTGGAGGGCACAAGTGGTTGGTTGGGACATTTCCCAAAGCCCTTTAGAGCTGGAACTATGCCGGTTCTCTCTCTTTCTCTCAGTCTCTCTTTCTCTCTCTCTCTCTCTCTCTCTCTCCCCGGCTCTGGCTTTTTCTCTCCCTTTCAGTAGGTTGGTCTGACACACACACTCACACATATATATGCACACACACACATACACACGCTGTGTATGGGAGGAGGGGTGTATGCGTGTTAGGGACATGATGAGGCAATATGCTGTAAGCTGGCTGTAATGTTCAATCAGAAAGCAGCAGCTGAACCCACTGCAGTACTGAAGGCCAGCAGCCCTTCTGCACTGATCCAGGACCAGTTTCTCCTGCCATAGAGCACTGAAGAAGCAGTGGCACACAAACAGACTCGATATTCCCCATACAGGAGGCATGGAAACCCTCCTTAACTGCACTGGGAGAAACATGGAGGAAAAGGTCCACATGGCAGAAGACCAAGGATTCTGAGAGAGAGAGAAAGAGAGGCAGAGGAATAGAGACAGAGATTAGGGTATTCGTTCCAGCCCTGCATGCCACCACCTGAATCTGCTAATGAGTCGTCTTCTTTAATGAAGGAGATAACTTAATCAGTAGGACACAGGAGCTGTGAATACCTGTAGACGCTGCAGGCCTTAATGGTGGCAATGTAGTTTACAAGAACCTCAAACATTTAAGTACACCAATACCAACAACCCTTTAAACACACCGCCCTTCTCCACTTTACAGCTCCTGCTGTTTAAAAACAATTCGGCTGAAAGCAGATCAAGTGCAAATTGTACAATTTATTCAATAGTTTGGGTTAACTGTACCAGACTGAGGGGCACTACGTTAAAGTCTGGTAAACCCATACAAACACTAGTAAGTTCAGTACAATTTTAGACAGTTTGAAACAGACCAGCTTTCTGACATGAAAACATGAATCTGTTTTTAACATCAAATATCTGTTTAAAATATCAAATATACACTGTTTATTTTACGCAAAACAATAGCAAAACAGCAAATATCATCCGCATCAAATTAAATTTCCAGAAACAGTTCATTTCTGGTCTACCTGTGTACAAAACAATTTCTGCTGTAAAAATATAGGAGGGGCTCTCTTTGTTTACTTAACTTAACTTACCTTTAAAGCATGATTTTCAAATTTGAAAAAATATTTTAGCCTGCTTTTTCAGAGCTTGGGGATCACTGTATATATATCTGTCAAAAAAATAAGAACATGATTGCCTTGTTATGCAGCTGCATAATGTTGCCAGAGACAAAACAATTAAAAAACACTGTTTTAGTAAGAGAATGCAAACAAAATAGCCACAATAAAAATAAACACATTGAAAGGATAATGCAATAAACAAAGAAGTGTTTTGCTGCCTGAAAGCAACACCATACCATAGAGGGTTAAGGATGAACAGATTACTATATAAAGTGTTAAACTAAGTCCAGCATTTGCCTGGTTATTTGTCACTTACTGGGTTTTATTACAAACATTTAGCATAAGTTTTGTGCAATGAGGAAGATTTACTTCACTTTATCATTTGCATTCTTTTATTTTAGCTGTCAATAAGCATGACAAGCAATGGCCCACCTTATGAGGATTGAAATGTCTGTGCCACTCTGATATTGTCCACCGCACAAATGAGGTCGCAATCACACCAGACAGATATGGAAGAGTATAGAGCAGAGACAAGCTTTTCAGATGAGCTTTGGATACGGCATTTTAAAATGTGTGATGCAAAGTTTGAAAAGCTGTGTGCCATGATAGGACCATCCATAGAAGAACTGCCAACTGTTAGAAGAATCGCCATGGATTTATAAAGGCTGGATATTTGTGCAGGTTAAGTTTTAGGGTGGTGGGAAAACATTTACTGTAAGTTTAACACATTACAGTATGTCAAGCAAAAGGATTCATTTAGTGAAACAGTAGAATACCGGCCGTGATGAAGGTGTTTATGGCTTGATATGTTGATTGCTTTTTTTAATTATTTTTTGTTGCAATTTGGCTTTACATATAATCTAGCTATTCCATATTGTACTATATATCTGGCTTTTTTTGTATGCTAATTTGTAAAAAATAGGGGAAAAAATAAAAAAATTCTGCGTAGAAAGCCCACTACTAAGAATTGTAAATGTTTTTTTTTATAGGTGAATTCTGTAACTCTTTACACAACTCAGTAATCCAACATATTAAAAGAGATCATTTTAAAATTTAGGGTGAAAATGGTGAGAATCAACATAGACAGGTATTTTAATTAAAGATATTTTTCATAATCGTAGTGTGCATTATTGTACTGTTTGTTGAAAAAATGCTTGAGTAGCGTAGTACAGTTAATAGCTAGCAGGCTATGTAATTAGTTTATTTAGCTAGCAGCTCATTTGCTAAAAGTACAAGCTGACACCTTAGCTTAGAACTTGCCAGTTTGCTCTTACTACCTAAAGAATAAATGATAAATAATTTAAGTCATTTTCTTAGTTTATTCAAACAAACATTCTGACTGGTGGCAAATTTGCAGCACTAATGCGGCTTAGCAGTGAGCTAGCGAAAGCGCTTTCAAATGTACAGGTTCTGAATTAGATTCATATTAGTTTCACAGCAGTTTCTACTGAACAATATCCATTAAGATTAATAATACTTTTATAATTTTAAGAGGTTAAAGTGATTTTAAGGGCATGTCTGCTCAGTTCTTCTAGCCTCTGGTTATTAGCCGTTTCAGGGTTATGTATAAATCATAAACGAATGCTGGAGTATCTCCTGGCATGCCCGCAGGGGCTGAAGGGGAGCGCGTGCGGGCGTTTGGGTGGTTTGTGTTTTGCGTCGAGGTGGCGAGCTGAGTGTCTAAAGGAGCGTGCCAGCATGGCAACATAGAAGAACCCTTGAACCTGTCTGTGAGAGCAGATGGAGGGAAATATTTCTCCACCAGCTGGTCCTACGCCTGCTTCTTTCCATGTTGTCATGCTGTCAGGCTGTGTGCTTTTCCTGCTGCAGTGAAAATCAAGCCCACAGGCCTGCAGGGCTAAAGCTGAGCAGCCTACCTGACTGGAGCTCTGCAGGGACGTCTGGATTCAGGACAATTTCAGTGTGGAATTGAGTGGAGTTAATCTGATTAGCTGTGCTTTCGTGCATGAGAAGAAGCCAGGAAATCCTTCCTCTACCCTCATCTGATTGGCTAATCCCTTTATTGGGTAAAATACGCTCCCTCTTCCCAGAGGTCCAAGGATGCTGACAGATGCTGGTGCTTCGATGCTAACGATCCTCATTTTAAGAATCATTTAAAGACTAAATTCTTGTTTCCTCATAATCCTGTATTTAAATGCCAGCTCTCATAAACTAAATCAATTTTAATACAAAACATAAAACATTTATTGTTTAACAATGTACATATTTTCAGGTTTGGATGTTTTGTTTGTATGTTAAAAATGCTAAGCACTTTAATTACTTTAGCAAAAAACTAAAAAGCTGTTTAATAACGTAATAGCGTAATAACACTGTAACTACTGTTAAGCATGATGGAGGTAGCATCATGTTCTGCATCTGTTTTGCATCTGGTATGTTGCACAAAACATGACAAAAGGGTGATAAAACAATAAAGAAGAAGGATTACTTAAGATTTCTTCAGCATAACCTTCAAGATTCAAGATTCAAAGAGTTTATTGTCATATGTACAGTACAGAAACGGGTTTCAGTGTACAATGAAATTCTTTCTTTGCTCTTCGCCAAGAATGCCAAATAGAAGATAGAAAAAGTGCAAGAAAAATACAATAAGGTTATAAATATTAAACTAATTGTCAAAGACATAAAAAAATAAAAGTTACTTAAGCAAAGAAATGTATAAAAAAAGTGCAAGTGCGAAATAATGCAGTCATGGACATTAACTATATATATATAAAAAAAAAGATTAACAGTAAAGTGACGGCTGCAATGTAAACATGTTGAAGTAAAGTGCAGGGTTATTCCTGAGTTGTGTTCAAGAGTCTGATTGCAGGGTTATACCTGAGGTGTGTTTAGAGTCTGAAGGCAGGGTCATTCCTTAGGTGTGTTCAAGAGTCTGATGGCCGTGGGGAAGAAACTGTTCTTTAACCTGGTGGTCTTGCATTTTACACTTCTGTACCTCCGGCCTGAGGGCAGAAGTGTGAACAGTCCATGCTGGGGATGGGTGGAGTCTTTGAGGATGGATGCAGCTCTCCTGTGGACTCTGTGGTGGTAGATGCTCTGCAGGGAGGGCAGTGGAGTCCTGATGATCTTCTCGGCAGTCTTCACCACTCTCTGCAGACGTTTGCGCTCTGCCACAGTCGTGCTGCCGTACCACACGGTGATGCAGCTGGTCAGGAGGCTCTCGATCACACAGCTGTAGAAGTTGTTGAGGATCTTGGGAGACATCCCAAACTTCCTCAGTCTCCTCAGAAAGTACAGCCGCTGTTGAGCCTTTTTGACCAGCTGCGTTGTGTTTATTGTCCATGTGAGGTCCTGACTGATGTGGACGCCCAGGTATTTGAATCTGCTCACTCCCTCCACTTCAAGTTCCCGGATGAACAGTGGCTGATGAGGTCTCCTCCCCTTTCTCATGTCCACTATCATAACCTTGAAACTTGTGGCCCCAAACAACAAAGGTTCTATGCCATTGTTTAATTAGGTTTACATTAAGATGTTATGCTCCCCAAGGCCTTGAACTCAACCATACTGAAATGCATAAACTCCAAGACAGTATCAGATAGATTGGAGTGGAATGGAAGGAATAAATCTGGTTTATTCAGGGATAAAACAATTTTCAAACTTGATCCTGTATTGACACTGTAGTTTAGTTCAAAATTAGGCTTAATCAATGTCCAGTACCCCTAAGAGCCTGTACTGCTTTTCAGGCAACTTTCACTGTACACTTTCATTTCTATGGTAGTTACTGGACAGGGATTTAAGCATTAACATTAGCAGGGCTGAATTCAGCAAATGGGAATAATCTGAAAAACATCTGGGTAAAACAGGAGATACCAGTTGATGCTTTTTTTATTTTTGTTGCTCATTAAATTAGACTTTAACTTCAACTATTGCTTCAAACAGACACTGATTTAGCTTGTTTCGTTTTTCAAAATAAAAATAATTAATTTCCTGGATAGTTTTCAGTTTATGTGTCCAAGTGATTTGTTGCTTAAATACCTTGAAATCCAAATCTGAAATGATCTAAATTGGCTTTTTGGTATTTGATGTGTTTGGGTGAACATGCATCTAAAAGGCGAGTTCTGTCCAGAATAAAGACGAATATCCCCAAAGTGTTAGATCTACAGAAGAAGCCAAAATCCTCCTAACTTTTAATAAGTGTGTGTGTGTGAACTCCACTCATTCCTCTAATGTCCTAATTCCTCTAGTGTGTGTGTGTCCACAGAGAGCCTCCTCTGTAGGAGCAGCAGACACCTTCCGCTGGTTCTTCTGAGAGAGAAAAAAAAGGAAAAACACCAACCCCAGACTCCGAACTACACGGAGAACCGGACCGTAAATTATGACTCACACACCGGACCACCAAGAGGGACCACCAACCAGAACCGCAGAACTCCACACTTAATCAAAGTCATTCCACTGGACTCCCTTAAACACTCCGCGAATCAGGAATACACTCTTTGGAGTGCAGGATGCTTCAGCATGGATTGGACTGGATCTCTCTCTCTCTCTCTCTCTGGATGATCGATACTGGCTGAATATGGAGACACATATTCATTTAGACCCCCCTCTGTAGAAAACTACGCCCCCCCCACACACACACACACACACATATTGCAATTTAACTACACACACTCCAGCCACCACACACACACTCTTCAGTCTAACCACACACACTCCAGTCTAACCACACATCCAGTTCACCAAATACACTCCAATCTAACCACACATACACTTCAATCCACCAAAACCACACATACACACACACACCAGCCCAGCACAAACAAATGTTAACCCTTCAAAGCAACAGAGATCAGCATTCCCAGTGTTCAGCAGTACCTGTACTGCCTCAGAGGAAGAGAGAAGCTGCAGGAATGACAAAAAAAGGAGGAGAGGAGAGATTGCGGCCACTGGCTGAAACAGCTGGAGACAGGAGATACAGATGTGGTCTGAATGGGGATGAATAGAAATCAGGTTCCTCTGGATTTTCTGTTTGCTGTTAGACTTCACACAGAAAAATCAGATAAACACGGGATAGGGGAATAAACGTGAGGTCGAGCTGGGGTCCGAGAGCTGCCGAAGGTTGTCCCAGTCACAGTCTCGGCCCCAGTCCACACTCCTAACACTTTCACTGTTGCATGGGTAGAAAATGTGTTTTTGGTTTTAATTAAAGACTTTAAATAACTTTGTACATTGCTGTTGTGATGCCTTACTGTCTTGATTAATAAAAGACCGTTAGGACAAAACTCTTTGTGTCAAACGTGAATCTATTTCTCTCTCTCTTTCTCGCGACGAGTCTCTATTTTCCTTTTAGTGCTCCTCTTTGACTAACACCATTGTTCATATGCAGCAAAATGCTTCAGTACGTCACTGTTTTTTTCCCTCTCCTTTTTTTTTCCAAGGCCAACAGATGGATTTCATATCCATCTTCTGGAATCCATTTTGATAAACGCTCTCGCGCAAGTAAAATGGTTTCCCCTGTCGACACAAAGGGCTGGTTTCAGAAGAAGAAGAAAAAAAACAGAAGAAGGCAAGATTGAGGAAACACCCCTCTCACTCTGAAATGTAATATCACAACATTTTCTCTCTCAGCCTGGCTGCTGAGCCGTCAGCCTGCTTTTGAGGAGTGGTAACCGGAGTGGTAAAAGGCACTAATAACAGGTCTGAGGCACAGAGCTTTCAGTAAGGAGGAATAATGAATGCTGGGTGAGTGTGTGTGTGTGTGTGAGTGTGTGTGTGCGCTCTAAAGCAGGGGGGAAAAAGATGGCGGAAGATGGTGGAATATTTCAGCTTTAGAGCAGATCACTGTACATGTCATCCTTTTATTGTTGAGCTTCTATGACGACTGCCGGGTTGCTAGGCAACATGAATTACAATGACATGAGCACCCTGTGTTCTAGAATGTGGGAGGGGCAGCAGATGCCTTCACTCTGTGGATGATTTACATCAGAGAGAGGGAGAGAGAGAGAGAGATATGGGGTTAGAGGAGGAGAGATAGGTTTTATTCCCAAAAGCATCTTTATTTAATCGGCCCACCGGATAAAGCTGGAGGTCAGGCGGCACGGCCGGCCCACGCAGGCGAAAAAATAATAACCACAGTTCAAGGAATTCAGACAAAATGAGACCATTTTAGTATCTTCACCCCCCTCCACCCTCCATTTCTGTAACTGTTTACAGTAGTGCTGCATGATCTGTAATAGTGCAGGACTACCAGTGGTCCTGAAGACCAGAATGGAATCTATGAAGGGAAGATTTTTTTATTTTTGATGGGGACCTGGAGTGTCTTAGGAACTTTAAGTCCCCAGTTTTAAGACAGCTTGTCTATGCCCTTCAACCCACTTTTTATGATTTAAGTAACTGTACAGCAACCAGAGACAATGGCTTCTTTTCCACCATAGGGCTAAAGGGTTTTCAGCACCATTATGGTGGCTTTTTCCTTTTGAAGGCCAGGCAGAGCCGTGTTTTCCTAGCATCGTGTTTTCCTAGAACCGTTTATTGAAAGGGCTTAGTGATATATTCGCATGCGAGTTCTCCATTTCGCATTCAGGTAGTCTGCCACGCAAGACGGCATGCTGGGAAACAAGGGCACATTTGTGAGATCAGACACATTTGATGATGACATCAATTGTCTTTATATATTTATATTGATTAAAAGATGCCATGCACTTCTTGGTCCTGATTTAGCAACAAAGCAAATGGAAAAAGAAACCATTTACCAACAGCTCTATCAGATCTGCACCAGCATGAACTAGTACAGGGGTTGAAGAGTGAAACTGAAACCTGGTTTTAGACCACAATAATTTATTGTTTCGACGTACATTTCTGGTGGAAACAGGAGAGTTGAGGTGCACATTGAATTCTGCCGTGATTTGGGCAGCTGTGGTTTTATGTTTTTTGTATACAATCCAGGTTAGCACCTGAACATCTCTTTCAGACAGCTTCCTCTTGCGTCCACAGTTAATCCTGTTGGATGTGGTTTGTCCTTCTTGGTGGTATGCTGGTATACATTACCCTGGATACCGTGGCTCTTGATGCATCACAAAGACTTGCTGTCTTGGTCACAGATGCGCCAGCAAGACATGCACCAACAATTTGTTCTCTTTTGAACTCTGGTATGTCACCCATAATGTTGTGTGCATTGCAATATTTTGAGCAAAATTGTGCTCTTACCCTGCTAATTGAACCTTCACACTCTGCTCTTACTGGTGCAATGTGCAAATAATGAAGATTGGCCACCAGGCTGCTCCAATTTAGCCATGAAACCTCCCACACTAAAATGACAGGTGTTTCAGTTTCACTGTCCAACCCCTGTAGATTGCAGCTTTAGTTACTATAGTTATTATTAATTACTATAGCCATTTTTAATGCCTGAAACTGAACTTTGGATGTAGCTTGTTTTGTTTACATCAAAAGATTCTTTAATCTGATCTGAATTATATGTGAATGTTTTTTTCAGTGACGTTTTGTGTTTTTGTGTGTGCCCTAAACTGCTGCTTTTTAGAATAACACACATAACCAGCAGTAGCATCACACAACAGCAGTGCTGTATCACTAATCCATCTTTTGGTTATGAAGTAATGAGGATATAATGCATAACACTAGTCTAAAAATCAGCCGTCAAAAACAGCCTAAATAGTCCAAAACAGCCGTATTGGCCAAGAACAAAAACACAAACAGCTAAAGACACAAAACAATTTAATGAGCAGATTAGATTTAATGCAGTATAGTATCCAGGATCAAACTCTTCACAATATACACTTACAAATAAAGGCTACTAAATGTATCATATTAAAAGCAGGCAGCAGAGCAAAAGGCAGAACGGGAGCAGCCCAAGCATGATCACTTGATTCCCTCAGTGATGAGCAGCTTTATTAAACCCAGTGACAGTGCAGAGCATCTACCATGGGTTTGGAAGGATTCGTAACATTTTTATAACTGTAACAAGTAACGATGCAACATGAATTAGAGTAAAAGTATTAAACTAACTAAAAATAGGAAGTAATACAGTAGATACAGATTCAGAATTTTAGTACTTAGGGACATAAGTGAAGTAGTTCTATGTCGTCACTACACATCTCTAATTAAAGGACAATTTAGTCCAGAACATTTACAACATCTAAAAGTTATTTAAACTTTAAAACAAAGCTTTTCCAACAAGAGCTCCGTACGGAACCAATGTTATTCTATGGCATAGCTCCAAATAGCCTTTTGAGGCACATTTATTTTTAAGAGTCTCTGTAAAACACACAGTCAGTAACTCACATAATGAAGTACATTAATGCAGTGCATGATTGACTTTGACTCTAGAAATGAATTCCATGTAAATAAACAAACGAACAAACAAACTCTCTCTATATATGATTTAAAACAGGTCATACTGGAGTTTTCAAAACATATGATTTTACATAAAAAACTGCATATGAATTTAGTGTGTTCGAACAGATCAAATTCGTGGAGTTGTTCTCATTTAAAGGTCGTAAATGCTTAATTTTTAAAACACACTCTATTAGACATTGTTGTATCGTTGTATGGTTCATTATAAAAAACTTTAAATGTCATCACTGCAGTAATAATAGTAATAATAGTTTGAAGAAGTGTGATTTTATGTATTTTTTGCTTTCTATTACTGTCTCTATTCTCTCGGCCCCCACGTTTCTGGAGTTATCTCTGTCAGCTCGAATTCTCGCATGGCAAATGTCACGTCACGCCACTTCCTGAAGTAATGTTTTCTCTGTGTGGCGACGTCCTGAACCACGAAACTCTCAATTTTCACAATCGGCAGATCCTGCGAACACACAACAATACATTTACACATATATTTGTAGTAAAGAATTATAATTAAATAGTAAATTAATAACAATGGAAATGAGGTGTGTTCAGGTAAATTTCTGGAGTATTGCTATCTGGGCAAGGGAAAACACACTTGCCCTACTGACTGATTAGAACCCTGACAACAGTCAAACATCAGACGCTCATTGCTATTTTGGCAATGCTGGTGTGCCGTGCATGGCCAGAGTGTGTACACCCCTATTCGTTACACACACACATGAACACGCAACAGTGCACAGACACAATTTTTACATCAACAATAAACAGAATACCATATTTTTCGCACTGTAAGGTGCACTTAAAATCCTATCATTTCACCAAAAATCGTCTGTGGGTCTTATAAACTGGTGCACTCTATGTATAAATTTTATCAGTCAGGTTGTAAGGAACAGTAAAGCTACTCCACTGAAGTGCAGTGTTATACAGGAGTTTTAGTTTAGTTCTCCAGCACCGGGGATGGAGTAGCATTAGCATTAGCTGCTAACTGCTAAATCACTGTTCAGAGGGGAGTATTATCGGACTGTAGCCTGCTGTTAACCCCTCCTAGCACTGCTGGAGCAACATTAGCATAACCTGCTACTGCGCTAGCTACTTCGCCATTCAGAGGGGAGTATATTGGACTGTAGCCTGCTGCTATCCCCTGCTAGCACTGCTGGAGCAGCATTAGCAATACCGGCTAACCACGCTAGCTCTTTTGCAATTCAGAGGAGAGTATATCGGACTGTAGCCTGCAGGTTTACCATGTTTAAACAAGCTACATGGGACGAACTGCTAGCTAATATTGCCCTGGCGATAGGGTTCCTCAGGGTCTCACATCTCACATCTTTTCTTTTTTATGTTTTTTTGCACATAACAATAATAATTGAGACCTGTTTTCCATCAGAATAAATCATTAACCACTACCCAATGAAACAATAGCTTAGCCCCGCCCACTGCACTGAAAAAAAAAAAAAAACAGCAAATCAGACCTTAGGGCATGGCAGCACTAGTGCCAATTAAGCAAAGTAAGATCTAATTTTTACTAACACTTTTTTACATTTACATTTTTTCATGTTTATTTTACAGGTACAAAAAAATAAGAGACGAAATAAAAATAATAAGTTTCTTTCATTTTACCAAATTGAAAAGCTCTGGAATATAATCAAGAGGAAGATAGATAATCACAAGCCATCAAACCAAACTGAACTGCTTGAATTTTTCAACCAGGAGTGGCATAAAGTTATCCAAAAGCAGTGTTTAAAACTGGTGGAGGAGAACATGCCAAGATGCATGAAAACTGTGCTTAAAAACCAGGGTTATTCAACCAAATATTGATTTCTGAACTCTTAAAACTTTATGAATATGAACTTGTTTTCTTTGCATTATTTGAGGTCTGAAAGCTCTGAGTCTTTTTTGTTATTTCAGCCATTTCTCATTTTCTGCAAATAAATGCTCTAAATTACAATGTTTTTATTTGGAATTTGGGAGAAATGTTGTTCGTAGTTTATAGAATAAAACAACAATGTTCATTTTACTCAAACATATAACTATAAATAGCAAAATCAGAAAAACTGATTCAAAAACTGAAGTGGTCTCTTAATTTATTCCAGCGGTGTAAAAGTAAAAAGGCGTCAAAAGTAAACTAAAAATGTTAAACACAGGCTTTCAATGCAAGCAACATTTTAAATGCAATTAAATAATTTAGTTAATTGTATTTATTTTGTATATATAGATATTTTATATTTCTATATTAGAGTCCTCTTTTGTGTGCATCACAGGCATCATTCTTCTATTTTTCACTGGAATATAATTCAAGTCTAATAGGGTTAGGGAACGAGAGGAACAAAAGTCATGACTGGCCTTTAAAAGGTGCTAAAGCTGTTAAAGGTCTCACTTTAAAAGCAATTTAAAAGCTGCATGTGTTTGAAAGAGAATAGCTACAGTCACAGGATCTATAAGAGCAACGCACATGTAAGAGTGAAGAGTTGGCCTTCAGCCGGACCTGCTGCAGATGAGTTAAGGGGTCATAGGTCATAGTTTCCATAAGTAAGGTTATTAAAAGTCAACACACCTTTATGTTGAGATATGAAGCAATGATGCCCCAGTCCAGTTTACACTCAGCGCAGAGCATCTTCTGTGTTTTAGTGATTCCATCAAAGCTCCTGGGGTTGAGGTGAGGGTTAGTGACACAGCGCTTAAATACAGTGTGATCGAGGATAATGTGGTGGCACTCCTGAGAGAGAGAGACAGAGAGAGAGAGAAATAAAGAGAGAGAGAGAGAGAGAGAGAGAGAGAGAGGAAGACAGAGAGATAAAGAGAGAGAGAGAAATAAAGAGAGAGAGAGAGATTTAGCATTTAGACATTAGCAAGTAGAGGGATTAGGGCTTTAGTAGATTTGGGGGTTTTGGGTTTAGTGTTTAACATATTCAGGAGGATAGGGATTCTAAAGGTAGGATTTAGGTGTGAAATAAGTTCAACAGGGGGTTGAGTTTAGTGTTTAGGGAAGATTAGGATTTAGTGTTTAGGAGGGGTTGGGTTTAGTGTTCAGGAGGTTCAGCAGTGGTTAGAGTTTAGTGTTTAGGAGGTTCAGCAGTGGTTAGGGTTTAGTGTTCAGGAGGTTCAGCAGTGGTTAGGGTTTAGTGTTCAGGAGGTTCAGCAGTGGTTAGGGTTAAGTGTTCAGGAGGTACAGCAGTGGTTAGGGTTTAGTGTTCAGGAGGTGCATCAGGGGTTAGAGTTTAGTGTTTAGGAGGGGTTAGGGTTAAGTGTTTAGGAGGTTCAGCAGTGGTTAGGGTTAAGTGTTAGGAGGTGCAGCAGTGGTTAGGGTTTAGTGTTAGGAGGTGCAGCAGTGGTTAGGGTTTAGTGTTAGGAGGTGCAGCAGTGGTTAGGGTTTAGTGTTAGGAGGTGCAGCAGTGGTTAGGGTTTAGTGTTAGGAGGTGCAGCAGTGGTTAGGGTTAGTTGTTTAGGAGGAATTAGGGTTAAGTGTTTAGGAGGAGTTAGGGTTATGTGTTCAAGAGGTTCAGACGTGGTTAGGGGTAAGTGTTTAGGAGGTTTAGCAGTGGTTAGAGTTTAGTGTTTAGGAGGGGTTAGGGTTTAGTATTTAAGAGGTTTAGCAGGGGTTAGGGTTAAGTGTTTAGAAGGTTTAGCAGGGGTTAGGGTTTAGTGTTTAGATGGGATTCGGGTTTAGTGTTTAGAAGGTTCAGCAGGGGTTAGGGTTTAGTGTTTAGAAGGTGCAGCAGTGGTTAGGGTTTAGTGTTTAGGAGGTTCAGCAGTGGTTAGGGTTTAGTGTTTAGGAGGTTTAGCAGTGGTTAGGGTTAAGTATTTAGGAGGTTCAGCAGTGGTTAGGGTTTAGTGTTTAGGAGGTTTAGCAGTGGTTAGGGTTAAGTATTTAGGAGGTTCAGCAGTGGTTAGGGTTTAGTGTTTTGGAGGTTCAGCAGGGGTTAGGTTTTAGTGTTTAGGACAGGGTTAGGGTTAAGTGTTTAGGAGGTTCAGCAGTGGTTAGGGTTTAGTGTTTAGGAGGTTCAGCAGTGGTTAGAGTTTAGTGTTTAGGAGGTTCAGCAGTGGTTAGGGTTTAGTGTTTAGGAGGTTTAGCAGTGGTTAGGGTTAAGTATTTAGGAGGTTCAGCAGTGGTTAGGGTTTAGTGTTTAGGAGGTTCAGCAGGGGTTAGGTTTTAGTGTTTAGGACGGGGTTAGGGTTAAGTGTTTAGGAGGTTTAGCAGTGGTTAGGGTTAAGTATTTAGGAGGTTCAGCAGTGGTTAGGGTTTAGTGTTTAGGAGGTTCAGCAGGGGTTAGGTTTTAGTGTTTAGGACGGGGTTAGGGTTAAGTGTTTAGGAGGTTTAGCAGTGGTTAGGGTTTAGTGTTTGGGAGGTTCAGCAGTGGTTAGAGTTAAGTATTTAGGAGGTTCAGCAGTGGTTAGGGTTTAGTGTTTGGGAGTGGTTAGGGTTTAGTGTTTAGAAGAGGTTAGGGTTTAGTGTTAAGGAGGTTCAGCAGTGGTTAGGGTCAAGTGTTTAGGAGGTTTAGCAGTGGCTAGAGTTTAGTGTTTGGGAGTGATTAGGGTTTAGTGTTTAGAAAGGGTTAGGGTTAAGTGTTTAAGAGGTTCAGCAGTGGTTAGGGTTTAGTGTTTGGGAGGTTCAGCAGGGGTTAGTGTTTAGGAGGAGTTAGGGTTAAGTGTTTAGAAGGTTCAGCAGTGGTTAGGGTTTAGTGTTTGGGAGGTTCAGCAGTGGTTAGGGTTTTAATGTTTAGAAGGTTCAGGAAAGATTAGGGTTTAGAGTTTAGGAAATTACTAAGGGGTTTTTTTTTAAGTTAAATAAGTCTAGTTTTAAATTAAATCAAATTTAAAAGTACAGTTTTATCGCCAAAATGAGAAACTCTTTAGTGTAGATTGATGCTTAATCTTGGTTTGCAGGTTTATAGGGATTAGTGGTTTTGTGGGTGTTTACCTTCAGCACTCGTAGATCATCACTGACACATGCAAACGCGTTACACTTTGCACACAGCAGCTTATAACTGCCCACTGTCCGAGGCTTCTCTGGACTTCGGCTCTCAAAATCTCTACTGGCCTTGTCTTCCCTCTGAAACAATTTCACCTACACACACACACGCACACACAGAGACATTGTATCATCACTGTTGTATCAAAGTTTTATTTCAGATACACCAAACATACCAGAAAACTGTTACATTAACTACAGTCAAAAGTTTAAACAGATGACAGAAAATCACACTGTATGATTGCTTTGCTGATGACACTCAGCTATACCTGTCATTCTCACCTGAAGATCACTTAATCTCTGCACGGATATCGCAGTGTCTCTCTGACATATCCTCATGGATGAAGGAGCATCACCTTCAACTAAATCTCTCGAAGACTGAACTTCTGGTTATACCAGCAAAACTATCTATTCAACACAACTTATCTATAACCATCGACTCTCTCTCTCCTGATTAAATATTAAGGAATGATTTACATGCACCTACTGTCACCCCTTCTCTGAAGGGTTAGAAGGGCCTCACTGCACACCACTGCCATTAAGTCTGCCAGTGTGTTTTAGTTAGTTTTGGGTTTAAACTGCACACTGTTTTCTTGTTATCTTCTACTATATAGGCTGTGTCTCTATTGATTGGTTTGTAGAATGTTGTCAATTAGTAAAGTTCCTTTTCTAGGTTCTTTTTCTTCTTCTTTTGTTTAATGCGTGACGATAACCTGCTTCAGCCTATGCCCTGTAAAAGACCGTAGCAACAAAAAAGGAGTGTTTACACTGTTAAAAATACAGACCAGGCTTCAGATTTTTGGTTTCGGGACCAATCGACCCAAGTAACAATGAGACAGTCAGGATCTAGACCTCGATACTTTAGCCTATGGGCAGGTGAGCGTGTGCTCCGACAGTTTAACCTGCAGACGGCTGGGGCTTCACCTTGGCCTGGAGTGTCTCAGGTGATGCCTGCAGGCTGACGATGGCTTTCTCTACTATTTTCTCTCTCTCCATGTTCTGCTTCTCCTTTTCAATACGCTCATTCCTGCTGGAGATCAGAAAACATCTACTGCCCGCAGCCCTGCCACGACCTTAACACACACACACAGCACACACACACACACACACACAAGCACAAAGAATAAGTTACAGATTAATCTGAGTGAGGCGCTGCAGGGGCACTCTGCCACCTAGTGGATAAACTTTCCCTCCTGTGTCTGAACCTCATTACAAATTTATTACAAAATATTTCAGGTTTTACAGTTCTTACTATTATAGACACACCTTCTCATTCAATGTTTTTATTATTTTGTTGTTCCTACACTGTAATTGAATTTCTTGAAGTCATCCAGACTATGAAGGAATACATATGGAATTATGTAATAAACTTGAACATGGTTAAACAAACCAAAATAATAGCAAAATAATAGCTTTTAGGTGATCTTATGTAGGGAGCTGTATCTGAGGCTGATGATATCCTGTGCAACAGAGGTAGCTCTTGCTTGTATAACATTTTTAAAGGGGATACTTTTAAAGTTCTTACTTTTTTTTGAATGACTGACCTTCATTTCCTTTTTTTAATATTTTATTTTAAATTTTTAATCCCATTTTCTTCCCAATTTTACAAGGCCAATTACCCAACCGACTCATTAGGACTCCCTCTATTACTAGTGATGCCCCAACACCAGAAAGGTGAAGATTAGCACATGCCACTACCTCTTTTCAAACTGCTGCTGATGCAGCACACTTGGAGGAAAACGCAGCCACTCAGCTCCGATACAACAGTTCACAGACGCCTTGTGCTGATCGACATCACCCTTTCGGAGTGATGTGGTGAGAGAGCGCCATCTACCCACCCAAGGGTAGGGCAACTGTGCTCTCACGGGGCTCCAGTAGCTGATGGCAAGCTACATGAACAGGATTCGAACCAGTGATCTCTTAATCATAGTGGCAGTGCTTAACCCACTGAACCATTCAAAGCCCTGACCTTTATTTCTTAAAATAATTGTTTTTTTTTACTTAGTTGAGTAGTTCTTGCCATAATATGTATTGGAACATTACTTAAATGGATCTTTTCACTGAATACCAACTCCACCTCTTCACAACTTTACAACTGATGCTCTCAAACACATTAAAAGAACAAGCGATTCCAAACCAGGTAACTCTACCTCATAAAGCTGATGGAGAAAAAGCTAAAACGTGCAAAACTTGGAAGAATTTATAACATAAAACATATTCTTATTTTTTTAATAATTAATTCCATATTTTTTCTTCATAGTTTGGAGGACTTTAGTATAACAGTACAGTATTATCTACAGCGCAGAAAATGTTTAAATAATGAAAAAAACACTGAATTTAAGGTATGTCCACACTTTAACACAGCATAACAGTTATTACAATATTGCAGTACCTCGAACTTGCACCATCTTCACCACATTGCCCACGTACTCATACATGAGCACCAGGTTGCACTGTGGGATATCGATGCCCTCGTCAGCAACGGAGGTGGCGATTAGGATCTTAATGTGGTCAGAAGTTTTAAAGGAGTCCAGAACGCCCTTCTGACTGGTCAGCGTCATCCCTACAGCAAACACATCAGATCAGAACACTCACAGAGTGTGGGAGGTGGGTAATCTTATCTGCAACGGTTGTGTGTGGTGGGTTCATGTTATCTATCCAATCAAGCTAGAGAAGTCACCTTTGCTGACACTGTAATTATTTGGTTTCATAATGTAAATAATAATAATAATAATAATAATAATAATAATCAGATTAACTTCTGTTCTTCTGCTTTATACCTGTCCTTTGTGGATAACACTGGAAACACATGTTGTACATTATACCCAACCAACCAAACACACTACTGCAACTTATACTGCCATGCCAAAAGTCATGGGATAATGTAGACTGTATGTCAACTTGTCACGTTTCACTTGTGAGATGCTTGATATCTTGTGAGTGGTGTTCAACATTGTTGGCAAGTGTGCTCATGGCAAGGCAACATGAATAGTCAGTGTCACACCATACCTGTCAAGTTTTGGATTTAAAAAAAAGGGAAATTTTCCACCACCCGCTTTGAGCCGTCCCACTAGCCCAGGGGTGTCCAAACTACGGCCCGCAGGCCATTTGCGGCCTGTTTCCTGTTTTGGAGCGGCACGCGAGGTATTTTAGAAATAGAATGAAAGTTGGCCCGCTGTTAAGCAGGTTTATATAATCTGCGCATGAGGGTGCGCATTTCTAGCACAAAAACGGAGCAAAAGAGTCTAAAAGCGGAGAGAGTGCGCATTTCTAGCGCAGAAAAACGGAGCAAAAGAGTCTAAAAGCGGAGAGAGTGCGCATTTCTAGCGCAGAAAAACGGGCCAAATGAGTCTAAAAGCGGAGAGAGTGAGCATTTCTAGCGCAGAAAAACGGGCCAAAGAGTCTAAAAGCGGAGAGAGTGCGCATTTCTAGCGCAGAAAAACGGGCCAAAGAGTCTAAAAGCAGAGAGAGTGAGCATTTCTAGCGCAGAAAAACGGGCCAAAGAGTCTAAAAGCGGAGAGAGTGCGCATTTCTAGCGCAGAAAAATGGGGCAAAAGAGTTTTAAGTGAAATTATGAAAATTATATAAATCATGAAATTAAACATCAATTTGAAAAATCTTAGTTTACACAACACTGTCAAAGATAAAGATAGTTAGTCAAGTAAAATGGTGTGTAAATGAAAGTAATCAGGAAAAATGTATTATTTAAAGTGGTAAATTTCATTATTTGTTTTATTACAGAGTGTGGCCCGTGACTTCAAATATATTTCTCCTTCTGGCCCCCAACAAAAAAAGTTTGGACACCCCTGCTCTAGCCCAACCGAGGTTCAGTATCCCTTACATTTTAAAACTGGTTTAGAAGAAATCTAAAATCTAAAACCACCTGTGAACCTCTTACAAAATACAATAATGTAGTTAGATGATCAGAATCTGATCCTAATTTTGTTGACACTAAAATGCTGAGGACATTCCTACATATGTAATTCTTATATTAAGGCCTAAATGAAAACACTTTTCTAGATATCTACAAGTCTTCACTTTTTTGGCAGGAATGACCTATGTTGTGAAAAAAAAAGACACAGGAATGTTATTTTTTTATGATATAATACCAAAAATTTTGTACTAATACTAAATTTGGAGGATGGCGGGAAGGAGGGGTAAAATATGGTAGTTTACCGGCCAACAAAATGGGAGACTTGACAGGTATGTGTCACACATTCACTTAAAATAAATCATAAAAAGCATTACCACCCACAACTGACAGTGCTATGGATGGTAATGATTGTGACCGGTGGCATCTGGCTAAAATTGTCCATGCGAACAGACAAGCGACTCATATCCACATTCAGTGCAGGAGGCCCTACACATATCCCACAGTTCAGTGCAGGGTTCTTTAGCTTCCATGTGACAGCAAAAGTCATGAGAATCAATTATATTTCTTGTCCCATGGCATGTTAGTGTAGTTTACATGTGTGTGTGTGTCTGCGTGTGTGTGCGCACGTGTGTACCTGAGCCCACCATCTGGGAAGATTTTCTTCCTCGTCCAATCAAAACTCCAGGATTTAAAAACTTGAGAGAATCCGTCTCATCTATCCACTTTTTCAGAGCCTGTCTCAAACACAGTGGAGGAGAAAGAGAAAAATACACACAATGTCAATTATAAAACAGTTTTACATTTTATATACACTAGCAGTTAAACGTTTTAGAACTTTAATCTTTATTTTTGCCATTTAGTACAAATGTTCATATGTTAGTAGGTTCTATTGTAAAAAATCCTGAAAAAATCATATATTGTTTAAAAAACAGAACAATTAATTGGTTAAGAGCTTACAGCTGGTAGGTAGCAATGAAAAATAAAGAAAATTTTGGAATGGATGTTGAAAAAATGTCTGTAGTAAAGCAGTATTGGAACAGATTGTGTTACTGCATTCTTTACTGCAGCATTTACACATTTACACAGAGCACTTTCAAATTTACATCATAACAACTAAAAAAAAGGCCGAAACACAGAGGCAACACCTTTAGCTCTGCTAAACATGATTGGACTAAGTGTCAGTTTTAGCAGTTAAGAGAAGAATTATTGTTAGGTCTGACAGGTGAATTGCAGTGATAATATCAATGCTAAAACGAGAAATGAAAAAAAAAAACATCACTGCTACTGGACAGCTAAGGTTAAGGTTGTAGTGTGTAAACAATTAATTATTGGTTAAATATAACTGTGATAATAAACAATTATATATAATTTAACATTTAACACAAATATACAAAACAAATAAATATAACTATATATTTTTTAAATAATAAAATATAATAATTAGATAAAAATGTATTATTCTGACATCAGCGAGGGCTCTTGTCCGGACAAACAGCACGGTGCGGGTTTGATCGTTATTACGATATTCTTCCTCCAGGATGAACTTTAGCTCCTGTAGTTTAGGGTTCTCCTGCCCCTCTGTGGCCAAATGCAGCAACTGCTCCCTCTGAACTGCAGTAACAACAAACCAAACACACATTAAACAGCATCAAAACAGCACAGACACACTGACCTGAGAACAGATTTCTGTTCAGAGCTGTAACTGACTAGTACTCCTCCCTGTGCTGGATATGAGCATCAGATACATTACATTAGTAACTGATTACAGTGTTACACCATCATAGTAGCAGATACATGTAAAACTTTAATTATAATTTAGTTATAATAAATAATTAACAAATAAATAAATACATAAATAATAATCAGAAAAGATCATTATTTTAAAAATTACCATCGAAGAATGCAGTGAGCGTTCTCTCTGTGCTGTCGTAGCCGGCCTTGCGGACCTGCTCGATGAAGGCCTGCAGATAATCCAGAGCGTCTTTGGTCCGAGCGTCCTCGTTAATGATCAGAGCGTCGTTATATTTCTGATAACACACACACACATCACACATACACATTAAAGCAGCATTACACAACAATTTAAACCACCCTTAAAGAACACATGCATTTCTGGACAAGCTGAGAGATACATAAGCAGCATACTTTACACAGATGGGTTACGAAGTGTTACTTTGTTCTCATAGGGAGAGGGAGTCTCCCCTCTCTCTCACTCTCTCACACTCTCTTTCTCCCCTCTCTCGCACACTCCTCCCTTTTCATCCCTTTCTCCTTCTTTCTCTCTCTCACGCTTTAAAACTATACTTTTACAAGACACCCTCTCTCACTCTCTCTCTCTCTCTCTCACGCTCTAAAACTATACTTTTAAGAGACAACCTCTCTCTCTCTCTCTCTCTCTCTCACACACACACACTCCTAAACTCTACTTTTAACAGACAACCACTCTCTCTCTTTCTTTCTCTCTCTCTCTCTCTTAAACACTCTCTTATACAATATATTTGAGACAACCACTCTCTCTCTCTCTCTCTCTCTCTCTCTCTCTCTCTCTCTCTCTCTTACACACTCCTAAACTCTACTTTTAACAGACAACCCACTCTCTCTCTCTCTCTCTTAAACACACTCTTATACAATATATTTGAGACAACCACTCTCTCTCTCTCTTTTCTCTCTCTCTCTCTCTCTCTCTCTCTCACACTCCTAAACTCTACTTTTAAAAGACAACCACTCTCTCTCTCTCTCTCTCTCTCTCTCTCTCTTAAACAAACTCTTATACGATATATTTGAGTCAACCACTCTCTCTTTCTCACTCCCCTCTCTCTCCCTCTCTTTCTCTCACACACTCTTTCTCTGCTCTCTCGCACACTCCCCCATTTTCATCTCTTTCTTCCTCTTTTTCACGCTCTAAAACTATACTATTACAAGACAACCTCCCTCTCTCCCTCTTTCTCTCTCTCTCTCCAACAGTCTTAAACTCTACTTTTTTTACTTTTAAAAGACAACCACTCTTTCTCTCTCTTTTTCTCACTCTCTAAAGCTATACTTTTGCAAGACAACCTCTCTCTCACTCTGTCTCTCCCTTTCTCTCATGCTCTAAAACTCTACTTTTAACAGACAACCCCTCTCTCACACTGTCTTAACACACACTTTTAAGAGATAACCACTCTCTCTCTCTCTCTCTCTCTCTCTCTCTGTCTTAAACACACTCCTATATGATATATTTGAGACAACCACTCTCTCTTCTTCACTCCCCCCTCTCTCACTCTTTCTTTCTCCCCTCTCTCGCACACTCCCCCCTGTTCATCCCTTTCTCCCTCTTTCTCACACTCTAAAACTATACTATTACAAGACAACCTCCCTCTCTCTCTTTCTTTTTTTTCTCTCTCTCTTCATCACTCTCTCTGTGGAGCTTGAATGAACTCTGGCCTCCCGCAGCTGAACTGTCAGACTAAGAAGCGGACGTGGCTGCTTGCACAAGTGTCCCACCAGGGAGAACACTGCTGATCACGAGCAGCGTGGCAGAGACCCCCACTAGCTGCTTAAGCTAGCTAAAACCCCTGCAGGATTGCAGTGATAAGGAAGACTGAAGGTAAATGCTTTAAAGGCTTTAAAAAAATTAATGCAATTATTTTCACATATCATCATTATTATTAACACTATATATATATATATATATATATATATATATTTTTTTTTTAAATTAAATAAAAAAGTACAAAAAATCGCCCAATTGAATTAAATTCCCTAGAATCTGTCACTACTAACACACCACCACCATAATAGTAATAACAACCCAAATAATAGCTGCTTTGTTTGCAGAGAAACAGATGCAAAAAGACTACAGTCAAAATTTACAGAATTACAAAGTATCCTATATGCTCAGTAGAACTGAAAAAAATTAATACTGCTCATGAAGACATGGGGATGATCATAATGTTATGGCTGGTTGGTGTTTGTGCCTCACCCCAGCGCAGCACTCGAATGTTGCCTGTACGCTTGGCTGCACAAAGACTTTAATACTATTCTTACGCTATTTTTGAACTATTTTTAAACTGCTTTTATACTATTTTTATTGTGCCTTTATACAATTTTGTCAGATTTGTTTCTTTACAATGGTAATCTGTGTGCTTTCAAGAGGTGCAACCTGAGCAACAGTGAACAAACATTAAAGACTTCAATCTTAAAAGTTAAAACCTGTCTTTCCTGCTCCTTCAAAACTACACACGCACACACACGCACACAAACACACACACAAAGACACACAGACACACGTGCTTACTCGCAGGTGCTCAGTGTAGTTGAATAAAGCCCTGCAGACTCTTCTCTCCTGCTCAGGGTCAGTCAGCCGCAGTAGCTTACAGCGCTTCTGAACGTCCACAATCCACTGCTCATACTTCTGACTGCCATAATCACGATTCAGAATGGGTGAGAGAGAATCTGTTACAGAGAGAGAGAGAGAGAGAGAGAGAAAGAGAGAGAGAAATATATAAAGTAAGTAAGTAAGTAAGCTTTATTTATAAAGCACTCTTTACACAGCTTCCATTGCCCAAAGTGCTGTAAAATCATAATGAACTCATAAATACTGTAAATGATGAATTAAGTAAAATAAAAGAATGGATGGACAGAAATAAGTTATCATTAAATTTAAATAAAACAAAAGCAATGATATTTGGTAATGATAAGATTAATTCTGTATTTCAAATAAGCATAGATGGTGCCCAAATTGGAAGTGTAACTGAAAACAATTTTTTAGGAGTAATAATAGACAGTAAATTAACATGGAAAGCCCACATCAGACACATAAAAACAAAAATTTCAAAAAGCCTCTCTATTATGAATAAAGTACAGCAATTCCTCGATTATAAAGCAAAAAAGTTATTGTGGGTATCTGTTTATTATGATTGTTTCCTTTCCTTACCATTGCATGTTTTGTTGTTCTCTTATCACTGTTGGTATGTGCTTTGTATGTTTGTTTTGTTCGTTTTTTTTCTTTGTTACCGTAACTAGTATGGTTGCCCTCTCACCATTGTTGGTATGAGGGCTGCTTGTGTATAGTATTAGAACTTTCTTTACTATCGCTGTTAGTATCTAGGTTAGAGGATTCTAAGTATTTGTAAATTTAATTTTCTCTGTTGTTAAGATTCATCTAATGTAAGTCGATGGGAAGTGGCTATGTAAGCTATGTAAGTTATGTTAATTTTGAAGGAAGGGGTGGGTTTAAATAATTTTCTTCTTCCCACTCCTTTTTGAGTAGCTGTATTGTATATCTTCGGCTCAAAATAAATAAAAAAAGCAAGCAAGCAAGCAAGCAAGGAATACATATGTTTTTTTGCTTTACCAATATAGGCTCTTCTATGTCCCATTGACTTATATGAGGCATCTGAGATATACTATTACAGTGAAAAACACATACACTGCCTGGCCAAAAAAAAGTCGCCACCAAAAAAAAAAGGTCACACTAATATTGAGTTTGACTGTCTTTAGCTTTGATTGGGATTTTGATTTGGCTTGGTTTCAATAAGCTTCTGCAATGTCACAAGATTTATTTCAATCCAGTGTTGCATTCATTTTTCACCAAGATCTGCAGCAGCATTGATGATGGTAGAGTCTGACAGCTGAACAAAGCAGCACTTCTCCATCCAGCACATCCCAAAGATTCTCAATGAGGTTAAGATCGGGACTCTGTGGTGAACTCTCTCAATCCATGTGTGAAAATGATGATCTCATGCTCCCTGAATCACTCTTTCACAATTCCAGCACCATGAATGCTGATATTGTTATCTAGGAATATGCTCATGTCATCTGGGAAGAAAAAAATCCATTGCTGGAATAACCTGGTCTATATTCAGTATATTCAGGCAGTCAGCTGACCTCATTCTTTCAGCACATACTGTTGCTGAACCTAAACCTGACCAACTGCAGCATCAACCCCAGTTAAATAACTTGTTAGCAGCTGAAAGACAAACGTACATGCAGTAATTATCCAATAGGAGGCTCGTACCTATTTGCTTAGTTAAATCCAGGTGGCGACTTTTTTTTGGTTAGGCAGTGTATTTTGGACAGACAAATCAATATACAATTTTTTTCTTTTAGAAGAAATGGACAGTGTAAACTACCACATGCTGCAGAATTAGAAGATATGGGAACAGGACTGGCCTGCTTTCAGTCCTGACCTGTCTCCAGTATAAAATAGAAAAAGCTAAAAGATTAGACAACAAGCACAACAAGTACTGCCCATGCCAAAATGCCTTTCATGTGAGAAGGAATTACAGTTTTAATTAGGTTTTAATTGCTTTATTGTTCCAACTTGGATACATATTGTCTGCAATAAAAAAAAAAAAATCCAAAGTAAGTAATCCAAAGCATGTTCCATACTATCCAAACCTTTTCCGTTATGGGGTTATACGTTTGTGTGTGTGTGTGTGTGTGTTTGTGTGTGTGTGTGTGTTGCGTACCTATGTCATAGATCTTCTTGGCCAGCTGTTCAATGTTACACATGATGTTTCTGATGATCCTGATGAAGGGGTCCGAGATGGGGGATGCAGGTACCTCAAAAAATTCTACACACAATAAATATATTTTAAGTTATTATTTAAGTGCATTATTGAGGTTAATTTATGATTATAAGTGCATTGCTGAGGTAAATTCATGATTAGAATTACCCTGCTGAGGATAAACTTGTAGAAAAAGTGCGTTCATGATTTTGAATTCGTTTGGGTATAGGTTCGGTTTTGGCCCAAAAAATCATTTTGGTGCATCCCCACAGTTCAAAACAGTTTAGGGCTGGTGAACATTACTAGAGACATTTTTTTAAATCCTAAAATCAGCATTATACTAAACACCCTGTTGTGTAAAAGATTTAGATCTAAACTTAGCAGATCTTCTTCACAACTAATGAACACGTGTATAAGCAAATAGTCACCTTTCTCAGGTATGTGTACATATGATCTGAGCTCATCTATGTTCTTGGTAACGGTGGCGATAACTCTGGTGTCCAGGTTGGCACACAGGTGGCAAATGTTCATCTCTGCCTCCTGCTGGTTCTTAAAACTTCCGACACCTACTGATGCTGTAAAACCCACCACCTACAGAGAGAGAGAGAGAGAGAGAGAGAGAGAGGCATTATTAAAATAGAAGATCATACAAAATACATTCTATAGTCCATACAAGAAGGTTCTGTTTGGTAAGCAATATATGTTGTGATTAGTGTAGTGGTCAATTAAAAACTAACCTGAACTCTGTTATAGTGTTCAACCACCAAAAAACAACATATATTTTAAATGTCCACATGTTTATGGACACCCTTTCTAATAAATGTATTCAGCTACTTAAAGTTGCACCCATTGCAGAAGTAGGTTTGTGATCATCCAACATTGCATATTCAATCAATTTTTATTGTTTTTTTAAGGCAGGGTTTTTTTATTCAACTGTTAATTGAATATAGTTCACAAATACACAATTAAACAAACATATACAAATATAATAAAATCCCATAGGGATGATCTTACATTAATTATTAATACATTAATACATTTAAATTTAAATATAAATTATGAAAATTTAGTGTTAAGAAGAAGAAACGTGATTAATAGATTAATAATAGAAAATTTGTATTTTTTTTCTTTCGATTGAAAGCCCTACTTACTATGCTTAACTTCTTTTTAAGAAAGTTGTACAGGACAAGGATAGTTACCTGAGCTAAGTTAGCCATAGCATTAGTTTATTCCCCAAAAGACTGGCTGCCTTTGTCTGTGTGAGATAAATTTACTACAATTGCACTACTGAGGTAAATGTTTGACCAGAGTAGCACTGCTGAGGCAATTTTTGATCAGGTTGATTTGATCATGATTAGAAGTGCACTGCTGTGATAAATTCATGATTATTAGTGCATTACTGAGGTAAATTCATGATTAGAAGTGCACTGCTGAGATAAATTCATGATTGTTAGTGCACTGCTGAGGATAAATTTGTAAAAAAAAAAAAAGGGTGTTCAGGATTCTGTATGTTTTGGTTTGTTTGGGTAAATGTTCGGTTTTGGCCAAACTTTTGATTTTGTTGCATTCCTACAGTTCAGAACAATTTTAGGGCTGGTAAACTATTTTAAATTATAAAGTCAGCATCAGACTAAACAATTTTGATCTAAACTTAGCAGACACATTTGTTTACAACTAATGAACAAATGTGTATAGGAGGCAGGGTCTTTAAGCAGATCCCAGCTGGCAGCTCAATCAGTCCAATACAGTGTATTCCAAAATGGATTAATTAACAGTGCTGGAATATCGCGATACCAAACAGGCTGAACTAAATGGTTCGATAAATTACAGAAAGCTGTTAAATCCCTAATTAATACAGCGCATGTTGTGTTTTAAAGACAATTGTACGGGTCATCAAGCACCATATCAGCACCATATCAGCATAAACCTGCATAGTTTCACCACACCAGCCTTTCATCCTGTGTTTATGAGTGTGTGTGTGTAAAGTGACTGACCTGTGGCAGTGTGTGTGCGCTGCTGGTGAGTTTGGTATCCAGGTAGCGGCTCATGATGTTGTTGTAGGGGTGTTTTCCCGTGGTATTGTGACACTCGTCCAGCAGCAGCAGAGTGAAGACATCCAGAGACGGCAGGTCTTTATTCTGCAGAGCGTTCACCAGGATCTGAGGGGTCAGCACTACCACCTCGTTACGGTCCACCACAGAGCGCAGACACACCCCTACATCTGTATCCCCACACACACCAGTCACTCTGCAAGACACACACACACAATTACACTCATTTAAATACTCAGAAACACAGCTGCTTAAAATGTATTACAATAATTGACTTTCTAATTGGTGTGTCAGCATGTGGAGGTATGAATATGCCTAATTGTGTGTGTGTGTGTGTGTGTGTGTGTGTGTGTGTGTGTGTGTGTGTGTGTGTGTGTGTGGAAATAGCACCTTCTGGGCCATTTAAAAGCATGAATGTGTGTGGGTTGGAGTGGTAGCATATGTGTGTATATAAATGATATGTGTATATAGAATATTTCTCAGCTGCTGTCATTTTATACATATAATATATACATATAATATATACAGCTCTGTAAAAAATGAAGAGACCTCTTCAGTTTCTGAATCAGTTTCTCTGATTTTGCTATTTATAGGTTTATGTTTGAGTAAAATGAACATTGTTGTTTTATTCTATAAACTACGGACATCATTTCTCCCAAATTCCAAATAAACATTTTGTCATTTAGAAAATGAGAAAAAGATGAAGATCTTTCAGACCTCAAATAATGCAAAGAAAGCAAGTTCATATTCATAAAGTTTTAAGAGTTCACAAATCAATATTTGGTGTAATAACCCTGGTGTTTAATTACAGTTTTCATGCATCTTGGCATGTTCTCCTCCACTAGTCTTACACACTGCTTTTGGATAACTTTATGCCACTCCAGGTGCAAAAATTCAAGCAGTTCAGTTTGGTTTGGTTTGGTTTGATGGCTTGTGATCATCTAACTTCCTCTTGATTATATTCCAGAGCTTTTCAATTTGGAAAAATAAAAGAAACTCATAATTTTTAAGTGATTTTTTTTCCAAAGCTGTATGTGTGTGTATGTGTGAGTGTGTGCTCATACCTGACATCAGGGTCTTTGCTGAAGTGATCTATAAAGAGTTTGTACTGCTGTGCGTAAACTTCCACCTTGGTTGCCATAAACACCACCTTTGCCTTTCCAGGAAACTTTTTGAGGTGATGTTCACAGATTGCCAAGGCAACGATAGTCTTTCCACAACCTGAACAAGACAATAATTACCACACTATTAAAAACATGATCATCAAAACATCAACACCATTAGAAACACAAAGGGGCAGAATTTTCAAAAGAGGACAATAAAATAGACTATTTAAGATGGAATATTTTGTTTACATTTCAACGCAGATTTAAGGTCTCTAAATTTGAAGAAATTCCACAGATTGTAACAAATTTGCAAAACACACCAACAAATATATGTTAATATCAGTGTGGTAACACATGTATTACTAACTTACATCTGTGTAACAGTGGCTTGCAAAAGTATTCATACCCCTTGGACCTTTTTTACATTTTGTCACCTTACAACCACAAACTTAAATGCATTTTATTGAGATTTTAAGTAAGAGTCAAATTTTTTTATCAAATAAAAATCTGTATTTGGTAGGTTTGCAGCATAGAATACGTTTTTCCATTCTCGGATGATGGATTAAACAGTGCTCCTTCATATGCTCAAAACTTCAGATATGTTATATAACCTTAACCTGCTTTAAACGTCTCGACAACTTTATCTCTGACCTGTCGGGTGAGTTCTTTGGTCTTTGTGATGCTGTTTGTTCACTAGTGTTCTCTAACAAACCAATGAGGCCTCCACAGAACAGCTGTGTTTATACTGAGACTAAATCACACACAGCTGGACTCCTTTATTTTTAGGGGTTTAGGAGTAAAGGGGCTGAATACTTTTGCACGTCACACTTTTCATTTTATTAAATTTTGAAAATCATGTATTTTTTTGTTAGACTGCACAGTTGTGCGCTACTTTGTGTTGGCCTTTCACTTAAAAATCTCAATAAATACATTAAAATTTGTGACAAAAGGTGAAAAGGTTCAAGGGGTATCAATACTTTTGCAAGGCACTGTATATCACTAAATGATCATGGTATGATCATAAGGCAGGATTCTGTTAATTTAACAGTTAAAGTTACTTCCAAGCTTGACTAGTATGTAGAATGATACCTCCATATAAAATAGGAATTCCATTTAACATTTAGTCTAAATTTATGAATTATATTTTGATGCATATTTATATTATTGGGCAGGAGGGTGGAATTCACAATCGAATTGGTCTGGACTTTTTGTTTAAAAAAACATAAGAACCCCTGCCTGGGTTGCGCATGGTAGACGAATGGCTGTGAAAGATGTGCTGAGGTAAATTTACAGATGTATTAAAGCTATATCTGTTTATTTATTTTATTTTACATTTTACATTTTGGCCTTTTTTTTACCTTTTTATATTATTTCTACTGTCTATGTTAATCTTATTATGATCTTAGTGTTACTTTTAGCTACTTAAATTCTTTAGTCTTCTATTATTTGTTATTTTTTATTATTATAACTATTGATCTTTTTTATTTGACTGCTTCAAATTTAAGCCTGTCCTTTATCCTTTTATTTTGAATTATAATTTTTTTTTAATGAAATCATAATTGTTTGTTTGCCATTGAATTTTAATGTTTTTTTTATGAAGTTTCTTATTTTTGCTTATCCTGATTATTTAATTTTATTTTTCAATGCCATTAAGTTGTAAATGCTTGACTGCATTGAAAATGAATCCTTAATGTATTCCCGAGTGAAAATAAAGGTTGATTGATTTTTGATATCTTATACAATGTAGTATAGCTAATCTTATATCTATGAGGTTTTTTGTCACATTTGTCACCTTGTTTCGTGTGTAGTTTTTGCAGGGTGGGATGTTTGCATTTCAAAAACACACAGACACACACACACACACACACACACACACACACACACACACACACACACACACACACGCACACACACGCACACACACATTACCAGTAGGAGCGCAGATGATGGTGTTCTGTCCGCTGAAGGCGGCCTCGGCCAGTTCTTTCTGATATTCTCTCAGCTTCTTTTCCGCTGACCTCCCCAGACCAGCTGTGATACCTGTAGAGTCATGAACGTGTTAGAGTGCAAACACGAGTGTGAATGAAAACATATCTTTGTGTGTGCATATGTTAATGTGTGTGTGTGTGTGTGTGTACCTGCTCCTTCACTGGGCTGGTCAGAGGAACTGATCTCGTTAATGCTCTTCAGCAGGCCTTCATTACTCTCTCCATCCTCTGTAAACTCAAAACGCACGGTCGACATGGTGTCCATGTTCTCCTCACACTCTTCTGACACACACATCTCCTCACTCTCATCTGGAAGAAACAGAAGACGGGGTGTCTAAATCTGAACATGTGTGTATATAGAGGGTTAGCTACAAAATGTGTTGAATTGAATCACAATATATTAGTTTAATAAAGTTCAATAAAGTATTAGTTATTTGCTCGTCTGCATTTGCAGACATATGAATTTCACTGACATCCCATACTTAATCGATAGAGCAGGGTTCTGCAATAGGCGTCTCGCAGGCCAGATGTGGCCTGCAAGCATGAAACATCTGGCCCGTGACGTTTATTGAACTGTACTGAACAATAATTAAAACAATAAATAAATTAAATGCTTCTCTGGCAAGCTTTTGTTTACATTCCTCCCCTGTCTCTCTGTCACACTAGTTTTCCGCCCGTTCTCATTTTTCCACCTCTTCTAGGGCTCCCCATCTCCATATAAGGGGCCCTGTCCCAATTCACTACTCCGGGGCATTGCTAGTGTAAAAGAATGCGACCCTGACAACACGGGTTCAATCCCATGTAAGGATCAGTGTGTTTATTTTTTTATTTCTTTTTGGGTTTACTGACTTTTAATTCAACTGTTCTGCAATTGGGTTCAACAACCCTCTGGGCTGGAGAGCTACAAATCACTCCATCCCATTACACTTCATTTTTCAAAACATATTTTTTTGTGGCCCGCCACGTAATGGCTCGGAAAATATCTGGACCGCGGCCAAACTTAATTGCCGACCCCTGCAATAGGGGTTTAATATGAAGTATTATCTGTACAGACCAGTCAAGTTCTTCCACACCACACTAGTTCATCCATGGTTTCATGAACCTCGTTTATAAACTGCTGCACAGTAATGTTGGAACATGCTCATATTTTTTTCTGCAAAGTTGGAAGCATGAAATTGTCCAAAATCTCCTGGTATGCTAAGGAATTAAGAGTTCATTTTACTAGAACTCTAGAACATAATCCCCCCTCCACCAAACTTTACACTTCGCACAATGTAGTCAGACAAGTACCGTTCTCTTGGCAACTGCCAAACCCAGACTCATCCATCAGATTGTCAGACGTAGAAGCATATTTCGTCAATCCAAATTCCACCACTCCAGAAGAGTCCAAACCTTCAGAATAGCTCTAAAGTTCAACGGTGGCGAGCTTTAAACAAATGCACATTTGCATAATTTACATTGTGCTTGGTAATGTAAGGTTGGGATTCAGCTGACCTTGCTCTGTCATTTTACCCAGCCTACCACTTTGTGTCTGAGTTGATATATCAAGTCACTTCCACTTTGTTATAATACCACTGACAGTTGACTGTGGAATATTTAGTAGCGAGGAAATTTCACGACTGTACTTGTTTCGTTTCTAAAATAAAAGCATGTCCTTTAACTCACCCAGTATTAGGGCTGCATGATATACTATTTAAGCATCGTCATCGCAATGTGCACATGCACAACAGTCGCATCGCCGGACGTGCGATATCACTTAAGGCGATTAAATCAAACACGTCATGTTGCAATGTTTTGATTCGTGACACAACTAGTAGATACACAGCGCCGTCTCTGTGTCTGTGTGAGTGACAGGCTGCTGCTGCCTGCACAAGAAGTGCGAGGGGGAGGGGGAGCACGAGTAAGCACGAGGTTACTGCATGGCCTCTATCCACATGGTTGGGCATGTGCTTGTAAACGCATGTGTTGAAAGCTGTGCATCTCAGTCCAGCACAGTTGTGTGCAGATATTTCCAGTTACAGCTGAATTCAGGCTTTTAATTCCAGAAAAAACATGCCAAGATGCATGAAAGCTCTGCATCTTTTTGCTATTTCAGCCATTTTCTCTGAAAACGGCGGGGCTGGTAAAGTCATGGACCTGTATTGTTTATTATTGCGATGTGTGTGTCAGGGTGTTAAAAGTGTACCAGGCTCCAGCAGCTGTAGAGCGAGTTTCTGGCTGCAGTTATAGAGAGCAGTCTTCAGCATTTTGAACCACTGTTTATCACAGCGTCTCAGACTCTTCACCAGTCGCTCACTCGCTGCCACACATCCACACTGATCCTCCACCTGATACACACACAAAATAAAATTGATTAAAAACAGATATAACAAATACATACACAGTTATGACAGTTACTTAGCTAACAGAGTGGTTCCTGTGTTTAAAGAACATGAACCAGAACACACACAGTTTTTGTGTGAGTATGTGTGTATGTTTCTCACCGCTCTGATCTCCTCACGCTCTCTGTGTGTGAGGCAGTCGCTCAGGTGGGAGAGCAGCTCTCGGGGCTTCATGTTTTTGGTGATGGACGGCTCAACGCGGTCCAGCAGCGTCCTACAATCCTGCAGGTCTTCCAGCTCAGCAAAATTCCAATCACTGACTGCGGCATGCAGACCTGTGTACTCTAAATACACACACACACACACACACACACATATAAATAAACGGTCCATTCCACAGAATGGGTGCCATTTGTACCTCTTCTAAATTAAACTTAATTATTTCATACATTTAACTATTCAAAACATGTACTGGTTAAACTGTATTTAAAAGTCATTTTGTGTAAACATTTATAGATGCAATTTCCTAGAGGCAGAAATGGCACCGATTCAGCAGAACATGTCATATACAGTAACAAGGGCCAAATTTAGACCCTTAAATAATTTAGTAAAAGTGTTTAATAAAGCAAATCTTGCTATTAACTCTAATGGATTCATCCTTAGGATGAAAAACTCCTGTATTAAATTGTAGCCATGTGATCAGAGACGGTGGATTTACCCGAGGCCAGCAGCGTGTCCAGAAAGGCTTGGAACCAGCCCTCTGCCTCCAGCTGAAACATCTTGTCCAGCAGCATCTGAGCTGCAGACGTCACCGACGCCTTCTCCTCAGAGAGGATTCGCTCCACAGACTCTGGACAGGAAAGAGCGAGAGTTTAGAGTCCTTCAAAATGTGTCCTCTATCCTCTCTATTCCTCTATACCTGACCTGCACTTTGTCCGTTTATTAAAAGCCTCTACTTTTCAGTTATATTTGTTAACCAGTTCATTATAAATATATTTTATACAAGCTAGACTCCATCTAGACAAGGGAAGAGACCACCATAGTACCACCTCTAGCCAGATATTAGTTGAGTGGTTGACCATTCTCAGCATATCAGTATTCCCAGTATGACTGAGGCAAATAACAACATCAAGTAGGAAGCTGTTTGGATCAAAGCTCCAAACAAAGTGGGCTTAGAAGTGTACCTTAGAATTTGTTCCGCTTGTCATGACATATTATACCGCTCTGGAAACAAATAAGAGACCACTTCAGTTTCTGAAGCAGTTTCTCTATTTTTTGCTATTTATAGGAGCAAAATGAACCTTGTTATTTTATTCTATAAACTACGGACAACGTTTCCCCCAAATTCCGTATAAAATTGTCATTTAAAGCATTTATTTGCAGAAAATGAAAAATGGTGCAGAGCTTTCAAACCCTGAAATAATGCAAAGAAAACATGTTCATATTCATAAAGTTTTAAGAGTTCAGAAATCAATATTTGGTGGAAAAACCCTGTTTTTTAATCACAGTTTTCATGCGTTTTGGCATGTTCTCCTCCACCAGTCTTACACACTGCTTTTGGATAACTTTATGCCACTCCTGGTGCAAAAAGTCAATCCATCTTCCTCCTGATTACATTCCAGAGGTTTTTCAATTTGGTAAAATCTGAGAAACTCATTATTTTTAAGTGGTCTCTTATTATTTTCCAGAGCTGTATACATCAGTTTTTTACAAGTGTATACATGTAAAGAAGAAGGTTTAGAAGAGAGTGAGGAATTTGATTCAGCGTTTCATACAAAAGTCCAAACCAATGGACTGTGACTCCTGGGAGATTTTCAGGATAAATACTCAAAGCTATGTTTCACGGTTTAATTTGTAGTTTGTTTCCTCATTCCACTCAGAGCTTGAAAGCTTGTGCGCCCTTGTGAATTTATATTTTTACACTAATGTGCCATAAAACTTTAAAAGATTATTACACAAGACCTTAAAGTAAGTATGGAAAACCAAATCAAACAAATGAAACTTAATAATAAACATGTTAGACTTGCTCATTTAATCACTGAAGAAAATCCAACATTATGTACCTGTGGGAGGTTAAATTATTTACGCTTTAAATCAGAAGGTGAAATCTGAGTCAGGTGTGTGTAGGCAACTTTCTTTATTCAAAGAACAGGAACATTTCAAAGGATGATCCTTGTGTTTGTGGGATTGTGTCATGGCACAAACAAAAGAGAGCCCCAGAATGCTAAAAAACAGACTGAAAAACATTATAAAACCATCTCTAAAGATTCTGGACTATACCAGTCTACAGTCAGACAGACTGTGTACAAATAGGGGATGTTTGAGGACATTGTTAGCCTCCCCAGGAGTGGTCCACCAACAAAGATCACTACAGGAGCTTGGCATGCAATAGTCTACAAGCTCACAAAGGATCCCAGGGTAACTTCAAAGCATCTTACGGCCTTTCTCCCAATGGCTAATATTAATGTTCATGAGTTCACCATCAGGAGAACACTAAACAATGGTGTAAACAGCAGGTTTGCACAGAGAAAGCTGCAGATCTCCACAAAGAACATTGCTGCCAGTTTGCAGTACGCTAAAGCTCACATGGGCAAGCTGAAAAAACAAATGGAGTGAAATTTTTTTTTAGTTAAAAGATGAGACCAAAAAGAATAATTTGAGTTTAAATGAGAAGTGTTATATTTGTAGAAAGGACAACACTGAATTCCAGCATCAAAACCTTATCTCATCTGTGAAACACGGTGGTGTTAGTATCAGGTCTGAGCCTATTTTGCTGCATTTGGTCTGGGAAAGCTTGCCATCGTTGTGGAAACAACAAATTGTAAAGGAAAAAATCTGTACGAAAGTCTGTAAACTAAATCTCACAACAACATGCAGAACTTTGGATTTGATATACCACACAGTGGACCAACACCAGCAGATGACATGGCTCTCCAAACCATCACTGATCATCAGTAAATCAAGGGATCAGAGTCTGGAGGAAAAGTGGAGAGGCTTCTTGAGGTCCAGTGTTAAGTTTCCACAATCAGTGATGGTTTGGAGATCCATCTCATCTGCCCACACTGCCAAAAGTACCAAATGGTCTTATATATATTTTAAAATTTTCTCAGACAATTTTGAGAAATCCCACAAATTTTGTGTTTTCATTGGCTGTAAACCATAATCATCAACAATAAAATAAATACACACTTAAAATAGATTACTCTGTGTGTAATACATCTATATAATATATGAGTTTCACATTTTGAACTGAATTACTGAAATAAAGCATCTTTTCAATTACATTATTATTTTTAAGATGCATTAGTACTACATATCATTGCACATATGCAGTATTTTATTTATGACCCACTTATACACTGCCGTGTAACATTAAGTTAAGAATGAATAAATTAGTAAGTAAGCAAATACATTAATTTATGTATTTAAGGTACGTAAATTTGTTGCCATGATATAGAGGGTTATAGAATACTTTTAACTTCGACTCAAGTCACTTTTTTGATGGAGCACTTGACGTTACTTTTACTCTAAGTGTTTTTTAGCATTTTATACCTCTCTGACTGTCAGCAGTAATGTTTTTATAAGCGAAGACTTTGGAGTGTCCAAAAGTCAGTGTATCACAGCTACAGCTACAGGTGTAAACAACATAGAATTACCAGCCAAGTGCTTCATTCTGCTGCTCTCAAACTCACACTTACCTTCATCCAGGTACTCGCTCAGGAACACTTTGATGTAAGACGGTCGTAAAACCTGGACGATATATTTACTAAAGATCCGCAGGTTCTGTTTCTCCAGCTCGTACATTTTCTCCGCCGGGAGAGCCGGAGTCTCTGGAGCTGCTGAGCACCGCCAGCCAGTACCACTTTATCCTCAACACCCGTACTGCGCCAGGCCCCGCCTCCTGCGCCACGATTGGTCTAATAGTGCGATACTGCTAACAACCTATTGGCTAACAAATTGTACTCAAAGCTTCAGTTAATGGAATGTGATAGCGTTAGCCAATCACAATGTTGAAGGGCAGAGTTTGCCTGAAAACGTGTGGGGAAAAAAGATACAACACGACACTATAGCTCAGAAACGAAAGCAAAAATAAGGAAAAATGAATGAAACGAAAGAGGCCTTTAAATTCAGCCCTGTGTTAATTCAGGGAGTTTCAGACGATAGCTAGCTCTTCATTTACTTAGAAAGGAGAAACAACTGTGGTTTATTATACTAGACTCACATTCAGGTTTAGGGATTAATATGTAAGGATTTTTTCACCGAATGGGGGAGGTGGGGGGGGGGGGGGGGGGGGGGAATTTGCTTGTTGTAACTCTAAAAAGAAACTTATTTTTTTAAATCTTTTTTTCAACTCTAAATCTAATGACACATATATTCAACTATTCAAAACATGGAATAGTTTTGAATAGTTGAAAGTGGTCAATCCCAGGCAGCTTTACTTAATTGTTTTACAAGCCGAAGATGTTTACAAAATAAAAAAAAAACATTTAAAAAGCATGTTTAAAAGCAAGTCCACTAATTCATTTTCCTTCCATTTTCTCTCAAAAAGTGTTTATTTAAAAAAATGGTTAAACACATGCTCAAATAATTGATATTTATGACAAAAAAAATCACTCCAGTTAATGGCCCTCATTTCTGTTACTGGAACTCACTCCTGTTACTGGCACTCATTCCTGTTACTCTTTATGTTATGAACCAGCTGGCATTTCAACGTTGAATCAACGTTTATAAAGCATCGTTGTTTCAACGTCATACATTCAACCTTTCATAAACCATAGCTCACTAAAATGAGAAAATCCTATGGTTAACAAAGTGTTAACAATAAACTTACATCACTGAGGTAAAGTTGAGTATAAAGAAAGTTACCCACCACTACCAATCTGATTCAACACCTGATCTCAAAACACTACAAACAGTAAAACTATTAGAACATGAACATGATGTTAAATTAAAAAGCAGTTACTGCAAATAGAAGTAAAACACTTTTTCTTTCCTCCATCCAAGTGTTTTTAGAAATTATATGGTGATGAAATGTAAAATGCTAATTCAAAAGGCAGAAGGTTGAGCACATTATGTAGATTCAACGTTAAAATTCCAACGTTAGCACTACAATTGATCATTAAATGTTGATTCGACGTTAAAAATTCAACCTTAGCACAACCATTGATCATTAAATGTTGAGTCAACGTTAAAATTTCAACCTTAGCACAACCATTGATCATTAAATGTTGAGTCAACGTTAAAATTTCAACTTTAGCACAACCATTGAACATTAAATGTTGATTCAGCGTTGTTTCAAGTCTTATTTCAATCACATTTCAACATTGAAGGTTGTGTGCCAGCTGGGGAGTAACAGGACTAAAAGTAACAGGAATTTTTAGCATAGAATTAGAAAAAAAAACATGAAAACTAGCTAAATTGTAGTGATTTTCCCAACATTCTTATTTTATATTTAGTCACACAACAATGCAAAAAAAAAATCCCTAAAGGATTTCAATAATGATATTTCATGGTAAATGTTAAACAAATGCTATTTTGTTAGTGTTCTAAGTAGTTTTTGTTATTTGTTTAATTACATATCTTACTGCTATTAGGTCAGTGTACAATATACTATGCTTAATAATAAATTGTATTTTAAAGTTATTTTGTTTAAACATTTATACATTTAATTTCCTGTGAACAAAAATGACACTAATTTGGCAGAATATGCCTTAAAACAATAATTATCTAAACCTTTAAGCTACGCTCAGAGTTTGGTTTGAAGTGAAACTGTGGTTCACTGTGAAGAAAATGACAGATGTGGATTTCTTTTTAGTGTTAGTTAATAATAACCACAATGAAAACATAGCTATTTACTTCACAAACCAATGTGAGCCTACACGTGAGTTCCCAGTTTTGCATTGTTTGTTAGTCACAAAGCCTAGGACGCTGATGACGTAGGCAGAATTTGTTGGTTGCTACGCTATTAAAGACTGTTCTAAATAGAAGAACCCAAGAAATGCTGTCAACAGTTAAAGCAAACATTAGAACGCAACTGAAGTACCTTTCCCTGAGTCATCTTTCAGTGTTTTACATTCACTCGACCTCTGAAAAGCAGAGGAAATACGCCATTTAAAGCTGGGAGCCATTAAAACTTTAAAATGATAATTTGTGAATCATGTGGTCTTTGGACTCTTTAAAAAACTTACCCAATTTGTGTGGGTTGCGTGTAGAGTCAATCACAGATCCTCCCTGGAAAGCGATGACTTTGCAATTTTTAGAATCTCTAGGATTCCCTAGGATTTCTTTCTAGCTATTTCTTTCCTTATATATGTATATGGTACATGCTGATGTGTTGCAGTATTCTTAAATTATTAGGCTTACACTTGTATATGATTTGTGTGGCACACTGGATAACACTACTAACTGCCACACAACACTACATTGGCCCATCCCTGTAGTTGGAATAACCTCGTAAATCACTCTGGATACCAAAAAATGCCATAACTGTAAAACCAAATACAACTATCCCTTTATGATTTCGTATTAAAAACACATTTTAGACCCCAAAACTGATGAAACAGCATCTCAGCAATCAGGAAGTTCAAAACCTGAAAAACTTGATGTTTAAATAACATACTGTAAGGGAGGTTTTAAATGTTCTTACTTCCGGTTCCATTCACCATCACAGTGAACAATTCTGATTCGAATTCCACAACAGCTTAACCATTTAAGAGATTTAGAAACGTTAAGAATTAAGTTTAGAAACATTCAGCCTACAACAAGCTATAATATGGTATACAGTATTATATGTACAGATATCATGAAACACTGGTAAACCTTTCCCAGGAGTCACTGACCTAAAAAGAATTACTCTAAAGGGTATGGACAACTCATCCAGGAGGTCACTAAAGAGCCCAGAACAACATCTAAAGAACTAAGCTAAGGAAATAAGCTAGAATTTGGTATACAGTATTATATCAGTTAGAAAAAAGCAGTGTTATTGAGACAGAAACTGGCTTTTATATATTTTTTTATTTTTTGCATCTGAAACATTTATTTAGCGATTTCTTCATCGGCATAAAAAGGGCAGCAGTAACAACAGCTTTGCCCACTCTCCTGGCGTTAAGGCCAGGCTGACTGCGGCGTTGCGGCGTGCATGTGATTCTTTTTCACATGCTGTTCAAGAGGCATGTTGGTTGTTAAGGATGGGTATAAAGGACAATGGCCACATGTTCCCTGAGTTCAAGACAGACAACACTTTCAGAGGACTAGAATGGAGGCTAGTTTGAACAGTAACAGGGAGTTGGTGGGTGAGTGTGTGTTTGTGTGCACATATGAGGGTGTTCTGTGGCACAGCAGGTCAGCACCAGGTCTGAGGCAGACATTTCTGTCCATTATAATCACAGGAACTATAAATACTAGAATAATAACAATAAAAAAGCTTTAATGTTTTAATTTTTCTTACATTAGCTTCTTTTTTTTAAAACCCTTTTAAAAAACAAGTTCTACATAAGGAAGAAATTATTTAAAAATAATTATTTACAAATAAGACAGAACAGGCTTAATCATAAATCTGTGGACCATCTTAGTTGTACATATCAGGTTTGGCCTCCTCACTCTGTGAATCATTTTCACTCCCAGTGTTGCCTGTTCCACCTGGCTCTCTGCCAGAAACTGATTGGACTATAGGTGGCATAACTGCACCATCCAGTTGGCCCACCCTATTGTCTGTACGAGTCTCTTCTAGCCTTGATTCTGTCCTTTGAGCCTCCTCCTCCTCCTCAGGCAGTATGTCCTCCAGCTCCTGCAGTATGGACTCCAGCAGTCTTGTATCTGAGGGCATGGAAACGTCTCGGCTGAAGTCGTCAGCTCTTCCAGGCTGATCTGGATCAGTGTTGTGCTGCAAGCGGTCAAATGATTCACGGTCCACTATGTCCACAACGCAGTGCTCTAGATTCAGTGCACAGTCCAGAGAGTCAGGTGTGCACTTAGTGGTGGTCACAGGGCTTCTGTTCTCCTCACCAGGCAGTACTCCAGTTCTCTTGACAGGCTGATTTAACGAATCTGTAACACCATCCTGTGAACTGAGTGCAGAATCAGTAACATTCCTCGCAGAACTGTGACCGTCGTTGGTAACACAACGCTGAGCACTGGCTGTGCTCTTGGCACCCTCTGCAACACGCTGGTGCTGCTCAGTAGCACAGTTGCTAGCTTCAGTAGTGGGCTTTGAGCCAGTCATGCTTTGGGTAACCTTGCCTACATCGTGAAAAACATCATCGACATCAGCGTTGCTGTTGCCAACCCTGGTATCATGCTGCTGCTGATCAAGGTGGTGCTCATCAATAGTGGTGGTGCTGCTGCTGGTGACCTTGGTAGCACTGTGCTGATTGTCATTGGTGCTACAGGAAGCTTTGGAAACACATACCTCACTGTCTGCGTTGCTGCTTGTAACATTAGCATCATTGTTCTGATCGTCAGCTGCACTGCTGGAAACCTTGCTAACACGCTCTTGATAGTCAACAGTGTCATTGGTAACCTCTGTAACGCAGTCCTGGTAGTCATTGGTGCGGTCACTGTCACTGTCGATAGTGATGATGGTGGGGGAGTTGCGCTCTCGTGCTCTCCGATTCCTCTTCTTGTGTCTTTTTCTCCTCCACCAGTGTGTCTGCGAGGGTGCGTCGGGGGCTCTGCGCTCAAAAATGATCTCCACGCTTGGGCTGCGGCTTCGCTCACGCGTCCTGCCGCGGTGCTTCTTGGCTGGGCTGCTGCGGTGAGCCACCTGACAGTCCTTGTCCCGGTTCTTGTTGGACTTCTGGCGCTGGGCTGCTCTTTCCAGGTGGCGAGTTTTGTACTTGCGCTTGCCTGAAGGTTTTTCTGGGCAGGGTTGGTCTGGGCGTGAATCTGCACTGCTGCTACTACTACTGCTACTTCTTCTGCCACTGCTGCTGGAGCGACTACCCGTACGAAGGTGTTGCTTGTGCCGCCCGTGCCGATGACGTCCATCACGAGAGCGGCCGTGAGAAGCAGAGTGAACCCGAAGAGGAGATCGACTTCTTTCCTTCTCTTTCCTCCGCCGCTTCCTTGCTTTCCTTTGCTCAGTGCTGTGAACGGACAAATCCCAGTAGGCAGAGGACTGGGATGACTTTTCCTTTGCAGAAACAGAATGAATCCAGTCATGTCCCTCATCGTTCCTCTGGGTGCGAAACCGTTCTCTTGACTGTGGCTGCTCCCAGCTAGGAGTCATAAGAGAGTCAGAGCTATCACTGGCAACTGAAACTGTAGGACTTTGACCTGCTGACTGGTGACTCCACCTCCGTGACTCTTGGTGTTTAGGTTGCTCTTGATGCCTAGAAGCAGAAAATGAGCTCCTGCGGGATTTGCTGCGCCCAGAATGGCGACTCAGCACAGAACTTTCGCTGCTGGACCGTGAGCTACATCTGAAGGCATGCTGTGGAGCGTGATCTTTTCTTCCAGGGCGGGACTGTCTTTCACCTTCTTTCACAGGACTGTCTTTCAACAAGGTCGCATGTTGTGGGCTTACACTGTCAACGTTTAACAGTGGACTGTGCGAGGCAGATGGACAGGGGAAAGAGGAGGGACTAACTGGTGTAAGGTAGGACTCGGGGGAGGGTGGAGCCTGCACCTGGGAAGATGAGGCCTCCGCCTTTGGTACTGTGGCTTCTGCGGTCTCTGTCGCAGCCGCCTTCTGCTCCTCCTCCTCTGAGGAGTCAGAGGAAAGCTGCACAAGCTCTGGAGTGCGCTCAGCCATCGGCTTCACGTACCCCACAATCATACACTCTTCCTCCTCATCCTCAAGAAGCCCAGCTGCTCCACTAGTGCCACCTATGTCGTCTGCCTGAGTGGAGGCACTGTTATGTTCTGCACCCTCTGTCTGCGACTGGCTGGGAGAGGGGAAGAGTGTGGAATAAGAGGGTCCAGGAGTCTCATCATCCCACGCAGACTGGCTAAGTGAACTCTCACCACCTGTTGCCATGGGAACAGGTGGTACACGCTCCTGAGCGGTGTCTTCGGTGATGTCTGCTTCCTCGCTGTCATCATCGTCCTACGGTAAAGGCAGAAACAGTATGGAAATATTACATCAATATTTAAGTTAATATGTATTTACACTTAACAGACATGAAAACATAGTTTAAAATAAAGCCATTTTAAAACTGTAACAAAATAATCTTAATAATGCCCTGCAAATTCTACTCTGCTCATGTCCACAATCTTGCAAAGAATCAGATAACAGATCAAGATTCCCATGCCTACATAGAGCTAAACAATACCCAAGCAGAACAAAAATAAATTTAATTGTCACTCCTATAAATATGTGTCTAAACAATGTACTTTTCATCTGGCACAGCTGGAAAAAAAGACAATATTAGGTTAAAATGCTGCACAGCTTCTGAAGCAGACAGTCTGTGTTCAGTTTTTACTGCTTTTGGTTCTATGGAGTTATAGGGCTTGTTTCCAAGGCAGAGAGATTAACCATTGCAATCAGAACAGTGGGATATGAAATGTTCTGAGTTTAAAAACAACACAAAATTAATCACTTTTTGCCACTAATCTTGCATCTGCACATGTAAACTAGGAGCCTAGGCCAAATTTGCAAGATGTTTGACTGCTGGACAGACCATTATTTATCTAAAAATTATAAAGTATTAATAGGAGACAGTCTAACATACCAGTTGTGTTTTTTTTATATATATATTCTAGGCTATTTAAACATTCTTTTGCAATGTAAATATTAACAGAAGATTCATTTATGCTTTTATGAATTTGACCATGTTTTGATCGAAACATTCATTACACACCTGCAATTTATTTTGCTTGTACAATAAAACAGTGCAGGTTTTTCAAGCAAAATGTATATTTTAGAGTGTTTTTGGGATGCATAATTATTATTTTCTGCACTTTATATTCTGAAATGTTAACTTTCAAAGTAAGCTGATTGGCTAGTTCTCACTCCAAAAGGTCAATGCTGATTTTTAGCAAATATGACATCTGTAGTGTTTGGGCTGAATAAGCTGAGTGTACTAAACAGATAGGTGAGGTGGAGGTTTCTGTGACTAAACAGACAGACTGTCCTCATGAGCAGTCAGACGAGCTCAAACAAAAAGAAAGGGTAAATTTTCCAAGCTGGATTATTCATAGTTAACTGATAACAGGTTAAGGACACTGCACTGGTTATAATATTGCAAAATGTGAATCATGTCTGTTGATTATATTACGACTGCGATCCTGAGTTATGAAACACAGAATACTAGTATGTAACCAAGAATCTGTAAGAACCCATTCAAATTGTTTGAGAATCGATTAAGCGAAGATTAAGTGCATCAACATGTTTTATATGCCTACAGATGATAGATAAATGAACATGTCAGACCTCTGAGATGGCAATGATTGAGGAGCTGGAGCTGCTGTCTTCCTCGTAGCTGGGGGCAGGGCACTCGTAGACAGCCTGCTGGTCGTAGGCTTCGATGGAGAGCGTGGAGCGGGCAAAACTGACCAGCTCATGTAGGAAGTGGTCAGTGCGTGCCAGCAGAAAGGGGCGGAGCTCATCCCGAATAGCAGCATCATCCATGTCGTAGTGCGTGATGCGAGACATGATGATGTGCTGCACAATGCTGACCAGTGAGCCATGGGAACCGTACAGCACAGTCAGCTCCCGCTGGAGCCAAGGCAGCAGCCGCCTCAGACAGGCCGGGTTACGGCGCAGGTGAGTGGCTGAGATGTCCCTCTGCCGGCTGCTGTCCCACCCACCACTGCGCACCCGTACACCTGTCCGGTACAGTGCACGCCGGAATGCTACAACGTCTTGGTCCCTCAGTCGCCGAAGACTATGCTCCTCTACTCGTGACCGTCTGCGCTCCGTCAGGCGGAGCATCATTTGATGGACGCCACTTTCCTGATCCACCTCCCCCACTAAACCTTCGAGTCTCACATTCAGGGACGTGACAGCAGGAGCAGCATTTTGGTTCCTCCGACTTCGTCTCTCCCCGCCTCTCTGCGCTCTGGGCCGGCGAACACGGCCTGATGGCACGCTGCCTTCAGTCTGATCGGCAGGGGGTGGCACTGCAGTCGGTGGGGCATTCACGACAGGTGCCACCACAAACTCCTTGAAGTCATTCTCAGCCTTTACAGAGTGGAAGATGGAGCGGAATGGCTGCTTGCACAGCGGACACTCTGCCTTGTTTTTGGACCATTCATGAATGCAGCGGAAGCAGAAGCGGTGCAGGCAGCGGTCTAGAGAAGCCGCATTGTTGAAGCGGTCCAGGCAGATTGGGCACTTGGAGTCTGGTGACGTCTCAGTCAGCAGCCGCCGAGAGGACTTTGCCCCGGCCTCTTTCTTTCTCATCCGCAGTTTCATCTTTGTGGGCGTCATCCTCTTTAGGGCAACACAAAAAATAAAAGCGCAAAGATTACACACCAAAAAAAATAGCACGGATAGCATAACTAGCTTAATTTAGGATAAAACAAACTTTAGTTTTGGGCCCAGTTTTCTGATTAAACCTAGTTTAAACCTAATCCGAGATCATCCGAGATATACCGTCACAAATATTATTGTGATAAACAATATTATCATTTTAAGACCATTAAATGCCATTGACATATTGATAATAGAACAGAATAACAAAGCAATTAATACAATTAAGACAACAAAATTTAATTGGTCATAGTCTTTCTTGACATACTGCAGTCCACACCGTGTGTATGGAGTCAAAATTCTTCTAATTAATTGAAGCATTGGTCTGTTCACTGTTATGAATGTGAACAAACATACAAACAAATACAATATACACTATCATGGCTAAATATCAAATATTTTTGAGGTCATATTTATGTACTGTCATATAAGTGGATAATGTAATTATGGTAACAGGCTTAGTCTAAGGCCCATTCCCATTTCACCCTTAACCCAGCCCCTCTGTTTTGCATGTGCACGTCTAGGTGTAGAGTGGCCCAACTTTTGTTAGGCTAGAGTGGTGGGTCGAAGTATGGCCCTTCAAGCTGTTTCAATGACTTAATGTTTTATGGACATTTTTTTTCATAACAGTAATATTAACAAAACGCTAGAAGCCACCTTAAATAGTGCAACAGATGACAGAGGCTGCAGCATTTAAGTAACAGAAAAATAAAATAAAAGCTTATAAAATATAATACAAATAAAATATAATTTCAGCTTCCCATCACAGAGGAATCAAGTAGTTAATTTACATCTGTGCCACCTGTCCCTTTTTGAAGGAACACAATGAAGACATTAGCGTTCCACTGCTACAGATATACAGCTCTGGGAAAAAAAATAAGAGAACATTTTTTTGTACCATATTGAAATCCTTTGGAAAATAATCAAGAGGAACATGGATGACCACAGGCCAATAGACAAAGATGAACTGCTTGAATTTTTGCACCAGAAGTGTCAAAGTCCAAAAACAGTTTGTAAGACTGGTGGAAGAGAACATGCCAAGATGCATAAAAACTGTGATTAAAAACCAGGGTTATTCCACCAAATATTGATTTCTGAAAATTGTATATATATGAACTTGTTTTCTTTGCATTATTTGAGGTCTGAAAGTTCTACATCTTTTTTGTTATTTCAGCCATTTCTCATTTTCTGCAAATAAATAATCTAAACGACAATATTTGTATTTATAACCTGGGAGAAATGTTGTCAGTGTTTTATACAATAAAAACAAATGTTCAATGGGATTGAGCCTATGTATAAGACAAAATATGACTACTAATATTTACGTTAGGCAAGTTAAGTCACAGACGTCATATTACAACCAGACTGCAGTATGCAATATTTAGACAATTCACACTCGTTTCTATTCAATTCACATTTCGTTCTTTATAAAATATCTAACTACTAGACTAAATCTCCCAAATATTATTCATTTAAAGTCTCTATCAGGCTTAGATACACAGAAGAAATATAATCTAGTTATATACCACAGAACAAGAAAAACAGGATGGTGATATATAACTTAGCGACTAACTAAGTTAGCAACGATAACTACCACTATTTTCACCTGTTAGATACAAAACTATAACTTATTTTACTTAATATCAATAAACATCTTCAACAAAAACAATCCTGTATTTACCCATCTGCCTATATTACACAGTGTCTTTAAAACATTATTACTGACATAACGTACAATAATACACAAGCTAACAACATAGCGTTATAACATTAGCTCGTAGCTAAAGGTGACAGTAATAAACACTGAACACTGAGTCCTGTTCTATTCTGCTTACTCATCTCTCACTCAGCAGACTAATCAGCGTTTATCACTCTGAGAACACGATTATCTAACTATTATTGGTTATTACTAAAGACCAACACAAACAAAAACAGTCTTACCGAGTCAGCTAGCCGCCATGCTAACACATCCTCCCCTGGAAGTCTGGATTCCTACCGCAATAAAACCCTAAAACCCCGCCGCCCGCGCAGCTCCGCGCCTCCATCACACCGCGCCGGGGCTCTCTGTATCAACACCGGGCCGCATGACGCACAGATGGGCGATAATAATAAAAACACACACGGGTAAAATACACACAGCAAAACTGTGCCAGGCTAAAGCTACACTGCACAACCATCGACCGAACAGGACAGCAGCCCCGCAGCCAAGAGAAACGCCCGCCCGGCAGACAGCGCCCCCAGTGCTGAGTAGGAATCACCTGCAGCACTGGGTCTACATTCACCCGCTAACTAACTTACACGGCTACTTACCTACAGTATATGACATATTCCGCCGAATCGGTGCCATTTATGTCCCCAGTAAATTACATGTATAAATGTTCACATAAAATAACTTTAAAATACATTTTATTATCAAGCATAGTGTACTGTACATTGAGCTAATTGCAAAGGTAAGACATGTGATTAAAACATTAATAGAAACTAATAAGAACACTTAAAAATAGCGTTAGTTCTCACTCTTTAACTATATTTACCATGAAATTTTGCGTGAATCCAAATCACATCTATGCTTTAAAAATAATATTTAAGTTAAAATACACATTTTTGCTCCCCTGGGTTTCACTCATTCCTGTTACCATAAAACAATACCCCATCTGAAACATCTGGAACGTTCTACAAGTTACATCTACAACAGGAAGCTACATCAGTTGGTTCTTCTGAAGACCATGGGAAAAACTAAATTAAGTTTCCTCATTTGTCAATCAGATCATTTTACTTGCTAAGGTTTATTTTTTTGCAGTGAGTAGAGTCTCTGGCATCCTCTCCCAGCTCGTCTAGAGATGCTATCCTCACTTACTTTTATGTTCTTTTATTCTTTTTTACTTTATATCCATTACCATTGTTTGACTATTTCTCATTTTCTGCAAATAAATGCCCTAAATGGCAATGTTTGTATTTGGACTTTGGGAGAAATGTTGTCAGTGGTTTATAGAATATACCCCAATGCTCATTTTACCTAAATATATACCTATAAATAGTTAAATCAGAGAAACTGATCATTTTGAAGTGGTCTCTTATTTTTTCCAGAGCTGTTAACCGAGAAAGTAATTTAACATTTCTTATGAATTCAAGTATGTATAGAAAAGCAGGACTGTGAGTTTATCTAAAATTATAGCTTACCTTTTCTGTGAATGCTTTCGTTAATAAAATTTGTTCTGTTTACCTGAAATAAAGAAACAGAATGTTGTAGTTTGAAGCAGATTGACACTGTCTCATCATGATGCATAAGTTAATTTTTCACACACTGATACCTCGCGCGGCTCTGTAGTACCCGCTCTGTCCGCTGGGTGGTGCTGGTGGCGCGCTCCGCTCTGCCGCTGGTTTCCAGTGTGTCGTTCGGTTGTTTATGGCTTCCTGTGAGAAGCTCAGTAAACATTAGCCTGGCTTGTGTTTTATAAGGAGAACTACTTACAGCTTTACCCTAGTAAGAAAATCAGAGCCGACACAGACATGATTTATGTGAGCCAACGCTGTCTGGACAGGATATATTCCGCTGTAAGTGTTTTTAACGTTAAATTAACTGTATAACCTGCTTAGCTTATCCAGCTAGTTAGCATTAGCTAGCCTCTAGATCAACGCAGGTCGTCCTGTTAACTTCCGAACAGCTGAAACAGCGCAGCTCGGATTTGGTGTTTTATGCGGTTGTTCGGTCTCTGTACATTAATGGTTGGGTCTTTCATCAGTTATATTAGATAAATATAATTTACATGCTTCTCTGATAACCAGGGGCTGCATCCAGCACTACTCAATAATAGAGAGGACACCAAAGTTAGAATTAACTTACCTTACATTAATATGTAAGATAGCTAACCCTTCCTAGTTAAGTTAGCAAGAATGCATTAAAACGCATAGGTTAAATGTCGTTTAGTTACAGTAATAGTGTTAAACATTTTATGTTTAAGGTATTTAACGTAACCCTCTATAGCACAATGTTGCCCTCAGGTAACAAACCATTTGTTTATTACACATGTTCTTTCTTGTCACAAAAGTTGTTAATTTATTGTTTGTTTAATAAACACTAGAACCGTTTTTTATTATGCCGCTAGACCGTGTTTTTTGTATTCTCCCTCCAGTTAACTATTCATTTTAAAAATGAGATTTTTGGAGACGAAAAAAATCTCACAATTGTTTTGGTAATTTTTTTTTCTTTGGGAACTTTTTTTTAGACAATTTGTTAATTTTGATAACAAGCTGATTATTTGAATCACCACTGTCTTATCATGATAATGATAATGATAATGATGCCGAAAGGCAAGAAATGAAATAAATGTTTTAGTAAGCTTACATCAATAATAAGGATTTAGCAAGAATGAATGGGCATTTTAGGGATGCACCGATGCAGGAATTCTGGGCCAATGCTGATATATGATATTTCACATGTATATATCTGCCGATGCCAATGCCAATATACCGTTTATAACTTACGGAGACTTGATACCTCCGTATAACTATATAATATCAAAACTTTTGTTAATTATTAACAACATTTTGGGATATGGACCACACCTCAATTATCCAAGCTCTTCCCCCATATTTCCCAGTTGCTCCTCACTAGGGCTGTCCCTAACGATTATTTTTTAAACGATTATTCTAACGATTATTTTTTTCGATTAGTCGACTAATCTATTCATTGAGAAACATATTTAAATAATTATTATTTTACGTTTTAAAGCAAACGATAAATTACTATATTTATATATAATAACAACAACAACAACACAAGCCTACTAAACCAAACCCCACACTTATAATCACTTACATGTACAGCACGTTGTTTAGATCTATAACGCTAAAAATGGATAAGCTCCCATACACCACAACCGTGTGTTGCACTGTTTTCTGTGACCGCTAGATTTTGTGACCACTGGCAAGTAGTTCTCAGCAGACCGGTGCACTGGCCGATTCGAAACGTGTTCGTTTCTAATGTTTACCCCGACTGGCCAAAACGGTTCAGTTTAGGGCTGAGGGTAAGGTGTAGGTATAGAAAGCTTCCGTTTTGCCAATGAACGCTCATAACCGTGAGCACTGGTCACAAAATTCCGACGGTGACAGAATACGGTGTGACACCGCAGCGCCGACGGCGCTAGCTAAAATAACTTAAGGCAGCTAGCTTAGCTAAACACCTGAACTTATGAATAATGCTACTGTTTCTGGAAACTATATATATAAATATAAACCAAAAATGTATAATTTCTGCCTGTGGCAGGTTTAAAACCTTTGGTAGACAGTCTTAAGTCTTTTTAAGGACACCCGCGGAGACCCTGATGTAAACGGTAACTTACTGTGTGACCCTGTTGACATAGTGCTCCTGGATGTTTGCGCTTCAAGTGCTCCTTTTGCACGTATGGCAGAGGACCACATTGTTGCCCTTTTGCGTGAAATGCTCCCAAACTTTAGATGCCCGCTGGCGTTTTTTTGTAGCTGGAGATTGCTCTCCGGAGTCCATGCTCTCTAGAGCTTAGATTCTCTGCCCGAACCCGACATGACCCGAGGCCCGCCCGTAAATCCGACCCGGGCTCCAGAAAATAGTCCGAGATGTAGGCGTCTGTTTTTTAATTATATTTTTATTAAAAAAAAAAAATAACGAAAATAACGAAAACTGAAAGTGAAACTAAACTAATTTTTTTATAAGCGCTGTTTTCACTACCGCAGTTCTACAGCGGGGGTGTTGTGCCGATTCTGTCCGCGAAGCGGGAGTCAGATTCAGCAGAGAGTCGGATTCGGCACAAACGCGGCGGCACCTCGCGGTCCGCGGTGTCAGTTGTAAGCGCTCGCGCTAGCCGCAAAATACGGCAGAAAACACTGAGGGAGCTGCAGAATTATGAATGGGACTAGAATAGGAGCACGAGGAGATCAAAGAGAACCTTCACCTGTGAGTAGCTCTCACCAGAACACGCAAATCTCTCTCTCTCTCTCTCTCTCTGTCTCTCTCTCTCTCTCTCTCTCTCTCTCTCTCTCTCTCTCTGTCTCTCGCACGTGAACTCCTCCGCGTTTGACCTGCAGAACTGTGTTTAGCTGTTCTTAAAAATCATTTTAATTAAATAATAGTTCTATGCTTCTATGTTACCGTGTTAATTAACATAATTCTGATCATATTTCGCTCATTAAAACAGCCCGAAAACAGCCAGTTGGAATTTTTGGGCCCGATCTAACCTCTAATGCTCTCCACAGGCGCCGCCATGTTTACGACGCGCCGACGCACGTTATGCAAATCGATGTATTTTTGTAATCGATGACGTCGATTATGTCGACGCGTCGCCCCAGCCCTACTCCTCACCTTCGTGACTATCGATCTTGCACGCGCCTCTACCCCATCACCATCCTAATCTTCATGACTTATCGTAGCTACGTGGGGGACCTGGCTTGAGAAGTACCTCAAGCCGTACTGAACTGTGCCCCAAGCTACATAAATTTCAGTTCACGCCCTCCCATGCATCACTCAGGCATGGTCTATTATAGCAAAAAGAACTAAAAATTCTTAAATTAATTAATTTAAAAATAGCATGGCCAGCATCATTTAGTCCTTACATTAAATCTGTCAGCAAGTATTGGTTTGAAATATTGGGCAATGCCATGACAAAAAAAAAAAAAAAAAAACAATTATTGGCCGATACCGATATAATTCTGATATCATCATGCATTCCTAATGGTATGGTGTGCTTTGGTGTAATAAACAAATGATAAACATTGTACCATATAGGGTTAAATAATAATATGCCATTGCAACAAAATAAATATTATTAAGTTTCAAAATCTAAAAATGTTTGTCTATTTTATGAACAATAACTTACCAGGACTTTGATATTGTGTAAAACAACAATAGTGTAAAAAAAAAAAAGTAATGTAACATCAAATATCTACCACAAAACTGAAGTTTAGAATATTTAATGCATGTAAACTGCAAAAACAAACAAAAACAAAAAATAAATGCAGTAAATAAAAATAATTCCAATGTATACAAAATAGAATGCTTTCAAGAATATCACGTTTTTTTTTTATATATTGTGTCAGAATATTTGGTGTTATTTTTTGTGCACAATACAGTATGACACACTCTCTACTCCTGAGAGGGTTAAGGGCCTGGCTCAGGTGCTCAACTGAGCCAGCTTAGTGGACCTGGGCATCAAACTCACCAACCTGTGGTTAATATTTTATGTTCTTTTGCTTCTGTGCAGTTTAAGAAACTCTGTTTCTCCTTCCATCAGATCCTGCTGGCCGTCGTTGTCCTGTCCTGGGGCTTTGTGATCTATGGCACCCGCGTTGCAGCGCAGTGGGAGCTGGAGAAGAGAGTAAAGACGTGAAGAGCAGCACTGCAGAATCAAAACACACAACGTTCCTCACAGAGGAATGAACTGGAACTTGAAACACCATCCAAACTGTTGCTGAAAGTTTGTGCTAATTCTGCTCAGTCAGTGCCTTCATGTTACTTCTTGCATCTCGTTCCTGCAGTGGAAGAGTGGAAGCTCCAGCTGTGACCTACAGTAAATCCAGCATCCTGTATCAAACAAAAATCCTGCCGTGGTTTTTGGAGACATATTTTTGCCATGGAACGCCCTGCATGTACCTCTCTACTTAGATTGGAAAAGTGTTTGAGACCAAATGCTTTCCAAGTCTGTGGCTGAACAGTGTCTTGGGCATTAGGCTGTGCATTCATAAACACTTTGTTTAGTAGTATTAATAATATATGGGAAGAAGCTGTTTCCACTACTGGTTCCATTCATTGCCATTGTGAACAATTGTGGCTTTGTCTATATTTTTATCTATGAGCTCTGTATGAGATATTTTATTTTGTAGGTGTTACATTATTTTAATGAAAATACCTGAATTCTATTTTAATAAAATGCATATTATTTTTCCAACCATTTGGAAAGCAACCATACATGGCTGTTGTGAACCTTTTTGTTTTTGTGACATCCCCAAATCCATCACATGTAGCCAGCATAAATGTAAAGTGTATCCCTGACGTTGAAGCTTTGAAGAGGGTTTTGACCGATCAGAACAGAATTAAATACAGACAGTAAAATCTATAGTGTTAAAATCATAGTGTTAACATGTTTGACTCTCTAGGAGTTATCCTAACAACCCCCAGTGTTAAAGGGTCCTCAGAGTTTGTGTTATTTCTCAATTGTATTTTAATTGTATAATATGGGCTCTTTAATTGGTGGGTGTTATATTTATAACTGCTGCCTTTAATTGTATAATATGAGCTCTTTAATGGGTTGGTGTTATATGTGTAACTGCTGGTTTTAATTGTATAGTATGGGCTCTTTAATGGGTGGCTGTTATATAAATAACTGCTGCCTTAAGTTGTATAATATGGGCTCTTTAATTGGTGGGTATTATATTTTTAACTGCTGCCTTTAATTGTATAATATGAGCTATTTAATGGTGGGTGTTATATCTGTAACTGCTGCCTTTGATTGTATAATACGGGCTTTTTAATGGATGGGTTTTATATCTGTAACTGCTGCCTATAATTGTATAATATGGGCTCTTTAATAGGTGGAGGTTGACTTTTTACTTGGGTTTTCATTGGCTGTAAGCCATAATCAATCAATCAATCTTTATTTTGACTCAGAAGTGCATTGAGGGCAACCCTCCTTTTTAATGTAGCGGAACATTTACAAAAACAGGGATTGACATGATAAAGAAAATAATAACTACATTTCATCATTTTAAATTACAGTAAATAAAAATAGATAAAAAATAAAAATGATAAATAAACATGGCTTTAATTGATAAGAAAGTAAGATAAAAATAAGATAAGATTTATACAACAAAAAAGTTAAGCTAAATTAAGCTAAAACTAACTTAACATAATACAATAAAAAATACAAGTAAATAAATTAACTAAAAACATCAAAAGCAATAATATATATATATAATAATAATAAAAGAAAATAGAAAATCTAAATAAGTTAAAAAGCAATAGATAGTAAAGCAAGAAAATAAATAAAAAAGGAGTATTAAGAGAGTGAAGACGTGAAGAACAGCACTGCAGAATCAAAAAAGACAACTTGTACTCATGTAGGAATGAAATGATCAATAAATAAATTAACTAAAAAAATAAAAGCAATAATATCAAATCAAAATAAGTTAGAAAGCAATAGATAGTAAAATAAGGAAAGAAATAAAAAAGGAAATAAAGAACTAAGAGAAGAACTAAAATAAAAAAAGTAAAAAAAAAAAGTTTAAATGACACCAGTGAGCCGAGTTTTAGAGTGTCCTGTAGTCATCAACAATAAAATAATAATAAAAAAATACATCTAAAAAATATATGAGTTTCACATTTTTAAATAAAATTACTGAAATAAAGTAACTTTTCAATAACATTCAAATGTTTTGAGATGCACCTGTTTATCTACCTGCAATTATTTTAATTGTGCCTGTTTTAACCGCCAGATGTCGCTCTTTGAACCCTTTAAGCTCACAGGGGGAGCTGGAGCTGTGTTTGTGTTGTCCTGCTGAGATGATACTGCTGGAGATGCTGCTGGTGAAATGTCTAACATGAATGTTCTGAGCGGACCACCGAACTTCCAACGATGACCCAGGAAGTGTTTAAGATGAAGACGTGTTTTTTTGCTGGTGGTAATTTATCACACTGATGATGCAGATCATTAGACTGCTGATCTTCACAGCACAGCTTTCTAAGTCTCTTTGATCTCTCTCTCTCTTCTGCTCTCTCTCTTCTGCCTTCTCTCTCTCTCTCTTTCTCTCTGTTATGTTAATGAAATGATTGATTGAAACCTGTGAGGACCCTTTTGTGCTCCACAACGGTGGGCACGCATTTAATTAGCACGCGCACTTCAGACACGGGGCTCCATCCATCCTCTCTCCACAGCCTGATTATTCCCCTAATTACAAACAACAAACACTCATCCCTCTCTCTCTCTCTCTCTCTCTCTCTCTCTCTCTCTCTCTCTCTCTCTCTCTCTCTTTCTCTCCCTCCCTTTCTGTGTCTCTATTGCTCTCATTCTGTCTCCCTTTTCTGTTTTGCTCTTGCTTCCCTCTCTATTTCTTTTCGTTTTGATTTCTCTTTTATTCTCTACATTCTCTTCTCTTTAATTCTTTCTATTTTTATTGCTCTTTTTCTGTATTCTCATTCCTCTCTCTCTGTTAGAGTAAAGGTTGTGCTGCAGGGTTCACTGATGCTGATGGGAGGGCTAATCAGAGTGAGTGTATAAGAGAGAGAGAGAGCGAGAGGATAAATGTGAGTTAAGTGTGCTGTAGATCTATCTATCCACATATAATTCAAACAGTGGTGGGAAATTTTCAATTTTTTATGTGACAAAAAAAAAATTCCCCAAAGAAAAGTATTTAAAAAAATGATACATTTCTTTGATTTTACCAAATTGAAAAGCTCTGGAATATAATCAAGAGGAACATGGGTGATCACAAGCAATCAAACCAAGATGAGCTGCTTGATTTTTTGCACCAGGAGTGGCATAAAGTTATCCAAAAGCAGTGTGTAAGACTGGTGGAGGAGAACATGCCAAGATGCATGAACAGTGATTTAAAAACCAGGGTTATTCCACCAAATATTGATTTCTGATTTCTCTTAAAACGTTATGAATATGAACTTGTTTTCTTTGCATTATTTGAGGTCATTTTTATTTTCTGCAAATAAATGCTCTAAATGACAAGATTTTTATTTGGAATTTGTGAGAAATGTCTGTAGTTTATAGAATAATACAACAATTTTACTCAAACATATACCTATAAATAGCAAAAGAGTTGTTAGAGATGTAATTTTTGTATTGTTGTGTAACTCCAAATCCCATATATGCTTTACATTTTTTAAAATAATAAATCCATAATATTTAAGTTATAATACACATTGTCATTGTGTCCCTGGGTTTCACTCAGCCCTGTTATCGTTACCTGTTAGGAAATTACATCAGCTGGTTCTTCTGAAGATCATGGTAACAACAAAATTTAGTTCCTTTATTAGTTTTTCTGTATATTTGATCTTATTGTAACAATGACTGAGGAGTTCAATCTCAACACTCATTCTTGTTACCTAAATTAATTCTTAGATCTTATTTGTTTTGGGGAAATCACTAGAATGTGCTCAGTGTCCTCATACTTTTAGCATATCCATCATTTAGCTATTTTTCATGTTTTTGCTAATTCTATGCTAAAAAATCATTCCTGTTACTTAAAACATAAAAAGTAACAGGAATCAGTGGCAAGAACAGGAGCGAGTGCCAGTAACAGGAGTGAGTATTGTCCCTAATTTATTGATTTATTAAGGTTAATATTAGCTAGTGTTCGTTTTTGTTCAATTTCGTTTGGTTCATCATTTATCCATTTGTTTAATAAATTGCATGATAATAAATTTTATCAATTGTTCAGGTTTTGGTCTTCTTGAAAAGATAAAAATGGCTTTTCATCTTTTAGAAGAATATAATGTGCATGCATATATAGTGATTTTATTTTTGTCATAAACATCAATTATTTGAACATGCAGTCACCCATTTATTTAAAATAAAGACATTTTGGAGAGAAAATCGTAAGCATGCTTAGAGAATAAGCAAAAATAAGTAAAGCTGCCTGAGGTTGAAAAAATTAGGTTTACAACAAGCAAATGATACTAATTTGCTTGTAAATATACATACACACTACCAGTCAAAAGTTTTAGAACTTTTTTTGCCACCTAAGCTCTTTAGGTCCAGTCCAGACAAAATTTTGCAGTACACTGCCGGGGCCTTTAAGGAAAGAAAAAAATAAGAACTAAAAACTGAACAAAAAGGAATTTCAGCAAATAATAGTCAAAACCTTTCTGTCTGTAGTAAATCAGTATTGAAAGAGATAGTTTTACTTCACTCTCTACTGCAGCATTTAAACATTTACACCCTGCGCATTCACACTTTCATTACTATAACTAGAAAAAGAAATAATACAGAAATTACATTGCATTACATTACATTACATTTGGCAGATGCTTTTGTCAAGAGTGAAATAAAGACAACTCTGTACCTATTAACAGTATAAGGCTTTTATTTAAAGAAATTACAGAGAACCGTGAGTATTGTTTCCTACCACACTTTGGCTGACCCACATGGCAACACCTTTAGCTCAGCTTAACATTGGAGTCTCAGCTTCAGCAGTGAAGAGAAGACAGATGATCTGACAGGAGAAGTGCAGTAATAAAGTCATTGCTAAGATGAGAAAATAAAAAGCCGCTTGTCTGGGCCATAAATCACTTCTTCTTTTGTGTATATTCTTAGAATTCCAGTTTAAAGGGATGCACCAGTGTTTCAGTGGGGATTCTGTGCAATAGAAGTCGGTGTGCAGAGACGCTGAAACGTGCTCTCTGTTGGGTTTCTGTTATAAAGTGTGTAGAGTGAAGAGCTCCTCTGTTGTGTTGCTGGTAGAGGGACGTTAGTGTATGTGTTAATCAGCACTGTGGTGTAGATGCAGCAGATATAGGCTGGGTTGAAAACACTGGACTGCTCCCTGGTCGTAATTAAATTCAGTGTATAGAGTAAAAACATCACAATCACAGAATCAGCTGCAGCCGGCACTTCCTCAGCAGGACACTCTCGCTCTCTGTCCTCCTCTCTCTCTCTCTCCCTCTATCTCTCCCCCTCTTTCTGCTCCAGCTGCTGAGGCTTCTTGAGCTCTGGCTGAGGGTTGTTGTGTTAAACTGAACACCTGAGCTCCTCTTCCTCTTTTTTCTTAAATACATCATCCTCCTGTTTTCTTTCTTTTATCTCTGTTCTCTTCTCCACTCCACTAACGCACTACTTGCTATGGTTATTCAAGGCATAACTATAATTAAGTGCAGATTCATTTACATTTTAACTACAGTATATTTAATTCACTGGACTGTTTCATTGCAGTGATTCATGAGTAAACTATTCTCTATCTGTCTGTCTCTTGTGCTCTGTCTCTCTTTTACAGCCTGATCTGTTCTTCCAGGCTCCAGATCACCTGATCAATATATATCATGATAACGGGTGCTCGCTGGTGGATCGTGTGAATCCTGGTTGAGAATGTGAATACTTTGTTAAAAACAAATTAAAGATAAAAAACCTTTAATTTGCCGGCACTCAGATGGAGCAAAATTGGCCTTGTTAGAGCCGTTTCTTTGTTTTGGTTAAAGTTGTATTTTATAGATGTGGATTTAATACCTAGATAATATTTCATGTGAGTTTTTATTGATTTCATAATTTAATGTGATGCTGTAATCTGATTGGCTACTAACTTCACTATATTAGCGTAATGACACATAAAAGACTCCAGAAGCCTCGAGCCTGGAGCATCACAGTCTTTTGACCGTCATGCAACTGTAATAGGAATGTACAGTCATATGAAAAAGTTTGGGCACCCCTATTAATCTTAATCATTTTTAGTTCTAAATATTTGGGTGTTTGCAACAGCCATTTCAGTTTGATATATCTAATAACTGATGAACACAGTAATATTTCAGGATTGAAATGAGGTTTATTGTACTAACAGAAAATGTGCAATATGCATTAAACCAAAATTTTACTGACTTACTGAAGCACAAAATTGGTTTGGTAACCTCATTGAGCTTTGAACTTCATAGCCAGGTGTATCCAATCATGAGAAAAGGTATTTAAGGTGGCCAATTGCACGCTGTTCTCCTATTTGAATCTCCTCTGAAGAGTGGCATCATGGGCTCATCAAAACAACTTTCAAATGATCTAAAAACAAAGATTGTTCAACATAGTTGTTCAGGGGAAGGATACAAAAAGTTGTCTCAGAGATTTAACCTGTCAGTTTCCACTGTGAGGAACATAGTAAGGAAATGGAAGACCACAGGGACAGTTCTTGTTAAGCCCAGAAGTGGCAGGCCAAGAAAAATATCAGAAAGGCAGAGAAGAAGAATGGTGAGAACAGTCAAGGACAATCCACAGACCACCTCCAAAGAGCTGCAGCATCATCTTGCTGCAGATGGTGTCACTGTGCATCGGTCAACAATACAGCGCACTTTGCACAAGGACAAGCTGTATGGGAGAGTGATGCGAAAGAAACCATTTCTGCAAGCACGCCACAAACAGATGTTTTTTGCTTTTGCATACCTCAGGCGACTCTGTTTGTGGCATGCTTGCAGGAATTCATCTTTTGCGTTGTATTTAATAAGTTCATAGTAAAGATAAAGCAACCAAGAAAAGTTTTGGATTCAAGACCTTTTATTTTTGATACATGTCGTGTGTGAAAAAAAACGTCCAGGTTCAAGGCTAAGGAGAAGCACAATGCACTCACAGGCCTAGATGGAGCTCTCTCCACACATCACTAAAGGGTGATGTTGATCAGCACAAGGTGTCTGTGAGCTGATGTATCAGAACCAAGTCGCTGTGCTTTCCTCCGACTTTACATGAATCAGAGGCGTGTGCTAGTCTTTACCCTTCTGGTGTGTTGGGGCATTACTAGTGACAGGGAGTACTGATGAGTGGGTTGGGTAATTGGCTGAGGAAAATTGGAAAGAAAATGTCCAAGTCAATAGACTCCTCCTTGTCATCACGCAGAATGAGGTGGATTAGTTTCAGAGTATCTAATCATTTTCTCTTCATGATATAAATTTGGAGCATAATATTATTGGCTAATATTTACTTAGCCCTGCTCACTGATGTCACCAGACGTTTTACATGTAACATATATTATATAAAAGATGTAATATGATGTGAATAAAAAGTAGAGACACAAACTAACAGTGCAGATAAGCATGTCTTTAATATAACACTAAAATCTAATTTAAACATAAGCAGATACTGCTAACACTAAAGTTTGGCATTATTGCACCAATGATGTAACAGTGAATAAAGCAGGGAAACAGTAACTTTTTAAAGATGTTCGATACAGTACAATAAATAAATAAATATATAAATACACAGATAGCAACAGGTTAGAAAATACAAATGGAGAAATGGCCAGGAATGTTAGGTTGCTTTGCCACCACAGTCTACTTTTAATGAACGACATTTGTTTGGCAAAATGTTCATTGTGAATGAAACTACTACTACTAATAAAATAAATGATTCAGTGTACACTAGTGTGTTTATTGATACTGTGGATACTTAGTAGTACTTTTTTGTATCAGTGAAAGTGTGTATAGTTTTTATCACGTGACAACAAGTTTTAAAGGAATTGAAAGTGAATTTAAGTTGAGTCTGCATGGTGTGCAGACAGTTATAATTGTGAAGTGTTTTAATTTGGTATGCATCTGCAGTGGGTACAAAACAATACTAAATGTGTGATGCCTTTTAATCCAGGTTGAATCTGCAGTGTGTGTGTAGACAGTAATAATTGTGGAGTGATGATTATTTTAATTCAGTTTGAATATGCAGTGTGTAGACAGTAATAATTGTGGAGTGAGGATTATTTTAATTCAGTTTGAATCTGTAGTGTGTAGACAGTAATAATTGTGGAGTGATTATTATTTTAATTCAGTTTAAATCTGCAGTGTGTAGACAGTAATAATTGTGGAGTGAGGATTTTAATTCAGTTTAAATCTGCATGGTGTTTAGACAGTAATAATTGTGGAGTGATGATTATTTTAATTCAGTTTAAATCTGCAGTGTGTAGACAGTAATAATTGTGGAGTGAGGATTTTTATTCAGTTTAAATCTGCATGGTGTTTAGACAGTAATAATTGTGGAGTGAGGATTATTTTAATTCAGTTTGAATCTGTAGTGTGTAGACAGTAATAATTGTGGAGTGATTATTATTTTAATTCAGTTTAAATCTGCAGTGTGTAGACAGTAATAATTGTGGAGTGAGGATTTTTATTCAGTTTAAATCTGCATGGTGTTTAGACAGTAATAATTGTGGAGTGAGGATTATTTTAATTCAGTTTGAATCTGTAGTGTGTAGACAGTAATAATTGTGGAGTGATTATTATTTTAATTCAGTTTAAATCTGCAGTGTGTAGACAGTAATAATTGTGGAGTGAGGATTTTTATTCAGTTTAAATCTGCATGGTGTTTAGACAGTAATAACTGTGGAGTGATGATTATTTTAATTCAGTTTGAATCTGTAGTGTGTAGACAGTAATAATTGTGGAGTGATGATTATTTTAATTCAGTTTGAATCTGTAGTGTGTAGACAGTAATAATTTTGAAGTGATGATTTTAACACTGTATGAATCTACAGTGTGTTTAGACAGTAATACTGTGTGTGTAGACTATTTTCTCTGTGGTGAAAAACCCTGTTATTAGTAATTCAGCTTGATCAGGGCTAGTTGGGGTCAAACAGCAGGTCGTTGTTGTTGTTATTACAGGTGATAACTCCGGGGATGTTGGAGAAATGTTCTTTTTCTGTGAGGTCTGGTGCCGTCTCTGCTTTCTTCTCCTTACTGACCGGCACTGTCTGCCTCCCTTCCAACCAATACGTCACCATGTCCCCTTTACCCTGAGAGAGAGGGAGAGGCACTTTATTATTTAATAAATAAATGGAAAACATGCAAAAATCTTACAGTTATTTTTGTTATATCACTACAGATATTTGACCCATTTATGATTAACAAGAGTCACAAGAGTTTACGAACTATAAGGCGCATAATACATAAGGTGCACCGGATTATAAACCGCATTTTTGACAATAGTAAGGAACAACGATGTTTCCCTTCTAATTCAGCAGGTCTCGCCACTGGGGGCACCTAAGTAAACAACTGTAGTTCTTAAAAATAAAACAAAAAAACATTTATTTCCAAAGTCAAACGAGCGCTGGATGTTAATCTACACAGATTTGCATCATAACAACAATTTATTTAGGGATGTAAAGCGCTTCAGTTTATTTACAGTAAGCTAGCGGTTTATCCCACACAGCTTGTTTCAACATGGGAAACACATGCAGGCTACAGTCTGATATACTCACCTCTGAAGCTCGAAAGAGCTAGTGCTGTGGTTAGTGGCTAATGCTATTACTGCTCCAGCCTTGGTGCTGGAGAAACTTCACTTTATAATGCTGTACTTCGGCAGAGTAGCTTTACTGCTCCTTACAACCTAACTGGTAGAATTCATACATAAGGAACACCGGATGATAAGATTATAAGGCTCACTGCCTAATTTTTAATTATTCCTAATATATCCTATTTTATCTGCAATTGTTTATGTCATTCCCCAAACCTAAATTGAACTTAATCTTACAGTTAGTTTGAGTGAAAAGTCTCATAAAGCTCCAGCATGTTCATAATGTTGCTGGTATACCGTTTCAGGCCTTAATTTTTCTGTCTGAATGGATGTGCAAAGCAACATTTGCCTTTTATTCTTATTCTGGAGATACATTTTGATTTTCTAAATATGTTTGAATTATTATTTATTTTATTATTTTATGATATTTTACCACAACGCTTCAGTTCCTTAAAGATAAAACCGTATAAAGGTTGTGTTGTCAAAGGTTACTCTCTTAAAGGGGTGGTTGTGAGTGGACAGGAAATAATTGGACACATTTAAGTGACTTTTTTTTTTATTTATGTGTTATTTAACTACATTAAAGGAAAAGAAAACCCCCCACGTTGAAGAAAACTGTATGGTTATTATATTAAATGACAAAAAAAAATTATATTGATATTGACCTATATAAGAGCTTAATCAAATAATTAAACTGCTACAGCTATTATCATTTTTGCAAGACCTTCAGTTCTGCTACTGAAGGCCTATTCAGTAGAAAAATCTATATGTGTCACCTTGACTTGCAGGACCCCTCTGCAGGTGAGCGTGTAGCCCCCGATCTCCTCCAGAAGGTAAAAGGCGCTGGAGCTGCACTGGATCTTTAGTGCTGCATATTGAACACAGCAAAAAAAAAAAAAAAAACTATTAACATTAAATAATAATTTAACACTAAACACTTACTTTTTATTTGATATGTGAAATAGTTACTGAAGCTATGAGGCTATTAGATTCCCTATAAAATAGAAATGATTATGTATTTTATAAGTAATGTGTTGTACCTTCGCTGGTGGACTCCATACGGGAGGCAGTGTTCACAGTATCTCCAAACAGACAGTAACGCGGCATCTTAGTCCCCACAACTCCAGCCACAACAGGTCCTGAGAAACCACACTAAACATTACCCTCACACACTGAGATGAGCTACAGATCACTATTACCCTCACACACTGAAACGAGTTATTGTTTGTATGTGTGTGTGTGTGTGTGTGTGTGTTTGTCCTTGCCTGAGTGTATTCCTGCGCGGATCTGCAGCTGTGTTTGGGGTTTGTGGGGGATTCGGAAGGTTTTGCAGACTGACACCAGATCCAGTGCCATGTTGGAAATCTCAGCCGCATGTAAAATACCGTTCTCCCGTGGCACCCCTGACACCACCATATCTACACACACACGCACACACACACACACACACACACCACACCCATTCACACACAGATATTTTATTAAAAATAAATTCATGCTATTATTGAATTTTAAAATGTAATATATTATTTTCATGAACAAAGCTACAATAACCCTTATAGCCAAAATAAAATTTAGATATTATTAATACCCAGAACAAAAATTATATAGCATAAATATCCAGAATGAAGTTCTAATGTAATGAGGTTTAATATCCAAAATAAAGATCCATATTTTTTGCACTATAAAGTGCACTTAAACCTCTTTTATTTCTCGAAAAATCAGCAGTGCACCTTTTAATTCAGTGCATCTTATGTATGAAGTTTATCAGTAAGTTTGTAAGCAGTAGTAAAGACACTCCACTGAAGTACAGTGTTATACAGGAGTTTCAGTTTAGTTCTCCAGCACAGAGGCTGGAGTAGCATTAGCATTAGCCGCTAACTGCTATTTCCCCATTCAGAGGTGAGTATTATCGGCCTGTAGTCTGCTGCTAACCCCAGCTAGCACTGCTTGAGCAGCATTAGCATTAGCCACTAACCACACTAGATCTTTCGTCGTTCAGAGGGGGGTATTATCAGGCTGTAGCCTGTGCGTTTATCATGATAAAACAAGCTACATGGGACAAACCGCTAGCTAATATAAAAAAAAAGTTGATAAAACATTACAGGCATCTCCGATGGTCTCCACTTTGTACACATCGTGGTTGTCGATGATATCGTCAAAGGTTGTGTAGAGTTTGTTAAGGAAGTCCACCACCTGGTAAGGTGTGCTGGTGCTGGAGAGCTGAGTGAAGCCCACAATATCACTGAAAAAAAAAACAATATCCTCAATCTTCTGTACAGAGTGCAGGGGGATTATCTGTACATTGGTTTGTGTGGTTGTTTACCTGAAGAAGACAGTAGCACTGACATAGCTCTGAGCCTGAGAGGGCTTTCCTTGTCTGAGGTCATCAGCCACCTGCTTGGGCAGCATACCTGGGCGCACACACACACACACACACACACACACACACACACAGTCAGTGCACTGGTGCAAAACCATTTACACAACTAAACGCCAAGTCAAAAACCCATATTCCAGGATGTGTAAGGGTATGTAAGGTGGGTATTGGTGGAGAATGTGGGCTGTGTGCTTTTGAGTATTTACTGTAGAGCAGGCGGTCTGTTTTCTGTTTCTCGTGCATCAAGTCCTGCGTCCGCTCAGCCACCAGGACCTCCAGGTGCTTACTGTACTTCTCCATCTACACACACACATGCAGCATGATATGTATAAAAGCTGATTTTTGTAGTTTGTTGAATATTTGTTATTTATGTATTAAGCCCCATCTGGACGGGATTAATTTCTCAGGGGGACTCTCTGTGAAAAATATTTTACACTTCTACTCAGTGATAAAACTCATGCATCCGGACTACAACTGAAAAAACAGGAGGACCAGTGAGTTTTTTGGGCTTTCTCGGTCACGTGACATCATGTTCAGTAGCTCCTCCATGTCCACTCGCTGTTGTGTTTACATGGATCTCTTTGAAAATGCGTGTCCAAAGTGTAATTATGTTGCGTAGGATTGGACAAATAGCTGTTTTATTAAACCTGAGGTGCCGAAACTCACGGGACTGGACTGGATGTGACTAAAATTACTGGAGGACCACGAGTTTAGGAGGAGAAACAGTAGTAAATTCAGCCTGTAACTTTCTCAAAGAACATCTAAGAAAAACATATATATGGTCGTTACGGACATGAATAAAATCACTGAGGAATCCCCATAAAAGAAAAAAAAAGTATCCTGTCCAGATAGGTCTTTAGTCTCACTGTTTCAGTGTGTGTGTGTGTGTGTGTGTGTGTGTTCACAGCTCACCAGGTTCATCATCATGTCCACAGGACTGACTTTATGAGGGTTGATTCTATGAACAAATTTTCTGATTTGCTCAAAGGTGGGCCGGTGGGTGGGGTTATGAGAACGGCATCTTCGAATCAGCTGAGAGATAATCAAACACAGGAACATGAATAAGCTTCACACCTCAGAGCCCTTTTATCTTTCCTTTGATGAAACTCATCAGTAATATCCATTTCCAAAGCAGTGAGAATCGCATTCGAAATGTGAGACAGAATATATTGCAATACATCCAACAATAAAGGCAGCAGAATGTCCAAATATACTTTTTCTTTTTCAAGTATTTTGCATCCTTTATACAAAAATTGCTCACTCAGCAATAATTCTTCTGTATTACTAGGCCCACAATAGGACCCCACTGACCAAGGAAAACCCATGTTAAAAGCATTAATGTATACACCAACCAAGCTTATCAGTATGGCCACCTCCATTTTTCAAACCCCATTATTAATTTTTCCAATTCCAATGATCATATAAGACATTTTGCAGTTTTGTAATTACAGACTGTAGTTCTTTAGTTTCTGTGAATACTTTATTATTCTGTTTGAGTAAATCTGACAAAGCAGTGATGCTGGAGTTTTATTGTTATTCCCTTTTTTTTATTTAAGGCCAGTAGGAGACCCAATCACTAGTAATGCCCCAACATCAGGAGGGCCACTTCTGATACATGTGAAGTCAGCTACCACTTCTTCTCAAACTGCTGCTGACGTAGCATTGCCGAGCAGCATCTCAGTGCACTCAGAGGAAAGTGCAGCGACTCGGTTCTGATACATCAGCTCACAGACGCCTTGTGCTGAGCGACATCACCCTTCGGAGGGATGTGGGAAGAGAACGCCATCTGCCCACCCAGAGAGAGCAGGGCCAATTGTACTCTCTCAGGCAACCAGCAGTTGAAGGCAAGCTACATGAACGGGATTCGAACCAGGAATCTCCCAGTTGCTGGAGTTTTTAAACATTATGCCAGAATTCCTCCGCAGAGATGTGAAAAACTCATTGTCCGTTATTGCAAACGCTTGATTGTAGTTATAGTTGTTATAACAGTGGCACAGCCAAGTTATTAGGTTTTGTGTGTGTGTGTGTGTGTGTGTGTGTGTACCTCTGCATATTCTACAGGGCAGGGACAGGTGTTGTCTGCTTTCCCAGAAATCAACTCAGGAAGAGGAGGACACCATGCGCACTCTACTGAAGTATCCTCCACCTAATAGCAGATAGACAGACGAAGAGGATGCGGATCATTCTGAGAGCCATTCATTTAGTTTAATTGTTGATATGAATAGTTTTAAATAACACACTTACTGGAACTGGGTCATTCCTTGTGGCGATCTCTAGCAGAATGATGGAGTAACTGTACAGGAGATAGTGAGCTCATCCTCATTATTGTCAGGTATTTATAAAGGCAGCGTTTTTACACTGCCTGGCCATAACAAAAAAAAAAGTCGCCACCTGGATTTAACTAAGTAGATGATGTGGGGATGCTGCAGTTGGTCTGCAGGTCTAGGTTCAGCAACAGTATGTGCTGAAAGAATGAGGTCAGCTGACTACCTGAATATACTGAATATAGACCAGGTTATTCCATCAATGGATTTTTTTCTTCCCTGATGGAAGAAACGCATATTCCAAGATGAACAATATCAGGATTCATGGGGCTGGAATTGTGAAAGAGTGATTCAGAGAATATGAGATCATCATTTTCACTCATAGATAGTTAACCTCATTGAGAATCTTTGGGATGTGCTGGATGGAGAAGTGCTGCTTTGTGCAGCGATCAGACTCTACCATCATCAATGCTGCAAGATCTTGATAAAAAATAATGCAACACTGATTGAAATAAATCTTGTGACATTGCAGAAGCTTATCAAAAGAATGCCAAAGTGAATGTGTGCTGCAATCAAAGCTAAAGGCGGTCCAACCAAATATTAGAGTGGGTGACCTTTTTATTGGTGGCGACTAATTTTTTTTTCAGCCAGGCAGTGTATGTAGACATTGAAAAAATACTAAAATTACACAACTGTTGCTGTGTTTTTAGCATTTAAAAGTTTTTTTTTTTGTAATTTTGTAATATTTCAAATATATATATTATTTTATTTAAGATCATGTTGGAATAAACCCTGTAATATTGCTGATATGCTGAACATCAACTGTGGATTTTTAAACACTTTTTACCCAGTGACTTGGTTTTATCTGAATATCACTAACAATCTGGCAACCCTGATGGCTCGCTGTCCGCTACGTTTGTTCGGCTGTCTGTTGCTTAGTAGCGACACTCATTATGCATTTTGGGACACATTAAGCTTTTGTAGTAAACAGCAATGGGAGTTTATAGTGCCCTCAAAATCAGGTTCGGATTTCACCTTACGATTCAGACACTCAAAGAAAAATGGCCGACATTCTCAATAGTGCCCGAACTAGTAAATAAAGCGCCATTTCTGTCACAGCCTGTGTTTTTTTTGTTCAAGATAAATGGTTACTTTAGTAATATGCATCTAGGAATATTTAATGTCTGCGGTCATTTTTGTTGTGCTAACATAGGCAGCAGACTGAAGGAAGTCTGATGTGATTTTGAGGCTCAAAATAGAGTGTCATCCCATCATACACTTAACGACATTCACTCTGACTGTCATCTGTGACTGTACCAGAGTTTGCAGACTAGAGACAAGTAGCACAGACTCACCACAAGTGGAAAACTGTGTTAAACTTGGGCTAAAATTTGTGTGGTGTACTCCAGCTATAGGCGTTAAAACTACAGTAATTATTGCACATTTCTACCCAAATTATATTCACACTTGTATTAATTTGACTGTGTTTTTGTGTACCTGAAGACATCCCCTGCTAGAGTGGGCTCTGTATTCCCGTTCTGGGCCTCAGGTGGAGTGTAAACCTCGTTCAGTCTGAGTTGATATGTAGTGAGGGGTTCAGCACAGTCCTCTCTTCGATACACCCTAAGACAAAAATCTGAAACACACACACATACACACTTAAACCACAGCAAAACTGAGAAGATAATTGTTGTTTATTACTTTCATTTACTTATATAATTTATTAGTGCCTGTTAAATATCTAATTTTGCTAAAACAAGCTGACATTTAAGGCAAGGTAATGGATTATACACCCAAAATCTGTTTGCGTTCATTGAATGTTTACATATTAGCATTATGTGAGAATTGGTATCTTTGCTCCTGGGGAACAGTTTGTGTAATTCAGTTGGGAAACAGTTGGGAGGTGTAATTCACTTTCAGTCCACTGCTGTAAATACATATCATGTTTTGTAATCCCGGCCCATTTTGGACAGTTCTACATTGACATTGATCGACAAGCTGGGAGATACAGAGGCAGCATCTAAAGTGAGAGATGCATGTGGACAGAAGCAGTAGGGTACCATATTTTTTGGACTATAAGGCGCGCCAAATTATGAGGCACACTATCAATAAACGTCTATTTTCTGGTCTAATGTCATACACCAGATTGTAAGGGGCATGAATCAGCACTAGTAAGGATGCCTTAATTGAAGTGAACAATGGAGTCACTATATTTCCCTTCTAATGGGGAAGCTGGGGGGGGGGGTGTCTAAGCAAACGAAATCTGTTAGTCATGCAGTAACAGTGTTACACTGAATTAAACTGTACCTGTGATTTTGCAAACCCAGCGGTCATCGATGACACAGTTGGTTGATTTGAGGCGTCCGTGGCAGATTTTGTACTGGTGAAGGTAGGACATTCCTCGAGCTATATCTGTAGCAAATGAAAACCTACCAACAACAAACACCAACACACAGCTTTTATAATCTGATTTTGAGAGCAACACATTGATGCCATGTATTTTAGTACTCTGTTGTCACTTAGGAACACTATAACCTTAATTAAAAAAACTCGTAGGGACTACTGCTTTATTGTCATGTCCACTGTAAATGATTATATTTAGAAACGAACTGGTGAGCATGATTCTATAAGTTCATTTGGCTCTCTGGATTCTAGTAGACATGATAACATAAACAAAGCACTGGTGATTATACTATACTGTGTATATATGCTTATTTTATATGTATTTGTTTATTGTACATTTATTATTTTTTTGTTACACTCTTAGATATATCTTTACATCTTTACAGTGTGTGTGAGAGATTTTCATATTACAAAAATATACTGATACTAGTTTGGAACTGTGATGGTTATGTATGAATACCTGAAGCCCCAGTTCAGTGGGATTTCATCATTCAGTAGCACATCGTTCAGGCTGCCTTTAGGACAGTATTCAGTCACAATGGCAACGTTGGGGATCTCCACACAGCCGCCAAAGAACTTACACAGGTTTGGATGGTCCAGCTCTCTGTAAAAATGACCACCACAATGACCATGAATCTGTCAGAACAATCTGAGTACAAGCTATTTAGACCAAAGTGTGAGATCTGATTCCATACCGGACTTGTTTTACTTCTTGACGGATGGTTTTGGAGAGAGAGAAGGACTTTGTCTTGATCTTCTTGATGGCAACAGTTCGTCCGTCACTGAAAAGGTGAGAAACAAGAGGGTTTAAATCTCTCTCTTCAGTGTTTTGTTAAGGTCAAGTGGGCTGCAGGCACTGAAGGATGTTGTTTATAATTGTATTTCTAATTTTTCCCATTTTCACCTCAATTTAGCAAAGTCAATTACCCAACCCACTCATTAGGACTCGGTTCCGATACATCAGCTCACAGATGCCCTATGCTCACAGAGAGTGCCATCTACCCACCCGGAGGGAGCAAGGCCAATTGTGCAGACATCCCAATTTGCAAAATTTTTTTCAGGGAGAAATTAAAGTCAGAACTTAGCTCAACATGCCTTTTGCAATCATTTAGTTCCCGTATGGCAATGCCAAAATCACTATTACAATCTGTACAGCGGGCAAGACTTTCATTGTTTTTTACTTTTATCAGACATGGATATACTTTAGAGTAGTCAGAAGGGAAATTAGTTTTCGTGGGAGCCATGATGCTCCTGAACGCATCCCATCCAGGAGGAGGAAAAAAAAATACTGCCCGCCCACATAAAAACTGATTGGTTGACTCCCAGACTCTTTGTAGAGAACAGGCCAATAAGAACCCTCTCTGTTTTGAATGTGCTTCATGAATATGCACACGAGAGGAGCGCCTTTCTCTACCTCTACTTCTCTTTCACACATGCGATTGGGAAAAATGTGTCACCTGCTTGCACGTGTTCACTTTTTAACCACTCGTTCTAGATTCCAGGTGAGTTTTTCTGAATTACAGGCATCAGGGAGCCGTTATTGATATGCGCTAGACTTCCGCAACTTCTAGGAGACTTGGGACATCTGTGTGTTTGTGTGTGTTTGTGCTCACTAGATGCCGGTGTGTGTGTAGAGCTGTTTGCGGGAGGTGGGCATGCCGGTGCAGGAGCTGAGGGCCGTCACACAGCTGGCGTTGGAGTCACTGTTGGCTGCTGGAACACTGATTATACTGCCCATAGCTGCCCTTGCAATGTAATCTGTAGAAATAGATAGACAGTGTATGCTGTACACTGTATTATATTAACAGCATGTGACTTTAAAGGGTACATATTAAATATCATTTTTAAACAAGTTATAATACACCAATAGGCTATTCTGCCCAAAACAGGTTCATCAAGTTTTTTGCACAAAATCATTCTTACATAAGGAGATTTCACCAGTTCTATTCTTGCCAGTTTTTGTCAATTAAAAAAAAAGCCATTTAAGCTTGTGTTAAATATATTTCTATAGAAGCACAAAACTTTGTAATTCACATAAAACGGATAGATGTTTTTTTTTTCATGCAGAGAGTGCTTATAATGGCAGTTGAGTTTTGCATCATTTGTCACCTTTAATGCCATGTTTTTATGTTTTTACAGCAACCTAATGACATTTTAGCCTTAAAAAATGTATAAAAACACACGAAAATACAAACGCTTACCTTGTTTGATCTGGCTGACGTCTATAATCCAGCTCTCATCCCACAGCAGCTTCTGTTTCTGATACCTGAACCACTACAGAGTGAGGAGCATCAGCAGACACATCATTCTGATTACCATTAGTTTACATTTAGTCTTGTGCATAAGTGAGTTCAAATGATATATAATAAATTTGCCAGCGTTAAATCAAAACTGGTATTATTAAATGAACACAGTGAGTGTTACATTTTGACACACAATTTGTTAATTTAACACTAACACTATTTTCTGTGTACATTTTGTAAATATCTGACATTTGTCTTCGCATTTTAATCATTAAATATAACAGATTGAAAACATATTCCATACATATGCCACCTTTAAAGTTTTCTTTTTACAACATGGTTAATTCAGCCAATAAACAGTAAGTTTGCATTAGAATGTGCAGAATATGCATCTGTGACTTATTTACATCTTTTGAGCATTTAATTAAACAGTGATAAAATCAACTCTACTCACCACACTAAATAATAAATATACTGTATTTTTATACACTGTGCTTGTCATTATATTTTACTCACCATAGCAGTGACGAAGAAGCTGATGATGATGGTGGTCACGGTGAGGCCGATGGCGGCGCGGACTGAAGGACTGAGAGGACAGTCACCGCAGTCCGCCGGACACTTAAAACAATTCTCCTCTGCCTCACACACGCCGTCCCCACACACTATAAACACAAAACACCGCTTTTTATTAGTATTTACATGCTTCACATTGTTTAAATGTAAGATTCTCTTGCTTTTTGTAGTGATAAAAATAAGGTATTACATTACATTCTCCTGCCACAAGTGGGCATAAGAGTGCTTCCCACACCCCATAATATGCTTTATTCACCTACGTCACCAAGGGTTCCTCTGGTCCTTAAAAAGTCTTAAAATGTCTTCATCTGGGAGAAAACTAAGGGCAGCTGAGAGCTAGTTAACATTATCGAGGATAGAACTGAGGTAAGCGACGAGCAAGCTAACGTTATTAGGGAGAGAAGTGAGGTTAGCGACGAGCCGGCTAACGTTTGCAGCAAGCTAGATTACTGGAAGTATGTCTTAACTAAAACTATAATGAATAACAAATAATTTTAGGTTGCATTTTACAACTGTGGTTCTGGAACGGTTCAGTTAGAGACCCCCTTTGTGCATGATAAATACCACTGGGGTCTTTCACCCTACCCGGGGTACAAACCAAAATCTGCACACTTTATTAGTTTGTTTTTGTGCGTTTTTATGTAATCAGTTAATAATAAATGGACAGTGATAATTATTATAGTGAAGATACTTTAATGGTTTTCAGTATTAGTTTTATAAACATCATCACAACAATTTAATTTATCATTTTCTCTTAAAAAAAAAAAAAACTATTGACCTCTGGTTATTGGTTTCTCTTGTTAGGAGTTTTGTTGTTTTGCAGTTACGTACATAATTTTCTAATTATTGGCTTAGGACAGGCTTTTTATTTTGAGTTTATTGATAATTTATAATGGAGACTGCTTTAAGTGTTCTTTATTCTTTGTTGCTTCCTACGTGCAATTCAGTGTGTTGTTTAACGTAATGCAACTTACATATGCTATGTTGGCTCTGATCTGCATCACAAGAGAACAACATTTAAAGGAAAAAAGATAACAAATGGGAAACATTGAGTTTTGATTTCTGAAACTATGAAATTAAGAAATAATTATTAAGAAATGATGACTACATTTTTGGGTCTTAAAAGTTCTTAAAAAGCATTAAATTTGACTTTTAAAATGGAGTAAGAGTCTTTGGACCATTTTATCCGCTACAACTGAGCACTCTTGCCGCTTTTAGACTCTTTGGACCATTTTATCCGCTACACCTGAGCACTCTCACTGCTTTTAGACGCTTTGGACCATTTTATCAGCTACATCTGAGCACTCTCGCCGCTTTTAGATGCTTTGGACCATTTTATCCGCTACAACTGCGCACTCTTGACGCGTTTAGACTCTTTGGACCATTTTATCCGCTACAACTGAGCACTCTCGCCGCTTTTAGACTCTTTGGACCATTTTATCCACTACAACTGCGCACTCTCGCCACTTTTAGACTCTTTGGACCATTTTATCCGCTACAACTGCGCACTCTTGACGCTTTTAGACTCTTTGGACCATTTTATCCGCTACAACTGAGCACTCTCGCCGCTTTTAGACTCTTTGGACCATTTTATCCACTACAACTGCGCACTCTCGCCACTTTTAGACTCTTTGGACCATTTTATCCGCTACAACTGCGCACTCTTGACGCTTTTAGACTCTTTGGACCATTTTATCCGCTACAACTGAGCACTCTCGCCGCTTTTAGACTCTTTGGAATATTTTATCCGCTACAACTGAGCACTCTCGCCGCTTTTAGACTCTTTGGACCATTTTATCCGCTACAACTGCGCACTCTCGCCACTTTTAGACTCTTTGGACCATTTTATCCGCTACAACTGAGCACTCTCGCCGCTTTTAGACTCTTTGGACCATTTTATCCGCTACACCTGAGCACTCTCACCGCTTTTAGACGCTTTGGACCATTTTATCAGCTACATCTGAGCACTCTCGCCGCTTTTAGACGCTTTGGACCATTTTATCAGCTACATCTGAGCACTCTCGCCGCTTTTAGATGCTTTGGACCATTTTATCAGCTACATCTGAGCACTCTTGACGCATTTAGACTCTTTGGACCATTTTATCCGCTACAACTGCGCACTCTTGCCGCTTTTAGACTCTGTGGACCATTTTATCCGCTACACCTGAGCACTCTCACCGCTTTTAGACGCTTTGGACCATTTTATCAGCTACATCTGAGCACTCTCGCCGCTTTTAGACGCTTTGGACCATTTTATCAGCTACATCTGAGCACTCTTGACGCGTTTAGACTCTTTGGACCATTTTATCCGCTACAACTGCGCACTCTTGACGCGTTTAGACTCTTTGGACCAATTTATCCGCTACATCTGAGCACTCTCGCCGCTTTTAGACTCTTTGGACCATTTTATCAGCTACATCTGAGCACTCTTGACGCTTTTAGACTCTTTGGACCAATTTATCCGCTACAACTGCGCACTCTTGACGTGTTTAGACTCTTTGGACCATTTTATCCGCTACAACTGAGCACTCTCGCCGCTTTTAGACTCTTTGGACCATTTTATCCGCTACATCTGAGCACTCTCGCCACTTTTAGACTCTTTGGACCATTTTATCCGCTACAACTGAGCACTCTCGCCACTTTTAGACTCTTTGGACCATTTTATCCGCTACATCTGAGCACTCTCGCCGCTTTTAGACTCTTTGGACCATTTTATCCGCTACAACTGAGCACTCTCGCCACTTTTAGACGCTTTGGACCATTTTATCCGCTACAACTGAGCACTCTCGCCGCTTTTAGACTCTTTGGACCATTTTATCCGCTACAACTGAGCACTCTCGCCACTTTTAGACTCTTTGGACCATTTTATCCGCTACAACTGAGCACTCTCGCCGCTTTTAGACTCTTTGGACCATTTTATCCGCTACACCTGAGCACTCTCACCGCTTTTAGACGCTTTGGACCATTTTATCAGCTACATCTGAGCACTCTCGCCGCTTTTAGACGCTTTGGACCATTTTATCAGCTACATCTGAGCACTCTCGCCGCTTTTAGACTCTTTGGACCATTTTATCCGCTACAACTGAGCACTCTTGCCGCTTTTAGACTCTTTGGCCCGTTTTATCCGCTACAACTGCGCACTCTTGCCGCTTTTAGACTCTTTGGACCATTTTATCCGCTACACCTGAGCACTCTCACCGCTTTTAGACGCTTTGGACCATTTTATCAGCTACATCTGAGCACTCTCGCCGCTTTTAGACGCTTTGGACCATTTTATCAGCTACATCTGAGCACTCTTGACGCGTTTAGACTCTTTGGACCATTTTATCCGCTACAACTGCGCACTCTTGACGCGTTTAGACTCTTTGGACCAATTTATCCGCTACATCTGAGCACTCTCGCCGCTTTTAGACTCTTTGGACCATTTTATCAGCTACATCTGAGCACTCTTGACGCTTTTAGACTCTTTGGACCAATTTATCCGCTACAACTGCGCACTCTTGGCGTGTTTAGACTCTTTGGACCATTTTATCCGCTACAACTGAGCACTCTCGCCGCTTTTAGACTCTTTGGACCATTTTATCCGCTACATCTGAGCACTCTCACTGCTTTTAGACTCTTTGGACCATTTTATCCGCTACAACTGAGCACTCTCGCCGCTTTTAGACTCTTTGGACCATTTTATCTGCTACAACTGAGCACTCTCGCCACTTTTAGACGCCTTGGACCATTTTATCCGCTACAACTGCGCACTCTTGACGCTTTTAGACTCTTTGGACCAATTTATCCGCTACAACTGAGCACTCTCGCCGCTTTTAGACTCTTTGGACCATTTTATCCGCTACATCTGAGCACTCTCGCCGCTTTTAGACTCTTTGGACCATTTTATCCGCTACAACTGAGCACTCTCGCCACTTTTAGACTCTTTGGACCATTTTATCCGCTACAACTGAGCACTCTTGCCGCTTTTAGACTCTTTGGCCCGTTTTATGCGCTACAACCAGTGAAGGGAATAACGGCATTACTAACGGCGAGTATGGGAGCGAGTAACACAAAAGTAACACAATAGTTACTTTTACTGGTAACTAGTTACCTTTATAGTGGAGTAACTCAGTTACTAACTCAGTTACTTTTTTGGAGAAGTAACTAGTAACTATAACTAATTACTTTTTCAAAGTAATGTGCCCAACACTGGCTACAACTGCGCACTCTCGCCGCGCTTAGACTCTTTGGCTTGTTTTCTGCACTACAACTGAGCACTCTCGACGATTTTAGACTCTTTGGCTTGTTTTCTGCACTACAACTGAGCACTCTCGTTGCGTTTAGACTCTTTGGCCAGCTTTCATTTTATTTCTAAATATACCTCGCGGGCCATTCCAAAAAAGGAAACTACACGGGCCGTAGTTTGGACACCCCTGACCTAGGGAGTCATCGCATATTACAGGCATATTACTTCCTTGGCTTGGACATTCACCGGATTTATAGCCAAATTAGCATACTGGAGACTATTTTAATTGCACAGTTTCCCCAATAAAAAATAGTTTTGCGCAAAAATAATTAAATTACTTACATATATCATCATTACATTACATTATAAGTTTTAATAAACTCCTTTCTGGTGAGATATTTTAATGACAGTACTTAATGAAGCTGAAAGATGTTTTACTCTTTAACCCACCTAATAATACCGTAATTAATATCGTAAATGAAGGGTTTTGCAGATAAATGTTTGGGTGTTTGAGTGTTTTAGTGTTTGGGAAAGTACTTATAGCAGGCAGGACGGTGCTTTTAGCCTCCAGAGCCACCTGCATGTTCCCCACCCGGATGTGTGCGATTAGAGATGTCAAACCCTCATGGAACAGGACCACCTACACACACACACACACACACACACAGGAATTAATTAGTAAGGATTGATTTGATAAACAGCCATTTAGGAAGGGTAAATGTATTCTTCTGTTATGTTATTTTGTGTGTGTGTGTGTGTGTGTGCGTGTGTGTGCTGGGCACCTTGGCAGTCCAGTTGGTTTGTGTCATTTTGCCAGATGTAGAGATGGTGTGTGTGAAAATTCGACCGTCGTCTGGAATCCAGGGTCCACAAATTCTCTCCTCTGCAGCTTTCTACACACAAAGACACACACACACAGAGAGAGAGAGAGAGAGAGAGAGAGAGAGAGAGAGAGAAAGAGAGAGAGAGTCGGTGGAAGTAGTGGAATTACTTCAGTAGTATTACTTTAGTAGTATTATTAGTAATATTAGCATATATAAATAAAAAAATCTCCTCCTGGATCTGTTGAGAAATTCCTCTTCATTTTAGGTGTTTCTGGTTAATCGGGTGTTCAGTGTAATACACTATCTTTTTCTATCTGGATTTAGGGCATGTCTGTGTGTCTTTGCTATCGTAACGACAGGAAGAGTATGCCTTGCACAGCTTTAATGGCGCAGCTCTTCTGTGTTTCTCAGCAGAGGAAACTGACCTCCTCGTTCATGTTGTGAAGGTGCGTGAGCAGATTATTTATGATAATATATGATAATGTTAATTTATTGTGTATTCTGTTTATTGTTGATGTAAATGTTGAGTATGCAGCACATCCTTGTGTGTGTAACGAGCGGGGATACACGGCAAAATAGCAATACACCAGAAATTATCCTAAACACACCTCATTTTCAGACTGCCATGCCCATTGGGGTAGATATATATTTGTAAGCTCCATTGCTATTTTTACAGTGCACAGGCATACAAATAGACTTTTGGCATTACAGCATGCCCTGTGCAGGGTGTAGATATGGCCCTATGTGTCTAAGTGTGTATGTTACCATATAGCCCATAGGGCAGGAGTGTATGTTAGCGTGGTGAATGCAGCAGTTTTCTCCATTCGCATCTTTCCAGTTATTCGGACACTCGTGTTCCTCGCAGAATCTTCGAGCCTCTGCCGGGTCTGTAATGGCTCTGTAGGACAAACAAACAACCAATCAAAACAGAGCAGTCAAAAGAGAGAGAGACCGAGAGTGTGTGAAAAAGAGAGAGAGATAGAGAGAGAGAGAGTGTGAGAGAGTAACCTGTGTATAAAGATGTTTTTGTCTATGGCCCACTGATAGAACTCATCTCTGACTGTAACGGAATAAATCACGTTAAAATCCTCTCCACTCAGAACCTTCTCTGGAGGACGCAAAACCCAGGCCATCTCCAAACCTGCACACACACACACACACACACGCACAGATTTTGTGTTAGACAAAGAGAAATATAAACATAAAACACATTGTTTTTGTAATTATTTCATTAATTTAATTTAAAGAGAAAATGTATCCTACATGAATCCTCCTTATGTAAATTTAAGTGCCACTTTAGCTACCCCTGAGTTCCCGCTAAGCAACAAATGACTCAATAATCAATAAGCAATAATCAGTTCATTGAACACATCCAGGTTCATACTGAACTTTATCACTTCATCACACTTATGGGGTCACCACAGTGTAGAGAGTGATAGTTAAAACCAGATCTAGAGATCTATCAAAGAGCTAAGAAACACAAATAAATGGAGAAAACAAAATACAAAATACAATAATCCAAAACAAATAGCAGAAAGTTTAAATAACGCTCAGTATGCAACAGACGTAGTTGGCAATACTTTGCAAAGGCTTAAACAAACAGGACACATGAGCAGCTGCATTCTGGGAATTGTAGTAGGATTTTACAAAGACATAAGTAGAATAAAGAAGCATGACAAATGAACAAACTTCTAAAGTCCATTTTGCATTCACATTCACATGTAGCTCTCCCCATTCACACTAAAGTTATAAAAAGTGTTTCAATCTGAACTGCTTTTTAACGAGGCATAACACAAGAAAGCTTGTAAAAAAATAATAACCTTTCTCCCCTATCACTGGTGATGCCCCAACACCAGGAGGGTGAAAACTAGCACATGCCTCCTCCGATACATGTGAAGTCAACCACCGCCTCTTTTCGTACTGCTGCTGGTGTAGCTTTGCCAAGTAGCATCGCAGCGCAGAGGAAAGAGCCATCTACCCACCCAGAGAGAGCATGGCCAAGTCTGCTTTCTCAGAGTCCGGCTGCTGAGGCAAAAAGCATGGCCGAGATTCAAATCTAACTAATGTATATTCCTTCTACTTAGAAAAATAAATGTCTGTTACAAAGTAATTGACTGTCAGTGTAAACATGCAGTACTTCAATGTGTTCTTTTTAAATTGCCTTGGCTGTTAAGCAGTACGTCCACTAGAGGGCAGATCAGGCTTCAGCCTCGAAAGCTTCAAAAGCCTCTGACCGCAACAAACATGGCAACAATGAAGGAGGTGAAAAAAGGGGAAAAAGATGTAGCAATGAAAATGATTGTAAATGGAATAAAAATGAGTTAAAACTACATTTTCTGCCAGGGTTCTTTGAATTGTTCATTGAGCTACACTGCCCCCTTGATTTCAAGTGGTATTGCTACATGTCATATGTATCTTTAAGTTTTCAGAGTATGAGCACAAAAACTAACAAAATGAACAAAGTAGTAGCGACATATTCATTTTTATGAATTGCACATAAACAAGCCTTTAAAGGCACAGCATCATAAACTCTGGAGTGTAGAAAATGATTTGTAGAAAATAATCATTACACGCAAAACCCCCCCAAAAAAAACAGATGTGATAAGCAGACCGCAAGGAAAAATAATTAAACCTTTTTTAATATTCGCCCTTTAACCCTCCTATTATACTCAAATTTAATAAAACCCTTTATTCTTTGGATCAATATGATCCCAGCTATTTAAACCTATAATGATTATTATATTATTAGAATTACATTTTTATTCAAATTAAACATGTTTAATTACAACAGTTCTGGCATTATTATAATGTTATATTAGTATTTTTTTAAGTATTATTAGTATTGTGTTGTGAAGATAGAGCCTAAAGTGAAGGAACATTTACAGAATGATTATACAAGTGAATGTCGTATTGACCTTACGTAATGACATTAACAAAGTAACTGCTGCTTATTTAATGTGATTTAGAACACTTTTTTAAACATGTTTTTTTTCCCCGTTTAGATAGGTTTTAATAGAAAAAAATGTCAATATGAAATATCAAATATTACACACAGGCTTCCAGTGCAATGGAAAATCTATTAAATTTATTAAAGCTATGAAATATATCAATTAATTTGATTTATGTGCATTTATTGTAGATTTTTACAGACATAAAAATGCATTCTTACATTTTTTTTTGTCCTATTAGTTGAGATAATTTAGGTCTGAAAGTGTTAACTAATAATACTAAAAATAATCTTTTTACTACCACACAAATGTGTGTACAGACATTGAAATTGAAACATTTAAAACATTTTATTTTGACATATTGTCATCCCCACATTAAGAAAAGACAATAAATAAAAATCACAACACTAATGTCAAACAATTTTTTAGAGACTTTAAACATTGAATTGAGGTCAAATTGACCCCAAAGACAAAAGGAGGGTTAATGATGATCCTGCATGAGTTTAAATGTAAAGGAATAAACTGCACCTCCACAGTCGATCATATTCAGCTCGTCTGGCTTCTCCAGGGGCCAGCAGTCGTACTCGCTGTTGTCCAGGTCGTGCCATCCAACCACCCCTCCAATTAACAGCAGCTGAGGGAAGTGGGTGAGAAAGAAATAAATACATAAAGAAAAAATAAATCTGTCTACTTTATCCAGTCTTGTTTTTCATCTCTGCAGACTGAAGCTTATCCTGGGTCTCTAAACTCACTTTTTAAAACATAAAAAAAAATAAAAAAAATAAAATTGCATAAACAATAATCCTTATCACAAGAGATACAAAAAGAAAAATCAAATCTTATTCCTACCAGGTAAGCATGTCCATAGTGTACAGAAGAGGTCATATTTGGTGCAGGTTAGGGATGAGGGTTAGAGCTGTCTGTTAATCTGATGAACAGGGGATCAAAAAAAGGTCCAATGCTGACAAAGAGGAGAGGATATGAGCCTGTACTCCTCTCCCTGCACTGTGATTGGACAGTATGGGTAAAGTGCCTGTGAATATAAACTACTGACCAATCTCAGAGCATATGGACCTGTCTGAATACAGATGGGGGAAAGAATTATGCCTATATTGTAATAAACAGATCATTAAGATGGGAATAAGATGGGAATTATAATTATGTTTTTTTAATCAATAAAAGTGGCATTATTATTATTATTATTATTATTATTATTATTATTATTATTATTATTATTATTAGTCACCTTGGGTTTTGCAATTGTGAAACGATATGATGTCGCCATCTAGCGGTAATAATATTAATTACATTTTAAACGCAGCTGTGCGTTTTGTTGCACGACGCTGTTCAAGAGCTGTTGTCCATCAGAATATACAGTGAACCAACCAATGAACAAGTTTATAACATTACAGTACTCACCACTGTATGATTGAGTTTGTTGGTCTTCACTAGCTGCAAGAAGAGAATTTCATTGGCTATTTTTTATTCATAAATCACTTTCTGGCGATTTGCATCTTATATCTCTTCTCTGATACCAGCACCAGCATCGTTTTATTTTTATTTATTTATTTATCTAATTCGTTTTCCATTATGTTTTTTCCCTCTGTTCTTAGTTAGTTTCTCATTTCATTATTTCTTATCATTCTTATCATTTTACTTTACTTTAACTATTATTATCTTTTTCTTCATTTTATATTTTATAATTTTTTTATTTTTTATGTGTTCATTTTTTTTATTAATTTTCTATTTTTTTCTTTTTACGAATATATTTTATTCATCTATATTAAATATCTGTTTATTTTTATTTCTACGTTCTTATTTAATATGTTTAATCCATTTCAAACTGTAAATGCTCAGCGACTTATAAATGAGGTACACCCCCCAATGTATTTCTGAGAGAAAATAAAGATAAATTGATTGGATAATTGATTATAAACCAATTTAACAGTAACTTAGCCCCGCTCTCTGAACTGGAGAAACAGTAGTACCAGAGCCATTAAGGCAAAGTAATAGCTAATGTTTACAAATTTAATGTAATTTGGAACACTTTGTAATCATGTTTTTTTTTTATGTTTTTCATGTTTAGGTCAATATGAAATCTAAAATATTACACACGTTTCCAATGCAATGGAAATAAAAGAAGCTTTTACATATTTTAATTGTAATTATGTTTTTTACCAATAAAAGTGGCATCATTATTATAATAATAATAATAATAATAATAATAATAATAATTATTATTATTATTATTATTATTATTATTATTATTATTATTATTATTATTATTATTATTATTATTATTAGTCACCTTGGGTTTTGCCATTGTGAAACGATATAACGATATGATGTCGCCATCTAGCGGTAATAAGATTAATTACGTTTTAAACGCAGCTGTGCGTTTTGTTGCACGACACTGTTTAAGAGCTGTTGTCCATCAGAATATACAGTGAACCAGCCAATGAACAAGTGTATAACATTACAGTACTCACCACTGTATGACTGAGTTGGTTGGTCTTCACTAGCTGCAAGAATCTCATTGGCTATTTTTTATTTATAAATCACTTTCTGGCAATTTGCATCTTATATCTCTTCTCTGACGTTTTATTTTTATTTATTTATTTATCTAATTCGTTTTCCATTATGTTTTCTCCTTCTGTTTTTAGTTAGTTTCTAATCTAATCTAATCTAATCTAATCTAATCTAATCTAATCATGATTTTTTTTTATTTTTTCATGTTTAGGTCAATATGAAATCTAAAATATTACACACGTTTCCAATGCAATGGAAATAAAAGAAGCTATTAAATATTTTAGCTAATTGGAATTATGTTTATTTATTGTAGATGTTATAGTAGAATAATAGAGTCTGCTTTTCTGAGCATTACAGACAAAAAAACAACATTCTTACATGTTTCCATCACTTGAGATAATTCAGATCTAAAAGGGTTAACTAATAATTTCCTCTCTGTTAATAATGCCTGATGTACATTTTAGGCACGATTCATACACGCAATATTAACTAAACTAATAATATGACAATTTTTACTTATATTAATAAATACTGCGTGTTTAACCCACAGTTCTAAAATTAATGTTATATGTGTAATTACGTTTTAAACTAAACTCAAAAAAACATATTAAAGGCAAATATGTTTAAATTAGATATTTATTTATATATAACAAAACCAACAAACGTTCTATTGTGACAGATTAGATAAACCAGCATGAACCAGCAGATGGCGCCACGAAATCAATTTCTTGGTGAAGGAGGACAGGACGAGGAGGATTGGTAGAAAATAGTAGAAGATTTTGGGGTTTCTGGACGCAGCCAGAATCTCTAGAGAGGAGAAAACACACTTCACAATCGAGTTTCTCCGCCACGAGAGAAACGCGCTCCTCAATGAGTCTAAAATGAATGGGTTGATATGGAACAAAGAAGCAAAATCATGGTTTGTAAATGTTTAATAAATGTTATACTGAGCTATGTACTCATGACATTAACACAGAACATATCAAATGTGTCAGCACCGAAGACATAATTTTAAAACTTTTTTTTTTTTGCCTTTTAACCGTTGCACACTTTTTATTGCGTATTTTCTTGTTCTTTTTGGACTAATCTTTGAAGAGAAGGTTAAGTAAGCAAATTCCTCTCAAAGACCAATATATTTTTTATATATTTTTGATGACCCTTTATTTGACCACAAGGACAGAATTCTAATAAACTTCATTAGATTTTTAGGTAAATATTATATACACAAAATGTAATTTGTGAAAAAAACACTAATTTAAAGCATATGTGTATTCTGACCTATTTAATTATATAAGAAAGAAAAATAGAAGAAAAGAAGAAAATAGAAATCTGTCTACTTTATTCAATCTCAATCTTTTTCATCACTGCCTGCTTACGTCCAGATTAATACTTAGCCTGGGTCACTTTTAATGGATTTAAAAAAATAAAATGCATATATTATGTATACACCTTGGTAAATAAAAATATATATAAAAATAGCAACTTTTCTTTTTTTTAACTATTTGTTTATTTTAGTATAATATGATATTATTGGATATATGAATCATTAAATTTGGTCTATAGCTATTTCTGTTTAATTTGTTGGATTGTATCAAGTACAAAATTATTAATTCATCACTCTCTTGGGGTTTATAGTTAACTAACTGGGGTAATACTAATGTTTTAACGCTTGAGCGCCTCTGGTGGTGAACCCCTGAACTGCACTGCTGAGCTCCTGTCGGATCAGATGAGAGTTATAGCCGGGCATGGTTCACACACTGTTCACATAGCGAACAAAATGATGAAGGTGCTAATAAGCGTAACACAGCGTCCATTCCGCAGATTAACGATATCAGACTGAGCTTCAGGTAGGGGCTAAAAATCTTTTTATCTCCTTTTAGACTTTGCTCGTTTGGTGGCCAAACTACAGCTAACCTGACTAGCTTTAGCTTCGTCTGCTGACCGGTTTAGACCCTTTAAAGGTGGTTAGCGGTTAGCGGTTAGCGCTTTCAGCTAGTCTAGTTTACGTGTGTTATCCTGAACTAGTGCAGGTTTGACAACAAAGGTAGACTAGCTAGGTTAGCTTAGTTAGCTAACGTTAGCTGGTTCTCGGCAGTGAATGTAACAGTTAAATTGTCTAACTAGCTACATTTAAATGTGGCGTTTACCTCAAGAATGAGCGTATTTAGCTCATTTATCCCGCTAGTTGTGCCTAATTGATCTGTTTCGTGCTGTCTAACTGAAACTTGCAGATTCAGAAGAGAGGAAGGATAACCAGAGAGTTAGCTAAGCTAGTTGCTAGTCGCTAACTTGCTAGCTAGATAACTAACAGTTAACTACATCTAGCGTCTGTTAACAAGGATTTACAAGGTTATAATTAGCTGACTAACTAGGGTATTTAGTTAGTCAGCTTTTCAATTCGGAAAAATCAAAGAAACTCATCATTTGTGAGTGGTCGCTTATTTCCCCCCCCCCCACCAGAGCTGTATATACACATACACAAATATTAGTGCATCACTGATTGGTGGAAACTTCACACTAGACCTCAGCTGCTTGGATTGTGTGTGTCTCCTCTCTTTCTCCAGACTCTGCTCACGTGATTTCCAAAAGAAATGTAAAATTTACTGATGGTCAGTGATGGTTTTGGTCCACTGTGTTCTATGAAGTGCAAAGTCAGTGCAGTGTTTGCCCTGTAAATCTTACAGCACTTCATGCTTCCCTCTGCTGATAACTTTTATGGAGATGCGGATTTCATTTTCCAGCAGGACTTGGCACACTGCCCACAGTGCCAAAAGTACCAATTGGTCGTATATAATATTCTTATTTTCTGAGACACTGATTTTTGGGTTTTCATTGGCTGTAATATTCTTTGGGATGTGCTGGAGAACACTTTGCACAGTGTTCCAAATTTCCCACCATCAGTACAAGACAATTTATGCAACTGGACAGAAATAAATGCTTTGACGTTGCAGAAGCATGTGGAAATAATGCCACGGCGAATGTATACTGTAATCAAAGCTAAAGGCTGTCCAACCAAACATTAGAGTGATAAATGAGTACACCCCAACATATACTGCTGCTTAAAATGTCTAAAATTGGAATCAGCTGCACCACATTTGCTGCAGATAATTAGAACTTGGTTCCAGATGGCTCTGGAGGAGCCTGTCTAATTGAAACCTCTGTTATTTAGTTTGGGTTGCACTTGGCAATAGCTATGTGTTGGATTAAGGGAGGCAAACCTGTCCACATTGGTTGGTGAGGCTGCAGGTTTTCTTCTAGCCAAGCAGTAGCACAAGTGATCAGTTGTTTAAAAATTGTGAAATCAGGTGTTTTTTACCCCTGTATTAAAACCTGCAGAGCTCCATCACTGCAAAAAACATGATGTTGGACATGATGACTCCAGCCTGCACTAGAGCATCTGCTGATTGTTGCTTAAGCAGCAGAATTCTCTTTCTAGAAGGGGTGTTCTGTATACATTTAGACAGAAAATGTTCATTAAAAGAAGAAACCTAGGCATCAGCAGAGGTTTTGTAATTTATTTGTATAAGAAAGAAAACTACAGTGTAGGAATTCTTTTGGTTGTTCTCTTTTAGGCACCTGGTGGTTGGGTGCGGCAGTGGTCACTTCAGCGATGGGGAAGTATTTCTTCAACGAGACGGACATCAGGAGCGCATGGGAGAATGTTCTCACTGCCTTCTGGCAGAGATACCCCAACCCTTACAGGTACCTTTTGCCATTTGAATTACACAGTGTATCAAGACTATTTTCAGTAGTAAATAATAAAAAAGATGAGGTTATGAGTTTAAGCACTGTCATCTCTTGGCTGCAGAGCTAAAGCCTATTTTTTATTCCTACAATTTTGCAGTACGTCATGGAAATAAGTGTGGCCTCTGACTCTGCCTGCTGCTCATTCCCCAACACAAATTCCACCATGAGGTTGCCAGGTTTAAAAACACAATAGAGGAGCAGCAAAATTGGAAGCAAGCTATGGAAGCTACCAAGCACACTGTAGCTGCTACACAGTCTTGGTAGAAGTCATTTAACTCATCTTGCACATTCGTGTAAGTTTAGTGCCCTTATCTTGGCAACCCGAGTGAGCTTGGCCTCTGTGGAGGGATGAACTAGGCTGATGATTCTCTTGGGTGTTTTGAAATTGGACTGCTGTTACCATTCACTCTCACCTCACTCTCATTTCCTACTGGTTAATCCTTTAGCCTGAAACCACAGGCCTGTACAAAAGCCAATCACTATTCATTTTTATAATTTCTCAGAAATAATTGATTAAAATAGTGAGTGTTTTGGAAGATGGAAAAAATGGAAACAAATTGGATCAATGAAAAAATCAAGTTTCCAAAACTGAAATTCAAAAAAGGGTTGGTAGGTGGCGCTCTCTGTCCAGTTTCACACAAGCAGTTTTAGGCCAGTAGCATTGAGTGCCGGTGGAGTAAAACAGCGTAATTGTGCTTTGTAGACAGTGACTGTTTAGAAAAGGGTCTGATAATTGACTGTTTCTTTGTGTCTGTATGCACATTACAATTCAGAAAAGATTATTTTTAATATTTTAATAAAATATCACATTCAGTTTAGGCCAGTATTAGGTACAGTTGTACTCCTGCACATGCATGCCTGTAGTGTAGGTATAAACAAATAGCCCACATATTAGTAAAACCAACTATTGACTTTCAGATACAATTTAATGGTAATTCAGAGTAGGGGTGGGTGATATGGCCCTAAAATTATAGCACTATATTTCATGGTATTTTCGTGATGATGATGATGATACTCTTGGCAATATGACAAAACACTGAATAAACAAAAATATTTCAAGAATACACTACTGCAACAAAATGGAAATTAAAGTTTATTATTGCATATCATATGAAATGGCACATCCCTAACTGAGCTGATTCTGGACAGATAATCTTTCTCTAGTAGACATATAATGGGAAATGAGAACAGTGTGAATTTTTTTTTTTGTTAAAAACAGAAAAAATAAATAAATAAAAAAACTAGTACCCTCATGTAATAATTAGGGATGGGAGATATGGCACAATATTTCAGGGTAAAAGTTTTATTTATTTATTTATCTATTTATCTATTTATTTATTTATTTATTTATTTATTTATTGCTTATGATACAATATGACACCCCTAATTTAGAGGTATATCTAACTACATAGTTATTCCAAGGTACATAAGATATCTGCTTTTTTTCCATCAATTCCTATTAATTTTAAACTGAAGTATACAGTAAAGGCCCCCTTTTAAAATTTCCACTCTGTTAAAGGTTCATGGAAGGCCTTTATCTTGTGCATCTCACAAAGTACAAAACAATGTAGATATTCAAAATTTAGTACTGAAAAAAAGACACACTAATTGGATAAAAAAGTACTGGGTCACCTGCTAATCAATTGTTTCTTCTAAAATCAAGGGCTTTAATTTTTTTATTTTTTTATTAACACTCTTTGTAAGTGTCCAGGCAAGGCTTTCTACTAGATTTTACTGCAGTATTTACACACTTAAGCACAGTACATTCACACTTTTGTCATAGTAGTTCTAAGTATAAGCCTTTTCTTCAAAGAAATTAGAGATGAAGTCAAAGAGCTGTGAATACCATTTCCTACACCTTCAGAAGACCCTTAAAAACTGGAGAAAAATAATGTCTGACTCAGTTTAACGCTTGACTAAGTCTCAGTTTCAGCAGTGAACAGAAGCACTAGAGGTCTGACAGGTGAAGTGCAGTGATGTCAATGCTAAAATGAGAAATTGAGAAAAAAAAACAGCTTTGTCTGTGCTATAGAAATATATTTATTTTAACAGTAAATCCATGCATTTAAAACATTTTCACTGTTAATTTAAACCTGGCCTTTTTCATCAATACTGTTTCTTACAGATAAAAAGTTTTTTTCTTAACAGAGAATTACTGGCAACCCTGGCATAGATATTTTTCTCATATATCTTTTTTTTATATTTAAAAAAGTTTTGTAATCAAGCAGATCTTTCTATCTTTTACTGTCTCTTTCTTTTTCTCCTAGTACTCATGTTCTGACGGAGGATGTGGTTTTTCGGGAGGTGACTCCGGATAACTGTCTCCTGTCTCGCCGCCTCCTCACAAAGACCAATCGGCTGCCTCGGTGGGCGGAGCGCATCTTCCCTGGCAACCTGGCACGTTCAGTTTACATCGTGGAGGACTCCATAGTCGATCCCAACAACCGACGCCTCACTACTTTGACCTGGAACCTGAACCATTCAACTTTAATGGTAACACAGATAAGCATTAATTCCATGCTTGAGTTTAATACTAAATCTGAATCCAGATGTTACTTGGAAGTAGGGTTGCAACGGTATGAGATTTTCACGGTATGATAACCGTCTCAGAAAATACCGCGGTATCACGGTTATCACGGTATCACAGTTTGTTACATATATTATTAAACTGACCCTTAAAGAAATTACAACAAAGGTTTTTTGTTCAATTAACTATTTATTGTAGAAACCTGGAACAACTATATAGATAATGTCTCCTTAAAAAAAATAAACTGTACACCATTAGGTGAAGGAAACCAGGTTTTTCCACTACTTTTCCACCTTAAGGTCATTAAGGGTGTATATAAAAAAAAAAAAAAATATATATATATATATATATATATATATATATATATATATATATATATATATATATATATATATATATACACACACACACACACACACACACACACACGTCTCACACATTACATGTCCTCTAAGAAGTAAAGATCCTGTGTTTAAACTACTCAGTACAATTATTTAAGTTTAAATTATTTAATATCTGATGAACTGAGACTGGGTCAGTGTCTGATCAACAACTGTTGTAAACGTCCGTTTTACTGCCAAGTTGGTATATAACCAGATACTGCAGAAAGAGGGGATTTATTTCTGACATGATCCTCACAATAGAGATTTCTATTTTAAGGCTTTCACACCGAGTCTGGTTTTAACACATGAAAAACAGGCACGTCAGAATTTGAAAATTAACGCATGTAAATGAATGGCGTCTTTCACATCCAGTCCGGCGAGCACCTTTACACGGACACGTGAATCCGTCGTAGCACGCACTATACGCCTGTACCTGCGTGCCCAAATTTCGGATAACTCAGCGCTTTTGCGGGCGCTTACCGCATGGGTTGTGCACGACTACAAAGAGGTTTTATTTATGTTCAGATTAAAATTATAAACTAAACACATACTTTGCGCTGCACGGCGGGGTGGTGTTCTTGGAGATGGGAGAACAGGTTTGACGTATGTCCACCTTTAGCTGTGACTTTACGGCCACATTGATTATAAATCGGATACCCATCCTCGGGTGCGTTCGGCGGGTCTCTGAAATAGTCCCACACTGCTGATTTTAGTTTAGCCTTTTTTTAGGCGGACGGAGGTTTGTTTAGTCTGATGCACTTTCTGCTGTTCTCACTGCTGTATGCTGAGCAGCTGAAGCGGAGCAGAGTTGCGCATGCGCGGGTGAGTTTCTCCGCTGGCTTGCGTTTTACCGGTAATAAGCAAACACACACGGTATGATAACCGTGCATTTTAATGGTATACCGTGAAACCGGTTACCGCTGCAACCCTACTTGGAAGATGTGTTTACACTGTAGATTCTGTTACAGCCGGAAAAATCAGACCAGTAGAAAAGAAATAGAAAAGAAATAGGCCCCTTTATAGCAGATAAACTGAATGTAGCAGATAAACCTAATGTCTAATGGCAGGTATGAGCTACTGGTGTTTAAAGCCCCACAAAAAAGATATTTGGAGCAGTTTGGAATTATGTTCTCTGGAATGATGTTGCTCCAGGGATTAGTTAGGGAAATGTTGGGCTGGTGATCATCCAATACCCTGACTTCTCTAATGTCTTTGTGGCTGAACACAATCTTTCTCACAGCAATGCTTCAAGCTCTAGTAGAAAGACTCCCCTGGACAGATGCCACAGTTACTTTACTCCAACAAAAGCAGAATACCATATTTAGGACCCTTGGTTACAGAAGAAACCATGAATGATCAGGGGTCCCAATTATTTTGTGCATATAGTCAATTTACACTTTTACACATTATATCATTTCGATATTTAAAATAATCATAGTTTATATTGTTTATTTATTCATTTTTTCCTTTTTTAATATTTTTTTCTTTATTCTCGCTAAAAGTTTGAAAGTGCACACACACACACACAATACTTTGCAAAGGTTTCAGTCCCTCGTAAAAAAAATAATTAATGAATTAATTAGAAGCTTTTTTTCTGTGCAGTAAATGTTTGTTTACTCAGAAAAGCACACATTTTAGAGTACATACAAATAGCATTCACACAAAAATGGGTAAAAGTTATTAGCCTGCACCTGGTTTGGTGAGTCAGTGGTTATTGATGTTCAGTTTCTTCTCAGGCTCCTGATTTATCATATTCAAAATGGCTGGGGGAAATGAGAATAAGAAATGGGGAAATGAGAATAAGAAATTCTCGTTCCTCAGTAACAGTTTGTGTATTTGTGTTGTATTGTCATCTTAATGTTGCTAAAATTAATCAGTTTAAATAATGTGTTTGGATGCTGTAGTTGGTTGTGTGTCAGGGTCAGGGTAGTCGAGTTTAACGCCACATCAGCTCGTCAGCTATTTCGTGGCAGGAAAGGTAACGTCTATTCACAAGGTTCTATGATCTCGTCCTCAGAAGAGGACTCGTAGGTCAGTAACAGTACAGACACAATCACTCACACACTCACACCTAAGGGGCAATTTCCAACCAAGTTCCAATTAGCCTAGTCTTTGGACTGTGGGGGGGAAACCGGAGAACCCGGAGGAAACCCACGCAGACACGGGGAGAACGTGCAAACTCCACACAGAAAGACCCGGGTCGCCCCAGCCGGGAATCGAACCCAGGCCGTCTTGCTGTGAGGCGGAAGTGCTACCCACTGCGCCACCGTGCCGCCCCTGGTTGTGTGTAATAAACTATGTATTATGTTATTGGTACTGATAACCTGTGTGTGTGTGTGTGTGTGTGTGTGTGTGTGTGTGTGTGTGTGTGTGTGTGTTTGTGTGCTATCAGACTGTGGTGGAGCGGTGTGTGTTTCACGGTGAGCGTGACAGACCTGTGTGGACTCGACTCACTAGAGAAGCCTGGATCTCGTCTGGAGTATTTGGGCTTTCCAGACCCATACAGGTAATAATGATAACTAGAAAAAAATGGTTGCACAGCTAAAATGGCTTCAACTGTTTGCTATGTCGGTTGCTGTGATGTTGCTAAGCAGTTGCTAGGTGGTTGCTAGGCCATTGCTATTGTATCCATGGAGGTTGCTATGGTGTTGCTAGATTGTTGCTATGGTATCCATGGCGGTTTCTATAGTGTTGCTAAGCAGTTGCTAGGTGGTTGCTAAGGTGTTGCTATGGTGTCTGTAGTGGTTTCTATGATGTTGCTAAGCAGTTGCTAGGCCATTGCTATGGTATCCATGGTGGTTGCTAAGGTGTTGCTAAGCAGTTGCTAGGTGGTTGCTAATATGTTGCTATTGTGTCTGTGGTGGTTGCTATGATGTTGCTAATCAGTTGCTAGGTGGTTGCTAGGCCATTGCTATGGTATACATGGAAGTTACTTTGGTGTTGCTAGATTGTTGCTAAGGTATCCATGGTGGTTACTATGTTGTTGCTAAGCAGTTGCTAGGTGGTTGCTAAGGGGTTGCCATGTTATCCGCGGTGGATACTATAGTGTTGCTAAGCAGTTGCTAGGTGGTTGCTAAGGTGTTGCTATAGTGTCTGGTGGTTGCTATGATGTTGCAAAGCAGTTGCTAGGTGGTTGCTAAGGTGTTGCTATGGTGTTGCTAGGTGGTTGCTAGGCCATTGCTGTGGTGTCCATGGAGGTTGCTATGTTGCTAAGCAGTTGCAATAATAATACATTTTATTTTATTTCATATTTGTTGTGAAGATAGGAAGTCGGGCAATTGTTAGAAAAAATGGATAGTGTTCATCAAACAAGGAGAACCTTAGTTTTATCACTGTTCTGCCATGCAGTCATTAAGGGAGGAGGGTGGAAGATTAAAAGTGAGTTTACAGGTGATTAGAACTTGGTGTTATCTGCGCAACAGTGGAAATATTATATTATATTTGTGATATCAAAAGATGTTGCAGAGGGGAAGGAGATAAATGATACAAAGAAGGGGACCCAGAGCTCTGTCCTAAAATGCAGCAGGAGAGCTTAGAGTCTGAATGATAACAATGGAAGATAATTCAGAAAGATATTAAGGAGGGTGGTCAAATGCTGCACTCAGGTCAAGGAGAATCAGCAGGAATGAGGAGGTAATTGATTTTAATCCCTAATTCTACTGTTGTCTTTCTATTATACGATTTCACGAAACGTTTACATGATTGCTAATCATTGAAGATGTTTTTCCGACCAACCAGATTCCTTCCTTAAAGATGATGTATCCCCACTGTCCTTTTACTTTGTAATAATGTTTTGGTCAGTTTTTAACCTTTTTTTTTTTTTTTTTTTTGCATCTAATCGTTTTTTGTTTGCGCTTGATGCATGCCAATAATTGGACCCAATTGAGAAGCTACTCCGTGCATCAGTTGGGGTTAAATAACTTGTTGCCAGCTGAAACATAATCCCCCATGCAGTCATTATTGATCTTTAGGCCTAATTATTTCACTCCCCAATGGTTACTTTTCTTCTGTGTTTCAGGAGTTTGGGTTGTCCAGGTTCAAGAGTAACCAGATAAAAGCTATGAAGGGTCTGGAGCATGCACTTTCCAAACTGCACTGTAAGTTCTTCTACTCTCACATCATTTTTGATCTCCTAGTTCGCTTGTACGGTTCCCTGACCTGAAGTATGCATATACTTTGATCTCACGCTTTACTGTGTTGTCCCAAGTTTGTTAGTTGAGTGTTTTTTTTTTGGGGGGGCTGCTTCTCTCTCTCTTTCTCTCTTTCTCTCTCTCTCTCTCTCTCTCTCTCTCTCTCTTTATTCTCTCTGTCTGTCTCTCTGAAATATGGAATATGCAGCCACACAAGCGATTATTTTCTCCATTAAAACCCTCAGTTAATCTCTAACACATTACAATGTTAGATAAAGTTATCTAAAAAGCAGTGTGTAAGACTGGTGGAGGAGAACATGCCAAGATGCATGAAAACTGTAATTAAAAACCAGGGATATTACACCAAATATTAAAAATAACTAAATAAATAAATCAGCATTTTAATAATGAGGATGTGAATAATTTTGTAGTGATTAGTACAATACATTTTTCAATCTGTTAATTCAGTTTGTCAATTTATTGATTTGTTCTCTAAATTATTTTAAGGTTGGCATTTCTGTATTATTATAACTGTAAATAACCGTAGGAGTTGTTTTACTTTAATATTGTACTGTGTATTTTTGTTCTGTACATTTTGTTCTGTGTTTAACTGCACTACTGTGCTAGATGTGTTTAGTATATGCATGTGCAGTAACTAACTTTATTTAGCTTTAATTAGCTACAGACTGAAGCCAATCACTCGGGTTCCTCTTTTCTAGTGGCTGTTATTTTTCCTGCAATCATCACACATCTTCTCTGTTAGGCTGATGTGTAATTTTAGGCAGTGTCTTTTTTTTCTTTTGCGGTTGTGAAAAGTTATTTCAGCCCAGTTTATTGTCAGCTGCATTTTGCTTCGTGTTAAAATATTTAACTCATAACTCTGAATATACAGCTCTGGACAAAAAATAAGAGTCCACTTAAAAATGATTAGTTTCTTTGATTCTACCAAATTGAAAACCTCTGTAATATAATCAAGAGGAAGATGGATGATCACAAGCCATCAAACCAAGCTGAACTGCTTGCATTTTTGCACCAGGAGTGGCAAAACGTTATCCAAAAGCAGTGTGTAAGACTAGTGGAGGAGAACATGCCAAGATGAATGAAAACTGTGATTAAAAATCAGGGTTATTCCACCAAATATTGATTTCTGAACTTTTAAAACGTTATGAATATGAACTTGTTTTATTTGCATTATTTGAGGTCTGAAAGCTCTGTACCTTTTTTTGTTATTTCAGCCATTTCTCATTTTCTGCACAATTTGGACAAAATATCTAATTGCGATTTTTCCACAGAATATTGTGAATTATTATTGTGAAAATTGTGATTATTTTTAATCCATTAAACCCTAAACCTGTATTAGTCATTAACATATCTATCAAATAAATTTATAAACTTCTTTCCACATAAAATATTCCCAGCATTTTAGATTAAATGCAGTTGTCAGTTTTGATTTTTAAATTTTAAGCAATTAAAAAAGAAAGGAAAAAAATATAAATGCAGTGGCGTGAAAAAGTATTTGCCCCCTTACAGATTTCTTTTTATTTAGCATTTTTGTCATACTTACATTTTTCAGATTATCAAACAGACTTTAATAACACACAAATATTACCTGTGTAAATATAGAAATACAAAAATCAACACATAATGCCCCAATCTGAAGAAACTCAAAGTAATTGATCATCTATCAGTCTGGAACAGTACAAAGCTTTGGGACTCCAGAGAACTACAGTAAGAGCTATTATTCACAAATGGAGAAAACATGGAAACCTGGTGAACTTTCCCAGGAGAAACCAACCTACCAAAATTATTCCAAAAGGGCATGGGCAACTCATCCAGGAGGTCCCAAAATAACCCAGAACAACATTTAATGAACTGCAGGTCTTAATTGCATCAGTTAAGGTCAGTTTTAAAAAATTAATAATAAGAAAGAAACTGATCGAAAAATGGTCTCCATAGGAGAATTTCAAGGTTAAAACACTTCTGAACAAAAACACAACGACCCATCTCACATTTACCAACAAACATCTTGATGATCTCCAGAACTTTAGATAAATATTCTTTGTACTAATGTACCAAAATTAGAGCTTTTTATAAGGTGTGTGTCCCATTACATCTGCTGTAAAACTATCACATAATTTCAGAAAAAAGAAGCATCATACTGAATGTAAAACATGGTGGTGGTAGTGTGATGGTCCGGGGCTGCTTTGCTGCTTCAGGGTTTGGATAATGTGTCGTAACAGATGGAAGCAGGAATTCTGCTGTTTATCAGACAATCCTGAAGGAGAATATCCGGCCATCTGTTTGTGACCTCAAGCTCAGGTGTGCTTGGGTTCTGCAGCAGGACAATGATCCAAAGCACACAAACAAGTTCACCTCTGAATGGCTTAATAAAACTAAATGAAGGTTTTGGAGTGTCCTAGTCAAAGTCTAATTGAGATGCTGTGGATGATCTTAAACAGGAGGTTTGTGCTGGAAAATCCTCCAATACGGCTGAATTAAAACAATTCTGTAAAAGAAGTAAAGAGTAAAACAAAATTCCTCCACAGAGATGTGAAAGACTCTCTGCCAGTTATCAGTAAAGCTTGATTGCAGTTATTGTCTCTAAGGGTGACAAAACCAAGTTATTAGTTTTAGGGGGCAAAAACTTTTTCACACAAGGCTAGATTGGTTTGAATTGTTTTTTCCCCTTTAATACCTTTAATTCCTTTAACATTTAAAAAGTGCTTTTTATATTTACTCAGGTTATATTTAACTGATATTAAAGGTTGTATGACATTCAGAAAAATATCAGTATCACATAAAAGCAAAAAAAGAAAAAGAAAAATGTAGAGGCAAATACTTTTTCACACCACTGTAGTGTGTGTGTATACATAATATGCATTTATGTAATAATGTTTATAATCTTTCTCTTCAACCACATTTATCAAAGTCTCACATCTTTTATTTATTATTGGACAGAACTAAATGATAAGATATAAATCACACTAGTCTAAATCACACTGCACTATTAGTACTGTCTCCCTGCCAAAAATACAGAGAAAAAAATAAAATTAAAAATTAAAAATATATTAATAAATAAATTAATTAATATTTCTCATTTTCTACACAATTTGGGCAAATATCTAATTGCGATTTTTCCACAGAATATTGTGATTTTATTTGTAATTATTTTTGATCCATTAAACCCTAAACCTGTATTAGTCATTAACATATCTATCAAATAAAATGGTAAACTTCTTTCCATATAAAATCTTCCCAGCATTCTCAGATTAAATGCAGTTGTTAGTTTTATTAACTAACAACTTAAATTTTAAGCAATAAAAATGAAAGAAAAAAAATATATAGTGTGTGTACATAATATGCATGTATGTAATAATTATTTTCTTTCTCTTCAAACCACATTTATCAAAGTGTCACATCTTCTATTTATTATTGGACAGAACTAAATAATAAGACATAAATCACACTGCACTATTAGTACTGTTTCCCTGCCAAAATTCAGGGAAATACCAACATTAAAAATAAATAAATAATCAGGATTTTAAAAATGAGGATATGGATAATTATGGTGTGATTAATACAATACATTTTTAAATCCATCAATTCAGTTTGTCAATCTATTGATTTGTGCATTTCTGTATTATTATATTGTAAATAACTAAGATTTTTTTTACTTTAATATTGTACTGTGTATTTTTTCTGTACGTTTTTTTTTTTTTTTTGCTGCACTACTGTACTAGATGTGTTTAGTATATGCATGTGCAGTAACTAACTTTATTTAACTTTAATTAGCTACTGACGCCGATCACTCTGGTTCCTCTTTTTTAGTGGCTGTTATTTTTCCTTCAATCATCACACATCTTCTCTGTTAGGCTGATGTATAAATTAGCAGTTCTCATTAAACCGTTAGGATGTTTATCTGTATGTTTTCTCAGTATTAGTTTAGACTTTTACACCGTGTCTTTTTTCTTTTGTGGTTGTGAAAAGTTAGTTCAGCCCAGTTTATTGTCAGCTGCATTTTGCTTCGTGTTTAAATATATATCTAAAAGAAGAAGCTCAAGACTTACTGAACAAACACACACACGCACGCACACGCACGCACACACTCTTTCACTATTTAGTGGGTAAATGATTAGGGGGATGCTGTGGGTTGGAAGGTTTGTTACAGTTAATCCTATAGAAGTGTAGATACCTTAAGCAGCTGACTATCATTTAATACAGGGTTCTTAAACACTAATGCCACAAGCCAGATAGTATCCTCATAGATGGACAGAGCTTTTAAATTTGTTTAAGCAAGTATTTTTGTAAGTGGATCTCTGGGTGAAAGAAATCGTCTCTACTATGAACTCATATCTTTGGAAAAATAAGACCACTTAAAAATTAAAAAAACATATTGAAATCCTCTGTAATATAAACAAGAGGAAGATAGATGATCACGAGCCATCAAACCAAACTGAACTGCTTGAATTTTTGCACCAGGAGTGGCATAAAGTTATACAAAAGCAGTGTGTAAGACTGGTGGAGGAGAACATGCCAAGATGCATTAAATCTGTGATTCAAAAACAGACTTATTCTGCCAAATATTGATTTTGAACTCTTAAAACGTTATGAATATGAACTTGTTTTCTTTGTATTATTTGAGGTCTGAAAGCTCTGCGTCTTTTTTGTTATTTCAGTCATTTCTCATTTTCTGCAAATAAATGCTCTAAATTACAATATTTTAATTTGTAATTTGGGAGAAATGTTGTCTGTAGTTTATAGAATAAAACAACAATGTTCATTTTACTTAAACTTATACTTATAAATAGCAAAATCAGAGAAACTGATTCAAAAACTGAAGTGGTCTCATTTTTCTCAGTGTTATTTTTGAACATGCAGTTCGTGCAGTATAACAGCTGTTTCTCTGTTATGTTTCGCCAACTCGATACTCTTTTAATATTTAAATGATCCTTAATTTGTGCTTACTGTTTTAATTCAATCTTTTTTCATGTACTGTACATTTGCCAAACTATTAAGAAACAACAACATTTAGAGCTACCAATAGGCAAACTATTATTTCCTTTACATTTATTTTCAGCCGTGGAAACTGTGCAAGTTCATTAAAGCATAACTTGAATTTAAAATAACTTGAATTATTTGAATTATTCCTGTCACAATAAAAAAAGAAATAGCAAGTGACCATTAAATGCCACTTAAAAAAGGAAAGATCACATAATATCACGACAAAGAAATGATGCCTTTTTAAAGACAATGAACCATTAATTAACTATAGTCTATAAGATCTGTACTTTTTTTCACATGCAGCAGTTCACACTTTTCCACCTTTTTTTTTAACCAACGTGGAATGTACTCTGTTTCGGTTTGTGCACCTAATTTTAAACCATTTTTTGCAATTCAACCAACAAAAATCAGTTCTGGTACCCAAAAAGTTAGTTCCAATGTGGAACCAAAGACAATAGTTCTGAAATTAATTAATCCACTGCAAAATTTTCCACAGACCCCTGGCCTAGAAAAAAAAAAAGATTTCCCACCTCTTTCCTCAGCCGGTTCGGGCTCAAGGCTCAAGAAAATGGTCTGTGATAGGCGTCTGGTTTTTTTTGTTGTTTTTTTTAGTTCACACTGTTCTTAATTCTCATTAAATATCTACTACAGACAGATTAAATCTGTACAGTATCATTTATTTCACTTCAGTCCTGAATATATGGAGTGCATTATGTCTCCTTATGTTGTGCTGCGTGCTCGAACTGAACTGCACTGCGTGATCTGACCAATGAGACGTTTTCACCCCAGATTTTTTTGTGTTTTCACCCTGGATTATTTTTGTGTTTTCACACCAGATTTTTTTGTGTTTTCACCCCGGATTCTGGCTGCATATTCTGGCTGTTAAGCTGCTGCTTTGAGATTAGTACCACTTTAGTGGCTGTTAAATTGTTTTTTTTTGTTAATTTCTTTATTTTTTCTTTGATTGGTTTAGTCGGCAATACGCAGTTTATTTACTTGTGGATATTTCCGTTTTTTTGTAATATTAATTTTTAGTTTTTGTACCGCTACATTTCAATATTTCGATTTTATATTTTGAAAATCGTTAGATCGTATTTCTTTCAGCATTTTGAGCTTACTTTAGTTGGTTATTTTCCAATTTCATATATATTTTTCTGTTATTATTAAATGTTAATAGCTTATTAGCTTTTAGCTGGTTGCTAGATAGTTTCTCCTTTATCATACGGAACGTCTCACTGATCTTTTTAATGAATGTTGATTTATTAATTTAAAAGCTGTACCTAAGTATTTAAAGCCAGAAAGACACTGTGTGATTTTTAATGAGTTCATCTGCACTTTTAAATGGTTTGTCTTGTAGGAAAACGCATGTGATTTATATGCTGGCACTATAGTCTGACTGAGAGGCTGCTAGACTTTGTCAAATGCAGCCCGTAGGCAGAAAAAAATCCAGCCAGAATTGACCCGATCCCGCACGGTCTGCCCGATCCGCCCCCAGCCTGAGCCCCTTTTAAATCCTACAATAATTTAGTAGAGCATTAAACTACAAATCTGAGATTTACCTGCTGTACTTCTTCATCTATGCCCCCAAAACTGTCCATTATCTTGCTTAACAGATGTGCCAAATCCCCCGCGAGCACGCGAGGTGCGCAGCACACCGATTAATTCGTTGAGCTTTAAAGGAGGAGGATCTGTAACTGGTGAAACATCACAAAAATCACAGTGTGATTTATTACATTAAAACACAGACCACTTCCGCCGAACCTGACAGAGCCCGAGGAAAGCAGTGGAAATTCTCGGCCGGCCCGAGTGCATGCAGCGGGTCGCTCGGGCTCGTATTCAGGCTGGGGTTCGGGTTCAGGCTCGGGTTCTGGTTCAGGCTCGGGTTCAGGTAGACAATCTAAACTCTAGTATGCAGAACTCTTTCTGATACCAGCACTCGGTTCAGCAGAACAAAATGTTGAGAAAGCGCATAGCTTTGCTGACTTGTCCAGATGCAGTTTATTTAGAAGCAGATATTTGCGTTTTTTTTTGGGTAATATTTCTTTATTGTTCTACTCTTCTGCTGAGTTTTTTGTTTTTGATCTTTTGAAATTCGTTAGATTAGATTTTATTGGGCTAAGTTTAGTTGGTTATTTTCCAATTTCATATCTATTTTTCTGGTATTATTAAATTGTGTTATTTATTTTCGATTATTTTAAAGAGCAGGCCTTATTTGACTCACAGAGAAATACTTTGACTTTTATTTCGCCAGAACAGACTTGAGACTTGACTCGGACTTGTGCCCAAAGACTTTTGAGCATCTCTGCCTCTCTTATACCGCCATTAACCTGAAACGAAGTGTGATGTTAGAGCAAGGTGGAGCTCTGGAAAGGAATTGTGCTTTGTGTTTAAATATATGTCTAAAAGAAGAAGCTCAAGACTTAATGTACAAACACACACACACACACACACACTATATTTTACTATTTAGTGGGTAAATGATTAGGGGGATGTTGTGGGTTGGATGGTTTGTTACAGTAGATCTCTGGGTGCAAGAAATCTTCTCTACTATAAACTGATAACTCTGCATATACAGCTCTGAGACCAAATACAAATGATGAGTTTCTTTGATTTTACCAAATTAAAAACCTCTGTTATATAAACAAGAGGAAAATGAATGATCACAAGCCATCAAACCGAGCTGAACTGCTTGAATATTTGAACCAGGAGTGGCAAAGTTATCCAAAAGCAGTGTGTAAGAGTGGTGGAGGAGAAAATGAACTCTTAAAACTTTATGAATATGAACTTGTTTTCTTTACATTATTTGAGGTCTGAAATCTGCATCTTTAAATATTTTAGCCATTTCTCATTTTCTGCATGATTTGGGTGAAATATCTAATTGCGATTTCCCCACAGAATATTGTGATTTAAATTGTGATTATTTTTTATCCATTGAACCCTAAAACTGTATTAGTCATTAACAAATCTATCAAAATAAAATGATAAACTTTTTCCACATAAAATATTCTCAGCATTCTCAGGTTAAATGCAGTTGTCAGTTTTATTTTTAAAATTTAAGCAATAAAAAAAAAGAAAAATATATATATAGTGTGTGTGTGTGTATACATAATATGCATTTATGTAATAAAATTTATTTTCTTTCTCAAATCATATTTATCAAAGTCATACTTCTTTTATTTATTATTGGACAGAACTAAATGATAAGACATAAATCTTACTAGCCTAAATCACACTGCACTATTAGTACTGTCTCCCTGCCAACATTACAAATAAATAAATCAGGATTTTTATAATGAGGATGTGAATAATTTTTTAGTGAATAATACAATGAATTTTTCAATCTGTCAATTTAATTAGTCAATCTATTCATTTGTTCTCAAAATTGTTTTAAGGTTGGCTTTTCTGTATTATTATAATTGTGAATAACTGCAAGATTTGTTTTACTTAAACACACACACACACACACACACACACTCACTCACTCTTTCACAATGTAGTGGGTGAATTATTAGGGGGAGGCTGTGGGTTGGATGGTTTGTTACAGTTCATTCTATAGAAGTGTAGATACCTTGAGCAGCTGACTATCATTTAATGCAGGGTTTTTAAACACAAACATCATAGCCAGGCAGTATCCTCAAAGAGGGACAGAGCTTTTAAATTTGTTCAAGCAAGTCTTTTTTTAAGTGGATCTCTGCGTGAAAGAAATCTTCTCTACTATGAACTCAACTCTGAATGTACAGCTCACTGCCAGTTATCAGTAAAGCTTGATTGCAGTTTTTGCCACTAAGGGTGACAAAACCAAGTTATTAGTTTTAGGGGTCAAACTCTTTTTCACACAGATCACACTCTTTTTTCCTTTAATACATAAAATTAACATTTAAAAAGTGCTTTTTATATTTACTCAGGTTATATTTATCTGATATTAAAGTTTGTTTGACATTCAGTTTTACAAAAAAAGCAAAACAGAAGAAATATGTAGGGGGGCAAATACTTTTTCACACCACTGTAGTGTGTGTGTGTGTGTGTGTGTGTGTATACATAATATGCATTCATGTAATAATGTTTATTATCTTTCTCTTCAACCACATTTATCAAAGTCTCACATCTTTTATTTATTATTGGACAGAACTAAATGATAAGACATAAATCACACTAGTCTAAATCACACTGCACTATTAGTACTCTCTCCCTGCCAAAAATACAGGGAAATACCAACAATAAAATATATATTAATAAATAAATAAATCAGCATTTTAATAATGAGGATGTGAATAATTTTGTAGTGATTAGTACAATACATTTTTCAATCTGTTAATTCAGTTTGTCAATTTATTGATTTGTTCTCTAAATTCTTTTAAGGTTGGCATTTCTGTATTATTATAACTGTAAATAACCGTAGGATTTGTTGTACTTTAATATTGTACTGTGTATTTTTGTTCTGTACATTTTGTTCTGTGTTTAACTGCACTACTGTGCTAGATGTGTTTAGTATATGCATGTGCAGTAACTAACTTTATTTAACTTTAATTAGCTACAGACTGAAGCCGATCACTCTGGTTCCTCTTTTGTGGCTGTTATTTTTCCTGCAATTATCACACATCTTCTCTGTTAGGCTGATGTATAAATTAGCAGTTCTCATTAAACTGTTAGGATGTTGAACTGTATGTTTTCTCAGTATTAGTTTAGACTTTTAGGCAGTGTCTTTTTTTTTCTTTTGTGGTTGTGAAGTTATTTCGGACCAGTTTATTGTCAGCTGCATTTCGCTTCGTGTTTAAATATATATCTAAAAGAACAAGCTCAAGACTTACTGAACAAACACACACACACACACACAATTTAGTGGGTGAATTATCAGGGGGGTGCTGTGGGTTGGAAGGTTTGTTACAGTTAATCCTATAGAAGTGTAGATACCTTGGGCAGCTGACTATCATTTAATGCAGGGTTCTTACACACTAATGCCAGACAGTATCCTTATAGAGGGACAGAGCTGTTCAATTTGTTCAAGCAAGTCTTTTTGGATAAAATAAATCTTCTCTACTATGAACTCATAACTCTGGAAAAATGAGACCACTTAAAAATTAAAAACTAAATTGAAAATCCTCTGTAATATAAACAAGAGGAAGATGGATGATCACAAGCCCTCAAACCAAGCTGAACTGCTTGAATTTTTGCACCAGGAGAGGCATAAAGTTATCCAAAAGCAATGTGTAAGACTGGTGGAGGAGAACATGCCGAGATGCATGAAAACTAGATGCATGAAAACTAGAGTTATTCCACCAAATATTGATTTCTGAACTCTTAAAACTTTATGAATATGAACTTGTTTTCTTTACATTATTTGAGGTCTGAAATCTTTGCATAATTGTTGTTATTTCAGCCATTTCTCATTTTCTGCAAATAAATGCTCTAAATGACAATATTTTTATTTGGAGTTTGGGAGAAATGTTGTCTGTAGTTTATAGAATAAAACAACAATATTAATTTTACTCAAACATATACCTATATATAGCAAAATCTAAAAAAATTGATTCAGAAACTGAAGTGGTCTCTATTTTTTTTTTCCAAGAGCTGTAAAATCTGTGTTATTTTTGAACATGCAGTTCATGCAATATAACAGCTGTTTCTCACTAGATACTCATTAAATATTTAAATGATCCTTAATTTGTCCTTACTGTTTTAATTAAATATTTTTTCATGTACTGTATATGTGCCAAACTACTAAGAAACAACAACATTTAGAGCTACCAATAGGCAAACTATTATTTCCTTTACATTTATTTTCAGCCGTGGAAACTGTGCAAGTTCATTAAAGCATAACTTGAATTTAAAATAACTTAAATTATTCATATCACAATAAAAATAAATTGCAAATGAAAAGTGTCCCAGAAATGATTGTGATAAATTATATTATTGTCATTTTAAGACCATTAAATGCCCAAAAAATAGAGACCACATAATATCACAGCAAAGAAACTATAACTGTTTAAAGACAATTAACCTTTAATTAATTATAGTCTATAAGATCTGTATTTTTTCACTTGCAGCAGTTCACACTTTTCCACATTTATTTTTATTTTTTACCAACATGGAACGTGCTCCGTTCCGGTTTGTGCACCTAATTTTGAACCATTTTTTACATTTCCAGCAACAAAAATGTAGAACCGAAGAATAATAGTTCTTCAAAATCTGTTAACCAACACACAAACATAATAGATGATATCACAATTAATAAAATGATTGATGTCCATTTATTTTGATGATAAGTCGATGATGTAATCATGGTCACAGGCCTAACTGACGTTGTTTTCAAAAATAGCAAGTAGCTAATCCTTGTGTTGTGAAGAAACTGTTTAGTGATCTTTAATGAACTCCAACAATTCAGTTAATTAATTTGCATCTCAAAAGAGGACAAAGGATCTCTTCTGACTATAGCGTCTGACACAATGTTTGTAATATTTACAATCTCAATGTAAAATACAGCTTGAAGGAACAGCTAAAAAACACTTATCCAGTCTGTGATATTTTATAAGCCTGTTAATTATTATTATCCTGTTAATAATTTATGGTAATAGAGAAATACTGTGATATTTATCATACTCTTAAAATCTCATTATTGGGAATAATATCCTAGTGACTATGAAGAACTCTTTGACGGTCTAAAGTACCTTTAGATTTAGTTGCTTATGGCTGATTAGTTCACTGTCAATATGAGGTAAAATTGTCAATATGAAAGGTAAAATTAGGGGAAGCTTGGGTTGTTACCTTCAGCTAACATTTTGAGGTTTACATTGCTTCCTCTTTCTTTCTTTCTTCCTTTCTTTTTATTTAACACACTTGCCCTCTGTGGTCAGTTCTAGCGGTAAATGTATAAAAAAAAGTATTGGGTAAAAGAGCAAATGTGGAAAGGAGGAAGCTGAGTGCAGAGTTGTCTGTTCTTTTTCTGAGGGAAGGGTGGGGTCCTATTAGTAAATAGTAGGCCTGGGTTGATGGCAAGCTACATGAACAGGATTCGAACCAGCGATCTCAGTCCTAATCATGATGACTGTCATTTTTTACACACCTGAAGCCCCTCTTATTAATAGCACATGCTTGATGTTTTGTATAACACTGACTACTTTCTACTTTTTTCTCTCCCTTTTTTCATCTCAGTATCAGCAGCTCAGAGTCACCATGGTGATGCATCTAAAGACACTTCAGAGAAGGCCAAGAACCTGACGCCTTCCTCCAGCTCCCAGAAGCCCCAGGAGTTTGTCTGACCAATGCACCCCTCATCTCCCACAAGCCCCGTTACTGAAAGTGTTCTTATGGTAGGTCAGGCTTGGAGGTGCAGGCTGTTACGAATGTGAAGATACATGATTCTGTGAGAGTAGAGTGAACAGTTTGAGTGGAAAAGTGAGGTAATTTATTAGAATAATAAACACGGATCAGTCCAGGCTATATTGCAATAGTTTGAAGGCCTTTGTTGATGTACCAAAGAAAACCATGGTTCTCTAAAATTGCACTGTACTGTGCAATAATCAGCCACCACACTTCTTCATTCTGCATTAAATCCCAGTTAAAACCGCTCCTATGTGAAAGGTTTTAATTTGTCAGGAGATGAAAAGAGTTTTAAAAAGAGTTGAAATTCTATTTAAAGATATAGAGATATTGGGACCTTTAACAACCCATTGCAAAACCACAGAGTGTCTGCAGATATATAAAAAAAGTAAATAAAAGGCTTTAATTTGTCTAAAAATGTCTTAAATCCATCTCCCAAAAAAAAAGGAATTTATATTTTATATGATTAGTGAATTATTGGATATTTTCATGCTTGTCATTTTGCGGATTCTGATTCATATAGTTGCTGTCCAGTGAAAGTCAATATCAGCATCTCTATTTTTGTTGATTTTTTAGTTTACTATATCATTTGAACTCACACAAAATGTTCCTTACACTGTGCCTGTCACAATGTCTTGTATAAACCAATAGAAATTCTCCAAAATGACCTGAAGTAAAAACACTTTTCACATTGATATTGATATTTTTAGCTCTCTTATACAAAGTAGCTGTTTTGGAGATATGTTTTCCATTGGACAGTAATGATATGAATGTTAGCTTCCTGCTTTTAATGACAGGGTAGAGATGGACAATATGTCCCTAATATAATATCACAATATTATTGCATATATGATAAAATATGATATGGAACCCCCTAACTGGGATTTTCATCATATTGTTACAGAAGACAATGATCAGCATGTCATGATGCTAATAATAATGCACTCTATATATCCAGGATTGAGGTAAAACAAATGATATTGGAGATATCAACACATCTATATCTAGTAGATCTGAACACAAACAGCAAAGAAGCTGCACCCTGATGGCCAATATTGCCCTGAAATAATATCAGTATATTTCGGGTATTTTTGCAATTACAATATTAAAAAAATGTTGCCCATATAAATTCATACGAAATGATTTGGGAAACATCTTTGACAGACTCAACTCAACTAACTTATTGAAATGTTTTTCGTTTCATAAAACTTGTTCTGACACAATATTTAGAATAAACTGTTGAAATACAAGTTATAGAATTAGTGCCTTCTATGTTCTGTCAGCATATTAACCTTAAAGGAGAACTCTGGTGTAAAATTGATTTTAAGGTGTAGTAAAACAAGATGAAGAGATCTAACCTTTGTTGAATAGCCCACCTTCGTTCTTCCGCAGTTTTTCGAGATCCAGCTATTTTATTTCATTTGTTAGTTTGTTCAAATATGCTTTAGAATGGATGATATGGGGCATATTTTGCCCCTGCAGATAAATAGCTTTTTACACCATTGTCCAGGCTCAAAGTAGCTTCACACTTCATTGCTAGAATCCGGAGAGACCTGACATTTAAAACCTTAAGGCATTAATAACTTAAAAAGTGCACAAAAAACACTGTTTAAAATCTCAGGGCGCCGTCATCACTATTCTGATTATGACTTTACCTTAAAAAGGTGGCACCCGGAGATTTACCTACACTACAGGATGTAAACAGTGTTTTTTAATAAGCTTCTTGTACACTTTTTAAGTTATTAATGCCTCATTTTAAATGTCAGGGCTCTCCGGATTCTACCAATGAGGTGTGGAGCTACTTTGAGCCTGAATAACTGTGTAAAATCTATTTATCTGCATGGGGCAAAATATGCCCCATATCATCCATTCTAAAGCGTGTTTAGACAAACTTCACAAAATTGCTGGATCTGGGAAAGGTGGGGAAGAATGGAGTTGGGCTATTCAACAAAGGTTAGTACTCTTTATCATGTTTTACTACACCCAAAGTCAATTTTACACTGGAGTTCTTCTTATAAACAGTAATAAACAGTCGTGTGACCTCGTTAACACACTGTGAAAAACATGAATAAACTGCTCCATTAACTTATCGGAACTTTTCTAATATTTAGAACTGGGTCTGAGCTCTTATGGGTTAAAAACTGTCAATTTATGTTTATTTAAATTTGATTATATTGATAATATATGAATCACAAGCTTATGGCTGAAGCCTATGAACTAAATTTCTTCCGTTCTGTTGCTGCAAAATTAGTGTGAATTTACTCTGAGGGCTACTAAAAAGTCTTTAAAAAGTTAAGTTTATTTTCCCTATATCTGCAGACACCCTGATGCATGTAGCCACTAACACTGGCCCAGTCAGTTAAGCAATGCTTACGATTTGTAAGAGAGAGGAGAAGACTCTCGGTGTTTGTGTCCAAAATTTCACCATGAGAAGACTGACTACTCGACACTGTAGGTCTGAAAGAGCAAACTGGCAACAATCAAATCAAATCAAGTGAAACACAGAAGCTGATTCAGTTCTCAAACCAATAGACTGGGGGAAAATAGGAACTTGAAGTGCTGAACATGTTCTTTTTTTTTTTTTTTTTTTTTTTTTTTTACTGGAAATTGAATGGTGCTTGCTAAATTTGTACAGGACTGTACAGATATAAGAACTGACACGTGACTGATTCAGCCTGCCTGCATGCACCCAGCAGTAGGGTGGAGGTGCATGCCTTTATGACTTCCTTTTTTTCTTTTTATAAACCATTATTTTGTTGTATAGAGCATGTTCACCTACCTAAAGAAAAAACAGTGGACATCAAAATGGAAATTATCTCTCTCTATCTCTCTCTCTCTATATATATATATATATATATATATATATATATATATATATATATACAGTGAGTCCAAGAAGTATTTGATCCCTTGCTGATTTTCTTTGTTTGCCCACTAATAAAGACACTATCCTTCTGCACTTTTAATGGTAGATATATTCTAACATGGAGAGACAGAATATCAAGACAAAAATCCAGAATATAATTTTAAAGAATATATTTTAATTAATTTGTATTTCAATGAGGAAAATAAGTATTTGATCCCTCTTGCCAAACACACTCAATACTTAGTGGCAAAGCCTTTGTTTGCAAGCACAGCGGTGAGACGTTTGTTGTAGTTAACCACAAGTTTAGCACACACACCAGGGGGAATTTTGGCCCACTCTTCTTTGCAGATCCTCTCTAAATCATGAAGGTTGGTGGGCTGTCACTTGGCAACTCTGACCTTCAGCTCCCTCCATAGATTTTCGATCGGATTGAGGTCTGGCGACTGGCTGGGCTACTCCATGACCTTAATGTGATTTTTCTTGAGCCAATTCTTTGTTGCCTTTGCTGTATGTTTAGGGTCGTTATCATGTTGGAAGACCCAACCACGGTCCATTTTCAGATCCCTGGCAGAGGGGAGGAGGTTGTCCCTCAGGATTGTGCGGTACATGGCTCCATTCATCTTCCCAGTGATGCGGTGAAGTAGCCCTGTACCCTTGGCAGAGAAACACCCCCAAAACATTATGCTTCCACCTCCATGCTTGACGGTGGGCACAGTGTTCTTGGGGTCATAGGCAGCATTTTTCTTCCTCCACACATGGCGGGTGGAGTTGAGGCCAAAAAGTTCAATTTTGGTCTCGTCTGACCACAAAACCTTCTCCCAATAACTTGGTTCATCTTTTAAATGATCATTGGCATACTTGAGGCGTGCCTCCACATGTGCTCTCTTCAGCAGGGGTACCTTTCAGGCACTGCAGGATGTGAATCCATTGTTGCGCAAAGTGTTGCCAATTGTTTCCTTGCAAACTGTGGTCCCAGCTGCCTTCAGGTCATTTGCTAACTCCTGCCGAGTGGTTGCAGGACGATTTCTGACCGTTCTCAGCATCATTGCCACCCCACGAGGCGAAATCTTCTTTGGAGCACCGGGCCGAGGTCTGTTGATTGTCATGTTATACTCTTTAAACTTTCTGATAATTGCACCAATAGTTGTTACTTTCACATCCAACACCTTACTAATCTTTTTGTAGCCCATTCCAGCTTTGTGAAGGTCAACAATTCTGACTCTGAGGTCCTGTGACAGCTCTTTGGTTTTACCCATGTGGGAGACTTGAAATCTGTGTGATCTGTCTGATTCTGTGGACAGGTGTTTTTCACACAAGTGATTAGTGAGAACAGGTGGCTTCAGGTCAGGTAACAAGTTGATTGGGAGTGTCTAACTGGTCTGTAAAAGCCAGAACTGCTAATGAATACTAAGGGATCAAATACTTATTTCACTCCATGAAATACAAATCAATTAATATATATTCCTTAGATTTATTTTCTGGATTTTCTTTTTAATATTCTGTCTCTCCATGTAAGAATACATCTACAATTAAAAGTATAGAATGATCATGTCTTTATTAGTGGGCCAACGAAGAAAATCAGCAAGGGATCAAATACTTCTTGGACTCACTGTATATATATATATATATATATGTATATATATATTTATATATATATAAGCTGTATTTTCAGGGTTTTTTTTTTTTTTGGGGGGGGGGGGGGGGGGTGGGGTCAAAGAACCTAACTCTGCCTGCTGGCCTGTTTATCACTGCTTTACAATTATAGACTGTAAACCATCTGTTGCTGCACAATTTATCAGCCTCATCTACCCCATCCTGCAAAGGGAAAATACCATTATAGAACTACAACTAATTGAAATACTGGTCAATTAGCTTAATGTCTGTGATCATGATCCCTCTACTACTAAATCTTGCAGATTCCTACTTCCACATCATCAGGACAGGATAACTACAGCAATTAAAATTTCTGAGCAAAAACCAATATTCCTTGTACTGTATTTTTCGCACTATAAGGCGCACTTAAAGTCCTTTAATTTTCCCAAAAATAGTCTGTGCACCTTTTAATCCAGTGTATGAATTTTACCAGTCAGGTTGTAAGAAGCAGTAAAGCTACTCTGCTGAAGTGCAGAATTATACAAGAGTTTCAGTTTAGTTCTCCAGTACTGGGGCTGGAGCAGTATTAGCATTAGCCGCTAACCATTATTTCCCCGTTCATAGGTGAGTATTATTAACCTGTAGCCTGCTGGAGCAGCATTAGCATTACCCGCTAACAAGCTAGCTCTTTCCCAGTTCAGAGGCGAGTATATCAGACTGTGATGTTAAAACAAGTTATGTGGGTAGCTAGCTAATGTTGCCCTGGCTTGCCAGAGCACTCAGAGTTCATCAGTGTAGCATTGTCGGGTGGAATTAGCTTCTAGTCAGTTAGCCGCTAATGCTAATGCTCCAGCTTTAGTGCTGGAGAAATTCAGAAATCTAATCATACTTTAAATAAACGGAAGCACTTTTCTCACCCAAATAAACAGTTTTTAGGAGAGAATTCTGTGTAGATTAGCATTCAGTGCTTCTTTGACTTTGTCTTTTTTTTATTACAGTTTTGTTTATTTACCTTAGCTTTATTCAACTTAGTTAACTATCCTTCCACCACCACCACCACCCAGCAGTGAAACCTGCTGAATTAGAAGCTCCTTATAGTGTCTCTTAAACCATGTGTATGGAAATAGACCAGAAAATAAACGTTTATTGATAGTGCGCTTTATAATACGGTGCACCTTAATAATACAGTGTAACACTTTATTCACAAAGACAAACTGAGAAATCACCAATCATCAGCACTACTGCACCTCCTTATGACTAGATATTTACCTCATTGATTTGCCCTTTCTCTGGCTATAAACAACGTCTCTTAAATTTTCTGCAAACACATTTTCTCAATCATATTGAAATAGACAACAAACAAAGAGTCATTATGTTTAGTTATAGCTCCAATTCTTTCCATTTAATCAAGTATGTTTAATGAAAATGCCCAGAATCACTGCAGCAAGAGCTGAAGACGTTAAGGGAATGGATGTAAAGTTCAGATAATGTTGTAAATGTAGAATATGCACAGAAATAAGAAGCCTGCTGGCGTTGGTTATAAGTCTTAAAACATAAGATAGACCTCCTATTTATGAAGCATTAAGAAAGCAACAGCTCTTGTGTTTCAACATTTCTCAAAGTTGTCACGTGATTTTCAGTGGTTTCCTGTTGAAAGAAGAACCTCATAGAAATATATGGTTCTCATATTCTTGGCTTCCAAAGGCTTTGCTATTCACTACTTCTTTGCCTTGGATCAGACGAGGTCTTCAGCTTCTCTTTTACTGTGTCTTTACGCACGTAGTATGTCTATTAATAAAATCTTTGCTTTAGTTAGTAGAGATTAACGTTCCACAGTTTGCATGTTTTTTGCAAGGCACTTCTGCTTAAAGATCAAGTATCTTTACAGGGTAGTAACTGGGATGCACCAGTATTTGGCAACTTAAATTATTTGGCTGAAAAACGTATTTTGGTGCTCAGATCAAATGATTTTTGTATCAGTGAGCTGCTTTATAGCTAGCCAAGGAGACTGCAGCCGATAAACACAAGGTTTAGGTTAAGTAAGCATTTTTTTACTCTACTTGCTAAGTTATATAAGATGAAATAAATAATTTAGCATCAGTTATTACAATTATCCCATTTTTTCAAAAGCTCTTCACAAGCTGGTACAAATTAAAGATAAAAACTTTTCAGGGCTAGAATAGTAACATTAGCTAGTTAGAATTAGCATTTGTTTGTGTACTAAAAGTGGCTGGTTTCTATGTAATCACTCAAATGTTACTTGAGTAGCATCGCTGAGGTAGATTTCTAATTAGAAAAGCAATATTGAGGTAGATTTATGAATTGTAAAATTGCACTGTAGAGGTGAATATATGACAAAATTTGCACTGCTCAGGTAAATGTGTTGTGCTTTTGTTTGTATGTTAAGTGTTTAGTCTTTTTTTTATTAGTTTTGCAGTAGCTTCTTTGAAAATCAAGAAAAAAATAAAATACAATCTTTGGATATTTAAAGGAGAACCCTGGTGTAAAATTGACTTTAGGTGTAGCAAAACATGATAAAGAGTACTAACCTTTGTTGAATAGCCCACCTCCATCCCCCCACAGCTTTCTAAGATCCAGTAATTTTTTGCAGTTTCTCCAAACTTGCTTTAGAATGGATGTTATGGGGCATATTTTGCCCCTGCAGATAAATCGCTTTTACCATTGTTATCTAAGCTCAGATTAGCTCCACACCTCATTGGTAGAATCTGGAGAGCCAGAATGAGGCATTGACAACTTGAAAAGTGCACAAGAAGCGTAATAAAAAACACTGTTTACAACCTGTAGCGTAACCTAATCAACCGGGTGCTGACATCACTGTACTGATCATGGCTTTACTTTGAGATGGCAGCGCTCAGAGATTAGGTTACACTTCAAGATGTAAACAGGGGTTTTCAATAAGCTTTTTGTGCACTTAAAAAAAGTTATTAATGCCTCATTTTAAATATTAGGGCTCTCCAGACTCTAGCAATGAGGTGTGGAGTTACTTTAAGCCTGGATAACAGAGAAAAAGGCTATTTTTTGCAGGGGCAAAATATATGCCCTGTATCTCCCAGTCTAAAGCTTGTTTGGAGAAACTGTAAAAAATTACTGGAACTCAGAAAGCTGCAGGAGAGTGGAGGTGGGCTATTCAACAAACGTTAGTACTCTATCATGTTTTACTACACCAAAATTAAATTTTACACCAGAGTTCTCCTTTAATATTGGATGAGGCAGTTGATCGACATGTAAGGCAGCACAGATCAGAGAGGAAGCTCTTGCCAAAACTTTACCATAACACATAATGAGGTCCCAATCATAGCTGGCTTCTACAGGCCTTTATTCACACAGTTAGTTTTGGGTTAAAAGATGTTCTAGAGATGATTCTTCACTAATTGATAGTTTGACTTTTGTAAAAGCATTTTCATGTTTTTTTTTTTTTGCAATTTTTTTTGCATTTTTAATGGTGATTTATGCTAATTCATGATCTAGAAATGAAAAAGCTGTTGATTATTCATACCAAGGACCAAAACCAGTTAAATGGACCTGATATCCTTGTAAAAATCTTTATGGACTGCTTCCTTAAATATAACCTGTAAAAAAATCTATGTCTAAATTTCTAAATCAGACGCTGCAGTTTAGATTTTTTGGGTTGAAGTCTTTAAACTAAAAATGATGTATGTGGTCAAGTCATCTGACAATGGGGTAGAGGATGACTAACAGAAACTGTCTGTGGTGGTGGTATTTGGTGTATTTTGCAATGCTGGGTAGAGTACAGGCTGACTGTGCAGAAACAGATGAGCTACAGTCTATAAATAGAAACTCACAATGTTCATCTATAGAGTTTTAGGTTTATATCTTATAAAGTTAATGATAAATGTTGGTACACAAAGTACTTATAATTATGAAACATGAAGATCTGCTATAAAGCTGTGCAGCTGAACTGCTCTGCTTTCTGCATATGAATCCTCAGGGACAGTCTGACTTAAGTTTACTTGAAAATTACTGTTACTCACAGTAACCGTGTGAACTTAACATATCTAATAATCTAATTGTATAATTTAGCTAATTTATGTTTTTCCTAATTTATCATAAGAAGAAGTAAAGACTGAAGTTTTTTTTAGTTATGTAAATGTTCTTAGATTCTAAGCTGTCTGTTTCAGTTTTTATCATTATTGTTTGCCTAGGCAACTGATATTAAGAAGATATTATGCAATTTCTGCATCTGTAAACTGTGTAGAAACATGTCAATGATGTTTTGAGAATGTGAAGTTTCATACAATATATTAATTGTTATTTATTGTTTGTGTAAAAACATAGGCAAATAAATTGTCAATAACACTTTTTAATATGATCCAATGTTTGTTTTTGTTTTTATTTTCCACCTTTCTTAATCTCTGCATCCCCTTAAAACTCCACTAATACACTACAAATCCTGCTTTTAAGACATCAACTTCAAGAGCTGACTGTTCAGTTGCTGCCTAATAAATCCACCCTCTGGTGAGTAAAGTTTTTGAGATGTTTGGCAGAAGATCACATGTTTGGTTGCCGATGTTCTCTGTGAAGTGAACTCCACACCCTAACTAAAATGCTGTTATAAATATAAATATATATGTATATATTAGCAATTCAAACGCATTTTGGCATTTAAAATTAAAAATTTTAATCAAAAATTTGGATTCCAAAAAAATAAATGAACAATTAAAAAATGGGGAAAAGCATTGTTTATTTATGGACCAGAAAACAAAACTGTGTTACAGGAAATGTGAGATTAGCCTTGCTGCAACTGTTTAATTGTTTAACAGTATTCACTGTGTCTTAACTCTTTGGGCCACTTCTTTTCAAGTAGCCTACTCAAATATGACTTTGATCAGTAAATATTAACAGATTCTTTTTTTTTTTATATTACATTAATTTGAGCTTTTTTTTTTTTATTTATTTTTTTTTATTTGCTTGTAAGCTCTATGAAACAGTTCACACCAAGACAACTCTTATTGGAAAAGGATAATCCAAGCATTGTTAATTTTAACAAAAACTATGACAAAAAAAATCTTCATTGACAACCTATTTTTCATGATGAAAACGAGACAAAAACTACATAAAAATAAATACTTGAAAACGAAAACTGACAAATTATTACACTGAGGAATAGGGGAATTATTAGTAATAAATGATATTATTGAGCAGCGATCGGAACACAGACAGCCGCTCCACACAGCGTCCTTATGACCGGTGTTGTGCCGAAATCAGCACCCCGCCAGGAAAAGCACCCCCTCACGGGAGAGGCTGCAGGTGACATAATTATTTTTCATATTTTTTTACGAGTCAGTGTAGCTTAGAACAGTATCTTGGGCACTTTAATTTTCTGAGTAAAGTTAAAGCCAAGAAGACGGTGTGTGAGGTGCTTTTCTTGGCGGGGGTGCTGAATTCGGCACAACATTCGGTTTCCCCCCCGAGCCCCTCATTCTGAACCACACACAGCGGCTTCTCTCACACTTATTGAATAAACATCATTTATAGGATAAGGAAAACTAAACTCAAAATATGTAGAATTCATCTCGTAACCAAGATATTTAAAAAGGTAAGCTTGCTCAGATTTCTGAAGGGCAGGTAACGCAGGTAATGCGGCTCCGTTAGTTAGGTTAGCTATTTGGATATGTCTCCGGTTTTGCGTAAAAGGGATCTGTGTGCAATGTATCATCATTTGCTAAGGTGTTTCAGTTATATTAGACACAAACATCCCTTTTTCTCGAACCACGAGACACAATTCATACAGCCTTAACTGCATTTTACATTCTATTAAACTAATGGGTAACACACGCTAGCTTATATATATATATATATATATATATATATATATATATATATATATATATATATATATATATATATATATATATATATATATATATATATATACTTCGCCCCTGGGGATAGAGGCGTGGCCACCATGACCCAGCCATCAGGAAGCACACAGACACAGAGATTGCGTGAACTCAAACATACATTTATTTGGTTTTAATGCCCTCCACCACACCCACAACACATAATACATATAACGCTGCCCATTGGGGCTCTAGTCTCGTCCTTTACGTATCTGTGTAGCTGCATATAAACTGAGCTAAACACTGTTGTTACTGGACTGGACGAGTTTTAAATACACTTGTTAAGTAATGAAAGTCTAGGCTACTAAAAGCCAGTAATGTTAGTATAAATCTACTGCAGTAGCTGTGTATTATTTTAGAAACTTGGCATTATTTTTATTTCCACCATCTTTACAGTTTACTTGCTTTAAAACATTTTAATATTAGCATCATTTTTTAAATGCAACTTAAAGGCTTTTATTTTAATAAACATTAGCAGTAAATAATCAAACAAAAACACAAATAAAAAATTGAAAAACAATTAAAAATACATTAAAAATACAAGTAATACATTCCTTTTATTTAACTAAACTTCTAGACTAACTTGACTAAAATGTTTGTTTTTGTCGACTAAAACTATTAAACATTTTAGTCAAAAAACTAAGACTAAAACTAAATCAAAATCACCTGTCAAAATTAACTGAATACAAGGTATTTTTGAAGTACAACTATTTTTATAATTTTTGAAAAATATAATTTAAAATATGAGTGATTCTCCATTACAATTTAGAATTTTTAGTTACTTACATAACTTCAGTTTGTTATTTATAAACAGACAACACTATTTAAAGTGATGTTCAAGCTATCGTTTTTTTTTTTTTTTTTCCCATTTTCTTTTTTTTTCTTTCAACACATAGAAAGCAGCCCCGCTCTATCTTACATGCAGCTTTTATATTAAACACAGTGCAACCAAAGCCTCCCCATATTTTAGTTAAAGAAAAGAATAAAGAAAAAAATTAAAAGTACTATACAGGTTTCTGAAAGAAGCAAATGTCTCTCTAGTGAGATGCCCTCTGCCAGCTTATATATGTGAAGATGTACAATCTCCATTATCCTATTTTGAAAATCGCATTAAAACAGTAATTTGATTAATCATCGATTAATTAATTTGATTAACCTCTCAGCCCTATTGACATTATTATTAGTTTCTTTAATGTATTCACACAGTTTTCAACCTGCGTCCACAAATTGAGTTTCCCTTGGTGGTGAGAGAAATCTGTTTGCTGTGTTGGCAGCGCAGCTGAACTTTTTCTAGCAATGTTTATTATGGTTAGCGGGAGGGACGCTGTGTAAAACAGCAGCGCGGCCTGAGGTCTGTGTGCGCGGCTCGGGGGAACCGGTGTTCTGTCGAGTTATGCTACCCATCGATAAGTGTTTTTTTACGGCACCGCGCATTCGCCGATCAACATTTTTTTGTACGATTTTATGTTTTTAATGATAATTCCTTACGTTTTTATTGAGAACATTAAACTATCTGCTTGAATGTTAAAAAAAATCATGTAAATAGCAGTTAAAGCATAGCAATGGCAAGTTAAAAAATAATAATGAACAGTAAAACTATAAAAATACGATTTACAGTCAACTATATGACCCTAATTTTTAAACAGTAAAGAAAAAAATGGATCATAGAAACCTATGCCACTTGTTCTTGAAAATGTTTTATGGGGTGGTCTGAACAAATACTGCCTGAAAGATCCAAATTATTAAGTGGAATAATAGGTCATTAAAAAAAAACAATTTAATTTATGATTTGTTGTACTTTTTTTTACATCAAATAATTAAAAGTAACTGTGTAACTTTTACTCAAAGTACATTTTAAATTAAATTTTTTACTTTTACTCGAGTAGATTTTTAGATGGCTCCTTTTTCTTTTACTTGAGTAGAATTTTAGCAAAGTAAAGATACTTTTACTTAATTACAATTTTTCAGTACTTTTTCCACCTCTGCTATACAGGTTTCTGACAGAAGCAAATGTATATCTACTGAGATGCCCTCTGTCTGCTTATATATGTGAAGATGTACAATCTCCATTATCCTATTTTAAAAATAGCATTGAAACATACATTCGATTAATAAAAATTCATTTGATTAACCTCTCAGCCCTATTGACATTATTGTTATTAGTTTCTTTAATGTATTACTTATTTCTTGGTAGTTTTCACACTGGCATAAACGGTGGGCTCTTCAGTGTCTCTTTCTGATTTGCAGGCTTCAGATGAGAAGGTCACGTTGTTCTGAAAGTAAAAATACAAACATGTTTTTTCTCATTAGTTACAGTAAAATCACCTGTAAACTTTACACAAAACAACTATATGAATTTTAACTACTGCTAACATGCTGTTTTAAGAACACATAATATATAAGAACACAGTGTGCAGTGAAGTGGGGAGATCCATTTAACCCCTTGTATAACCCATTATATAACTGCCTATATATTAAGGATTCTATTCAAGGAATACATAAAAAGCTTAAATGTTTGATAAGAAACTTAACTGAAAATCCTATTTGTAATTGTAATTAAAAATATTTTGAACATTTGAAGTAAATCTGCAACTGTTAAAATATATAAATAAAAATGATAAAATATTAAATTGATTTCATTTCATTCCTTCAAACCTTGACGGAATTTAAGAGTTTGGAATTGAGACCTGATACTGCTCTGAAATTATTACGTGGATTAGAGAGTGAACAGACAACTTGTCCAAGTCTTCTGTAGAAATCTGTGAAGCCCTTAAAGTTCCTTTATGTAAATAACTTATTTTATTGCAAAAAAAAGGTGTTTGTATGACCTTCACCTGTAGCCTGTATATGGACCGAGGCCTGTTAAGGGGTGTGTGTGGTAATGTGGACCAGTCACAGGTTGGTTTAGACAGTCGCAGTCCTAAAAGGTGACTGCGATTTATTTATTTTTTTAATGCTTGTTATGAAGAAAATGGTCATAAAACATTAAATCTACACATTTTACCACAGTTCAATGTGTAGATTTAATGTTTTATGGCCATTTTCTTCATAACAAGCATAAAAAAATCACTAGTGGTTTATCTCAGTAGCTAGCTAACTTTCCCATTCCACCTTAAATGGTGCAACAGACTGCAGGGAACGCAGCATGTAAGGTGAAACGGGAAAGTAAAATATTCAATTCAATTCAATTTTATTTATATAGAGCTTTTTACAACAAAGGTTGTCACAAAGCAGCTTTACAGAGAGCTTATGAGCAGCACCACAGAGATACCAATTTTATGGTAACACAGTGGCCAGGAAAAATTCCCTTTAAGAGGAAGAAACCTTGGAAGGAACCAAGACTCAGAGGATGGTCAGAGGATACTCCCCATTAAAGAGTACCGTATTTTTCGGGCTATAAGGCGCACTTAAAATACTTATTTTTTCCCAAAAATCGTCATTGCGCCTTATAATGCAGTGCGCCTTGTGTATGGATTTTGCTTGTGTTTACTGACCTCGATTTTTATGTGGTACACGGCGCTCTGTTGTGCAGAATTCCTCACCCACGCCAGAAAAAGATCCCCCTCTTGGGCTAGCGCGCGGTTACCTTTGACTGCCGTACTGCCTCTCGGCTGTGGCTCAGGGTAGCTAGTTTCCACTGTAGCTCCGTGGCCAGAACAGGGTGCCGGTAAACTTTCCTTCCCACCCGTTCTGGGGTAATAGCACAAACTGTTTCTTTTTAGCGCCCACTTCTAAGTAAAGTTAACCTCTTAACACGCGCTGGCCCACCGGCGGGCCAGAAATATTTAATATTTCATAACTGGCTGTGTTTCTGAATAGTTATGAACAGTTACAGGTTCAATATAGACATCCAATATACCATTTTAAAGCTTAGAATCTCTGCTTTTGAGCTATTTAGCCTATTTAGCGGAATATCCTTTCAGAAAATAAACATTTAGGGCGAAATATGCCCAAAACTCTCATATTTGCGTTTATCATTCGTCCATATTTCATCGAATGCGGTCATGTCATACACCATTCGAACCGTCTGGCTCTCCGGATTCCAGAACTGTGCTTTTACTGTAGGATGTATGTTTCATGAATTAGAGCTGCGTCAGAGCGCATGTTTCCAGTAATAAAAGGCTCTCCTTTTGTCCTGGGGTAACCTCCGGTCACTGCCGCCACCCCCCGAACACACACCCGCGCTCAGCCACAGGTCCTACCTTCAAAACGCGTCCAGACTAAAGAGAATCCATCAATCCAGTCTCCTGTAATCCACAGTTATATCCAAACAGCGCTGGAAATCACTTCATCCAGAAATGAAACTTATCCTTTATCTCTGTTTTAAAACCGTTTTATTCACCGAATTCGGCACAACACGCTATTATAGTCAGAAGCCTCGCGGAGTAATGCGGTACTTGCTGTGCTTCAACATAATATTATGGTCTGTCGGAGCGTCGCGGATATTGTGAAGGATTTATTGCTCAGAGTTATTGTTACTGATATAAATAAAGTTTAATTTAGTGCGCCTTATAATCCAGTGCGCCTTGTGTATGGACTAACACTAAAAATAGACCGTTCACTCATCGTGCGCCTTATAATACGGTGCGCCTTATAGTCTGAAAAATACGGTAAGTAAGAAATGGACTATAATAATCAATTGCTCCAGCATCTGCCCTCAAGTTAACTACTAATTTTTTTTACACAATAAGGTGCACTATCAATAAACGTCTATTTTCTGGTTTATTTTCATACATAAGGCGCACCAGAACATACATGCATTTTAAGCGGCATTTGTTATGAACAGGGGTGTTTTTTCTTCTTATTCAGCAGCTCTTACTGCTGTGTGGCAAGAGCTGTAAAGCTAAGCTAAGCTAAGTAAACAAAACTATATATATAAAAAAAAAAAAAATTCAGATAGAGTCAGACAAGTCACACCAGGCTGGATATTAATATACACAGATTTTATCTCCTGAAAACTGTTCATTTGGGTGAGTAAAGTGCTTCTGTTTATTTACAGTAAGCTTAAATATCCAGATATCCACTAAGGCTGGAGCGTTAGCATTAGCAGCTAACCGCTAATGCCACCTGCCACCCGACAGCGCTACACTGAGGAAAACCAGTAAACCTGTAAACCAGGGCAATATTAGCTAGCCGTTCGTCCCAAAAAGCTTGTTTTAACACAGTAAACATGAAAAAAATGCTAATAGTGCTGGAAAACTAAACTAAAAGTCCTGTTTAATGCTGTACTTCAGCAGAGTGGGTTTACTGCTCCTTACAACCTGACTGGTTAAAATTCATACATAAAACGCACTGGATTAAAAGGCACACTGGCGATACTTGGATTTTTGGGGAAAATTATAGTATTTTAAGTGTGCCTTATAGTGCTAAAAACACGGTAGATTAGCAGCAGCTAGGTTTCTGAACTTTAGCACTCCTGCTATATATCTGTATGTGGTGCTTAAAGGGTTCACTCTGTTCAAAGAGAAAAGAGAAATGGGATTGAGCCTAAGAATCACTGAACTCAGGTGGACATCTAAAGACTGAATTTAAATTTTAATCCATCTACATACCTGCTTTTCTGCTTTCTTGGACTTTCTACGAAAAGCTACGTCCGCGTAGGTCACATCCTCCTCAGCCTGGAGAGAGCATTAAAAAAAGTAAATACATAAATATCTATTTAACTATTTCAATTATATATTCTGTTCTTTATTTCTCACACAAACCTGTCTTTGTGTTGGTTTTGCTTTTTTATCATGAACTACGGAAGAGTAGATGACATCGTCCTAGAGGAAACATCATGCACATCAGTGAGTTTCTTAAACGGAACGATTTGCTTATTTATCGTAAAGGTACAGAAGAATCTGATTGTGCATGTTTGTACTTCAGTCTTTGGGGGCTTCGCCTTCTTTCCATGTGCAATAGATGCGTATGTAATATTGTCCTTGAAAAAAAAAACACAAATATGTCATGAAAGACCCGCTAATGGATCTCTGAACCATGCAAAAATCTATTGTATTATTATCATTATTGAACCAATTTTTTACAGAAATCTCTAATCCATAATAATCCATAGCACAGTATTCTGTACATTAAATAAATATACATTTCCTAAAAACATGAACAAACTTATCACTGCCAAAATCTACATAAAAACTGAGTAACTCCTAAAATTACAGCATAGCATAGCAGATGTCGGCTAGATGTTTACTTTTCTAGCTGATGTTATGAAGTTGTTAACTTCCACAGCTGATATTAGGTAAATGTTAACTACTATAGTTGATGTAAGGTAAATGTTCACATCAGCTGATGTTATGTTATGTTAACTACATGCAAAAATCTATTGTGATGTGATTTTTACAGTATTATTATCATTAACCCATGTTTACATAAATCCACAATCCAAACTAATCTATAGCACAGTATTCTGTACAGTAAAGAAATATACATTTCCTAAAAACATGAACAAAAGCATCAACAACAAAATCTACATAAAAACTGAGTAACTCTTAAAATTACTAAAGCAGATGTCGGCTAGATGTTTACTTTTCTAGCTGAAGTGATGTAGATGTCAACTGCTATAGCTGATGTTTGGTAGATGTCAACTGCTAAAGCTGATGTGAGATCAATTTAAACTACTATAGCTAATGTAAGGTAGATGTTAACTACTCTAGCAGATGTTAGTAGGATGTTAATTACTACAGCTGATGTTAGGTAGATGATTTGAGAAAAATGTTAACTACTATATCTGATGTGAGATAAATGTTTACTACTATAGCTGATGATAGGTAGATGTTATCTACTATAGCTGATGTTAGTTAGATGTTATCTACTATAGCTGATGTTAGGTAGATGTTAATTACTATAGCTGATGTTAGGTAGATCTAAGCTACTACAGGTGATGTTAGGTAGATGTTAATTACTATAGCTGATGTTAGGTAGATGTTAATTACTATAGCTGATGTTAGGTAGATGTTAATTACTATAGCTGATGTTAGTTAGATGTTATCTACTATAGCTGATGTTAGGTAGATGTTAATTACTATAGCTGATGTTAGGTAGATGTTATCTACTACAGCTGATGTTAGGTAGATGTTAATTACTATAGCTGATGTTAGGTAGATGTTAATTACTATAGCCGATGTTAGGTAGATCTAAGCTTCTACAGCTGATGTTAGGTAGATGTTGATTACTATAGCTGATGTTAGGTAGATGTTATCTACTACAGCTAATGTTAGGTAGATGTTAATTACTATAGCTGATGTTAGGTAGATGTTATCTTCTACAGCTGATGTTAGGTAGATGTTAATTACTATAGCTGATGATAGGTAGATGTTATCTACTAGAGCTGATGTTAGGTAGATGTTATCTACTATAGCTGATGTTAGGAAGATGTTAATTACTGTAGCTGATTTGAGAAAGATGTTAACTACTATATCTGATGTGAGGTACATTTTAACTACTATAGCTGATGTTAGGTAGATGTTAATTACTATAGCTGATGTTAGGTAGATGTTAATTACTATAGCTGATTGTTAGGTAGATGTTAATTACTGTAGCTGATGTTTGGTAGATGTTAGGTAAATATTAATTACTATAGCTGATGTTTGGTAGATGTTAACTACTATAGCTTATGTTAGGTAGATGTTAACTACTATAGCTGATGTTTGGTAGATGTTAATTACTATAGCTGATGTTTGGTAGATGTTATCTACTACAGCTGATGTTAGGTAGATGTAAGCTACTACAGCTGATTGTGCATGTTTGTACCTCAGTGTTTGGGGGTTTCGCCTTCTTTCCATGTGCAATAGATGAGTATGTAATATCGTCCTTGAAAAAAACACACAAATATGTCATGAAAGACCCGCTAATGGATCTCTGAACCATGCAAACATCTATTGTAATGTGATTTTTAGATACATTATCTAAAAACATGAACAAAACATTAATGTCAAAATCTACATAAAAAATGAGTAACTCCTTAAATTACTATATCAGATGTCAGCTAGATGTTTACTTTTTTAGCTGATGTTAGTTAGATGTTAACAACCACAGCTGAAGAGATGTAGATGTTAACTGTTATAGCTGCTGTTTGTTAGATGTTTACTCTAGATGATATTATGTAGATGTTAAGTCCTACTGCTGAAGTGATGTAAATGTCAACTGCTATAGCTGATGTTTGGTAGTTTTTTTTTTTTGGTAGAACAGTGTAAACATTTGTCAGATAAGCAAGCATACTGGATCTTGCATTTTAAAAATAACTATACTGTAGGTATATCTGTAAGTATATGTATGTACATGTGTGTATAGTGATATATAAAATAAACAAATTAAATGCAAAGCTCTAGAAAAATCAGGTGAAACAGATGCGTCATAACTCTTCTGTTAAATGTCCGTAAATCAAGATATTTTTTTTCTTCTACTTTTGGGAAGTTGTTTATCTGTCTGTTTCTAATCATCACATTTTTAAAGTTGTTTTTACCTCTTTATTTCCTCTTTGTTCTGTTTCTTTTCCACTTCTCCTTTTTCCTTCAGAGAAATTTACACAGAACATCAAACATCAACAACACAGGTATGGTATTATATATATATATATATATATATATATATATATATATATATATATATATATATATATATATATATATCGCTCATAAAATATAATTTTTATCTTCTGCAGGGTAGAGTAAGGGTGAGCGATATCTTTTTCATTTATTTGAATTTTGTCATCATCAGGTAAATGGTATTTTATACCATATTTTCTTTAAAGCTGCAGTCCTTAAGATTTTTTTTATTTTAAATTAAAAGCAGTTGTGAGTGTGGAGGGCGAAAATATTCTACTATACTGCATCAGCTTGCCTCTGCGATCGTCCCTGCAAATACAAATGGCATATTCCCCTGACTATTCCTGTCCCCAGAACAGTACATGTATAAATGTGCACACAAAAATAACTTTGCAAAAGTAAGATATGTAAATAAGAACATTATTTAAAAACTACTTAGAACACGGAAACTCTGTAACTATAAACTTTGACATGATTTTTTTTCATTGTTGTATGACTCTATATCCTATCTATGCTTTAAAAATATGTTTTTCACAATAAATCCGAAATCTTTAAGTTAAAATACTCATTCTAGTTCTGTCCCTGGGTTTCACTCAGTCCTGTTACCGTAACACATCACCACATCTGAAACATCTGGAACATTCTACAAGTCACATCTACAACAGGAAGTGACATCAGCTGGTTCTTCTGAAGACCACAGAAAGATCAAAATTAAGTTTCCTCCTTTATGTTTCTGTATATTTTTGTATCTTATCGTAACTGTGACTGAGGAGGACAATCTCAACACTCAGTCCTGTTACCTAAATAAATTCTTAGATCTTATTTGTTTATTTTTAAATTACACATTTTAGGAAACTCACTAGAATGTGCTCAGTGTCCACATGCTATTAGTTCATGCTATATGTTTTTGCTAATTCTATGCTAAAAACTAATTCCTGTTACTTTCAGTCCTGTTACTCAAAACATAAAATTAACAGGAGTGAGTTCCAGTATCAGAAGTGAGTTCCAGTAACAGGAGTGAGTTCCAGTAACAGGAGTGATTACCAGTAACAGGAATGAGTACTCTGGTTCATTGATTTATCAATATGAATATTAGTTAATGTAAACCACTTTTTCCAATTCTATTTGGTTTATAATTTATCCATTTGTTTAATAAATTGCATGATAATAAATTTGTTCCATTTCAGGTTTGGGTCTTCTTGAAAAAAATGGGTTTGCATCTTTTAGACAAATGCAATGTGCACGCATTTCTAGTGATTTTTTTTGTCATAAATATAAATTATTTAAGTTTCCATTTATTTTTAAATAAACAATTTTTTAGTGGACTTGCTTTTGAACATGTTTTTTAAATGTTTAATGTTTTAAATTAGATTTGGTATCAGGAATGAGAAAAATGTAACCATCTTCGGTATTGAAACCTTGTAAAAAAATAAGTAAAGCTGCCTAAGATTGATCAGTACATGTTTTGTATAATTAAATATAGTTAAATACACGTGTTATTAGATTAAGAGTTGAAAAACTGTAAAAAAAAAAATAAAATAAAAATAAAATCAGTTTAATTTAGAAGAGTTACTTTCAAGCAAATGACACTCATTCAGTTTTAAAATTCATTCTTTTTTTTTTTTTTTTTTTTACATACATTCATTTTTAAAAAGGTCTGGTAGGTTTTTCTGTTTTTTTTTCTGACAATTCTTGCTGGTTACTTGAGCAACAGCACTGCTGTTAATGGCACTAAGATAAGAGCTACTACAAACATTGAGATATCAGAATGGCAAACTTAACAAAACAAGTCTTATTTGAATCTGCTCATTAATCAAAATATTTTATGCATCCAATATATTTGAAGTGCTACACATTAGCTGTACATGGTGTTTGCTGGATGTTTTCTGGTGTGCATGTACACGTGCATACTCTTATTCATACCTTTTCTGTGTTTGCAGAAGATGTATGCAGCTGCTCCTAGCAGTAAAAGCAGGATCAGAAACACGCAGCTGAGGATGGGCGTCCAGTACGTCCAGTTCATCTCAAAGGTTGTATTACCTAAAAATTTATTGGGTTATTTATTGAAAAGTTTTGGTCAGATTTAATCTGACCTCAAAATCACAGTAAAAATCTCTAGCAAAAGGAAAAACATCATGATGACTGATCATCCCTGTAGATAAAATGACTGAAATCTTACTGCTAGTGTTACATCAGGTACATTAAAGGAGAAATAAGGTGTGAAATGGACTTGAGGTGTAGTGAAACATGATAACGGATATGAACTATCAAATAGCCCACGTCTGTTCACCCCAGCAGTGCTTTAAGATGATGCTCAGGCTTACAATGGCTTAAAACGAGGCACTAAGAACTTTTAAAGTGTACAGATTGATTATTGTAAAAGACTGTTTATACATACACTAACTTGAGGTAGTTCTTTAGGAGCCGCCATCTTAAAAATGAAGTCAGAATAAATCGACTAATGAGCACAAACGAATAGGTAGGATAAGTTCAACAGATTGCAATGTTAATTCTGTGGAAATGCATAAATTCCAGCTTGAGCTGAAAATAGCTGATGACTGTCATGAGAATGAGAATGAAGAGACCATAAAGCAAATTGCATGAATTTGTTTTGTTCATTTTCGTCTAATGGTGTAAAAATAATGATTTCTTTGTATGGGTAACGCTATGCCCCTATCACTCGCATTGTAAGCCGGTTGGGAGCATTGGTTAAAAGCGCTGTATTTTGGAATGCTGGGCGAGAATGGAGGTGGGCTTTTTGACAAATGTTTGTACTCGTTATCATGTTTCAGTACTACACAGTACTACAAGTCCATTTCACACCAGAGTTCTCCTTTAATGGTGTATGTCAGTTTACCTGTAACATTAAGGTTCATTGAGATGAACTGTGCATTGCTTATTGAACATCTGTATGTGCCGTTGTCTGTCTCATTCAGGTTGGAGAGAAGTTGAGAGAGATTTGCTGGATGTTTCTTGTTAAACATGTGGATTCTTCCTGCATAGCGTCCTATTTTATTGGATACTTCAGTCCTATTTGAGTCTACATGCTCCCATTTTATGCTAACAGGTCTGGTCTGTGGGTCAGTGCAGGAGCAGGACAGCAGAACAGACTCACCTGGTTGTCCAACAATCGGAGTCTCCTGAGAGCTTGACAGTGTACAGTCTGCAGAAACATAAAGCATTCTCATAATGTGTGTGAGTTTGTGTGTGTGTGTGTACACAAGATTGACTCCAGCATAGGGCTGCATGATATATTGTTTAAGCATCGTCATCTCAATGTGCAATCACAGTAAAAATCTCCAGTACAAAACATCATGATGAGTCAACATCCTCACAGATAAAATGACTGAAATCTTACTGCTGGGGATACATCAGGTATTAACATTAAAGGAGAAATCCGGTGTGAAATGGACCTGGGTTGTAGTGAAACATGATAACGAGTATGAACTTTTATTGAAAAGCACACCTCCGTTCACCCCCAACATTCTGAAAAACAGTGCTTTTAGCGGATGCTCACAACAGGCTTACAATGCTAGTAATAGCAAAGCAATCACTATTTGTACACCATTAACAAGCTCTAAGTAGCTCCACATTTCATTGGTAGAATTCTGAGGGTCCTGACATTTAAAACAAAGCAATAAGAACTTTGAAAGTGCACAGATAGTATATTAAAAACACTGTTTATACACAAGGTATCTTGAGGTAGTTTATCAGGAGCCACCATCTTGAAATTAAGTCACAATAAATTGACTGACAAGCATGAATGAAAAGGTAGGATAGGGGAACAGATTGCAAAGTTAATTCTGTGGAAATGCATGAATTCCAGCTTGAGATGAAAATATCTGGTAACTGTCATGAGAGTAAGAATGAAGAGCACTATACAACAAATTACATAAATGTGACTTTTCAGATTTTATTTTTATCTTTCAAGTAATTGTGCGTTAATTTTAAAATGGTGTTTTATAGGGATGCAGCGGTTCTCGGTATTTTATCAAACAGTTCGATACACCCAGATGGACCAAGGTATTTCGGTGCATGCAACGAATGAACGAACACTCTGGTACTGAATGGCCAGGGGCAGGGGCTACTGAGCGCGTGCTGTTGGGGGGGGGCGTAGGTTGGTGGCTGCAGTGAGTGCTCCTCCTTCTCCACACCACCATAAATTGGCTGTTTTTGGGCTGTTTAAATGAGTGAAATCTTTTTAGAATGATGTTAATGAAAGCACAGACCTATTATTTAATAAAAATGTGCAAGAACAGCTAAACACAGCTCTGCACGTCAAACGTGGACAAGTGGAGAAGCTGGTGTGTGAGTGAGCCCCAGAGCTGCATGATTATAATATTCTTGGTATTCTACCAATGAAGGATGAAGCTAATTTGAGGTTGCAAATGGTGTAAAATAGTGATTTCTTTGCATGGGTAACGATATGCCCCTATCACTTGCATTGTAAGCTGGTTGGGAGCATTGGTTTTTTGACAAATATTTGTACTCGTTATCATGTTTCACTACTACACCCCAAGTCCATTTCACACCGGAGTTCTCCTTTAATGGTGAATGTTAGTTTACCTTTAACGTTAAGCTTCATTGAGATGGACTTTTCGTTGTTGATTGTACATCTGTACGTGCCGTTGTCTTGCTTGGTTAAGTTGAAGAGAAGTAGAGAGAGATTTGCTGGATGTTTCTCATTAAACATGTGGATTCTTCCTGCATAGCGTTCAGTTATATTGGATACTTCCGTCCCATTTGAGTCTACATGCTCCCATTTTATGCTAACAGGTCTGGTCTGTGGGTCAGTGCAGGAGCAGGGCAGGAGAACAGACTCTCCTGGGTATCTAACAATCTGATTCTCCTGAGAGTTTGACAGTGTACAGCCTGCAGAAACATAAAGCATTCTCAAAATGTTTGTTTGTGTGAGTTTGTGTGTGTGTGTGCACAAGAATTACTCCAGCATAGGGCTGCACGATATATCATTTAAGCCATTGTCATCGTGATGTGCAATCACAGTAAAAATCTCCAGTACAAAACGTCATGATGAGTCAACATCCTCACAGATAAAATGACTGAAATCTTACTGCTGGGGTCACATCAGGTATTAACATTAAAAGAGAAATCCGGTGTGAAATTGACGTGGATTGTAGTAAAACATGATAACGAGTATGAACAACAAATTCCGTTCACCCCCAGCATTCTAAAAAACTGTGCCTGAAAGAAGTAGAGAAAGTAGAAAAAGTAGAGGGAACTCAGGGATTTTGGGCTAGAGTTGGAACAGTTTGATGAAGGAGTGTGCAGTTAAATCCCCATTTTTGTTAAATAGAGGAAGTGGTAGAGTAGAAGAAGGGGAATTGTTGGGAAGGAGGTGGATTGTGAACTTTTGTCACAAGAGGTAGTTAGTTAGGGCAGGTATTTGAAGGGCGATTGATTGATGCAGGGTGGAGTTAGAGCGTGAAGTTTGGGCATGGTCCTTCTCATAAACTTTTGTTATTACATAACATCATTTTGCGTGCAGGAGGGAACTCTGGGAATTTGGGCTAGAGTTCAAACTGCCTAGTGTCTGCAAAGTGTCTAGTTATATCCCCAAAATTGGAGTTTATATGAAAGCTAGTTTGGAAGGAGATTGTCTCAAATCATCTGGTTGGGAACCAATGTATAGTTGATACGCCTGGGAAGACCACCAGCCGAGGAGCTTGCTCGGGGATTCCTTGTCTGGAAGCATTTGATGCTGCACCAATGCGAAATGAGTGGGCGGAGAATTGGTCTGGTGAGTAACCACTGAGAGAAAGGATGCGGCGGAGATGGGTGTGGAACCGGTGCCTTGAGTTAAAATTTCCAGATTCCGTTGTGAATAGAGGATCTGAAGATGATTCTTGTTGAAAGTCCAGTTTAAATAAATAGAGGATTGTGGTTTTGCCAGTTTGGTTGTTTTTTTTTTTCATTTGATCTTGAAAGTCAAGGATGCTAAGATCTGATAGTTGGGGATATGAGAAGGAGTTGTGGGAGATTTTAAAGGAAGTGAATCCGAAGAAATATGCCAGAAGAAATAGGGTTTGAGTGATAGGTGCTCGATGATGTGAGGTTGGAGTTTCTGATTTTTGGATTCCTTTCAGGAAGAGGGAAATTTGTGGGTGATTAGAGGAAGGGTGTGGAATGCCAGTAATGAGTTTAGTGAAGAAATTAATGGCGGCCAGATGGACTCTGGGTGATAAGGAATGGGCAAAATGTTGAGTGTGAATAAAAGTGAGGAAAGCGGACGTTACGGATGGATGATGAGGAGGGAAAGAGGTGTAATGTGTGAAGTGGAAATTTTTGGTGGAGAGAGTTTGTGGGGAGACGGCTGAAAGGATGGTTTGTTGTGCTTGGAGGATTAGTTCGTTCAGATGGGGGTTAGGTCTAGTGTAGTATGTGAAAATGGAGGTACCGCCATTGGGTTGCAGTCTGCATTTGGTGCCAATCTCCGACATGCAATATTCCTTGAGCATAATGAAATGGTGGAGGGATCGGACAGAAGAAGCCAAGCGGAGGGGGTGGGAGATGAAAGAACGACTCTGTGGTATGATTTGGGTTGCGTAATTAAAGTGGCCGAGGACGGAAAGAAGTTGGTGCATAGTACGGGTGGGGAAACAGAGGAAATCAGATATAACAAAAGTGACGTTGCACTTGTCCTGAGGTAGCGAAGCTTTTAAGGAGGCGAAATCCAGGATGTACTTGAGAGATATTGCGGGACCAACGGTCCTTTCCTCCGACAGCGGGACACAGAGATGCGTGAAAGTGCTGGTTACGGATTCGAGACCAGGCGAGGGGAGCGAAGAAGGTGGATCAACGACAAAGTAATCCAGGAGGCGGAGTACAAATGGGAGCCTGTGTTTATTATGCAAAATCCAGCAGAGCGCCTCAGCAGTGATTCAAAAACCTTAGGGCTACTTTTGCACCCGAAAGCTAGGCGAATGGAAAAATAAAACTGATCTTCCCAGCGGACTCCAAAAAGGTGCCAGGAGTCAGAATGGAGGGGAAGGATTTTAAATGCCGAGACCATGTCAGCCTTAGACAGCCAGGCACCCCTGTGACAATGCCCAGAGGATTAATCCACAACACGGAAAAAGGGGTTATGGGATGAAGGACCGATCATGAATCCACTAGAGAGCTCCTTCTGCAATAGGGAAGACACGACGTCAGGCTCGGCCAGTGCAGGAAGGAGGTTAGGGCAGGTGAGTCAAGAGCTTGGCGAGGGGATGAAACCCGGGGAGAAGCCGAAGAGAAAGCCATCCAGGAGGCGGCAAACAAAGGCAGTGAAGGCAACCTGGGAATAAGCAGAAGCATGGTGGGAGGCGCTGCCACACACGTTGCAGGAGAGGGAACTTCATCCCATGAACACACGCCAATAAAGTATCCAATATCAAGGACAGATAATCATCCAATTCCTGACGACGCGATGGAAAAGCTAAACAGATGATGTACCGGAAGATGGAGAAGATGGGGCCCGGGTTGCGCAAGGTGAGCAAGATGCCGCCGGCATCTAAGACGTGATGAGCAGAAGTAGTGGAGGGAAGAATTACTGAGAAAAGGTTAATGTCTGCACCTCGGAGAATGTGGTTTCGCAGAGAGGAGGAGACCAGGGGAGGGTTAAACATCCGTGCTTTGGCCGGAGGGGGGCAGCTGGCAGTGGCGTAGACCGAGAGAATGAAGGGCAGGGAGCTCCAGTGATGGGCAGGGCGAGTGCAGCAGACTGGGGAGGAACAGTGAAAGAAGAGGCAAGGAGAGGCTGAACTGGCATAAAGTAAGGGAAGGAGAAAAGCTGGCTGGAATATACGGGTTGAGGAACAGTAGACGGAAAGCGGGGTGGAGTTAGAGCATGGAGTGTGGGCGGGGTACTTCTCCCAAACTTTTGTTATTACATAACATAATATTTTACACCATTAACAAGCACAAAGTAGCTCCACATTTAATTGGTAGAATTCTGATGGTCCTGACATTTAAAATGAGGCACAGAGAATTTTGAAAGTGTACAGATAGTTTATTAAAAAAGACTTGATGCAGTTCTTTGTGAGCCGCCATCTTGAAATTAAGTCACAATAAATTGACTAATGAGCATGAATGAACAGCTAGGATAGGGCAAGGGATTGCAAAGTTAAATCTGTGGAAATGCATGAATTCCAGCTTTTGCTGAAAATAACCGTTGTGTGAGCATGAAGCATGAAGAGCTCCATACAACAAATTGCATAAATCTGACTTATCAGCTGAATTTTTGTTTGTTCCTATCTGTTTGAGTTATTAAGCCTTATAAAATAAAAATGCTGTTTTAAATGTCAGGGCCCACAGAATTCTACCAATGAAGTATGAAGCTGCCTTAAGCTTGCTAATGGTGTAAAAATTGTAATTTCTTTGCATGGGTAACGCTATGCCCCCATCACTCGCATTATAAGCCGGTTGGGAGCATTGGTTAAAAGTGCTGTATTTTGGAATGCTGGGGGAGAATGGAGGTGGGCTTCTAAAAAAAAATGTTTGTACTCGTTATCATGTACTACAACCCATGTCCATTTCACACCGGAGGTCTCCTTTAATGGTGTATGTTAGTTTACCTTTAACGTTAAGCCTCATTGATATGGACGTTTTATTGTTGATTGTACATCTGTATGTGCCGTTGTCTTGCTCAGTCAGGTTGGAGAGAAGCAGAGAGAGATTTGCTGGATGTTTCTCGTTAAACATGTGGATTCTTCCTGCATAGCGTCTCGTTCTATTGGATACTTCTGTTCCATTTGAGTCTACTCGCTCCCATTTTATGCTAACAGGTCTGGTCTGTGGGTCAGTGCAGGAGCAGGGCAGGAGAACAGACCCTCCTGAGTATCCAGCAATCTGATTCTCCTGAGAGTTTGACAGTGTACAGTCTGCAGAAACATAAAGCATTCTCATAATGTGTGTGTGTGTGTGTGTGTGTGTACAAGAGTGACTCCAGCATAGGGCTGTACGATATATCGTTTAAGCATAGTCATCTCAATGTGCAGTCACACTAAAAATCTCCAGTACAAAACATCATGATGAGTCAACATCCTTGCAGAAAAAAACACTCAAATATTACTGCTGGAGTTACATCAGGTATTAATATTAAAGGAGAAATCCAGTGTGAAATGGACTTGGGGTGTACTGAAACATACAGTAGGGAAAAAAGCATTTAGTCGGTCAACAATTGTGCAAGTTCTCCCACCTAAAAAGATGAGAGAGGCCTCTAATTGACATTAAAGGTTGAGAGAAAATCACATTGTCTGATTTTTAAAGAATTTATTTGCAAATAATGGTGAAAATTAAGTATTTGGTCAATAACAAAAGTTAATCTCAATACTTTGTTATATGTCCCTTGTTGGCAATGACAGAGGTCAAGGTTGGCATACACCGTTGCTGGTATGTTGGCCCATTCCCTCATGCAGATCTCCTCTAGAGCAGTGATGTTTTGGGACTGACGGCAGCAACACAGACTTTCAACTCCCTCCAAGAGTTTTCTATGGTGTTGAGATCTGGAGACTGGCTAGGTCACTCCAGGACCTTAAAATGCTTCTTACTAAGCCACTCCTTTGTTGCAGTCCTGGCAGTGTGCTTGGGATCATTGTCATGCTGAAAGACCCAGCCTTGTCTCATCTTCAATGCCCTTGCTGATGACAGGAGGTTTGCACTCAAAATCTAACAATACATGGCCCCATTCATTATTTCATGTACACGGACAAGTCGTCCTGATCCCTTTGCAGAGAAACATGATGTTGTCACCCCCATGCTTCACAGTTGGTATGGTGTTCTTAGGATGCAACTTAGCATTCACTCTCCTCCAAACATGACGAGTTGTGTTTGTACCAAACAGTTCTACTTTGGTTTCTTACCACATGACATTCTCCCAATACTCTTCTGGAACATCCAAATGCTCTTTAGCAAACTTCAAATGCGCTCGGATATGTACTGGCTTAAGCAGGGGGACACGTCTGGCACTGCAAGATCTCAGTCCATGGCAGCGTAGTGTGGTAGCCGTTGTAACGTTGGTCCCAGCTTTCTGCAGGTCATTCACTAGCTCCCCCCTTGTGGTTCTGGGATTTTTACTCACCGTATCTTGTGATTATTTGGACCCCACGGGCTAAGATCTTGCATGGGGCCCCTGATCATGGGAGATTATCAGTGGTCTTGTAGGTCTTCCATTTTCTGATTATTGCTCCCACAGAAGATTTCTTCACACTAAGCTGCTGCCTATTGCAGATTCAGTCTTCCCAGCCTGGTGCAGGTCTACAATTTTGTTTCTGGTGTCCTTTGACAGATCTTTGGAGTGTGACTATTTGAGGTTGGGGGCAGGTGTGTTTTATACAGATAACGAGGTCAAACAGGTGCCATTAATACAGGTAATGAGGCTGCGTCCAGAAACCCCAAAAGTGTCTTTTTCCTACCGATCCTCCTCCTCTCCTCCGTGACCCGGAAACTGATTTCGTGACGCCATCTTGCCGCCTGTCCGAATACCGTAGGAGATGAAAGAAGCCACTTAAAATTCTCCTCTAGGAGGCTTCCAACGGAGGGAACATAAAAGCTTCCTACTCCGGAAGACTTTTAAGGATGTTTGAATGACATCACTGCATCCACGCCCACAGAGCATGTGGGAATGGAGAAGGGAATGCACAAATATACGTCATAAGCATATTAATTAACTAGGTTCCTTATCTAACTAAACAGCCAGTAAAGCAGTAATATAATTTTTTGTTTATATAAGCTGTATGCTCAGTAAAAATGATCCCATATTTGTAACATGATTTATATATAATCTCTAAATCGCTTGATCTCTAAAATGTGGAATTGTGTTTATTGATCTCTCGTTTTTATTTTTGTGTGTGAAGCTTTATCCAGAAGCTGTGATTGGCTGGGCAGTATCCGGCATGTGCTGAAAGTGAGCGTTGTGATTGGCTCAGTTCATCGGTAGTCAACATCCTATTTAAAAAGGATCAGCCGTCCCATTTCCTCAATTACAGCTCCTTCCCTCCATTCCTCCTCCTCCTCTCCTCTCCTCGATTCCTCCACCTTCTTCCGGGTAGGAGAGGAGGAGTAGGAGAGGAGGAGTAGCAAAAGTTTCTGGACGCAGCCTGAGTGGAGGACAGAAAAACCTCTTAAAGAAGAAATTACAGGTCTGTGACGGTCAGAAATCTTGCTTGTTTGTAGGTGACAAAATACTTCTTTTCCACCATTATTTGCAAATAGATTCTTTAAAAATCAGACAATGTGATTTTCAGTTTTTTTTTTAATTTGTCTCTCATAGCTGATGATAGTCTACCTATGATGTCAATTACAGGCATATCTCATTTTTTTAAGTGGGAGAACTTGCACAATTGGTGACTGACTAAAATACTTTTATTCCCCACTGTAATATGTATGAACTTTTACTGAAAAGCACAACTCCGTTCACTCCCAGCATTCTGAAAAACAGTGCTCTTAGCCAATGCTTACACGAGGCTTACAATGCTAGTGATAGCAAAGAAATTGCTATTTTTACACCATTAGCAAGCTCTAAGTAGGTCCACATTTCCTTGGTAGAATTCTGAGGGTCCTGACATTTAAAACGAGGCACTGAGAACTTTGAAAGTGCACAGATGGTTTATTGAAAAAGACTGTTTATACATATACTAACTTGATGTTGTTCTTTGGGAGCCGCCATCTTGAAATTAAGTCAGAATAAATTGACAGATGAGCATGAATGAATAGGTGGGATAGAGCAAAGGATTGCAAAGTTAATTCTGTGGAAATGCATGGATTCCAGCTTGAACTTAAAATAGCTGGTGACTGTCATGAGAATAAGAACAAATTGCATAAACGTGACTTATCCGATGTTCATTTTCGTCTGTCAAATTATTGTAATTTTTAAATGCCATTTTAAATGTCAGGGCCCACAGAGTTCTACCAATGAAGTATGAAGCTTCTTTGAGGTTGTTAATGGTGTAAAAATAGCGATTTCTTTGCATGGGTAACGGTATGCCCCAAGTCCATTTCACACCGGAGTTCTCCTTTAATAGTGTATGTCAGTTTACCTTTAACAGTAAGGTTCACTGAGATGGACTTTTCATTGTTGATTGTACATCTGTACAGGCCCTCGTCTTGCTCGGTCAGGTTGGAGAGAAGTAGAGAGAGATTTGCTGGATGTTTCTCGTTAAACATGTGGATTCTTCCTGCATAGCGTCTCGTTATATTGGATACTTCCATCACATCTGAGTCTACATGCTCCCATTTTATGCTAACAGGTCTGGTCTGTGGGTCAGTGCAGGAGCAGGACAGCAGAACAAACTCTCCTGAGTATCCAACAATCAGTTTCTCCTGAGAGTTTGACAGTGTACAGTCTGCAGAAACAAAGTATTCTCATAATGTGTGTGTGTGTGTGTGTGTGAGTGTGTGTGTGTGTGTGTGTGTGTGTGTTTGTGTGTGTGTGTATACACAAGAGTGACTCCAGCAGTTTACCTTTAACAGTGAGGCTGAAGGTCCTGTGCTGGTTCTGGTTTATCCAGCATGAATATGTTCCTCCATCCTCTACAGTCAGGTCTGAGATCAGTACAGAGAGGTTTCCTGGAGAGTTCTGCTTAAACGTCTGAACTCTGTCTCTGTATCTCTGATGGAGTTCAGTAGAGAAGAGATCTTCATGGTCTGGTGTTCTCCACTGTACTCTTTCAGGACTGTCCTGCAGGTCAGTACAGGAGCAGGACAGAAGAACAGACTCTCCTGATGATCTGATTATTGGAACTGTCTGTTTATTCTCTGACAGAGTGCAGCCTAAATTAAAAACACACACAACAGACATTCATTTATATTCACATCTCACAATAGTGTGGGATTGTTACTGTAAAACAGTACAGTAGTACAGTAAACACATGATGCATTAAATCTGATTTAACTGTTCACATCTAGGACCACAAGTGGGTGAGTCAAATCTGATTTGAGTTCACACAGCCCTAAAATATCAGATCCATGTCTCATTTAGGCATAAAAGGGGATGTGAGACACTTAAGCCTGGTAATAGAGCTGTGCGATATGACTAAAAATGCATTCCCTGATATACACTTTAAGACTTGTTAAAAAATTGCAATAATTTGCGTTTTGCACTATTGGATCTTAAGAAGAATCTAAGCAGAGCATCAAACTGCAAAAAAAAAAAAGAAATGCGAGCAAGACACAAAGTGTTGAGTGGGCAATTTATTGAAAACAACAATTTAACTGAAATGGGCTGTTCATCAGCTGATCAAAAGTTTAAGATCATAGCTCAAAAAAAAACACTCAGTAATGAGTAGCTCCACTTTTCGTGTTAATCACTTTAAACACTTGTTGGTAACACTTTATAATACTGTTCCATAGTTAATAGGTAACTAAGCAGTAACTAAGCAGTAACTAATTAATAGTGCTGCATTAACACCTAAATATTTTCTATTAACTACCAGGGAGTACTAAATAATTACTCAGTAGATAGTACTGAACTAATGATTATAGTAGTTTACTATTAACTCCGCATTAATTACTGAAACTTACATATCTCCTGGAGAACTACTTATTAATAATGTCTCCTAATAACTATTCATTAATTACTGCTCAAATCAACATTAATTACTGAAAACCCTTACATCCCACCTGGGGAACTGTAGATCTAAATCAGTCTACACAATTATTCTATCAGTGGTGATATTAAAGGCATATTTGAGTGACACCATTTGTAGTAGTAGTAACCTTAATTACCTTATTATCATCATTATCTTCCAAATATTAGCAACATATAGTAAAATACTACAGTGTGTCGTAATCTGCTTAAACCCCATTTTTAAAATAAAAAAAATAACGTAATATTATTACATAGTAGACATTATTTATGTTCTCCAGAAGACTCTAAGACTGACTGTACTCAATTTTGTTTTAATGGTCACTGCTTTAATTTTCAGCACCAACCTTATAAACGTTCATATTTAGCCTTGCAGTCTCACAGACTTTAAGTGCGCATTATTAGGGTAATTACGGTAATTCCACAGCGCCGGACCGCTAGCCTCTATCAGTGTGTTTATCTGCTGCTGCTGCAGGTTCTTCTATCAGTGGTGATATTAAAGTCAGTGACACCACTTATCATATATTAACCTTACTTACCTTAGTATGCACAATATCTTCCAAATGTTAGACACACTGAAATGTGCAGTAGTCTGCTTAACCCCCATTTTTGTAATGTTCTGTCAGTGTGTTACAGGTGTTTATTCTAAACCTGTGCTCTTCTTCAGTCCTCCTGGAGATGTGCTCAGTAGAAGTGATGGCTCACATACAGCTTTACTCTAGGCTGTGTCCTAGATCCTTATTCTGGGGGAAATCATGTTTAAATGAATAAATATTTGTGTTAGATAACGGACTAGGCATCCCTGTGTTCTTCATAGATAATTAATAAGGGGTCCCTGTCTTCTTTTTTCGGGAGTTAACAGCAGCACATGGTAACCCATTACTAATTACTGAGGAGTTACTGTGTTCTTCTTTAGGAGTTACTGCAAATCACACCACAGTATTATAAAGTGAGAAACATGTTAACTAATTACTAATTACTGAGGAGTTACTGTGTTCTTCTTTAGGAGTTACTGCAGATCATGTCACAGTATTATAAAGTGAGAAACATGTTAACTAATTACTAATGACTGAGGAGTTACTGTGTTCTTCTTTAGGAGTTACTGCAAATCACACCACAGTATTATAAAGTGAGAAACATGGTAACTAATTACTAATTACTGAGGAGTTACTGCTTTCTTCTTTAGGAGTTACTGCAGATCATACCACAGTATTATAAAGTGAGAAACATGTTAACTAATTACTAATTACTGAGGAGTTACTGTGTTCTTCTTTAGGAGTTACTGCAGATCATACCACAGTATTATAAAGTGAGAAACATGTTAACTAATTACTAATTACTGAGGAGTTACTGTGTTCTTCTTTAGGAGTTACTGCAAATCACACCACAGTATTATAAAGTGAGAAACATGGTAACTAATTACTAATTACTGAGGAGTTACTGTGTTCTTCTTTAGGAGTTACTGCAGATCATGTCACAGTATTATAAAGGGAAATATACATTAATAATGATAATAATAATAATAATAATAATAATAATAATAATAATAACACACATTTAACCTAGCTAACTAACACACACACATTTAACCTAGTTAACACAATTAACCTAGCTAACACACACACATTTCCCCTAGCTAACTTAGCTTGCTAACTAACACACATTTAACCTAGCTAACTAACACACACGCATTTAACTTGCTAACACACATATAACCTAGCTAACTAACCCACACATAAAAGTTAACTTAGCTAGCAAACGAACACACATAACCTAGCTAACTAACACACATTTAAACTAGCTAACCAACACACATAACCTAGCTAACTTAGCTGGCTAACGCTAACTACACACACAACTTAGCTAGCTAACACACATCCTAAAGCTGTTTAACAACCCACAGAGAGTCCTCATCTGATCCGGGGGTAAAATAAGCTGGAAAAGATCTCAATATCTTGATTACTAGTTTATTTTCAATCAAATACAGAAATATGAAAGCAGCAGAGTTTCTCTTAATCCTCCTCCAGCAACAGCAGCACAGCAGAGAATTTACACGAAGGACCCGGAGAGCTGCGTCCGCTGTGAAATTACCGTAATTACCCTAATAATGCGCAGAAAAATAAATCTCTGTGAGACTGCAAAGGCTGAAGATGCACTTTTATAAGGCTGATACCTAGTATTAAAGCAATGATTGTTACATTATTACTGTCTTACAGTCATTCTTAGAGTCTTAGATGCCTTCTGGAGAACTTTCATCAATGTCTTCTGTGCAATAATATTACGTTATAATGTTGTTTTTTTTTCTTCCAAAAATGATGGTTAAGCAGAGTAATACACACTGAAGTATTTTACTATATGTTGCTAATATTTGGAAGGAACTGAGGATAATAAGGTAATTAAGGTTACCACTACTACAAATGGTGTCACTTGCTTAATTCAAATATGCCTTCAATTAATATGCATTTAACTCAAATATGATACTGATTTAGATCTATAGTTCCCCAGGTGGGATGTAAGGGTTTTCAGTAGTTAATGTTGATTTGAGCAGTAATTAATGAATAGTTATTATAAAGGAGACATAATTAGTAAGTAGTTCTCTGGGAGATATGTAAGTCTCAGTAATTATTGTGGAGTTCATAGTGAACTACTATAATCATTAGTTCAGTACTATCTACTGAGTAATTATTCAGTACTCCCTGGTAGTTAATAGAAAATATTTAGGTTTTAATGCAGCACTAATAATTAGTTACTGCTTAGTTACTGCTTAGTTACCTATTAACTATGGAACAGTATTATAAAGTGTTACAGTTATTGTGTCCTTCCGCTAAAATCCACTTTTTCTTGTTCTTTGTGAAATACTATAGGTCTCTGAGTTCTATATGATGCTGCACATGAAACTGTTCATCCACCTCCATTGTCTGCAGTAGCTGGTAAAAGAAAATGTTCAAAAAACGATTCAAACAGAAAAAGCACTGTGTCTACGTTAACCCATGAATTAGAATTCATGGCCTCGCCCAACTTGGCTCGTGACCGCCCACAGGCAGAGCTGAAGGCAGTCAGCCAGGAGCTAACAGTGCTAGGAACAGCATGGCAGTTCATTCCTGTATTATTTGTGCAAATAACACATCAGTGTTATATGCTTTGCCCAGTAATGTATGTTTAAAACAGTTCTGTTTACACTAGTTAAAAGTAAAAATCCACTCCGATTTTGTTTTTGCTGCTTTCTGGACCTGTACTACCCATCTCTGTGTGTAACTATAGGTTTTCATAGGATCTCCGGTGATTTCGCATTTTACTGAGACTCTAAGACTCGGTCAGTGGCTAAACTGCATTAGCAGAGCATTATACATATTGTAAAGTAACATATGACATTGCAAAGACTGTTATAAGTGTAAAAATGTCTTTATTTTAAAACGTTTCTAACTGTTTTCTGTCTCCTGCTGTTGCAATGCTGTTAGCCAATCAGAGGCGATATGTTTGCATGTTTAAATATTCATGAGCAAGAGCCCAAATCCTATCCCTCCTCTCCTCCAATGGACTAAAGCAGCGTTATACCGGATCACCTGAGCTTTTTTTTTTTTTTTTTACAAAAAACATCTCACAGGGCATACAGTCATTCTAGAGACCACAACTAGACATTTAAAATGATTGAAAAACAATGAAATGAGGCCTTTAACAATTGTTTCAGGAGGAAAATGGACCCTAGTGTTGAAGATGGCTTAATGAAGGCTGTCTGGAACTGATGGCCATTTTTGTAAACTTCCCTTGCTATCCATGCCCTCATGTTTTTTTAGCTGGATTTAGATCAGGGCTAAAAGCAGGATTACAAAAATAGTGACGTTATTCTGCTTGTAAAAGTCCTTTGTCAGACGAGTATTGTGAACTGCAGCACTGTCCTGTTGAAAAACCCAGTCAATACCACAAAGATGAGGGCCACTGCAACATCTCCACGTAGCCAGATGCTGTCTGACACACCTACACAACCTGAAGCTTCATTGTTCTTATAGAACGTTTTTTGAGCAGCTGAAAAAAACATTTTTGATTGCAAATGCAGTTGTCAATAAACTGGCTGCTCAATATATTTTGTCTCTTGCTTGTATTTCTTCTTTTTGCATTGTAAAACTCTACATAAAATCTTCTTAAGATACAATAGTGCAACATGCCAATTTTAGCCTTTAGATTTTGATCAGGAGTGTAGGACACTTCACATCCTGATAATGATACATATTTTTCACAATGCAGCACAATTACTATAAATTCAGTGATTTAAAAAAAATAATATAAACACATGAAATACTTTTTTCTTATAACATGTTGAATTACTCTAAAAAATTAAAGTATGTTTTAATATTTCACAATGTTTCAACTGAAATGAAATTAAATGTGCATCTAATTTAGAGTCATAAGCATGAGGCCAATAACTTTTAATACAGTTTTTCCTGGTCCTGTAACCCCCTTGTACTGCACATTTTCCAAAATTGCTCTGCTTTAACTCTCCTCTGCTACTCTAAAATCACGTATTAATGAACTAATAAATTGATCAGGTGTATTGGGAAAAGAAAAATCATTAAGTGAGCAGAACAGGGGGTGCAGGACCACTGTTTTCTATGAAGACAGAAGTTAATGTCTTAAATTAAAAAGCCTGCAGAAACACAAAACTGTCGTAAACTGAAATGTCCCAATTCCCATTTTTAAATTTTGAAAACTTACCCACCCTCACTTACACTTCAAACAAGACGATAGGGTTTGGCACAAGAATTGGGACAGACAACAACATTAACACTTAGCCGTGGTTGCTGAGTTACCCTGTTCTGATAGCTGCAAAAAGACTGCTGTGTTTTGCAACAGAATTCAAAATAGAGTGGAATACTAAACAATAGATGTTTTTCTACCGTCCCACAAAATATATAGTCATATTGCACAGCGCTACCTAATCATGGTGTGTATCAGTTGCCCTGGGTAAAACTAAAACAGTTTAACAATTACAGAGTCTGACCTTTGACCTCTAGTGCGGCGTATTTCGCAACATTATTTTCATCAGCTCTGCACCGGTATTCTCCAGAGTCGTCTTTATTCAGGTCTGAGATGAGAAGAGAGAAATTCCTGGATTTTGGTTGATCGAACATCCAAACTCTGCCGCTGTAGGATTGAGTCTCATTAGACACTGAGATCTTATCTTCAGACCCCGGCTTTGAGAAGAACCATGTGACTCTCTGAGGATTGATCTTTCTGTCTTCAGGACAAAAGCAGGGCAGCAGCACAGACTCTCCTGGAGATTTGATGAAACTGTTCTCACCTTCATTCATCACAGAACATCCTGTAGAGCAACAGATCCAAAATACACACAATCAGCATCACATTAACCTTAACTACACTGTGTTAAGATCTGTTAAACATGATTTGTGATGTAAAATGTTATAAACTCTTCATGGAACACAGAAGCTGAATCAGAGCTGAGTAACTGTAGAATTTGTATTCAATTACAGAATAATCACTCCCATTTCTCTTTTCTACCCCTACCCCTTGTTTTCGAGTATAATTCTTCCCCTTGAAACAGAGTTACATCAGGAACAGGTGAAATTCTCCCACTAAGAATTAAGAAACCTTTCGAGCTCCTGTAGGCGACTCTGTCAGGCTGATGTGACTGAAGTGCAGCGCTAAAGTTCAGCAACCAAGTTCATTTTAGAGCATCACATCTTCAAACAGGTACGGAGCCTCTAAGGTGACATTGTGTTAAAAAAAATAATGTGTGGCCATGACTTATTAAGGCATGGTAATGAGATCCTAAGGCGTTGCCACGACTTATTAAGGTGTGGGAATGAGATCCTAATGCATGGGCACGACGAACAAGATAATTAAGTTGTAGCCAGAAAATAATATATATATATTTTGCAAATTAATGCCAAAATAAATGCTCCGATCCAAGGATAATCTTTTGTATAAAAATGGAGAATTGGTTTATTTTTATTTTAATCTTGTAATGAATTATAGTGATATTTTGGAGTCTCTTGCAGTGAGACACGGAATAATTCTAAGTAAAAGACACTTAATTCTCATACTAAAAGCTGATTGGCTCAGATGCAGACAGTATGCAGACCTGTTTATCTTTATTAGGCAGTAATATTGTGCACAACCCCTGAGAGCTGCTCGCTTTGTTAGCTGCAAAAAAAAGGACCTTTTCCCCACACCTTAATAAGTCGTGGCCACGCCTTAGGATCTCATTTTGACGCCTTAATAAGTCATGGCAACGCATACATTTTTTTAACATTATGTCACCTTAGAGGCTCCGTAAAAAGGGGGCAGGCGATGCTGCAATTAATTATAATTTACCAACCTTTACTTCCTCTGTGATGGGGAGCTGAAATTTTCCCTTTCCACCTTAAATTCTGCAGCCTCTGCCAGCTGTTTTACTGTTTAAGGTGGAGCATGAAAGTTGGCTAGCCAGCTAACTACTGAGGTGAACTGCTATCATTTTTTATGCTCATTATAAAGAAAATACCCAAAAGACAATAAAACAAATTTTCTCTAAGAAAATACTCATATTTGTGGGTTTCTTTGGTCGCTTGTGCCGCCATCTTTCCATTGATTCTCATAGCTCTCCATTTGGAGTGTTCCTTAAAAAAATCTCAGTTTGAGGGGTCATGTAGTCCTAACACTTCCCCTAACCTCCCACTCCAGCCTAACAAGAATCAGTACACCCCACCTCTAGGTGTGCCCACACAAAACAGAGGGGTAGGGGTAAGTGGGAGGGCCAAGGGGTGAATTGGGATTGGGTCTTACTGCCAACATTCACCACCTTTAGTGCTTTGGCACATAGCTTGTTTTATAAATGGTTACCAGTGAATAGGGGTTGCATGACTAGTAGTTTTCATTAGTTGATTAGTTTTTTTTTAAGTAATCAGTTAGTAAAGTAGTCATCATTTTCATAGCAAATCTTATAGCAAACTCTTTAATGTGCTGTTTGCTAGTTTGACAACAGCAATGACTGCATGAAAAATTTAAATAATACACCCAATACACCTAATATTACACCTCGTCTCTCACAGTGAAAATGTAATTATAGAACAGAAGTAATAGACATGTTATAATATTCCATTCAATTTTCTTCCTTGTGCGCTGCAGTAAACAATTTTAAGCATGAACTGCTTCTGTGAATTGCTGCTGATTTTTCCTCCTCTGACGAGTAAACTACTTGATTAATCTATGGAACTCCTGCCAGTAACATGATGACTGTATGATGTGCATTTTCTCAAAGCAGCTTCCACCAAAATGAATCTCTGGTAATGTTTGATTTACCTCTGATATAAAGGGAGACAGCAGTTGTGTATTTCTCGTTGACGCCACACAGATACAGTCCTTCATCTTCTTCAGTGAGGTGGGAGATGATTAGAGATAAATCTCCTGGAGGATTCTGAGTCAGTCTCTGAACTCTGCCTCTGTATCTCTGACTCTTACTGTCCTCTGGAAACACTGAGTAGTCAGCTGTGTATAAACCTTGTATGATCCTCTTGTTATATCCCCACGTCAGTGTGTTTGGGTTGTGCTGCAGGTCTTCACAGGAGCAGGGCAGCACCACCGAATCTCCCACAGACTTAGTGATGGATCCTTTCATACCTCTCGATACAGAACATCCTGCAGAAACACCACACCAACATCACCTGATATTAACTGTTATTATATTATTATGATCATTCTGATTCTGAAACTAATTCTAACTCTTCTGTTGGGAGGACTAGCACACACACACACACACACACACACACAGACACAGAGAGACAGAAACACACAGAATTAGTCTCTAGATCTTAACTACACTCCTTCCTGCTCTGTTAAAAAATATCAGTCTGCTCAGCTCAAGTTGGTGAAGCTGGTTAAGATGCTTGAGCAGTGAAGGGTTTTGGTATTTTTGGGGTTTTATGGTTTAGCTGATCTACATGCATAATTAACCAGAACAAGATAACCAGTATGACCAAACATGCAAAAATCTAATTAGATTAGTAATTAGCTGATTAACCAGCTAGTCTACCATCACAGGTTTAGACCGTCTCAAACCAGCTACATACAAAATCTGAATTTAAAATGGATTATTCAGCAAAGATAGCTGGAGTTTCTGGCTGGATTTTACATCCTCATGTACATCAAATGTGTAACTTTATTCATTAGACTAGCTGCACTTTTCAAACATTTACAATAACATGCTAACTTGTAATTTGAATATTTTCTCTTTAATAATGTGAGACATTACTGGCTTTTTAGTGAGAGTAATGAGTCATGGATCTCTTCCAAGGTTTAAATTAAACTCTCACCAGTGATATTTAAAAAATATATTGTATTTTACTTGTAGTTTGAGACAAATATGAAGGTTTACAGGTTTTCAGACAGTTTGAATACATTAACTCTGCTTTTATAGAAAGAACATCTAACTCATATATGACACAAATTTCTGACTTATGTACTAAAATAGAAAATAGTCACGCTCTGTGGCAGAACCAGTAAGAATCTTAGTTTATACATATGTATATATATATGGTTGCTATGCTGTCTCTACTAGTTGCTAAGCTGTTTGTGCACAACTGTGACTGCAAGATAGATAGATAGATAGATAGATAGATAGATAGATAGATACTTTATTGATCCCGAAGGAAATTTAGCAGCCAGTAGCAGTTACACAACACAGTCGAAACTAACAGTACACAGTAGAAACAAACAATAAGTATTGTAAAATAAAATAAGAGAGCACAGTGAGGAATATAAGACTCTAAACTATAAAATTATAAACTGAGACTTAAAAATATATACATAAATATATAAATACAAAAAAACTATACAAAGTGTGAAAGTAATCAGTCATAGATATGAGGTAGTGCAGTAAAATAATAATTTAAGTATAGAAGTTATCAGCAGATATGACAATATTAAACATAAACCTGTGCAAGTATTGTATTTAAGTAAGGTGCGTAGTGTAGTGTCCAGGAGTGCAAAAGTACAGGATGTACAGTAAAGTGTCCAGGAGTGAAAAGGTACAGAGTGTACAGTAAAGTGCCAAGTGTCCAGGGATGCAAATGAACAGTATATACAGTAAAAAGGCAAAAGAGTCCAAGGGTGTAGATGTGTAGATGTGTAGGGTGCTTTCCAGTACAGATAAAAAAGGCTGATTAAGAAAGCACATATTGAGACTCGTTCCTCATCTGTCCTCTCTCTTCCGGCTCCACTGGGAGGAGTTGAAGAGTCTGATGGCTCTCGGAACGAACGATCTTCTCAGTCTGTCCGTAGAGCAGCTCTGTGACAAGAGCCTGCCACTGAAACTGCTCCTCTGATCCATGATGATGAAATGCAGTGGGTGACCATCATCATCCATGATGGAGAGTAGTTTTTGCAGTGTCCTCCTCTCTGCCACCGTTACCACAGAGTCTAGCTCCACACCAACCACGGACCCCGCACGCCTGACCAGCTTGTCCAGACGCATCTCGTCCCTCTTCTTCATGCTTCCTCCCCAGCACACCACAGCATAGAAAAGACAGCTGGACACCACAGTCTGATAAAACATCAGCAGGAGCTTCCGACAGACCCCAGCCTCCTCAGGAAGTAGAGCCGGCTCTGCCCCTTCTTGTACAGGATGTCTGTGTTGGCTGACCAGTCCAGCTTATCATCCAGATGCAGTCCGAGATACCTGTAGGTTTTCACCATCTCCACATCAACTCCCACAATGGATACTGGCTGTATGGGTGGCCTGGCCCTGCGGAAGTCCACCACCATCTCCTTGGTCTTGGAGGTGTTCAACAGCAGGTTGTTTCTATTGCACCACGTCACAAAGTCTTTCACCAGGTGTCTGTACTCCTCCTCCTTTCCTCCCCGTATACAGGCCACAATGGCAGTGTCGTCTGAAAACTTCTGCATGTGGCACGTCTCAGAGTTGTACTGGAAGTCTGAGGTGTAGAGTGTGAACAGGAACGGGGAGAGCACAGTCCCCTGTGGTGCTCCTGTGCTGCAGACCACAGTCTCTGATGTACAGTCCTTCAATCTGACATACTGAGGTCTGTCAGTGAGGTAGTCTGTGATCCAGGAGACCAAATATGAATCCACCTGCATCCCCACCAGCTTGTCTTTCAGTAGGAGAGGCTGAATGGTGTTGAAAGCACTGGAAAAATCAAAGAACATGACTCTCACAGTGCTGCCTCCTCTGTCCAGATGAGAGTGGGTCCGGTGGAGAAAGTACAGTATGGCATCATCCACTCCCACTTTCTCTCTGTAGGCAAATTGCAAGGGGTCCATTGCATGTTGAACCTGGGGTCTGAGGTGGTGTAGAAGCAGACGTTCCAGGGTCTTCATGATATGTGATGTAAGGGCGACAGGCCTGAAGTCATTGAGCTCACTGGGGTGCGTCTTCTTGGGTACTGGAACCAGGCATGATGTCTTCCACAGCGTGGGGACCCTCCCCAAACGCAGACTCAGGTTGAAGATGTGCTGCAGGGGAGCCCCCAGCTCAGCTGCACAGGACTTTAGTAGTCTGGGACACACTTTGTCCGGCCCAGCTGCCTTTCTTGGGTGGAGTCTCCTTAGTTCACCTCTAACCTGGTCAGCAGTGAAGGTGTGCAGAGGGGGAGGAGGAGGGGGGACTACAGTGGTGCTGGTGGTCAGGACAGCTGAGTGTGGGGAGGAGGGGGGAGCGGGGGCTGAGTTGCTTGATGAGATGAAGGGGGGTGTGGAGGAGGTGTCTGCCAGAGCTGTAGGGTCTTGAACAGGGCAGTCAAACCGGTTGTAGAAGGTGTTGAACTCATTGGCTCTCTCTATTTCACCATCTGCGGCACTGTCCATCCTCTGCTTACAGCCAGTGTTTGTCTTCATTCCATTCCATACCTCCCTCATGTCATTTTCCCTCAGCTTCTGCTCCACCTTCTTCCTGTAGGACTCCTTGGCCTCTCGCAAATGGACTTTGAGCTCCCTCTGTACGCTCCTAAGCTCCTCCTGGTTGTTATCTTTAAAGGCCCTCTTCTTCTTGTTTAGAAGGCCTTTAACGTTGCTGGTTATCCAGGGCTTGTTGTTAGCAAAGCAACGCACAGTTTTCACAGGAACAACAATGTCCATGCAAAAGTTCATGTAGTCCGTCATGCAATGTGTAGTCCCCTCAATGTCAATGTGTGCAGCTTGAAGTTGATGAATGTATTCATAAGAAAGGGTTTCCACAACTATTTAGACATACAGTGTAAATGTTTTCTGGTGAAGAGAAATATTAACCTTTCACCCAAAGTAGAAAATGTGCATACTGTTCTATATTTAGAGTTAATGTGTATGTAAATGAACAGCTATAAATATTCACTCCCTCATACATATTAATTTATGAAGTGGTGGAAAATATGTGAGGACTGTAGTTAATTTGGTGTCAAAAAGTGTGACTGAAAAAAGAAGCTGTATGAAACTGTATGTGTGAATTACGCCTCAGTCTATGTTAAACTGATCTCAGCTGAGACTTTCATGTTTAAACACCACTGATCAAAACGTCTGTTCCTCTAAATAGTTAAATGAGTAAAAGATGAACTGATCTCTAAAAGGGAGAAAGTTAAAGAATAAAACACTCTGCTGGTAAAAAACAGCTTATCCAGCTCTTCATCAGCTTAGATTATAGTTTTATATGAGTTTGATGGTTTAGCTGATCTACAAACAGGATTAACCTGATCAAGCTACCAGTATGACTAAGCCTGACCAGCATTAAGAAGCTGCTCGACCATCATGACCAGTTTAACCAGAACACCAAACGGGTCAACCGCCATTACCAGCAGCTATAAAAAAAATGTTTAACCAGAATATTCAGCATAACCAGCACAACCAAGCTGATCAACCAGTATAATCAGCATTACCAAACTGATCAACCAGCATTACCAAACTGATCAACCAGCATAACCAGCATTACCAAGCTGATCAACCAGTATAACCAGAATTACCAAACTGATCAACCAGCATAACCAGCATTACCAAACTGATCAACCAGCATAACCAGCATTACCAAGCTGATCAACCAGCATAATCAGCATTACCAAACTGATCAACCAGCATTACCAAACTGATCAACCAGCATAACCAGCATTACCAAGCTGATCAACCAGTATAACCAGCACTATTAAGCTGATCAACCAGCATAACCAGCATTACCAAACTGATTAACCAGTATAACCAGCACTACTAAGCTGATCAACCAGCATAACCAGCATTACCAAACTGATCAACCAGTATAACCAGTATTACCAAGCTGATCAACCAGCATAACCAATCTGATCAACCAGCATAACCAGCATTACCAATCTGATCAACCAGCATAACCAGCATTACCAAGCTGATCAACCAGCATTACCAAGCTGATCAACCAGCACTATTTAGCTGATCAACCAGCATAACCAGCATTACCAAACTGATGAACCAGCATAACCAGCATTACCAAACTGATCAACCAGCATAACCAGCATTACCAAACTGACCAACCAGCATTACCAAGCTGATCAACCAGCATAACCAGCATTACCAAACTGATCAACCAGTATAACCAATCTGATCAACCAGCATAACCAGCATTACCAATTTGATTTACCAGCATGACATGTCCAGAGAGGCTTTTATTCTATTAGATAAATAAGCAGTAATTTATTGTTAAATATTAAATTTTAGTAACTCTACACTATTTAGGTAAAGTTTCTCTCAGTTTATGTTCAGCATTGTGAGCTACAGGGTGAAGTGAGTAATTTGAGGAGGTCCCTTTTAAAAAAAGAAACACTTTCCTGGTTAATGTTTGTAAAAATTCACACAGGGTGTCTACAGGTTTGACCAAGTGAAAATTAAGACATTTTTAAAACTTTTTAATACCATTTTCCACATAAAATGAAGACCAACTCGCAAGATCAAACACGTTAAAATAAAAAACAATGGATTATTTACGTTTAATCTAGCTGCTTGAAAACTTCAAATGTGAATGCACAAGACAGACAATACGAGACACAAATATTACAATTTTCTCACTGTACAGTATACACAATGAAACTTTATACACAACAAAATTCAAACACTGACAACAGCATAATACAATACACGCTCACACGCGCACACGCGCACACACACACACAAACACACACACTAGGCCATCAGTTTTTCTGATTCACACTCCAGCTCACGCTCAACCCCTTTCAGTTCTGATATTTTTTCTCTGAAACACTTTCTAAGTATGTTTGTTTGATTTTGTGATCAGGCACCCTAGAACAGCTCTGTGATGCATTTTTACGGTCCGGTAAACATTTTTATTGTAATTAAATACAAAAAGCAAGATATTATTTGCCTGTTTTAATAAGCACAATTTTTAAATACCTTATACAAATAAGAGTGAATAATAATAATAATAATAATAATAATAATAATAATAATAATAATAATTATTATTATTATTATTATTATTATTATTATATATTTAAATATATTGTATTTTATAAATATATATTGTATATTTATATATTTATTGTATATTATATTTAATATATATGTATTATTTATTCACTCTTATCTGTATTAGGTATTTTAAATATGAGAATGAGTAAATAAAATAAAAAGTATTATTAAATTTTATTAAAAATTGTACTTATTAAAACAGACAAATAATATGTTGCATTTCGTATTTAATTACAATAAAAATGTTTACCGGACCGTGAAAACAAATGCATCACAGAGCTGTTCTAGGGTGCCTCTCTTCTAGGGCCCTACATCTGTTACATCCTTGCTTTATGACGCCTCCGGAAACAGAAACATAGCGTGATTTTCACTCCACCAGGTGAGTGAGTCTGAGAGGACCCCTGCATAAGTTGAAGTTGTTTAATCACTGTTTAATTCATCTCTCTCTCTCTCTCTCTCTCTCTCTCTCTCTCTCTCTCTCTCTCTCTCTCTCTCTCTCTCTCTCTCTCTCTCGCGCGCGCTCTCTCCATATACTTAATAGCAGCGTAGCATGTGTGCGCAGCACTATGCGTGTGTAGTACGCATGCCGGTGTTTAGTTTTGCGTACCATTTCGTACGCCTGGGAAATGAGACTGGGTTGCATTTCCACCCCCGAAGTTCAACACATGACTGACGGAATTATCCCCCCCCCCCCTAAATTTAGCTCCGCAAATTTAAGACATTTTGGTTGAAAATGTAAGACAAAATAAGACTTTTCAAGGCCTTATTTGACAAAAAAGAAATTGAATACCATTTAAGACTTTTTAAGGACCCGTGGCCACCCTGTACACAGTAAATGCAAGTTATATTCAGGAAATTAAACTTAAGAATGGATTCTGTGTATAAAACAATGTGCATATTGTTGAAATATGTGTACACAGTAAATAACAGCAGGGTTATTTGTCGTAACTTTAAGTTTATCAGTGTCTGTAGGTTTTTTTTATGAATTCTACAGTTTAGTTTTGTAGAAAAGTTACTTTAAAATCAGAAGAGGTAAAGAACACGTGTTTGATCAGGATAGTAAAGTACAGGAGTGAGAATCTAAATGTAAAACAAACAATAAAAATCTATTCTGATCATGATATTAAATTATCCAATGATAAGATTTGGGTGAAATGATTTCCTAAAGCTTTCAACTCCAAGAGAGACAGTTATACTTTCCTTACATGCTCTATATCTAGCAGCGTAACTAGAACTGCTGTGCATCTGCTTTATGATAAATCAACAGCCAATATTTCATGTAAAAATCTAACTAGGCACAACAAAACAAAACGACACAATAATCAACAAATAAACACTTAAATTAAAGATATTAACCATCCGTGCCTCACAGCCCCTCCACCCTGCGCTCTTTAACCCTTTGATGTCAAAAGTTAACATGGGTCAAAAGTGAATCGGCTGAGTTTTAATTTTCTATATCTTAGTTATAAATTAATTCAGTCATTGAGTATCCAAAGTATTCCTCAATTAACTTGTTTTTAATCATAGTACATCCTTATTTAATTTTTTTCTTTCTTACCTTTTGAATAAAAGCTCTTTTTATTCATTGCACACATGCGTCAAAAATGTGTGCATTAGAGGGGTAGTGATACAAAAAGAGCTTTTATACAAAATTTAATAAGGATATATGTTGATCAAAAACAAGATAAATGAGGAACACCTTGGATACTGAATGACTGAATTAATTTATTGCTAAGATATATCATAAAAACTCTCAGTTATGTAGGAAATGAATGCGTTTTTGACCCATGTTACGCATTAAAGGGTTAAGTCTAAATTTCTTACAGTTCATAGCGTCAGTTACTACAGTATAGTAGAAAAGTGTTTTATAGTGTCTATTTTTGTGTTCTTGCTATATTTGTTTAGCTCATCTACTCAAATTCTACAATTATTTTCTTTGATTTTAGAGAAGGTTTAATAATCTTGTGATTTATCTTTACATATTGTGATTAGTACTAAAATATTATTCAGAAACACGCCTGTTAAACGAGTGTGAACATTCAGGAAAGAATACTGTCTCTTCTAAAAAAACATTCAAGATCAGAGAGAGAGAAATACACTAATAATACCAATAAAATAACTACAATAAAACACTATTAAACACACATACACACACACACACACTATTCACATGAAGAACTTACCTGAAATCTCATGCAGCACACAGTAGAGCAGATACACCCAGAGCAGCATCTTCAATCAGACGCTGATTTTGTCTTTTTTTTGGCGGCAAGCCGTTAAGAAAAATAAGGAAATAGGAGAAACATGTAAAGAGTAGAAGTTAAAAAGTAATAATTACTCCAGTAAAGTATAGATGATACAGAAATCTATATTTCTACTGAAGTAAGATAACAGAGTAGTTGTACTTCATTACTCGACACCTCTGTTCAACTACTGTCACAGACTAAACTGACTCAGTATTAAAGTCACAGTGCTGAACAGTTCACACTCCTGATGTGAGGAATCCCTCTAGTGTTAGATTTGCATATTTAGCACAAAATCTTCTTCAGCACTTCTCTCTTCTTACACTGATGTCCAATCTAAGTCATATCTAAATGCTCCCTGGCAAACTGAAGCCATTTTTGGCATTTAGACTCGATAAGTGACTCGATAGACTAGATGAGTGGATTATTTAAGGCTACACAGCAGTTTATTCCCAATTCTTGGAATTCCCTTTAACATTATGCAACGTGTGGAAATGCTCTTACTTTCACGATTAAACATATCCCTACATCCTAGTATTGTTTGTTTATGATGTGATTTTACCAAATGTTTTTTACAATCATTCAAGTTTCCGTCCTTGAAGATTATATTTCTCCACTCTCTTTTAACTTGAACATTTTTTTTAACTTAATTTTAGTAGTTTTAGCCTCTAACCTCCTTAGATGTTTACATTACTTGATGCGTGCCGATAATTTGACCCTTCTGAAACAGATTAGCATTTTTTTTCATGACCACAGGATGTGTATTTCCACATGGTTGTTTAACGAATGAGAAGCTACTCACTGCATCAGTTAGAGTTAGATAACATATCTTGTTGCCAGCTGAAACATAATCACCCAAGCAGTAATTATCTAATGGGGGGCTCTTACCTCTTTACTTAAATTAAGGTGGGGACCTTTTTGTCCAGGCAGTGTATGTACTATATACTAATCTTAATAGTGAGATTTTGGAAGGTTATTAAGATACAAACCTGTTTTGTACTAACATGGATTAATTACGCATGAAGCATCCAGCAGTTATGATGTATAATGTTTTACATTTTTGTATGTATGTATATGTTGCTAATACTGTTCCACAGTGTCCAGAAACCCCAAACGTGTCTCCTTTTTCTTACCAATTCTCCTCCTCTCCTCCGTGACCCGGAAACTCATTTTGTGACGCCTGTCCGAATACCACAGGAGACGAAAGGAAGCACTTTAAATCCTCCTCGAAGAAGCTTCCAACAGAGGACACATGAGAGCATCCTACTCCGGAAGTCTTTTAGGGATTTTCGAATAACATCACTGCATCCCAGCCCACAGAGCACATGAAAATGGAAACAGTTAACCTCGTTTTAACAGTTTGTTAAAACGATGTTTAATCTGTTCATGCAGATTACTGCATATGCATTGGTAGAAGGCTGTGAGCAAACCTACACAATTATAAAACACTTTTTTTAAGTTTAATTCACAATCAGCGCTGTTAAAATTTCTGGCATGAATAAAGAAAACAAGCGTTTTGCTGATGCAATATGACTTTCTCTGTGTTATCTAAACCCTATCAGTTATTCATTAATTCACTTTAAGTCTGCTCTATAAGGAAATCTCACATAAGCATTCATTGGACAAAATATATGTGTTTAATGTTTTAAACTACATCTTACTGACAGAACGTTCAGGCTAATCAGGCTAATGTACTTTGAAGCTTGATATGCTTGTTAAAGTTATGATCTCTAGAATTTGGAATTGTGTTAATTGGTTTCTTGTTTTTTTTTTTTTTTTCTTCATATGCGGAGCTCTATCCAGAAGCTTTGATTGGCTGGGCAGGATCCAGCATGTGCTAAAAGTGAGCGTTGTGATTGGCTCAGTTAATCGGTAGTCAACATCCTATCTAAAAGGGAACAGCTGTCCAATTTTCGTAATTACAGCTCCTCTCCTCTCTTCTCCTCCATTCCTCCACCTTTTTCCAGGGTAGAGGAGGAGGAGTAGGAGTAGAGGAGTAGGAGTTCTGTACACAGCTGCTGTCTTCAATTTTCTTTAGTAGCTCCTCCCTTTCTGCTTTGCAGTGCATTGTGGGATAATAAACCACACTCAAAAACCAACCATTTTAGAAATTGTATCATGAATATTTGAGTACACTCTACTTTTACACTTTGATCTATACCATGTACGACATTCTCAAAAACTTATTTAGTGACACACCTGCACTCATTCAACAACATGAAGAAAGTGAATTGTTGGCTTTCATGTAAGAATGCTGTCAGTCCTCAGAACAGACCTTCAAGATGAGAGAGGAGCCTTTTTTCTCAGGCTCCGTCCACACAAACCCGGGTATTTTTAAAAACAGGTTTTTGTCTCCGTTTTGGCCTTCTGTCCACACGAAAACGGCGTTTTTGGTCACTGAAAACTGAGGTTTTCGAAAATGCCTTCCAAGGTGGAGATTTTTTGAAAACTCCGCTCTAGTGGAGCCGTGTGGACGGGGAAAAATTGAGATTTTTGAAAACGCTGACGTCACACAGCGAGTCTGTGCATGTCTGCTTTTCGTTTACGAGCTGGAGGGGACACTTTTTTCGGCGCATCAACAGCGAACTCCAGCCGTTTAAAGCATATTTACACCCAGCTGATCCAACTAATGAACTAACTGCCCTCTCTGACCGAACAGCGCAGAATTACACAGAACCAGCTTTAAACGCTGTAACACGTTTTACCAGTGTAGCTGAGACCAGTGATAGTGGTGTTTACTGTTCTACACGCTACTCTATCAGTATGAGCTTTAATTATACTGGTCCAGCACCACCCTGGATATACTGACAGACCAGCTACACCAGCAAACTCAAAATACATAATTTAATTTTGTGTGACGGATGTGTGTGTGACGGGTGTGTGAATGTGCATGTGTGCGTGAACAGTTGGTCCTGGGTTTGGGGCTGACTGAGCATGGACACCTGTGGGACATGGTTGCGTAGGGCGGGTTTTTGCCCTCCCTACCGCTCCACGCTGCTCTCCGCCGATCGTCACTGCCGTTCCTGGGGGGGTGGGCGTCCTTGGGTCCATGGGTGCGTGGCCGGATGCCCTAATGTGGTCTCTGGCCTGCCCCCTTGGTGGCCGTGGCCTGGGGGTGGCTTGGGCCCCCTTGGCGTGGGGGGGGGGCCTGCCGGGTGTCGGGCTGTTCCCAGGTGCTTGGGATCTCGGGGGCCGCATGCTCGGCTCGTGCAGGGGGTGCTGGCCTGCCGGGGGGCGGGCTGCTCACTTCCTTTGCCTCTCTGGGCTCTTGCTCTTTGCCATGGGGGCTTCGTCTGGAGTCTCCCCCGTCCTCATCTGGGGTGTGCACATGGTTACCATCGGGATGTGTGGCCGCGGGTCTTCTGGGCTCCTAATGGGCTGTGGATGGTCTGGGTCCACTGGGTTCTTCCCTATCTGCCTCTGGATCGCAGGGGCATGGTGGCGGTTTCTTGCCTCCATTGTGGTAGGCATTTCATGACATAATCCGTAACACATGACATATTTTTGCAAAAAAACAATAGAATAGAAGTAACTGTGCGTGTGTGTGTATGTATTTATGTGTATGTATTAATATGCATGTATATTTATGTATGTGTGTATATGTATAAGCATATGTATAGTTAGATATTTGAGTATGTGTATATATGTATGTTTGTTTATTTTATGTTTATTTTATTTTATTATTATTATTTTTTTTAGTTTGTTTGTTTTTTGTTCAGTTTTTTTTTTCTTTTTCTTCTTCTTGTACCCCCCTCCTGTACCTCACACTCCGATCCTTCCAACCCTGAACTCCCACAACTATATCCACACAAAATATATATATATATATATAAAAAAAATTATAATAATAAAAAAAAATAATAATAATAATAATAAAATAAATAAATAAAAATAAAGTATTAATTGTCCTCCGAAGAGGGGTGGTGGTGGTTGGGCCAAAAAAAAAAAAAAAAAAACATAATTTACTGTAACTGGAGCTCCTCATCCAGCCTGTTTACTCCCCAGCCTCTCTGGATTTTACAGCGGGTCAGTAATGTGGGTTACAGTGATTTGTTTATAGATTCTGATCAATTTTATTATGCAGTGAAAAAATAAGTTTGTTTGGTGTTTGTTTCTCGTTGTTTAGTACATTAAGCCACGTTAAGATTCTGAAACAGGGACAGCACCTGGATTGGTTCGTTTCTCTCTGCAATGTGTGGATTAATAACATGTTCACAGCTTAATTTAACGTTATTCTCACATTACCTAATACAGCGGAGGTAACGTTACTAAAATGCGCTGTGTGCAGTTTTTCCCGTTGGTGGGACAATTTAAAAAAATAAGTAGTTGTTGCTGAGGAGTGACGAGAAAACGTCCAAGTGTCTAGAGAAGCCCTGTTCATTTCAGCGTTTTTGATTGGTATGGCGTTTCCATGTGGACGGAGATATTTCTGAAAACGCTGCTCGTGTGGACGAAGATATTTTTAAAAACAGAGACAAAAACCTCAGTTTTTAAAAATATCAGGCTTCGTGTGGACGGGGCCTCAATCTTGTTCAAACAAAAATATAACATTTCAGTAAAGATGGGGGTTATTGTGTGTTTTATACCATTGCTTTGCTAAATAAAATACACTTGATTTGATGTTTTTTATTATAGTTAAATAAAAAAATTCACCCAAGACAGAGGCACAATGCTGCTCGCTCTGCTGTGCTACGCCCTGCTTACGCGTCTCCAGCATCAAGCGGCATTTTAGAGCACTGGACAAAACTAGAAATTAATTCATATATTTTACTTTCTCAAAATGTGATCTGATGATGAGAAGCGAACGCTAACATATAGCTTTATAGATCTGTGTATTTCACTGCTGGATTCACCGGCAGTTGTATTGAAGAACTGGAATTGTGTTTTGAGATGTTTTTAAAATATAAAAAATATAAAAGCGAATTTCAGTTAAATAATAGTGAAGTGAAATAAAATAAATTAATGTTCAGTCGAACTGCTTTTCTCGTTTTATTTTTTATTTCCAAAACTGCACTTATACTTGATGTGAGAGAGAATGAGTGAGAATAAGCATCAGGTCATATTTATGTCTAACGCTCTAACAGCAAAATGTGTTTATCTGCTATGTTAAGCTACAAGTAGTAAATTTGTGTAATAAACATAAATATAAATACTTTTAAATATCAGAAAAAAGTATATATAACTAATAGTAACTACTGTGCACATTTTTTATTTTATTGTATAATGTCAGGCTGGGGCCACTGTTAAAATATTTTATTTATATGAAGTGTGGGTCACGTTCTGCACAGTATCTCTGTGCTGTGGTTCATGTTGGCACATTTATTTTTGGGGGAGGTGTGATGAAATGGTCTTGAAATGTTCTTGAAGAGGAGGACATGCAGTACAGTGTGCATGTTTACAGAAGTGACAGCTTGTTCAGCACTTCCTTAAAACATCTACTTCTCCTTTTTAACAAGATTAGAAAACATTAAAATGTAAAGGTCATCCTATAGAGAGGAATGTTGAGTTTCTATGGTGTTTTTTTTCTAGAAGAATTTATAAAAAGTATTGTATTGTGTTATTATTGGTATTTTTTTTTACGAGGATTACATTTTGTGGGTTTGATTTGTGTTAATGTTCGACTAATGTTAGTTAAAGCTTGCCTACTTAAAATGCTGGGAAATATTTTATTTGTTTGCATCATAAAAATGTTCAGGTTAAAAGCACTTCCTGTGTATTGCTGCATTTTTAAAAACAATCTAACCAGTTCAGAAGAGCATTCAATGCCAAATCACATCACACAGTTTGTGAACACATGAACTACATTTATCTTCTACTCATCACAGTTTAAACTCAAGACCATGAAATATTTGTTAAATTGAGGTGTACTGAAAGTAATCTAAAACAAGCTCATAGTCACAATATATTTTGGGGTGGGACCTGAGATATGCTCAAAATAACAACCCCAGCCCCAGTCAGTGTATCACCAACATGAGTCTGAAGCTGCTGGTTTAAGGTGAAATTGCTTCATAAATAGTTTTTTATCGTTTTTAAACAAAATGCATGAAACCGTAATGATTTAATATTATTTAAAGCAGCACTATGTGAGATTTGGTTTTGTTTACTCCTGGACTCCCTACAGCTGGGGAGTGTTATTCACCTTTACTCCACTGCAGTAAATACAAATCAGCCTTTTAGAGTAATTTGACTCATGCAGCTCCACAAACAACACATTCCAAAAAAAGTATATTCCACTTTTTATTTGCTCATTAAAAATATCTTCACAATATCTTACAAATATGCGAACATAAAAACACATTATATTTTCTAAATATATTTCAATATATTTTCAATATATTTTATAATATAAAAAAGAGATTTATGTTTTGCCTGTATCTACAGGCCTATATCTAAAAGTAAATGATAGAAAACACAAAGGAAATAATAATAATTGTAGAGTAAAAACTCTTAAACACTCAAAACTCTGAAATTTTGTTCTATCAGATTCAAACATCTTAAAACAATCACTCCATTGAATTCTTTGGGTTTTTCCTCTTGGACAGTGAGTGACGTGTGGTGGTGGAGTCTGTTGATTAGTGGATGTGTTTTAGAATTCTTCATGTCCTCCAAGGCAGAACTGTCTCAGTCCTGTATGTGAAACACAAAATGAATGAGAACAGTCTGTTTACACATAGAGGAGATACTGAAGTTTAACCCTTTCAGACCCTGCATCCATTACAATGGACATCACGTATTTTCTTTGCACATGTTTTGTTGCACATGATACTATATGTTAATTGGATTTATTTGCTGTATAGATTTTTATAGTAGAATATAGTAGAGAGTTTTCTTTTCTGTTCATTACAGACAGAAAACAGCATTCCTAGATTTTTTAAAGATAATTCAGGTCTGAAAGGGTTAAATGCTTGTGTCTGATACTCAAAGATGTCCAAATTAAGTCTGAAGTTTTTGTGGGGTGAGACTTCATGAACTGATGCTGAACTAATAATATTTGCTCACCCTCCATATGCAGCTAATGTGACTGAACTCTTCAGGTTTCAGGTTTCTGATAAAATTAGATGTATTTGAGTCTTGATTTTGATGCTGCAGATACTTCAAAATCACACCATGCTATTGGTTCTACCGTAGAAAATCTAGACCTGTACCTGTTACAATAAAGGCATAAGAAATCCAAAACTCTAAACCTGTCAGTAGTTTTTTTACCTTGAAAACTAAATTACAAAAAACAAACATGTTTGCATAGTGCGTTTAACTTAGTGTCTCTTTAGGGGAACAGCAGAGTGCAGGGTCTGTTTTGGGAAGATCTAATGTATAAATGCTTACTTAGGGAGCAGCAGTGCTACAGAAACTGCATGTGTTATAAAACACTAAAGAACTAAACGTTCTAAAACAGAGACTGTTAGCAGCCATGAGTTTCCTCAATGTTAATACTGAAAAAATAGAAAACAAAGATTGTTCATGAATCCCAAAACAAGAGTTCAAGTTGAGTCTGTAATAAAGACATGATTTTTTGCTTTACTGATAAAAGTAAGAGATTAAAGTACCTCCAATGATGATTCTGACGGTTACAGACTTTTCATTGTTGATTGTACATCTGTACAGGCCCTCGTCTTGCTCGCTCAGGTTGGAGAGAAGTAGAGAGAGATTTGCTGGATGTTTCTCGTTAAACATGTGGATTCTTCTTGCATAGCATCCTGTTTTATTGGATACTTCCATCATATCTGAGTCTACATGCTCCCATTTTATGCTAACAGGTCTGGTCTGTGGGTCAGTGCAGGAGCAGGGCAGGAGAACAGACCCTCTTGTGTATCCAACAATCAGATTCTCCTGAGACCTTGACAGTGTACAGCCTGCAGAAACATAAAGCATTCTTAAAATGTGTGTATGTGTGTGTGTGTGTGTGTGTGTGTGTGTGTGTGTGTAAACAAGAGTGACTCCAGCATAGGGCTGCACGATATATTGTTTAAGCATCGTCATCGTGATGTGCAATCACAGTAAAAATCTCCAGTACAAAACGTCAACATCCTCACTGATAAAATGACTGAAATCTTACTGCTGGAGTTACATCAGGTATTAACATTAAAGGAGAAATCCGGTGTGAAATGGACTTGGGGTGTAGTGAAACATACAGTGGGGAAAAAAAGTATTTAATCAGTCACCAATTTTGCAAGTTCTCCCGCCTAAAAAGATGAGAGAGGCCTCTAATTGACATTATAGGCTGAGAGAAAATCACATTGTCTGATATTTAAAGAATTGATTTGCAAATAATGGTGAAAAATAAGTATTTGGTCAATAACAAAAGTTAATCTCAATACTGTGTTATATGTCCCTTGTTGGCAATGACAGAGGTCAAATGTTTTCTGTAAGTCTTTACAAGGTTGGCACACACCGTTGCTGGTATGTTGGCCCATTCCCTCATGCAGATCTCCTCTAGAGCAGTGATGTTTTGGGGCTGACGGCAGCAACAATGACTTTCAACTCCCTCCAAGGGTTTTCTATGGGGTTGAGATCTGGAGACTGGCTAGGCCTCTTAAGGACCTTGAAATGCTTCTTACTAAGCCACTCCTTTGTTGCAGTCCTGGCAGTGTGCTTGGGATCATTGTCATGCTGAAAGACCCAGCCTTGTCTCATCTTCAATGCCCTTGCTGATGACAGGAGGTTTGCACTCAAAATCTCACAATACATGACCCCATTCATTATTTCATGTACACGGACAAGTCGTCCTGATCCCTTTGCAGAGAAATAGCCCCAAAGCATGATGTTGTCACCCCCATGCTTCACAGTTGGTATGGTGTTCTTTGGATGCAACTCAGCATTCACTCTCCTCCAAACACGACAAGTTGTGTTTGTACCAAACAGTTCTACTTTGGTTTCATCAACCATATCAACCATATATGACATTCTCCCAGTACTCATCTGGAACATCCAAATGCTCTTTAGCAAACTTCAGACATGGCCGGATATGTACTGGCTTAAGCAGGGGGACCCGTCTGGCACTGCAAGATCTGAGTCCATGGCGGCGTAGTGTGTTACTGATGGTAGCATTTGTAACGTTGGTCCCAGCTTTCTGCAGGTCATTCACTAGCTCCCCCCGTGTGGTTCTGGGATTTTTACTCACTATTCTTGTGATTATTTTGACCCCACGGGCTGAGATCTTGCGTGGAGCCCCTGATCGAGGGAGATTAGCAGTGGTCTAGTAGGTCTTCCATTTTCTGATTATTGCTCCCACAGTAGATTTCTTCACACCAAGCTGCTGCCTGTTGCAGATTCAGTGTTCCCAGCCTGGTGCAGGTCTACAAGTTTGTTTCTGGTGTGGACTGTCTTTGGAGTGTGACTGTATGAGGTTGTGGGCAGGTGTCTTTTATACAGATAACAAGGTCAAACAGTTAATGAGTGGAGGACAGAGGAGCCTCTTAAAGAATAAGTTACAGGTCTGTGACAGCCAGAAAACTTTCTTTTATGTAGGTGACAAAATCATTTTTTTCTCATTTTGTCTCTCATAGCTGAGGTCTACCTATGATGTCAATTACAGGCCTCTCTCATCTTTTTAAGTGGGAGAAGTTGCACAATTGGAGACTGACTAAATACTTTTTTCCCCACTGTAATAACGAGTATGAACTTTTATTGAAAAGCACAACTCCATTCACCCCCCAGCATTCTGAAAAACAGTGCTTTTAGCTGATGCTTACAACAGGCTTACAATGCTAGTAATAGCAAAGAAATCACTATTTTTAAACCATTAACAAGCTTTAAGTAGCTCCACATTTCATTGGTAGAATTCTAAGGGTCCTGACCTTTAAAATGAGGCACTGAGAACTTTGAAAGTGCACAGATAGTTTATTAAAAACACTGTTTATACACAAGGTATCTTGAGGTAGTTTACCGGGAGCCTCCATCTTAAAATTAAGTCACAATAAATTGACAGATGAGCACAAATGAATAGGTAGGATAAGGGAACAGATTGCAAAGTTAATTCTGTGGAAATGCATGAATTCCAGCTTGAGCTGAAAGTAGCTGGTAACTGTCATGAGAATGAGTATGAAGAGCACCATACAACAAATTGCATATATGTGAGTTATCAGATGTATTTTTGTTAATTTTCGTATGTAAAATTATTGTGCCTTAATTTTAAAATGCTGTTTTAAATGTCAGGGCCCACATAATTTTACCAATATAGTTTGAAGCTACTTTAAGCTTGTTAATGGTGTAAAAATAGCGATTTCTTTGTATGGGTAACGCTATGCCCCTATCTCTCGCATTGTAAGCCGGTTGGGAGCATTGGTTAAAAGCGCTGTATTTCAGAATGCTGGGGGAGAATGGAGGTGGGATTTTTGACAAATGTTTGTACTCGTTTTCATCTTTCACTACTACACCCCAAGTCCATTTCACACCGGAGTTCTCCTTTAATAGTGTATGTCAGTTTGCCTTTAACACTAAGCTTCATTGAGATGGACGTTTTATTGTTGATTGTACATCTGTACAGGCCCTCGTCTTGCTCGGTCAGGTTGGAGAGAAGTAGAGAGAGATTTGCTGGATGTTTCTCGTTAAACATGTGGATTCTTCCTGCATAGCGTCCCGTTCTATTGGATACTTCAATCACACCTGAGTCTACACGCTCCCATTTTATGCTAACAGGTCTGGTCTGTGGGTCAGTGCAGGAGCAGGACAGCAGAACAGACCCTCCCGAATATCCAGCAATTTGATTCTCCTGAGAGTTTGACAGTGTACAGCCTGCAGGAATATAAAGCATTCTTATAATGTGAGTGTGTGTGTGTGTGTGCAAGAGTGACTCCAGCAGTTTACCTTTAACAGTGAGGCTGAAGGTTCTGTGCTGGTTCTGGTTTATCCAGCATGAATATGTTCCTCCATCCTCTACAGTCAGGTCTGAGATCAGTACAGAGAGGTTTCCTGGAGAGTTCTGCTTAAACGTCTGAACTCTGTCTCTGTATCTCTGATGGAGTTCAGTAGAGAAGAGATCTTCATGGTCTGGTGTTCTCCACTGTACTCTTTCAGGACTGTCCTGCAGGTCAGTACAGGAGCAGGACAGAAGAACAGACTCTCCTGATGATCTGATTATTGGAACTGTCTGTTTATTCTCTGACAGAGTGCAGCCTAAATTACAAACACACACAACAGACATTCATTTATATTCACATCTCACAATAGTGTTTAGTACATTAGCACAGTAAACACAATGCATGGAACCTTAGCTAACTGTTTACATTTATGCCGCATGTCGAGGATTCAGATACGAATCAGTTCATCTAGGACCACAAAGGAAAATGACTCAAATCTGTTTTGATAAGATTTGCACAATTTGACATGTCCACACAGATTTAAAAAAATCTGAGACACTTAAGTCTGATGTGTATCAGTTGCCTTGGGGCATTGTGGGTAATACTAAAAGAGTTTAACAATTGAAGAGTCTGACCTTTGACCTCTAGTGTAACATATGGCGTGTATTCTTCATCAGCTCTGCACCGGTATTCTCCAGAGTCGTCTTTATTCAGGTCTGAGATGAGAAGAGAGAAATTTCTGGATTTTGGTTGATCGAACATCCAAACTCTGCCGCTGTAGGATTGAGTCTCATTAGACACTGAGATCTTATCTTCAGACCCCGGCTTTGAGAAGAACCATGTGAATCTCTGAGGATTGATCTTTCTGTCTTCAGGACAAAAGCAGGGCAGCAGCACAGACTCTCCTGGAGATTTGATGAAACTGTTCTCACCTTCATACAAAGAACAGCCTGTAGAGCAACAGATCCAAAATACACACAATCAGCATCACATTAACCTTAATTACACTGTGTTAAGATCTGTTAAACATGATTTGTGATGAAAAATGTTAACCAGATGAAGATGCTACAATGCAATATAGAAAATAAAGGCTATAGAAACTGACAAAGAATCAGAGCTGAGTAACTGTAGCATCTGTACTGAACTAAAGAATAATCACTTAGGCCCATTTCTCTTTTCTTCCCCTACCCCTTGTTTCGAGTTTAATCCTTCCCTTTGGAACAGAGTTACAAGATAAAGAGGTGAAATCCTCCCCCTAAGAATTAAGAAACCCTTCAAGCTCCTGTAGGCGACTCTGTCAGGCTCATGTGACTGAAGTGGAGCGCTAAAGTTCAGCAACCAGTTCATTTTAGAGCATCATATGTATTTAAAAATGTACGGAGCCCCTAAAGTGACATTGTGTTAAAAAAAATAATGTGTGGCCATGACTTATTAAGGCATGGTAATGAGATCCTAAGGCGTTGCCACAACTTATTAAGGTGTGGGAATGAGATCCTAATGCATGGGCACGACGAACAAGATAATTAAGTTGTAGCCAGAAAATAATATATATATATTTTGTAAATTAATGCCAAAATAAATGCTCCGATCCAAGGATAATCTTTTGTATAAAAATGGAGAATTGGTTTATTTTTATTTTAATCTTGTAATGAATTATAGTGATATTATGGAGTCTCTTGCAGTGAGACATGGAATAATTCTAAGTAAAAGACACTTAATTCTAATACTAAAAGCTGATTGGCTTAGATGCAGACAGTATGCAGACCTGTTTACCTTTATTAGGCAGTAATATTGTGCACAACCCCTGAGAGCTGCTCGCTTTGTTAGCTGCAAAAAAGGACCTTTTTCCCACACCTTAATAAGTCGTGGCCACGCCTTAGGATCTCATTTTGACGCCTTAATAAGTCATGGCAACGCATACATTTTTTTAACATTATGTCACCTTAGAGGCTCCGTAAAAAGGGGGCAGACGATGCTGCAGTTAATTATAATTTACCAACCTTTACTTCCTCTGTGATGAGGAGCTGAAACTTTCCCTTTCCACCCTAAATTCTGCAGCCTCTGCCAGCTGTTTCACTGTTTAAGGTGGAGCATGAAAGTTGGCTAGCCAGCTAACTACTGAGGTGAACTACTATCATTTTTTATGTTCATTATGAAGAAAATACCCAAAAGACAATAAAACAATTTTTTTCTCAGGGAAAATACTCAAATTTGTGGGTTTCATTGGTCGCTTGTGCCGCCATCTGGCCAGTGATTCTCATAGTTCTCCATTTAGAGTGTTCCTTAGAAAATTTCAGTTTAAAGGGTCATGTAGTACTAACACTTCCCCTAACCTACCATTCCAGCCTAACAAGAATCACTACCCCCACCTCTAGACGTGCCCAACAAAACAGAAGGGTAGGGGTAAGTGGAAGGGTCAAGGAGTGAATTGGGATTGGGTCTTACTGCCAACATTCACCACCTTTAGTGCTTTGGCACATAGTCTTTTTTTTTATAAATGGTTACTGGTGAATATGGGTTGCATGACTAGTAGTTTTCATTAGTTGATTAGTTTTTTTAAAAAGTAGTCAGTTGGTCAAGTAGTCATCAATTTCATAGCAAATCTTATAGCAAACTTTTTAATGTGCTGTTTAATGCTAGTTTGACAACAGAAATGAATGCATGAAAAATAATACACCTAATATTACACCTCGCCTCTTTCAGTGAAAATGTAATTATAGAACGGAAGTGATGGACATGTTATAATATTACATTAAATTTTCTTTTTGTGCGCTGCAGTCAATAACTTTTAACATGAACTGCTTCTGTGAATTGCTGCTGATTTTTTCTCCTCTGACGAGTCAACTACTTGATTAATCTATGCAACCCCTGCCAGTGACATCATGACTATATGATGTGCATTTTCTCAAAGCAGCTTCCACCAAAATGAATCTGTAGTAATGTTTGATTTACCTCTGATATAAAGAGGGACAGCAGTGGTGTATTTCTCGTTGACGCCACACAGATACAGTCCTTCATCTTCTTCAGTGAGGTGGGAGATGATTAGAGATAAATCTCCTGGAGGATTCTGAGTCAGTCTCTGAACTCTGCCTCTGTATCTCTGACTCTGTTCTCTGTCCTCTGGAAACACTGAATGTTCAGCCTTGTAGTTGCCTAATGCAATCCTCTTCGTATATCCCCACATCAGTGTGTTTGGCTTGTGCTGCAGGTCTTCACAGGAGCAGGGCAGCACCACCGAATCTCCCACAGACTTAGTGATGGGTGCTTTCACACCTCTCGATACAGAACATCCTGCAGAAACACCACACCAACATCACCTGATATTAACTGTTATTATATTATTATGATCATTCTGATTCTGAAACTAATTATAATTCTTCTGTTGGGAGTACTAGCGCACACACACACACGCACATACACACATACACACACATACACACACACACACACACACACACACACACATACACACACACACACACAGAGAGACAGACACACACAGTATTTGTCTCTAGACTTTAACTACACTCCTTCCTTCTTTCCTAAAAATACCAGCCTGTTCAGCACAAGTTGGTGAATCTGGTTAAGATACTTGAGCAGTGAAGGGTTTTGGTATTTTTGGGGTTTTATGGTTTAGCTGATCTACATGCATAATTAACCAGAACAAGATAACCAGTATGACCAAACATGTAAAAATCAGATTATATTAGTAAAGAGCTGATTAACCAGCTAGTCTACCATCACAGATTTAGACCCTCTCAAACCAGCTACAAACTAAACCTGAATTTAAACTGGATTATTCAGCAAAGATAGCTGGAGTTTCTGGCTGGATTTTACATCCTCAAGTACATCAAATGTGTAACTTTATTTATTAGACTAGCTTCACTTTTTAAACATTTACAATAACATGCTAACTCGTAAATTGAATATTTTCTCTCTAATAATGTGAGATATTACTGATTTTTTAGTGAGAGTAAGTCATAGCCAATCTCTGGATTAAAACAAAATTTAAATTCTTGTAGTTTAGTAACTGTGTTAGTGATAGTTAGCTAAATTGATAGTTTTGTAGGTCTAGACTCTCTAGTTACTAATGTACTTTGTCAGTCTAATGTATTTGTGTATTTGAGTGTTTATGTGACATAATTAATTGACATTTCTTGTGTAATATATCCTTTGTTATATTTAATGGGCTTTATTGTATTATGTGTTGAGTCATGAATATTTTCCAAGGTTGAAATGGTAGAAAACTTTCCTCAGTGATATTTACAAAATATGTTGTGTTTTACTTGTAGTTTGAGACAAATATGAAGGTTTACAGGTTTTCAGACAGTTTGATTACATTAACTCTGCTTTTATAGAAAGAACATCCAACTCATTAATGGCACAAGTTTCTGACTTATGTTCTAAAATAGAAAATAGTCACACTCTGTGGCAGAACCAGTAAGAATCTTAGTTTATATATATATATGGTTGCTATGGTGTATCTACTAGTTGCTAAGGTGTTTGTGTACAACTGTGACTGCAATGTGTGAAACTTGAAAGGGTGTTCACAACTATTTTTACATACAGTGTAAATGTTTTCTGGTGAAGAGAAATATTAACCTTTCACCCAAAGTAGAAAATGTGCATACTGTTCTATATTTGCAGTTAATGTGTATGTAAATGAACAGCTGCAAATATTCACTCCCTCATACATATTCATTTATGAAGTGGTGGAAAATATGTGAGGGCTGAAGTTAATTTGGTATCAAAAAGTGTGACTGAAAAAAAGAAGCTGTATGAAACTGTATGTGTGAATTACGCCTCAGTCTATGTTAAACTGATCTCAGCTGAGACTTTCATGTTTAAACACCACTGATCAAAACGTCTGTTCCTCTAAATAGTTAAATGAGTAAAAGATGAACTGATCTCTAAAAGGGAGAAAGTTAAAGAATAAAACACTCTGCTGGTAAAAACAGCTTATCCAGCTCTTCATCAGCTTAGATTATAGTTTTATATGAGTTTGATGGTTTAGCTGATCTACAAACATGATTAATCTGATCAAGCTACCAGTATGACTAAGCTTCACCAGCATTAAGAAGCTGCTCGACCATCATGACCAGTTTAACCAGAACACCAAACAGGTCAACAGCAATTACCAGCAGCAATAACAATATTTAACCAGGATAATTAGCATTACCAAGCTGATCAACCAGAATAACCAGCATTACCAATCTGATCAACCAGCATAACCAGCATTACCAAACTGATCAACCAGCATAACCAGCATTACCAAACTGATGAACCAGTATAAGCAGCATTACCAAGCTGATCAACCAGCATAACCATCATTACCAAACTGATCAACCAGCATAACCAGAATTACCAAACTGATCAAGCAGCATAACCAGCATTACCAAACTGATGAACCAGCATAACCAGCATTACCAAACTGATCAACCAGCCTAACCAGAATTACCAAACTGATCAACCAGCATAACCAGCATTACCAAACTGATCAACCAGCATAACCAGCATTACCAAACTGATCAACCAGCATAACCATCATTACCAAGCTGATCAACCAGCATAACCATCATTACCAAGCTGATCAACCAGCATAACCAGAATTACCAAACTGATCAACCAGCATAACCAGCATTACCAAACTGATCAACCAGCATAACCAGAATTACCAAACTGATCAACCAGCATAACCAGCATTACCAAACTGATCAACCAGCATAACCATCATTACCAAGCTGATCAACCAGCATAACCAGAATTACCAAACTGATCAACCAGCATAACCATCATTACCAAGCTGATCAACCAGCATAACCAGAATTACCAAACTGATCAACCAGCATAACCAGCACTACCAATCTGATCAACCAGCATAACCAGCATTACCAAGCTGATCAACCAGCATAACCATCATTACCAAGCTGATCAACCAGCATAACCAGCATTACCAAACTGATCAACCAGCATAACCAGCATTACCAAACTGATCAACCAGCATAACCAGCATTACCAAGCTGATCAACCAGCATAACCATCATTACCAAGCTGATCAACCAGCATAACCAGCATTACCAAACTGATCAACCAGCATAACCAGAATTACCAAACTGATCAACTAGCATAACCATCATTACCAAGCTGATCAACCAGCATAACCAGCATTACCAAACTGATTAACCAGCATAACCAGCATTACCAAACTGATCAACCAGCATAACCAGCACTACCAATCTGATCAACCAGCATAACCAGCATTACCAAGCTGATCAACCAGCATAACCATCATTACCAAGCTGATCAACCAGCATAACCAGCATTACCAAACTGATCAACCAGCATAACCAGCATTACCAAACTGATCAACCAGCATAACCAGCATTACCAAACTGATCAACCAGCATAACCAGCATTACCAAACTGATGAACCAGTATAAGCAGCATTACCAAGCTGATCAACCAGCATAACCATCATTACCAAACTGATCAACCAGCATAACCAGAATTACCAAACTGATCAAGCAGCATAACCAGCATTACCAAACTGATCAACCAGCATAACCAGAATTACCAAACTGATCAACTAGCATAACCAGCATTACCAAACTGATCAACCAGCATAACCATCATTACCAAGCTGATCAACCAGCATAACCAGAATTACCAAACTGATCAACCAGCATAACCATCATTACCAAGCTGATCAACCAGCATAACCAGAATTACCAAACTGATCAACCAGCATAACCAGCACTACCAATCTGATCAACCAGCATAACCAGCATTACCAAGCTGATCAACCAGCATAACCATCATTACCAAGCTGATCAACCAGCATAACCAGCATTACCAAACTGATCAACCAGCATAACCAGCATTACCAAACTGATCAACCAGCATAACCAGCATTACCAAGCTGATCAACCAGCATAACCATCATTACCAAGCTGATCAACCAGCATAACCAGCATTACCAAACTGATCAACCAGCATAACCAGAATTACCAAACTGATCAACTAGCATAACCATCATTACCAAGCTGATCAACCAGCATAACCAGCATTACCAAACTGATTAACCAGCATAACCAGCATTACCAAACTGATCAACCAGCATAACCAGCACTACCAATCTGATCAACCAGCATAACCAGCATTACCAAGCTGATCAACCAGCATAACCATCATTACCAAGCTGATCAACCAGCATAACCAGCATTACCAAACTGATCAACCAGCATAACCATCATTACCAAACTGATCAACCAGCATAACCAGCATTACCAAACTGATCAACCAGCATAACCATCATTACCAAGCTGATCAACCAGCATAACCAGCATTACCAAACTGATCAACCAGCATTACCAAACTGATCAACCAGCATAACCAGCATTACCAAGCTGATCAACCAGTATAACCAGCACTATTAAGCTGATCAACCAGCATAACCAGCATTACCAAACTGATCAACCAGTATAACCAGCACTACTGAGCTGATCAACCAGCATAACCAGCACTACCAATCTGATCAACCAGCATAACCAGCATTACCAAGCTGATCAACCAGCATAACCATCATTACCAAGCTGATCAACCAGCATAACCAGCATTACCAAGCTGATCAACCAGCATTACCAAACTGATCAACCAGCATAACCATCATTACCAAACTGATCAACCAGCATTACCAAACTGATCAACCAGCATAACCAGCACTATTAAGCTGATCAACCAGCATAACCAGCATAACCAAGCTGATCAACCAGTATAACCAGTATTACCAAGCTGATCAACCAGCATGACATGTCCAGAGAGGCTTTTATTCTATTAGATAAATAAGCAGTAATTTATTGTTATATATTAAATTTTAGTAACTCTACACTATTTAGGTAAAGTTTCTCTCAGTTTATGTTCAGCATTGTGAGCTACAGGGTGAAGTGAGTAATTTGAGGAGGTGCCTTTTAAAAAAAGAAACACTTTCCTGGTTAATGTTTGTAAAAATTCACACAGGGTGTCTACAGGTTTGACCAAGTGAAAATTAAGACATTTTTAAAACTTTTTAATACCATTTTCCACATAAAATGAAGACCAACTCGCAAGATCAAACACGTTAAAATAAAAAACAATTGATTATTTACGTTTAATCTAGCTGCTTGAAAACTTCAAATGTGAATGCACAAGACACAATTTTCTCACTGTACAGTATACACAATGAAACTTTATACAAAACAAAATTCAAACACTGACAACAGCATAATACAATACACGCTCACACGCGCACACACACACACAAACACACACACTAGGCCATCAGTTTTTCTGATTCACACTCCAGCTCACGCTCAACCCCTTTCAGTTCTGATACTTTTTCTCTGAAACGCTTTTTAAGTATGTTTGTTTGATTTTGTGATCAGGCACCCTAGAACAGCTCTGTGATGCATTTGTTTTCACGGTCCGGTAAACATTTTTATTGTAATTAAATACAAAAAGCAAGATATTATTTGTCTGTTTTAATAAGCACAATTTTTAAATACCTTATACAAATAAGAGTGAATAATAATAATAATAATAATAATAATAATAATAATTATTATTATTATTATTATTATTATTATTATTATTATTATTTTTTATTATTATTATATATTTAAATATATTGTATTTTATAAATATATATTGTATATTTATATATTTATTGTATATTAAATTTAATATATATGTATTATTTATTCGCTCTTATCTATCTAGGTATTTTAAATATGAGAATGAGTAAATAAAATAAAAAGTATTATTAAATTTAATTAAAAATTGTACTTATTAAAACAGACAAATAATATGTTGCATTTCGTATTTAATTACAATAAAAATGTTTACCGGACCGTGAAAACAAATGCATCACAGAGCTGTTCTAGGGTGCCTCTCTTCTAGGGCCCTACATCTGTTACATCCTTGCTTTATGACGCCTCCGGAAACAGAAACATAGCGTGATTTTCACTCCACCAGGTGAGCGAGTCTGAGAGGACGCCTGCATAAGTTGAAGTTGTTTAATCACTGTTTAATTCATCTCTCTCTCGCTATGTTACAGGCGCTCTCTCTCTCTCTCTCTCTCTCTCTCTCTCTCTCGCTCTTTTCATATACTTAATAGCAGCGTAGCATGTGTACGCAGCACTATGCGTGTGTAGTACGCATGCCGGTGTTTAGTTTTGCGTACCATTTCGTACGCCTGGGAAATGAGACTGGGTTGGCACTGCATGGCTAACTACCGATTTCCACCCCCGAAGTTCAACACATGACTGACGGAATTATCCCCCCCTAAATTTAGCTCCGCAAATTTAAGACATTTTGGTTGAAAATGTAAGACAAAATAAGACTTTTCAAGGCCTTATTTGACAAAAAAAGAAATTGAATACCATTTAAGACTTTTTAAGGACCCGTGGCCACCCTGTACACAGTAAATGCAAGTTATATTCAAGAAATGAAACTTAAGAATGGATTCTGTGTATAAAACAATGTGCATATTGTTGAAATATGTGTACACAGTAAATAACAGCAGGGTTATTTGTCATAACTTTACGTTTATCAGTGTCTGTAGGTTTTTTTATGAATTCTACAGTTTAGTATTGTAGAAAAGTTACTTTAAAATCAGAAGAGGTAAAGAACACGTGTTTGATCAGGATAGTAAAGTACAGGAGTGAGAATCTAAATGTAAAACAAAAAATAAAAATCTATTCTGATCATGATATTAAATTGTCCAATGATAAGATTTGGGTGAAATGATTTCCTAAAGCTTTCAACTCCAAGAGAGACGGTTATACTTTCCTTACATGCTCTATATCTAGCAGCGTAACTAGAACTGCTGTGCATCTGCTTTATGATAAATCAACAGCCAATATTTCATGTAAAAATCTAACTAGGCACAACAAAACAAACCAACACAATAATCAACAAATAAACACTCAAATTAAATGTATTAACCATCCGTGCCTCACAGCCCCTCCTCCCTGCGCTCTTTAACCCTTTGATGTCAAAAGTTAACATGGGTCAAAAGTGACCCGGCTGAGTTTTAATTTTCTATATCTTAGTTATAAATGAATTCAGTCATTCAGTATCCAAAGTATTCCTCAATTAACTTGTTTTTAATCATAGTACATCCTTATTTAATTTTTTTCTTTCTTACCTTTTGAATAAAAGCCCTTTTTATTCAATGCACACATGCATCAAAAATGTGTGCATTAGAGGGGAAGTGATACAAAAAGAGCTTTTATACAAAAAGTAGGTAAAGTCAAAATTTAATAAGGATATATGTTGATCAAAAACAAGATAAATGAGGAACACCTTGGATACTGAATGACTGAATTAATTTATTGCTAAGATATATCATAAAAACTCTCAGTTATGTAGGAAATGAATGCGTTTTTGACCCATGTTACGCATCAAAGGGTTAAGTCTAAATTTCTTACAGTTCATAGTGTCAGTTACTACAGTATAGTAGAAAAGTGTTTTGTGTTCTTGCTATATTTGTTTAGCTCATCTACTCAAATTCTACAATGATTTTCTTTGATTTTAGAGAAGGTTTAATAATCTTGTGATTTATCTTTACATATTGTGATTAGTACTAAAATATTATTCAGAAACACTCCTGTTAAACAAGTGTGAACATTCAGAAAAGAATACTGTCTCTCCTAAATAGAAACATTCAAGATCAGAGAGAGAGAGAAAGAGAGAGAGAAATACACTAATAATACCAATAAAATAACTACAACACTATTGAACACACACACACACACACACACACACTATTCACATGAAGAACTTACCTGAAATCTCATGCAGCACACAGTAGAGCAGATACACCCAGAGCAGCATCTTCAATCAGACGCTGATTTTTTTTAACGTCAAGCCGTTAAGAAAAATAAGGAAATAGGAGAAACATGTAAAGAGTAGAAGTTAAAAAGTAATAATTACTCCAGTAAAGTACAGATGATACAGAAATGTACATTTCTACTGAAGTAAGATAACAGAGTAGTTGTACTTCATTACTCGACACCTCTGTTCAACTACTGTCACAGACTAAACTGACTCAGTATTAAAGTCACAGTGCTGAACAGTTCACACTCCTGATGTGAGGAATCCCTCTAGTGTTAGATTTGCATATTTAGCACAAAATCTTCTTCAGCACTTCTCTCTTCTTACCCTGATGTCCAATCTTAGTCCAATCTAAATGCTCCCTGGCAAACTGAAGCCATTTTTGGCATTTGGACTCGATAAGTGACTCGATAGACTAGATGAGTGGATTATTTAAGGCTACACAGTAGTTTATTCCCAATTCTTGGAATTCCCTTTAACATTATGCAACATGTGGAAATGCTCTTACTTTCACTATTAAACATATCCCTAAATCCTAGTATTGTTTGTCTATGATTTGATTTTACCAAATGTTTTTTTTCCACAATCATTCAAGATTCTTTCCTTGAAGATTATATTTCCCCACTCTCTTTCAACTTGAACATTTTTTACTTCATTTTAGTAGTTTTAGCCTCTAACCTTCTTAGATATTTTCACTACTTGATGCGTGCCGATAAATTGACCCTTCTGAAACAGATTAGCATTTTTTTTCATGACCACAGGATGTGTATTTCCACATGGTTGTTTAACGAATGAGAAGCTACTCACTGCATCAGTTAGAGTTAGATAACATATCTTGTTGCCAGCTGAAACATAATCACCCAAGCAGTAATTATCTAATGGGGGGCTCTTACCTCTTTACTTAAATTAAGGTGGGGACCTTTTTGTCCAGGCAGTGTATGTACTATATACTAATCTTAATAGTGAGAGTTTGGTAGGTTATTAAGATACAAACCTGTTTTGTACTAACATGGATTAATTACGCATGAAGCATCCAGCAGTTATAATGTATAATGTTTTACATTTTTGTATGTATGTATATGTTGCTAATACTGTTCCACAGTGTCCAGAAACCCCAAACGTGTCTCCTTTTTCTTACCAATTCTCCTCCTCTCCTCCGTGACCCGGAAACTCATTTTGTGACGCCTGTCCGAATACCACAGGAGACGAAAGGAAGCACTTTAAATCCTCCTCGAAGAAGCTTCCAACAGAGGACACATGAGAGCATCCTACTCCGGAAGTCTTTTAGGGATTTTCGAATAACCACTGCATCCCCGCCCACAAAGCACATGAAAATGGAAACAGTTAACCTCGTTTTAACAGTTTGTTGAAACGATGTTTAATCTGTTCATGCAGATTACTGCATATGCATTGGTAGAAGGCTGTGAGCAAACCTACACAATTATAAAACACTTTTTTAAGTTTAATTCACAATCAGCGCTGTTAAAATTTTTGGCATGAATAAAGAAAACAAGCGTTTTGCTGATGCAACATGACTGTCTCTGTGTTATCTAAACCCTATCAGTTATTCATTAATTCACTTTAAGTCTGCTCTATAAGGAAATCTCACATAAGCATTCATTGGACAAAATATATGTGTTTAATGTTTTAAACTACATCTTACTGACAGAACGTTCAGGCTAATCAGGCTAATGTACTTTGAAGCTTGATATGCTTGTTAAAGTTATGATCTCTAGAATTTGGAATTGGGTTTATTGGTTTCTCTTTTTTTTTTTTCTTCATATGTGGAGCTCTATCCAGAAGCTTTGATTGGCTGGGCAGGATCCAGCATGTGCTAAAAGTGAGCGTTGTGATTGGCTCAGTTAATCGGTAGTCAACATCCTATCTAAAAGGGAACAGCTGTCCAATTTTCGTAATTACAGCTCCTCTCCTCTCTTCTCCTCCATTCCTCCACCTTTTTCCAGGGTAGAGGAGGAGGAGTAGGAGTAGAGGAGTAGGAGTTCTGTACACAGCTGCTGTCTTCAATTTTCTTTAGTAGCTCCTCCCTTTCTGCTTTGCAGTGCATTGTGGGATAATAAACCACACTCAAAAACCAACCATTTTAGAAATTGTATCATGAATATTTAAGTCCACTCTACTTTTACACTTTGATCTATACCATGTACGACATTCTCAAAAACTTATTTAGTGACACACCTGCACTCATTCAACAACATGAAGAAAGTGAATTGTTGGCTTTCATGTAAGAATGCTGTCAGTCCTCAGAACAGACCTTCAAGATCAGAGAGGAGCTTTTTTTCTCAGGCTACGTCCACACGAACCCGGGTATTTTTAAAAACAGGTTTTTGTCTCCGTTTTGGCCTTCTGTCCACACGAAAACGGCGTTTTTGGTCACTGAAAACGGAGGTTTTCGAAAACGCCTTCCAAGGTGGAGATTTTTGAAAACTCCGCTCTAGTGGAGCCGTGTGGATGGGGAAAAATGGAGATTTTTGAAAACGCTGACGTCACACAGCGAGTCTGTGCATGTCTGCTTTTCGTTTACGAGCTGGAGGGGACACTTTTTTCGGCGCATCAACAGCGAACTCCAGCCGTTTAAAGCATATTTACACCCAGCTGATCCAACTAATGAACTAACTGCCCTCTCTGACCGAACAGCGCAGAATTACACAGAACCAGCTTTAAACACTGTAACACGTTTAACCAATGTAGCTGAGAGCAGTGATAGTGGTGTTTACTGTTCTACACGCTACTCTATCAGTATGAGCTTTAATTATACTGATCCAGCACCACCCTGGATATACTGACAGACCAGCAACACCAGCAAACTCAAAATACATCATTTACCGTTACTGGAGCTCCTCATCCAGCCTGTTTACTCCCCAGCATCTCTGGATTTTACAGCGGGTCAGTAATGTGGGTTACAGTGATTTGTTTATAGATTCTGATCAATTTTATTATGCAGTGAAAAAATAAGTTGTTTGGTGTTTGTTTCTCGTTGTTTAGTACATTAAGCCACGTTAAGATTCTGAAACAGGGACAGCACCTGGATTGGTTCGTTTCTCTCTGCAATGTGTGGATTAATAACATGTTCACAGCTTAACTTAACGTTATTCTCACATTACCTAATACAGCGGAGGTAACGTTACTAAAATGCGCTGTGTGCAGTTTTTCCCATTGGTGGGACAATTTCAAAAAATAAGTAGTTGTTGCTGAGGAGTGACGAGAAAACGTCCAAGTGTCTAGAGAACCCCTGTTCATGTCAGCGTTTTTGATTGGTATGGCGTTTCCATGTGGACGGAGATATTTCTGAAAACGCTGCTCGTGTGGACGAAGATATTTTTAAAAACGGAGACAAAAACCTCAGTTTTTAAAAATATCAGGCTTCGTGTGGACGGGGCCTCAATCTTGTTCAAACAAAAATATAACATTTCAGTAAAGATGGGGGTTATTGTGTGTTTTATACCATTGCTTTGCTAAATAAAATACACTTGATTTGATGTTTTTTTTATTATAGTTAAATAAAAAATTTCACCCAAGACAGAGGCGCAATGCTGCTCGCTCTGCTGTGCTACGCCCTGCTTACGCGTCTCCAGCATCAAGCGGCATTTTAGAGCACTGGATAAAACTAGAAATTAATTCATATATTTTACTTTCTCAAAATGTGATCTGATGATGAGAAGCGAACGCTAACATGTAGCTTTATAGATCTGTGTATTTCACTGCTGGATTCACCGGCAGTTGTATTGAAGGACTGGAATTGTGTTTTGAGATGTTTTTAAAATATAAAAAATATAAAAGCGAATTTCAGTTAAATAATAGTGAAGTGAAATAAAATAAGTTAATGTTCAGTCGAACTGCTTTTCTCGTTTTATTTTTTATTTCCAAAACTGCACTTATACTTGATGTGAGAGAGAATGAGTGAGAATAAGCATCAGGTCATATTTATGTCTAACGCTCTAACAGCAAAATGTGTTTATCTGCTATGTTAAGCTACAAGTAGTAAATCGGTGTACTAAACATAAATATAAATACTTTTAAATATCAGAAAAAGTATATAACTAATAGTAACTAATATTTACTGTGCACATTTTTTATTTTATTTTATAATGTCAGGCTGGGGCCACTGTTAAAATATTTTATTTATATGAAGTGTGGGTAACGTTCTGCACAGTATCTCTGTGCTGTGGTTCATGTTGGCACATATATTTTTTGGGGAGGTGTGATGAAATGGTCTTGAAATGTTCTTGAAGAGGAGGACATGCAGTACAGTGTGCATGTTTACAGAAGTGACAGCTTGTTCAGCACTTCCTTAAAACATCTACTTCTCCTTTTTAACAAGATTAGAAAACATTTAAATGCAAAGACCATCCTATAGAGAGGAATGTTGAGTTTCTATGGTGTTTTTTCTAGAAGAATTTATAAAAAGTAATGTATTGTGTTATTATTGGTATTTTTTTTTTTACGAGGATTAAGTTTTGTGGGTTTGATTTGTGTTAATGTTAGACTAATGTTAGTTAAAGCTTGCCTACTTAAAATTTTTGGGAAATGTTTTATTTGTTTGCATCATAAAAATGTTCAGGTTAAAAGCACTTCCTGTGTGTTGGTGCATTTTTAAAAACAATCTAACCCGTTCAGAAGAGCATCCAATGCCAAATCACATCACACAGTTTGTGATCACATGAACTACATTTATTTTCTACTCATCACAGTTTAAACTCGAGACCATGAAATATTTGTTAAATTGAGGTGTACTGAAAGTAATCTAAAACAAGCTCATAGTCACAATATATTTTGGGGTGGGACCTGAGATATGCTCAAAATAACAACCCCAGCCCCAGTCAGTGTATCACCAACATGAGTCTGAAGCTGCTGGTTTAAGGTGAAATTGCTTCATAAATAGTTTTTTTTTATCGTTTTTAAACAAAATGCATGAAACCGTAATGATTTAATATTAGTTAAAGCAGCACTATGTGAGATTTGGTTTTGTTTACTCCTGGACTCCCTACAGCTGGGGAGTGTTATTCACCTTTACTCCACTGCAGTAAATACAAATCAGCCTTTTAGAGTAATTTGACTCATGCAGCTCCACAAACAACACATTCCAAAAAAAGTATATTCCACTTTTTATTTGCTCATTAAAAATATCTTCACAATATCTTACAAATATGCGAACATAATAAAACATTATATTTTCTAAATATATTTCAATATATTTTCAATATATTTTATAATATAAAAAGAGATTTATGTTTTGGCTGTATCTACAGGCCTATAGCTAAAAGTGAATGATAGAAAAAACAAAAGAAATAATAATAATTGTAGAGTAAAAACTCTTAAACACTCAAAACTCTGAAATTTTGTTCTATCAGATTCAAACATCTTAAAACAATCACTCCATTGAATTCTTTGGGTTTTTCCTCTTGGACAGTGAGTGACGTGTGGTGGTGGAGTCTGTTGATTAGTGGATGTTTTTTAGAATTCTTCATGTCCTCCAAGGCAGAACTGTCTCAGTCCTGTATGTGAAACACAAAATGAATGAGAACAGTCTGTTTACACATAGAGGAGATACTGAAGTTTAACCCTTTCAGACCCTGCATCCATTACAATGGAATCATGTATTTTCTGTATTTTTAAATGTTTTGTTGCACATGATACTATATGTTAATTGGATTTATTTGCTGTATAGATTTTATAGTAGAATATTAGAGTCTTCTTTTCTGGAATGCTGGGGGAGAATGGAGGTCGGCATTTGACAAATGTTTGTACTCGTTATCATGTTTCACTACTACACCCCAAGTCCATTTCACACCAGAGTTCTCCTTTAATAGTGTATGTCAGTTTACCTGTAATGTTAAGCTTCATTGAGATGGACTGTGCATTGTTGATTGTACATCTGTACAGGCCCTCGTCTTGCTCGGTCAGGTTGGAGAGAAGTAGAGAGAGATTTGCTGGATGTCTCTCGTTAAACATGTGGATTCTTCCTGCATAGCGTCCCGTTCTATTGGATACTTCCATCACACCTGAGTCTACACGCTCCCATTTTATGCTAACAGGTCTGGTCTGTGGGTCAGTGCAGGAGCAGGACAGGAGAACAGACCCTCCTGAGTTTCCAACAATCTGTTTCTCCTGAGAGTTTAACAGTGTACAGTCTGCAGAAACATAAAGCATTCTCATAATGTGTGTGTGTGTGTGTGTGTGTACACAAGAGTGACTCCAGCATAGGGCTGCACGATATATCGTTTAAACATCGTCATCATGATGTGCAATCACAGTAAAAATCTCCAGTACAAAACGTCATGATGAGTCAACATCCTCTCAGATAAAATGACTGAAATCTTACTGCTGGAGTTACATCAGGTATTAACATTAAAGGAGAAATCCGGTGTGAAATGGACTTGGGGTTTAGTAAACCATGATAACGAGTATGAACTTTTATTGAAAAGCCCAACTCCGTTCACCCCCAACATTCTGAAAACAGTGCTTTTAGCCGATGCTCACAACAGGCTCACAATGCTAGTGATAGCAAAAAAAATCAATATTTTTACACCATTAACAAGCTCTAAGTAGCTCCACATTTCATTGGTAGAATTCTGAGGGTCCTGACATTTAAAACGAGTCACTGAGAACTTTGAAAGTGCACAGATAGTATATTAAAAACACTGTTTATAAACAAGGTATCTTGAGATAGTTTATCGAGAGCAAAACACAAAAGCATAGCTAGTATAGGGGAACAGATTGCAAAGTTAATTCTGTGGAAATGCATGAATTCCATCTTGAGCTGAAAATATTTGGTAACTGTCATGAGAATGAGTATGAAGAGCACCATACAACAAATTACATAAATGTAACTAATCAGCTGTATTTTTGTTAATTTTCGTCTGTCAAGTTATTGTGCACTAATTTTAAATGTCAGGGCCCACAGAATTCTACCAATAAAGTTTGAAGTTACTTTGAGCTTGTTAATGTAGCAACAAGTGATTTCTTTGCATGGGTAAAGCTATGCCCCTATCGTGGGGACGATAGAAAAGTGTTTATCGTGCTACTTACCTTCTATCGTCCCTATCGTTTCTACAGTAATTTCATCAATTATTTATACAAATTAGGGTTGGGCAGTACTGAAGTTTTTCATCCCGTCATACATCGTCAGATTATATGGCGGTATACAGTATTACCTCCATATAATAATTTTAATTATAATTTTAATTATTTCACTAGAACTGTCACGCTGCCGCTGCTCCTTCTGTTATATAGGTATTGCATCTCATAGCGCTGGTAAAGCTTTATATTCAGTCTGTTAAGTTACTGCTTTGAGATTAGTAATTTTATTGGCTCTTAAATTGTTTTTGTTCATTTTTTTGTTTTTTTTTGTTATTTCTTTGTTTGGTTTCGTCGCCTAGACACAGTTTATTTACTTTTACATTTTTTTTATATATATTTTATATAATATTTATTTTTGTACCTGTGTGTCCACTATTTCGTTTTGCTTTTTTAGAATTCGTTAGATTATATTTCTTTTAGCATTTTGAGTTAGTTTAGTTGGTTATTTTCCTATTTCATATTTATTTTTCTGTTTTTGTTAAATGTTGTTATTAGCTTATTAGCTTCTAGCTTGTTAGCATACATAACGTATCACTGGTCTTTTTAATGAATGTTGATTTATTCATTTAATAGCTGTATCTAACTATTTTAAGCCAGACAGACACTGTGTGATTTTTTTTAATCGGTGAGGAGAGCTGATCTGCATGTTGAATGGTTTGTCCTGTAGGAAAACGCACCTGATTTATATGCTGACACTGTAGTCTGACTGGCAAGCTGAGAGACTTCATGTCATGCAGCCCGTAGGCAGTAGAAGAAGCAGCAAATCCCCCGAACCGCGCACCTATTAATCCACCTGCGGAGATTTAAACGCGCGGATGAGCTGAAATTTTGGATCAGCACAAAAATCACATTGTGATTTATTACACTGAAAATAGTTCTACGTCACGTCACTGACCAGAAAAAGTTTGGGCACCCCTATTAATCTTAATCATTTTTAGTTCTAAATATTTGGGTGTTTGCAACAGCCATTTCAGTTTGATATATCTAATAACTGATGGACACAGTAATATTTCAGGATTGAAATGAGGTTTATTGTACTAACAGAAAATGTGCAATATGCATTAAACCAAACTTTGACCAGTGCAAAAGTATGGGCATCCTTATCATTTTATTAATTTGAATACCGCTAACTACTTTTTACTGACATACTGAAGCACAATATTGGTTTGGTAACCTCATTGAGCTTTGAACTTCATAGCCAGGTGTATCCAATCATGAGAAAAGGTATTTAAGGTGGCCAATTGCAAGTTGTTCTATTTGAATCTTATCTGAAGAGTGGCATCATGGGCTCATCAAAACTACTTTTAAAATGGTCTAAAACATATTGTTCAACATATTGTTCAACATAGTTGTTCAGCGGAAGGATACAAAAAGTTGTCTCAGAGATTTAACCTGTCAGTTTCCACTGTGAGGAACATAGTAAGGAAATGGAAGACCACAGGGACAGTTCTAGTTAAGCCCAGAAATGGCAGGCCAAGAAAAATATCAGAAAGGCAGAGAAGAAGAATGGTGAGAACAGTCAAGGACAATCCACAGACCACCTCCAAAGAGCTGCAGCATCATCTTGCTGCAGATGGTGTCACTGTGCATCGGTCAACAATACAGTGCACTTTGCACAAGGAGAAGCTGTATGGGAGAGTGATGCGAAAGAAGAGTCGTCTGAGGTATGCAAAAGCACAAGCACACCTTGTTTGTGGCGTGCTTGAAGAAATGGCTTCTTTCGCATCACTCTCCCATACAGCTTCTCCATGTGCAAAGTGTGCTTTTGTTGACCGATGCACAGTGACACCATCTGCAGCACTATTAACAAGCTCCACATTTCATTGGTAAAATTGTGGGCCATGACATTTAAAACGAGGCACTGAGAACTTTGAAAGTGTACAGAGTTTATGGAAAAAGACTGTTTATACATAAAGTAGCCTGATGTAGTTCTTTGGGAGCCGCCATCTTGAAATTAAGTCACAATAAATTGACTGATGAGCACAAACAAATAGGTAGGATAGGACAACGGATTTAATTCTGTGGAAATGCATGAATTCCATCTTTTGCTGAAAATAACCGTTGTGTGAGCATGAATTATTAATGAGTATGAAGAGACCATACAACAAATTGCATAAATCTGACTTATCAGCTGAATTTTTGTGTAAGGGCTGGTGGTCAACCGACGCATCCTCCGGGGCATCGGAGGGCGCGCCAGATCAGCGCCGAGGGTTAATTTGGCTAATTACTAACACTTGCTATCAACACCTTAAAAGCAACGCCAACCAGCCACTCGGCGCTGGATCTTTGATGCTATCAGAGCGAATCTATGCCGGTTTCTCGAGTGAGCCTCGGCTCTTTCTTTTCCTTCCTGCTCTATCTACGGCAACAGCCGGTTTCCTGCCTTTCCCTTTGGAGAGAGCATTGTACAGCATCGCGGGCGTGCTCCTCCCGCCAAAGTATTTCCTCTATCCCTTTTTCCTCTATCCCTTTTTTTTTCTTGGGTTTACATTTTGTTTGTTCCCATCTGTCAAATTATCGTGCCTTAATTTTAAAATGCTGTATTAAATGTCAGGGCCCACAGAATTCTACCAATGAAATATGAAGCTACTTTAAGCTTCCTAATGGTGTAAAATAGTGATTTCTTTGCATGGGTAACAGTATGCCCCTTCCACTCACATTGTAGCTGGTTGGGAGCATTGATTAAATGCACTGTATTTAGGAATGCTGGGGGAGAATGGAGGTGGGCTTTTTGACATGTTTGTTCTCGCTATCATCTTTCACTAAAACCCCAAGTCCATTTCACACCAGAGTTCTCCTTTAATGGTGTATGTCAGATTACCTTTAACGTTAAGGTTCATTGAGATGGACTGATTGTTGCTGATTGTACATCTGTACAGGCCGTTGTCTTCAGTGGCGGACTTAGCAATTTGGGGGCTCAAGGCGAATTTAGCTTGGGGGCCCATCAATAAAAAAAAATATTGATCAATAAAATACTAAAAATATTTTAAATGAATAAAAAATAATTAATATAAAATAAAAACTCATTTAAAACACAATCAAAAGCTATCTAATAGTGCGCAGAATAATCAGTTTCAGTTAGTTTCCGTTTCAAATAATTGAAGCAGCTCCCCAAAACCTCAACCTATCCTTTATATTTGACAATATTTGATTAACTTTACAGGTCCTCACTCATCTTAATTTATTTAACTAAACTGAGTTTTCAAATTATTTCTAGCCTCGCGCTGAATTCAGCTCCGTGCTGCGGAAGAGAGAGAGAGAGAGAGAGAGAGAGCGCAGTGCGGCGCATTTTGCCTAATTTCTCTTGTTTAAATATCAATAAATATGTGAATTTAATATTTTTTTACTACCATATATATTTTACTTCACTTGATAAGACCTTATTTATTATTTTTTTTAAATGCAATGCCACGCGCACTTTCCTTGTGACTGACACTAAACTGTTTGATGCAGCTGTTATATTATATTATGTTATATCAATACCATTTTAAAGTTTTTCGTTTCTATGTTTTGAAATTCGCTATATTATATTTTTGTCAACATTTTGGGTTTATTTTCGTTTGTTATTTTTCTAATAAAAATAATAGAATTTACATAATTTAAAGTAAGTCAATTACTTTTACTAGTTACATTCATAGTGGGGTAACTCCGTTAGTAACTCGTAAATATAACAAATTTTTCAAAGTAAGGTGCCCAACACTGGTTGACAATGAGCAAGTTTCCCGAAGCACAACGAGCATGCTTATTCTATTTGCCTGAATAACATGAAATGTTTAAAATTAATACGAAGATTAAAACGAAGACAAGCTGTAACCTAGATATAAATAATAATATCTTAATAATAATAGAATAATAATAAATAATATAATAATATGCCAATTAGGCATATTTATATCAGTAGGGTATTTTAATTTTCATCCCTGACTCTAATTCATTTAAGTCATATACCTGATTTGATATTTTTCCATACAATCCCTGCTAAAGTTTTAGGTGAAGGAGACCCAAAGAAGGTCAGTGCATGTTTCTGGAAAAACAAAAAAGTGGGCGTGGCATCGCAATGGTTACCATCCATCGCGATGTTGGGTCATAAATGACGATATGGCACCTCCTCGTCCTCCTCCTCCACCAAAACATTCGGGTCCGGTGGTGCTGACACACTAAAAAGAGCTTATCAGTTTTGGAAGAGCATCTGTTTTTAGATTTAACCTCTTCCTTCTTTTTTCGCTCACATCCCACTTGTACACTTAATTTCACCTTAATTCCATCTTTCACAAGCAGCGCGTTCGCGGTTCATGGCATGGCCACAAGGCATGGATGGAATATTCCATTTTAACGCGAAAGAGAGGGGGTGTGGACGGAATCTGTATTTCTTTGTAATTTATTGTGTTGTCTTTGTTTCCATTTTAAACATACAAGAATCACCATTTATGAACGCACTGTGAATTACTGTGAATTACTGTCCAAAGGGCCCCAATTACCAGCTGTAGGCCTATGGGAAGTTTGCAGCTAGTCATGGGGCCCCTACAGTGGGCTGCAGTGGGAGGGGCCCAAGGCAGTTGCCTAGCAATGCCTCTATGCAAAGACCGCCTCTGACTAAGCCACTCCTGTGTTGCAGTCCTGGCAGTGTGCTTGGGATCATGGTCATGCTGAAAGACCCAGCCTTGTCTCATCTTCAATGCCCTTGCTGATGACAGGAGGTTTGCACTCAAAATCTCACAATACATGGCCCCATTCATTCTTTCATGTACACGGACAAGTTGTCCTGATCCCTTTGCAAAGAAACAGCCCCAAAGTAAGATGTTGCCACCCTCATGCTTCACAGTTGGTATGGTGTTCTTAGGATGCAACTCAGCATTCACTCTCCTCCAAACATGACGAGTTGTTCTTCTTTGGTTTCATCTGACCATATGGCTTTCTACCAGTACTCTTCTGGAACATCCAAATGCTCTCTAGCAAACTTCAGATGCACTCGGATATGTACTGGCTTAAGCAGGGGGACCCGTCTGGCACTGCAAGATCTGAGTCCATGGCGGCGTAGTGTGTTACTGATGGTAGCCTTTGTAACGTTGGTCCCAGCTTTTTGCAGGTCATTCACTAGCTCCCCCCGTGTGGTTCTGGGATTTTTACTCACCGTTCTTGTGATTATTTTGACCCCGCGGGCTAAGATGTTGCGTGGAGCCCCTGATCATGGGAAATTAGCAGTGGTCTTGTAGGTCTTCCATTGTCTGATTATTGCTCCCACAGTAGATTTCTTCACACCAAGCTGCTGCCTATTGTAGATTCAGTCTTCCCAGCCTGGTGCAGGTCTACAAGTTTGTTACTGGTGTCCTTCGACAGATATTTGCAGTGTGACTATTTGAGGTTGTGGGCAGGTGTCTCTTATACAAATAACGAGGTCAAACAGGTGCCATTAATACAGGTAATGAGTGGAGGACAGAGTAGCCTCTTAAAGAAGAAGTTACAGGTCTGTGACAGCCAGAAATCATGCTTATTTGTAGGTGATAAAATACTTATTTTCCACCATTATTCGCAAATAGATTCTTTAAAAATCAGACAGTGTGATTTTCTCATAGCTGATTATAGTCTACATATGATGTCAATTACAGGCCTCTCTCATCTTTTTAAGTGGGAGAACTTGCACAATTGGTGACTGACTTTTATTCCCCACTGTAATAACGAGTATTAACTTTTATTGAAAACTCTGTTCACCCCCAGCATTCTGAAAACAGTGCTTTTAGCCAATGCTTACATGAGGCTTTCAATGCTAGTAATAGCAAAGAAATCACTATTTTACACCATTAACAAGCTCTAAGTAGCTCCACATTTCATTGGTAGAATTCTGAGGGGACCTGACATTTAAAACGAGGCACTGAGAACTTTGAAAGTGTACAGATAGATTATTAAAAAAGACAGTTTATACATATACTAACTTGATGTTGTTCTTTGGGAGCTGCCATCTTGAAATTAAGTCACAATAAACTGACTACTGAGCACAAACGAATAGGTAGGATAGGGGAACAGATTGCAAAGTTAATTCTATGGAAATGCATGAATTTCAGCTTTTGCTGAAAATATCTGGTGACTGTCATGAGAATAAGAATGAAGAGACCATACAACAAATTGCATATATGTGAGTTATCAGATGTATTTTTGTTCATTTTCGTCTGTCAAATTATTGTGCCTTAATTTTAAAATGCTGTTTTAAATGTCAGGGCCCACAGAATTCTACCAATGAAGTATGAAGCTACTTTGACCTTGTTAATGGTGTAAAAATAATGATTTCTTTGTATGGGTAACGCTATGCCCCTATCACTCGCATTGTAAGCCGGTTGGGAGCATTGGTTAAAAGTGCTGTATTTCGGAATGCTGGTGGAGAATGGATGTGCGCTTTTCAATAAATGTTTGTACTCGTTATCATGTTTTACTACTACACCCCAAGTCCATTTCACACCAGAGTTCTCTTTTAATGGTGAATGTCAGTTTACCTTTAACGTTAAGCTTCATTGAGATGGACTTTTCATTGTTGATTGTACATCTGTACAGGCCGTTGTCTTGCTCGGTCAGGTTGGAGAGAAGTAGAGAGAGATTTGCTGGATGTTTCTCGTTAAACATGTGGATTCTTCCTGCATAGCGTCCCGTTCTATTGGATACTTCCATCAAACCTGAGTCTACATGCTCCCATTTTATGCTAACAGGTCTGGTCTGTGGGTCAGAGCAGGAGCAGGGCAGGAGAACAGACTCTCCTGGGTATCTAACAATCTGTTTCTCCTGAGAGCTTGACAGTGTACAGTCTGCAGAAACATAAAACATTCTCATAATGTGTGTGTGTGTGTGTGTTTGTGTGTGTGTGTGTGTGTGTGTGTGTGGTGTGTGTTTGTTTGTTTACACCAGAGTGACTCCAGCAGTTTACCTTTAACAGTGAGGCTGAAGGTCCTGTGCTGGTTCTGGTTTATCCAGCATGAATATGTTCCTCCATCCTCTACAGTCAGGTCTGAGATCAGTACAGAGAGGTTTCCTGGAGAGTTCTGCTTAAACGTCTGAACTCTGTCTCTGTATCTCTGATGGAGTTCAGTAGAGTCTGGTGTTCTCCACTGTACTCTTTCAGGACTGTCCTGCAGGTCAGTACAGGAGCAGGACAGAAGAACAGACTCTCCTGATGATCTGATTATTGGAACTGTCTGTTTATTCTCTGACAGAGTGCAGCCTAAATAAAAAAAAACACAACAGACATTCATTTATATTCACATCTCACAATAGTGTGGGATTGTTACTGTAAAACAGTACAGTAGTACAGTAAACACATGATGCATTAAATCTGATCTAACTGTTTACATCTGGGACCAGTATTTGGTGAGTCAAATCTGATTTGAGTTTACACAGCCCAAAAAATTTAGATCTTTGTCTCAATAAGGCATAAAATGAGATGTGAGACACTTAAGCCTGGTAATAGAGATGTGTGATATGACTAAAAATGCATTTCCTGATATACACTTTAAGACTTGTTAAAATGTGCACTATTGGATCTTAAGAAGGTTCTAAGTAGAGCTTCACACTGCTAAAAGAAGAAATGCAAGCAACAGACAAAGTGTAGAGTGGGCAATTTATTGAAAACAACAATTTAACTTTAATGGGCTGTTCATCAGCTGATCAAAAGTTTAACACCATAGCTCAAAAAAAGCACTTAAAAAAAGCAGTAATGAGTAGCTCCACCTTTCGTGATAATCACTTCAAAAACGTGTTCAAAGGTGTCCTTCTACTAAAATCCACTTTTTCTTGTTCTTAGTGAAATACTATAGGTCTCTCTGAGTTGTATATGATGCTGCACATGCAACTCTTCCTCAACCTCTATTCTGTGTAGTAGTAAGTAAAGAAAAAGTTCAGAAAAACGATTTGATCAGGAAAAGCATTGAGTTTACATCAACCCGTGAATTAGAATTCATGGCCTCGACCAACTTGGCTCGTGACCGCCCACAGGCAGAGCTGAAGACAGGTAGCCAGGAGCTAACAGTGCTAGGAAAAGCATAGCAGTTTGTTCCTGTATTATTTGTGCAAATAACACATCAGTGTTGTATGCTTTGCCCAGTAATGTATGTTTAAAACAGTTTTGTTTACACTAGTTAAAAGTAAAAATCCACCCCAGGGTTTTGTTTCTGCTGCTTTCAGGATCTCCGGTGGATTTCGCATTTTACTGAGACTCTAAGACTAGGTCAGTGGCTGAACTGCACTTAGCAGGGCATTACACAAGTTGTAAAGTAACATATGACATTACAAAGACTGTTATTAGTGTAAAAATGTCTTTATTTATTAAAACGTTTCTAACTGTTGTCTGTCTCCTGATGTTGCAATGCTGTTAGCCAATCAGAGGCGATATGTTTGCATGTTTGAATATTCATGAGCAAGAGCCCAAATCCTATCCCTCCTCTCCTCCAATGGACTAAAGCAGTGTGCATCACCTGAGCTTACAGGGCATACATTCATACTAAAAACCAAAACTAGACATTTTAAAATGAATGAAAAACAATAAAATGAGACCTTTAACAATTGTTCCCGGAGGAAAATGGACCCTAGTGTTGAAGATGGCTTAATGAAGGGCATCCACTGTCTGGAATTGATGTCCAATTTTGTAAACTTCCCTTGCTATCCATGCCCTAATGTTTTCAACTAGATTTAGATCAGGGGAAAAAGCAGGACTACAAAAATAGTGACGTTATTCTGCTTGAAGAAGTCCTTTTGTCAGATGGGTATTGTGAACTGCAGCACTGTCCTGTTTAAAAACCCAGTCAATACCACAAAGATGAGGGCCACTGCAACATCTCCACGTAGCCAGATGCTGTCTGACACACCTACACAACCTGAAGCTCCATTGTTCTTATAGAACGTTTTTTTATCAGCTGAAAAAAGCATTTTTGATTGTAAATGCAGTTGTCAATAAACTGGCTCCCCGATATCTTTTGTCTCTTGCTTCTTTTTGCATTGTAAAGATTTACATAGAATCTTCTTAAGATACAATAGGGCAACATGGCAATTTTGGTCTTTAGATTTAGATCAGGAGTGTAGGCTACTTCATATCCTGATAACGACTTATATTTTTCACAATATAGCACATTTACTATAAATTCAGTGATTTAAAAAAATAATATAAACACATGAAATACTTTTTTCTTATAACATGTTGAATTACTCAAAAAAATTAAGCACGTTTTCATATTTCATAATGTTTCTCCTTTTATCGAGAAGCTTGTTAATTAAACATAAAACATACACTATTAACTTTTACTTTTGAACTGAAATGAAATGTGCACCTAATTAAGAGTCTAACAACTTTTAATACAGTGTTTTTTTATCCTGTTCCTGTTCCCTTGTACTGCACATTTTCCAGAACTTCTCTGCTTTAACTCATATCTGCTACTCTAAAATCACGTATTAATGAACTGATAAGTTGATCAGATGTATTGGGAGAAGAAAAATCACCAGGTTTGCAGAACAGGGGGTGCAGGACCACTGTTTTCTATGAAGACAGAAGTTAATGTCTTAAATTAAAAAGCCTGCAGAAACACAAAACTGTAGTGAAGGGAAAAGTCCCAATTCCTATTTTAACATTTTGAACACTTACCCACCCTCACTTACACTTCAAACAAGACGTTAGGGTTTGGCACAAGAATTGGGACAGACAACAACATTAACACTTAGCCGTGGTTGCTGAGTTACCCTGTTCTGATAGCTGCAAAAAGACTGCTGTATTTTGCAACAGAATTCAAAATAGAGTGGAATACTAAACAATAGATGTTTTTCTACCGTCCCACAAAATATATAGTCATATTGCACAGCGCTACCTGATCATGGTGTGTATCAGTTGCCCTGGGGCATTGTGGGTAAAACTAAAACAGTTTAACAATTAGAGAGTCTTACCTTTGACCTCTAGTGGGACGTATTTCGCAGCATCATTTTCATCAGCTCTGCACAGGTATGCTCCAGAGTCGTCTTTATTCAGGTCTGAGATGAGAAGAGAGAAATTCCTGGATTTTGGTTGATCGAACATCCAAACTCTGCCGCTGTAGGATTGAGTCTCATTAGACACTGTGATCTTATCTTCAGACCCCGGCTTTGAGAAGAACCATGTGACTCTCTGAGGATTGATCTTTCTGTCTTCAGGACAAACACAGGGCAGCAGCACAGACTCTCCTGGAGATTTGATGAGACTGTTGTCACCATCATTCATCACAGAACAGCCTGTAGAGCAACAGATCCAAAATACACACAATCAGCATCACATTAACCTTAAATACACTGTGTTAAGATGTTAAACATGTTAAACATGATTTGTGGTGTAAAATGTTAACCAGGATGAAGATGCTAACAATGCAATATAGAAAATAAAGGCTATAAAAACTGACAAAAGAATCAGAGCTGAGTAACTGTAGCATCTGTACTGAACTACAGAATAATCACTTAGCCTCAGTCCCATTGCTCTTTTCTACCCCTAAACCTTGTTTTCGAGTTTAAGCCTTACCCTTGGAACAGAGTTACAAGATAAAGAGGTAAAATCCTCCCCCTAAGAATTAAGAAACCTTTCGAGCTCCTGTAGGCGACTCTGCCAGGCTGATGTGACTGAAGTGGAGCGCTAAAGTTCAGCAATCAAGTTCATTTTAGAGCATCACATGTCTTCAATAAGGTATTAAATTTATTAAAGTGTGGGAACAAGATAATTAAATTGGAGCCAGAAATTATTAATTGTTTTTTGTATATGAATGCACAAATAACTGCTTTGATCCAAGGATTATCTTTTGTAAGAAAATGGAGAGAGAATTGGTTTATTTTTATTTTAATCTTGTAATGAATTATAGTGATATTATGGAGTCTCCTGCAGTGAGACATGGAATACTTCTAAGTAAAAGACATTTAATTCTCATACTAAAAGCTGATTGGCTCAGATGCAGACAGTATGCAGACCTGTTTACCTTTATTAGGCAGTAATATTGTGCACAACCCCTGAGAGCTGCTCGCTTTGTTAGCAGTAAAGGACAAAAGAACCTTTAATAATTCGTGGCCACGCCTTAGGATTTCATTCCCACGCCTTATTAAGTCATGGCCACACATATATATTTTTTAACATGATGTCACCTTAGGGGCTCCATAAAAAGGGGGCAGGCGATGCTGCAATTAATTATAATTTACCAACCTTTACTTCCTCTGTTATGGGGAGCTGAAACTTTCCCCTTCCACCTTAAATTCTGCAGCCTCTGCCAGCTGTTTCACCATTTAAGGTGGGACAGGAAAGTTGGCTAGCCAGCTAACTACTGGGGTGAACTACTATTGTTTTTTTATGCTAATTATGAAGAAAATACCCAAAAAGACAATAAAACAATTTTTCTCAAGGAAAATACTCATATTTGTGGGTTTCATTGGTCGCTTGTGTCGCCATCTTGCCACTGATTCTCATAGTTCTCCATTTAGAGTGTTCCTTTGAAAAATCTCAGTTTAAAGGATCTTGTAAGTCCCCTATCCTACCACTCCAGCCTAACAAGAATCAGTACACCCCACCTCTAGGCGTGCCCAACAAAACAGAAGGGTGGGGGTAAGTGGAAGGGCCAAGGGGTGAATTGGGATTGGGTCTTACTGCCAACATTCACCCCTTTAGTGCTTTGGCACATAGCTTTTATTAATAAATGGTTATCTGTGAATATGGGTTGCACGACTAGTAGTTTTCACTAGTTGATTAGTTTTTAAAAAAGTAGTCAGTTAGTCAAGTAGTCATCATTTTCATAGCAAATCTTATAGCAAATTTTTAATGTGCTGTTTAATGCTAGTTTGACAACAGCAATGAATGCATGAAAAATTTAAATAATACACCCAATACACCTAATATTACACCTCGTCTCTCACAGTGAAAATGTAATTATAGAACGGAAGTGATAGACATGTTATAATATTACATTCAATTTTCTTCCTTGTGCGCTGCAGTAAACAACTTTAACCATGATTTGCTTTTACCTGATTAATCTATGGAACTCCTGCCAGTAACATGATGACTGTATGATGTGCATTTTCTCAAACCAGCTTCCACCAAAATGAATCTCTGGTAATGTTTGATTTACCTCTGATATAAAGAGGGACAGCACTGTTATATTTCTTGTTGATGCCACACAGATACAGTCCTTCATCTTCTTCAGTGAGGTGGGAGATGATTAGAGATAAATCTCCTGCAGGATTCTGAGTCAGTCTCTGAACTCTGCCTCTGTATCTCTGACTCTTACTGTCCTCTGGAAACACTGAGTAGTCAGCTCTGTATAAGCCTTGCATGATCATCTTGTTATATCCCCACATCAGTGTGTTTGGGTTGTGCTGCAGGTCTTCACAGGAGCAGGGCAGCACCACCGAATCTCCCACAGACTTAGTGATGGATCCTCTCATACCTCTCTGTACAGAGCATCCTGCAGAAACACCACACCAACATCACCTGATATTAACTGTTATTATATTATTATGATAATTCTGATTCTGAAACTAATAATACGTATTCGTTTGGGAGTACTAGCACACACACATTAACCACACATTAACCAGAACAAGATAACCAGTATGACCTAACATGCAAAAATCAGATTATATTAGTAAAGAGCTGCTTAATCAGCTAGTCTACCATCACAGGTTTAGACCGTCTCAAACCAGCTACAAACTAAATCTGAATTTAAACTGGATTATTCAGCAAAGACAGCTGGAGTTTCTGGCTGGATTTTACATTCTCATGTACATCAAAAGTGTAACTTTATTTATTAGACTAGCTTCACTTTTTAAACATTTAAAATAACATGCTAACTTGTAAATTGAATATTTTCACTCTAATAATGTGAGACATTTCTAGCTTTTTAGTGAGAGTAAATCATAGCCAATTTCTGGATTAAAACAAAAGTCAGATTTCTATAGTTTAGTAACTGTGTTAGTGTTAGTTTGCTAAATTGATAGTTTTGTAGGTCTAGACTCTCTAGTCACTAATGTATTTTGTCAGTCTCATGTATTTATGTATTTAAATGGTTTATGGGACATAACTGATTGCTATTCCTTGTGTAATATATCCTATGTTATATTTAATGTGATTTATTGTATTATTTGTTGAATCATGGATCTCTTCCAAGGTTAAAAATTACATTTACCCTTTGTAATATTTACAAACTATATTGTATTTTACTTGTATCTATCTATCTATCTATATTGTGGTTACTATTGTGTTGCTAAGTGGCTGCTAGGTGGTTGCTACGTAATGTATTTGCATAAATAAGATCAAAATGTGTGCAAATATATCGTGCAGCTATTAAAGCTAGGCTGCTATGTTATTTACATACACACACAGTACCCTCCATTCATTTCTATAGGACAAATTCAACAACTGGACAAAAATAGTACATCATATTACTGGGTGTTCTTTTTTGAAGGGGGAACAACAATGTTCACAGTTTAGCACGTAAAAATGTTTCTGAACGCTACTTATTCATCTATACCAAGATTAATATATTTTAGCTTTCTTGGCCTTTTTAAGCTAAAACTCTATATGGATAAAGTACTGAAGCACTCTATAAAAGATTGTATCTGTTTTTTGCTGAAGTAAATGTCTTTACTGTCCTGGAAATGCATTCAGTTGTGAGAATTTGATTGCATTCAGTAACCAGATCATTATTATGGTCAGGATGTTGAATGATTACTATCCCACCACATCTGAAACTCCTTAACTCATCCTAAAGCACTGCATGAAGCACCACCATTCAGGAGGACACAGATTAATGCTCCAGAGAGTCTGATTCTATTAACAAACTTCTCTACAGGATCAAAACAAACTGTAACAGCAATGTGAGCAGCTTGAAGTTGATGAATGTATTTATAAGAAAGGGTTTCGACCACTATTTAGACATACAGTGTAAATGTTTTCTGGTGAAGAGAAATATTAACCTTTAACCCAAAGTAGAAAATCTGCATACTGTTCTATATTTGCAGTTAATGTGTATGTAAATGAACAGCTGCAAATATTCACTCCCTCATACATATTCATTTATGAAGTGGTGGAAAATATGTGAGGACTGTAGTTAATTTGGTGTCAGAAAGTATAACTGAAAAAAAGAAGCTGTATGAAACTGTATGTGTGAATTACGCCTCAGTCTATGTTAAACTGATCTCAGCTGAGACTTTCATGTTTAAACACCACTGATCAAAACGTCTGTTCCTCTAAATAGTTAAATGAGTAAAAGTTGAACTGATCTCTAAAAGGGAGAAAGTTAAAGAATAAAACACTCTGCTGGTAAAAACAGCTTATCCAGCTCTTCATCAGCTTAGATTATAGTTTTATATGAGTTTGATGGTTTAGCTGATCTACAAACAGGATTAATCTGATCAAGCTACCAGTATGACTAAGCTTGACCAGCATTAAGAAGCTGCTCGACCATCATGACCAGTTTAACCAGAACACCAAACGGGTCAACCGCAATTACCAGCAGCAATAAAAATATTTAACCAGGATAATCAGCATAACAAGCATTACCAAACCGATCAACCAGCATAACCAGCATTACCAATCTGATCAACCAGCATAACCAGCATTACCAATCTGATCAACCAGCATGATGTGTACTAAGATTACTCTGAAAGGTAAATAAGCAGTAATTTATTGTTAAATAATAAATTTTAGTAACTCTACACAATTTAGGTAAAGTTTTTCTCAGTTTATGTTCAGCATTGTGAGGGTTAATGTTTGTAAAATACACATTAAATGCAAGTTATATTCAGGTGATTAAACTTAAGAATTCTGTGAATAAAAATGTGCATATTGTTAAAATATGTGTGCACAGTAAATAACCAGCAGGCATATTTGTCAAAACTTTACGTTTAGGCATGTCTGTAGGTTTTTTTTGTGAATTCTACAATTTTGTATTGTAGAAAAGTTCCTTTGAAATTAGAAGAGGTAAAGAACAAGTGTTTGATTAGGATAGTAAAGTACAACAAAAAATATAAATCTATTCTGATCATGATATTAAATTGTCCAATGATGAGATTTAGGGTCAAATGATGTCCCAAAGCTTTTAACCCCAAAGACAGTTATACTTTCCTTACATGCTCTATATCTAGCAGCGTAACTAGAACTGCTGTGCATCTGCTTTATGATCAATCAACAACCAATATTTCATGTAAAAATTAAACTATAATCAACAAAACAAAACAACACAATAATCAACAAATAAACACTCAAATTAAATGTATTAACCACCCGTGCCTCACAGCCCCTCCTCCCTGTGCTCTTTAACCCTTTAATTTACAACATGGGTCAAAAGTGACCCGACTGAATTTTAATTTTCTATATCTTAGTAATTAATGAATTCAGTCTTTCAGTATCCAAAGTATTCCTCAATTAAATTGTTTTTAATCATCATTTATTATATTTTATTACTTTATGAAGAAGCTTTTGTATTTCTACATCAGTTTTACACACACGGGTCAGACACAACCCACATTTATCATTTCACAGTTCAGCACAGCTCCAGTCTCAAAACTCAGTGCTGTTTTACAGTAACATTACCTTAAAAAGTATCCATAGTAGTGAAATATAACTGGACATAATATTTGATTTGTGAAATGGTGAATGTGGGTGGTGTCTGACCTGTGTGTGTAAAACTGATGTAAAATACAAAAGCTTTTTCATAAAGTAATAAATGAGAAGAAAAATGAAGATTTGTGCTAATAAAAAAAACATTTAGTCATACATGAATTAACATAGAAAATTAATGCAGGTCATTTTTGACCCATGTGTGCATTAGAGGGTTTTTATTCAAAAAGTAGGTAAAGTAAAAATTAAATAAGGATGTATGATGATCAAAAACAAGATAAATGAAAAATACCTTAATTTCTGAATTACTGAGTTAATATATTGGTGAGATATATCATAGAAACACTCAGCCATACATGAAGTTCCATAGAAAATGAATGCAGGTCATTTTTGACCCATGTTGCGCATTAGAGGGGTTTGCATATGTTGCACATCAAAGGGTAAAGTCACACACACACACACACACAGTTACTACAGTATAGTAGAATAGTGTTTAATAGTGTCTATTTTTGTGTTTTTTTGCTATATTTGTTTAGCTTATCTACTTGTATTCTATAATGATGTTCTTCCATTTTAGAGAAGGTTTAATAAATTTGTGATTTATCTTTACATATTGTGATTAGTACTAAAATATTATTCAGAAACACGCCTGTTAAACAAGTGTGAACATTCAGGAAAGAATACTGTCTCTCCTAAAAAGAAACATATAAGATCAGAGAGAGAGAGAGAGAGAAATACACTAATAATAACCATAAAATAACTACAATAAAACACTTTTAAACACACACACACACACACACTATTCACATGAAGAACTTACCTGAAATCTCATGCAGCACACAGTAGAGCAGATACACCCAGAGCAGCATCTTCAATCAGACGCAGATTTTTTCTTTTTGTTGGCGGCAAGCCGTTAAGAAAAATAAGGAAATAGGAGAAACATGTAAAGAGTAGAAGTTAAAAAGTAATAATTACTCCAGTAAAGTATAGATGATACAGAAATGTAAATTTCTACTGAAGTAAGATAACAGAGTAGTTGTACTTCATTACTCGACACCTCTGTTCAACTACTGTCACAGACTAAACTGACTCAGTATTAAAGTCACAGTGCTGAACAGTTCACACTCCTGATGTGAGGAATCCCTCTAGTGTTAGATTTGCATATCTAGTGTAAGAGGTGCTCACATGATGATATTAGTTATATTCACTTCCTGCCCAAAAAAAAAAAAAACCCACACACTGATATTTGATTGGAACACTTTTAGCTTTGATTACGGCTTTATTGATTTGCTGTACCATCTTTTCCACAAGCTTCTGCAATGTAGCAACATTTATTTCTGTCCAGAGTTGCGTAAATTTCTCCCAAAGATCTTGTATTAATGATGGGAGGTTTGGAGCACTGCACAAAATCTTCTTCAGCACTTCTCTCTTCTTACTCTGATGTGCACATCACTCTGAAATAGATTAAATCTGGACTCTTCAAACCACACAACCTTCTTCCATTGATCCATCAATTCTTCTCTTTAAATCATGTGGAAATGCTCTTACTTTCACTATTAAACATATCCCTAAATACTAGTATTGTTTGTTTATGATTTGATTTTTCCAAATGTTTTTTTACAATCATTCAAGATTCCTTCCTTGAAGATTATATTTCTCCACTCTCTTTTAACTTGAACATTTTTTTTACTTAATTTTAGTAGTTTTAGCCTCTAACCTTCTTAGATATTTTCACTACTTGATGCGTGCCGATAATTTGACCCTTCTGAAACAGATTAGCATCTTTTCCATGACCACAGGATGTGTATTTCCACATGGTTGTTTAACGTTTGAGAAGCTACTCACTGCATCAGTTAGAGTTAGATAACATATCTTGTTGCCAGCTGAAACATAATCACCCAAGCAGTAATTATCTAATGGGGGGCTCTTACCTCTTTACTTAAATTAAGGTGGGGACCTTTTTTGTACAGGCAGTGTATGTACTATATACTAATCTTAATAGTGAGAGTTTGGTAGGTTATTAAGATACAAACCTGTTTTGTACTAACATGGATTAATTACGCATGAAGCATCCAGCAGTTATAATGTATAATGTTTTACATTTTTGTATGTATGTATATGTTGCTAATACTGTTCCACAGTGTCCAGAAACCCCAAACGTGTCTCCTTTTTCTTACCAATTCTCCTCCTCTCCTCTGTGACCCGGAAACTCATTTTGTGACGCCTGTCCGCATGGGCGTGGTAGTGGGGGGAAAAGTGGACCTGACTACCCAGGGCCCGAGTAGGGAGAGGGGCCCATGAAAATCCTGATTTTTTTTTTCGCTCACTTTCCTTTGTTTACTGGCATGGATAGGGGCCCATTAACATAGAGGGTGTACAGGGCCCAGAATTTGCTGCTACGCCCCTGCCTGTCCGAATACCGCAGGAGACGAAAGGAACCACTTTAAATCCTCCTCGAAGAAGCTTCCAACAGAGGACACATGAGAGCATCCTACTCCGGAAGTCTTTTAGGGATTTTCGAATAACCACTGCATCCCCGCCCACAAAGCACATGAAAATGGAGAAGTTAACATCGTTTTAACAGTTTGTTAAAACGATGTTTAATCTGTTCATGCAGATTACTGCATATGCATTGGTAGAAGGCTGTGAGCAAACCTAGCAAACCTACACAATTATAAAACACTTTTTTAAGTTTAATTCACAATCAGCGCTGTTAAAATTTCTGGCATGAATAAAGAAAACAAGTGTTTTGCTGATGCAATATGACTGTCTCTGTGTTATCTAAACCATATCAGTTATTCATTAATTCACTTTAAGTCTGCTCTATAAGGAAATCTCACATAAGCATTCATTGGACAAAATATATGTGTTTAATGTTTTAAACTACATCTTACTGACAGAACGTTCAGGCTAATCAGGCTAATGTACTTTGAAGCTTGATATGCTTGTTAAAGTTATGATCTCTAGAATTTGGAATTGGGTTTATTGGTTTCTCGTTTTTTTTTTTTCTTCATATGCGGAGCTCTATCCAGAAGCCTTGATTGGCTGGGCAGGATCCAGCATGTGCTAAAAGTGAGCGTTGTGATTGGCTCAGTTAATCGGTAGTCAACATCCTATCTAAAAGGGAACAGCTGTCCAATTTTCGTAATTACAGCTCCTCTCCTTCATTCCTCCTCTCCTCTCTTCTCCTCCATTCCTCCACCTTTTTCCAGGGTAGAAGAGGAGGAGTAGGAGTAGAGGAGTAGGAGTTCTGTACACAGCTGCTGTCTTCAATTTTCTTTAGTAGCTTCTCCCTTTCTGCTTTGCAGTGCATTGTGGGATAATAAACCACACTCAAAAACCAACCATTTTAGAAATTGTATCATGAATATTTAAGTACACTCTACTTTTACACTTTGATCTATACCATGTACGACATTCTCAAAAACTTATTTAGTGACACACCTGCACTCATTCAACAACATGAAGAAAGTGAATTGTTGGCTTTCATGTAAGAATGCTGTCAGTCCTCAGAACAGACCTTCAAGATGAGAGAGGAGCCTTTTTTCTCAGGCTACGTCCACACGAACCCGGGTATTTTTAAAAACAGGTTTTTGTCTCCGTTTTGGCCTTCTGTCCACACGAAAACGGCGTTTTTGGTCACTGAAAACGGAGGTTTTCGAAAACGCCTTCCAAGGTGGAGATTTTTGAAAACTCCGCTCTAGTGGAGCTGTGTGGACGGGGAAAAATGGAGATTTTTGAAAACGCTGACGTCACCCAGCGAGTCTCTGCATGTCTGCTTTTCGTTTACGAGCTGGAGGGGACACTTTTTTCGGCGCATCAACAGCGAACTCCAGCCGTTTAAAGCATATTTACACCCAGCTGATCCAACTAATGAACTAACTGCCCTCTCTGACCGAACAGCGCAGAATTACACAGAACCAGCTTTAAACGCTGTAGCACGTTTTACCAGTGTAGCTGAGAGCAGTGATAGTGGTGTTTACTGTTCTACACGCTACTCTATCAGTATGAGCTTTAATTAAACTGATCCAGCACCACACTGGATATACTGACAGACCAGCTACACCAGCAAACTCAAAACAAATCATTTACCGTTACTGGAGCTCCTCATCCAGCCTGTTTACTCCCCAGCCTCTCTGGATTTTACAGCGGGTCAGTAATGTGGGTTACAGTGATTTGTTTATAGATTCTGATAAATTTTATTATGCAGTGAAAAAATAAGTTGTTTGGTGTTTGTTTCTCGTTGTTTAGTACATTAAGCCACGTTAAGATTCTGAAACAGGGACAGCACCTGGATTGGTTCGTTTCTCTCTGCAATGTGTGGATTAATAACATGTTCACAGCTTAATTTAACGTTATTCTCACATTACCTAATACAGCGGAGGTAACGTTACTAAAATGCGCTGTGTGCAGTTTTTCCCGTTGGTGGGACAATAAAAAAAATAAGTAGTTGTTGCTGAGGAGTGACGAGAAAACGTTCAAGTGTCTAGAGAACCCCTGTTCATTTCAGCGTTTTTGATTGGTATGGCGTTTCCGTGTGGACGGAGATATTTCTGAAAACGCTGCTCGTGTGGACGAAGATATTTTTAAAAACGGAGACAAAAACCTCAGTTTTTAAAAATATCAGGCTTCGTGTGGATGGGGCCTCAATCTTGTTCAAACAAAAATATAACATTTCAGTAAAGATGGGGGTTATTGTGTGTTTTATACCATTGCTTTGCTAAATAAAATACACTTGATTTGATGTTTTTTTTATTATAGTTAAATAAAAAAATTCACCCAAGACAGAGGCGCAATGCTGCTCGCTCTGCTGTGCTACACCCTGCTTACGCATCTCCAGCATCAAGCGGCATTTTAGAGCACTGGACAAAACTAGAAATTAATTCATATATTTTACTTTCTCAAAATGTGATCTGATGATGAGAAGCGAACGCTAACATATAGCTTTATAGATCTGTGTATTTCACTGCTGGATTCACCGGCAGTTGTATTGAAGAACTGGAATTGTGTTTTGAGATGTTTTTAAAATATAAAAAATATAAAAGCGAATTTCAGTTAAATAATAGTCAAGTGAAATAAAATAAATTAATGTTCAGTCGAACTGCTTTTCTCGTTTTATTTTTTATTTCCAAAACTGCACTTATACTTGATGTGAGAGAGAATGAGTGAGAATAAGCATCAGTTCATATTTATGTCTAACGCTCTAACAGCAAAATGTGTTTATCTGCTATGTTAAGCTACAAGTAGTAAATCGGTGTAATAAACATAAATATAAATACTTTTAAATATCAGAAAAAAATATATAACTAATATTAACTAATATTTACTGTGCATTTTTTATTTTATTTTATAATGTCAGGCTGGGGCCACTGTTAAAATATTTTATTTATATGAAGTGTGGGTAACGTTCTGCACAGTATCTCTGTGCTGTGGTTCATGTTGGCACATATATTTTTGGGGGAGGTGTGATGATATGGTCTTGAAATGTTCTTGAAGAGGAGGACATGCAGTACAGTGTGCATGTTTACAGAAGTGACAGCTTGTTCAGCACTTCCTTAAAACATCTACTTCTCCTTTTTAACAAGATTAGAAAACATTTAAATGCAAAGACCATCCTATAGAGAGAAATGTTGAGTTTCTATGGTGTTTTTTTTCTAGAAGAATTTATAAAATGTAATGTATTGTGTTATTATTGGTATTTTTTTTACGAGGATTAAGTTTTGTGGGTTTGATTTGTGTTAATGTTAGACTAATGTTAGTTAAAGCTTACTGCCTACTGTTTGGAAATGTTTTTATTTGTTTGCATCATAAAAATGTTCAGGTTAAAAGCACTTCCTGTGTTTTGGTGCATTTTTAAAAACAATCTAACCAGTTCAGAAGAGCATCCAATGCCAAATCACATCACACAGTTTGTGATCACATGAACTACATTTATTTTCTACTCATCACAGTTTAAACTCAAGACCATGAAATATTTGTTAAATTGAGGTGTACTGAAAGTAATCTTAAAACAAGGTCAGAGTGCCAATATATTTTGGGGTGGGACCTGAGATATGCTCAAAATAACAACCCCAGCCCCAGTCAGTGTATCACCAACATGAGTCTGAAGCTGCTGGTTTAAGGTGAAATTGCTTCATAAATAGTTTTTTTTTTTTATTGTTTTTAAACAAAATGCATGAAACCGTAATGATTTAATATTATTAAGCAGCACTATGTGAGATTTGGTTTTGTTTACTCCTGGACTCCCTACAGCTGGGGAGTGTTATTCACCTTTACTCCACTGCAGTAAATACAAATCAGTCTTTTAGATTAATTTGACTCATGCAGCTCCACAAACAACACATTCCAAAAATAGTATATTCCACTTTTTATTTGCTCATAAAAAATATCTTCACAATATCTTACAAATATGCGAACATAAAAAACATTATATTTTCTAAATATATTTCAATATATTTTCAATATATTTTATAATATAAAAAAGAGATTTATGTTTTGGCTGTATTTACAGGCCTATATCTAAAAGTAAATGATAGAAAACACAAAGGAAATAATAATAATTGTACAGTAAAAACTCTTAAACACTCAAAACTCTGAAATGTTGTTCTATCAGATTCAAACATCTTAAAACAGTCACTCCATTGAATTCTTTGGGTTTTTCCTCTTGGACAGTGAGTGACTTGTGGTGGTGGAGTCTGTTGATTAGTGGATGTTTTTTAGAATTCTTCATGTCCTCCAAGGCAGAACTGTCTCAGTCCTGTATGTGAAACACAAAATGAATGAGAACAGTCTGTTTACACATAGAGGAGATACTGAAGTTTAACCATTTCAGACTCTGCATCCATTACAATGGACATCATGTATTTTCTGTATTTTTAAATGTTTTGTTGCACATGATACTATATGTTAATTGGATTTATTTGCTGTATAGATTTTATAGTAGAATATTAGAGTCTTCTTTTCTGTTCATTACAGACAGAAAACAGCATTCCTACATTTTTAAGATAATTCAGGTCTGAAAGGGTTAAATGCTTGTGTCTGATACTCAAACATGTTCACAAGCCTTTTTTTGCAAGTCCAAATTAAGTCTGAAGTCTTTGTGGGGTGAGACTTCATGGACTGATGCTGAGCTAATAATGTTTGCTCACCCTCCATATGCAGCTAATGTGACTGAACTCTTCAGGTTTCAGGTTTCTGATAAAATTAGATGTATTTGAGTCTTGATTTTGATGCTGCAGATACTTCAAAATCACACCATGCTATTGGTTCTCCCATAGAAAATCTAGACCTGTACCTGTTACATTAAAGGCATAAGAAATCCAAAACTCTAAACCTGTCAGTAGATTTTTTACCTTGAAAACTAAATTCATATTTTACAAAAAACAAACATGTTTGCATAGTGCATTTAACTTAGTGTATCTTTAGGGGAACAGCAGAGTGCAGGGTCTGTTTTGGGAAGATCTAATGTATAAATGCTTACTTAGGGAGCAGCAGTGCTACAGAAACTGCATGTGTTATAAAACACTAAAGAACTAAACGTTACAAAACAGAGACTGTTAGCAGCCATGAGTTTCCTTAATATTAATACAAGAAAAATAGAAAACAAAGATTGTTCATGAATCCCAAAACAAGAGTTCAAGTTGAGTCTGTAATAAAAACATGATTTTTTTGCTTTACTGATAAAATAAGAGATTAAAGTACCTCCAATGATGATTCTGACGGTTACAAACTTTTCATTGTTGATTGTACATCTGTACAGGCCCTCGTCTTGCTTGGTCAGGTTGGAGAGAAGTAGAGAGAGATTTGCTGGATGTTTCTTGTTAAACATGTGGATTCTTCTTGCATAGCATCCTGTTTTATTGGATACTTCCATCACATCTGAGTCTACATGCTCCCATTTTATGCTAACAGGTCTGGTCTGTGGGTCAGAGCAGGAGCAGGGCAGGAGAACTGACCCTCTTGTGTATCCAACAATCAGATTCTCCTGAGAGTTTGACAGTGTACAGCCTGCAGAAACATAAAGCATTCTTAAAATGTGTGTGTGTATGTGTGTGTAAACAAGAGTGACTCCAGCATAGGGCTGCACGATATATTGTTTAAGCATCGTCATCGCGATGTGCAATCACAGTAAAAATCTCCAGTACAAAACGTCAGGATGAGTCAACATCCTCGCAGATAAAATGACTGAAATCTTACTGCTGGGGAACATCAGGTATTAACATTAAAGGAGAAATCCGGTGTGAAATGGACTTGGGTTGAAGTGAAACATGATAACGAATATTAACTTTTATTGAAAAGCCCACCTCCATTCACCCCCAACATTCTGAAAACAGTGCTTTTAGCCAATGCTTACATGAGGCTTACAATGCTAGTAATAGCAAAGAAATCACTATTTTTACACCATTAACAAGCTCTAAGTAGCTCCACATTTCATTGGTAGAATTCTGAGGGTCCTGACATTTAAAACGAGTCACTGAGAACTTTAAAAGTGCACAGATAGTATATTAAAAACACTGTTTATAAACAAGGTATCTTGAGGTAGTTTATCGGGAGCCACCATCTTGAAATTAAGTGACAATAAATTGACAGATGAGCACAAATGAATAGGTAGGATAGGGGAACAGATTGCAAAGTTAATTCTGTGGAAATGCATGAATTCCAGCTTGAGCTGAAAATAGCTGGTGACTGTCATGTGAATGTGAATGAAGAGCACCATACAACAAATTGCATAAATCTGACTTATCAGCTGTATTTTTGTTTGTTCCCATCTGTGAAATTATTGTGCCTTAATTTTAAAATGCTGTTTTAAATGTCAGAGCCCTCACAATTCTACCAATGAAGTATGAAGCTACGTTAAGCTTCCTAATGGTGTAAAATAGTGATTTCTTTGCATGGGTAATGCTATGCCCCTATCACTCGCATTGTAAGCCGGTTGGGAGCATTGGTTAAAAGCGCTGTATTTCGGAATGCTGGGGGAGAATGGAGGTGGGATTTTTGACAAATGTTTGTACTCGTTATCATGTTTCAGTACTACACCCCAAGTCCATTTCACACCAGAGTTCTCCTTTAATGGTGTATGTCAGTTTACCTTTAACAGTAAGCTTCATTGAGATGGACTTTTCATTGTTGATTGTACATCTGTATGTGCCGTTGTCTTGCTTGGTCAGGTTGGAGAGAAGTAGAGAGAGATTTGCTGGATGTTTCTCATTAAACATGTGGATTCTTCCTGCATAGCGTCCCGTTCTATTGGATACTTCCATCACACCTGAGTCTACACGCTCCCATTTTATGCTAACAGGTCTGGTCTGTGGGTCAGTGCAGGAGCAGGACAGGAGAACAGACCCTCTTGAGTATCCAACAATCTGATTCTCCTGAGAGTTTGACAGTGTACAGTCTGCAGAAACATCAAGCATTCTCATAATGTGTGTGCATGTGAATGTGTGTGTGTGTGTGTGTGTGTGTGTGTTTGTGTGTGTATGTGTATTTGTGAGTGTGTGTGTGTGTGTGTGTGTGTGTGTGTGTGTGTTTGTGTGTGTGTACAAGAGTGACTCCAGCAGTTTACCTTTAACAGTGAGGCTGAAGATCCTGTGCTGGTTCTGGTTTATCCAGCATGAATATGTTCCTCCATCCTCTACAGTCAGGTCTGAGATCAGTACAGAGAGGTTTCCTGGAGAGTTCTGCTTAAACGTCTGAACTCTGTCTCTGTATCTCTGATGGAGTTCAGTAGAGAAGAGATCTTCATGGTCTGGTGTTCTCCACTGTACTCTTTCAGGACTGTCCTGCAGGTCAGTACAGGAGCAGGACAGAAGAACAGACTCTCCTGATGATCTGATTATTGGAACTGTCTGTTTATTCTCTGACAGAGTGCAGCCTAAATTAAAAACACACACAACAGACATTCATTTATATTCACATCTTACAATAGTGTGGGATTGTTACTGTAATACAGTACAGTAGTACAGTAAACACATGATGCATTAAATCTGATCTAACTGTTTACATCTGGGACCACTAGTGGGTGAGTCAAATCTGATTTGAGTTCACACAACCCAAAAAATTTAGATCTTTGTCTCAATAAGGCATAAAATGAGATGTGAGACACTTAAGCCTGGTAATAGAGCTGTGCGATATGACTAAAAATGCATACACTGATATACACTTTAAGACTTATTAAAATGTGCACTATTGGATCTTAAGAAGGTTCTATTAGAGCATGTTTGAATATTCATGAGCAAGAGCCCAAATCCTATCCCCCCCTCTCCTCCAATGGACTAAAGCAGCGTGCATCACCTGAGCTCACAGGGCATACATTCATACTAAAAAACAAAACTAGACTTTTTAAAATGAAAAACAATAAAATGAGACCTTTAACAATTGTTCCAGGAGGAAAATGGACCCTAGTTTTGAAGATGGCTTAATGAAGGGCATCCACTGTCTGGAATTGATGTCCAATTTTGTAAACTTCCCTTGCTATCCATGCCCTAATATTTTCAACTAGATTTAGATCAGGGGAAAAAGCAGGATTACAAAAAGAGTGACGCATATTCTCCTTGAAGAAGTCCTTTGTCAGACGAGTATTGTGAACTGCAGCACTGTCCTGTTTAAAAACCCAGTCAATACCACAAAGATGAGAGCCGCTGCAACATCTCCACGTAGCCAGATGCTGTCTGACACACCTACACAACCTGAAGCTCCATTGTTCCATAGAAGGTTTTTTAATCAGCTGAAAAAAGCATTTTGTATTGTAAATGCAGTTCTCAATAAACTGGCTCCCCGATACCTTTTGTCTCTTGCTCGCATATCTTCTTTTTGCATTGTAAAGATTTACATAGAATCTTCTTAAGATACAATAGGACAACATGGCAATTTTGGTCTTTAGATTTAGATCAGGAGTGTAGGCTACTTCATATCCTGATAACGACTTATATATTTTCACAATATAGCACATTTACTATAAATTCAGTGATTTAAAAAAATAATATAACCACATGAAATACTTTTTTCTTATAACATGTTGAATTACTCAAAAAAATTAAGCATGTTTTCATATTTCATAATGTTTCTCCTTTTATCGAGAAGCTTGTTAATTAAACATAAAACATACACTATTACCTTTTACTTTTGAACTGAAATGAAATGTGCACCTTTTTTATCCTGTTCCTGTTCCCTTGTACTACACATTTTCCAGAACTTCTCTGCTTTAACTCTCCTCTGCTACTCTAAAATCACGTATTAATGAACTGATAAGTTGATCAGATGTATTGGGAGAAGAAAAATCATTAAGTGAGCAGAACAGGGGGTGCAGGACCACTATTTTCTATGAAGACAGAAGTTAATGTCTTAAATTAAAAAGCCTGCAGAAACTCAAAACTGTCGTGAAGGGAAATGTCCCAATTCCCATTTTAACATTTTGAACACTTACCCACCCTCACTTACACTTCAAACAAGACGTTAGGGTTTGGCACAAGAATTGGGACAGACAACAACATTAACACTTAGCCGTGGTTGCTGAGTTACCCTGTTCTGATAGCTGCAAACAGACTGCTGTATTTTGCAACAGAATTCAAAATAGAGTGGAATACTAAACAATAGATGTTTTTCTACCGTCCCACAAAATATATAGTCATATTGCACAGCGCTACCTGATCATGGTGTGTATCAGTTGCCCTGGGGCATTGTGGGTAAAACTAAAACAGTTTAACAATTAGAGAGTCTTACCTTTGACCTCTAGTGTGACATATGGTGTGTATCTTTCATCAGCTCTGCACCGGTATTCTCCAGTATCATCTTTATTCAGGTCTGAGATGAGAAGAGAGAAATTCCTGGATTTTGGTTGATCGAACATCCAAACTCTGCCGCTGTAGGATTGAGTCTCATTAGACACTGAGATCTTATCTTCAGACCCCGGCTTTGAGAAGAACCATGTGACTCTCTGAGGATTGATCTTTCTGTCTTCAGGACAAAAGCAGGGCAGCAGCACAGACTCTCCTGGAGATTTGATGAAACTGTTCTCACCTTCATTCACAGAACAGCCTGTAGAGCAACAGATCCAAAATACACACAATCAGCATCACATTAACCTTAAATACACTGTGTTAAGATGTTAAACATGTTAAACATGATTTGTGGTGTAAAATGTTAACCAGGATGAAGATGCTAACAATGTGATACAGAAAATAAAGGCTATAAAAACTGACAAAAGAATCAGAGCTGAGTAACTGTAGCATCTGTACTGAACTACAGAATAATCCCTCTTTTCTACCCCTACCCCTTGTTTATGAGTTTAATCCTTCCCCTTGGAACAGAGTTACAAGATAAAGGGGTGAAATCCTCCCCCTAAGAATTAAGAAACCTTTCGAGCTCCTGTAGGCGACTCTGTCAGGCTGATGTGACTAAATTGGAGCACTAAAGTTCAGCAACCAAGTTCATTTTAGAGCATCACATGTCTTCAATAAGGTATTAAATTTATTAAAGTGTGGGAACAAGATAATTAAATTGGAGCCAGAAAATAATAATTGTTTTTTTGTATATGAATGCACAAATAAATGCTTTGATCCAAGGATTATCTTTTGTAAGAAAATGGAGAGAGAATTGGTTTATTTTTATTTTAATCTTGTAATGAATTATAGTGATATTATGGAGTCTCCTGCAGTGAGACATGGAATAATTCTAAGTAAAAGACACTTAATTCTAATACTAAAAGCTGATTGGCTCAGATGCAGACAGTATGCAGACCTGTTTACCTTTATTAGGCAGTAATATTGTGCACAATCCCTGAAAGCTGCTTGCTTTGTTAGCAGTGAAAGAAAAAGGACCTTTTGGCTATGCCTTAATAAGTCGTGGCCACGCCTTAGGATCTCATTTTGATGCTTTAATAAGTCATGGCAACGCATACATTTTTTTAACATGATGTCACCTTAGGGGCTCTGTAAAAAGGGGGCAGGCGATGCTGCATTTAATTATAATTTACCAACCTTTACTTCCTCTGTGATGGGGAGCTGAAACTTTCCCTTCCACCTTAAATTCTGCAGCCTCTGCCAGCTGTTTCACTGTTTAAGGTGGAGCATGAACGTTGGCTAGCCAGCTAACTACTGAGGTGAACTACTATCATTTTTTATGCTCATTATAAAGAAAATACCCAAAAGACAAAACAATTTTTCTCAGGGAAAATACTCAAATTTGTGGGTTTCATTGGTGGCTTGTGCCGCCATCTGGCCAGTGATTCTCATAGATCTTCATTTAGAGTGTTCCTTAGAAAAATCTCGGTTTGAGGAGTCATGTAGTACTAACACTTCCCTTAACCTACCATTCCAGCCTAACAAGAATCAGTACCCCCACCCCTAGGCGTGCCCAACAAAACAGTGGGGTAGGGGTAAGTGGAAGGGCCAAGGGGTGAATTGGGATTGGGTCTTACCCCCAACATTCACCACCTTTAGTGCTTTGGCACATAGTCTTTTTTTTTATAAATGGTTACTGGTGAATATGGGTTGCATGACTAGTAGTTTTCACTAGTTGATTAGTTTTTTTTTTTAAGTAATCAGTTAGTAAAGTAGTCATCATTTTCATAGCAAATGTTATAGCAAACTCTTTAATGTGCTGTTTAATGCTAGTTTGACAACAGCAATGGATACGTGAAAAAAAAAATACACCCAATACACCTAATATTACACCTCGTCTCTCACAGTGAAAATGTAATTATAGAACATGATAGACATGTTATAATATTACATTCAATTTTCTTCCTTGCACGCTGCAGTAAACAATTTTAAGCATGAATTGCTTTTGTGAATTGCTGCTGATTTTTCCTCCTCTGACGAGTCAACTACTTGATTAATCTATGCAACCCCTGTCAGTGACATCATGACTGTATGATGTGCATTTCCTCAAACCAGCTTCCACCAAAATGAATCTTTGGTGATGTTTGATTTACCTCTGATATAAAGAAGGACAGCAGTGGTGTATTTCTCGTTGACGCCACACAGATACAGTCCTTCATCTTCTTCAGTGAGGTGGGAGATGATTAGAGATAAATCTCCTGGAGGATTCTGAGTCAGTCTCTGAACTCTGCCTCTGTATCTCTGACTCTTACTGTCCTCTGGAAACACTGAATGTTCAGCCTTGTAGTTGCCAAATGCAATCCTCTTCGTATATCCCCACATCAGTGTGTTTGGGTTGTGCTGCAGGTCTTCACAGGAGCAGGGCAGCACCACCGAATCTCCCACAGACTTAGTGATGGATCCTCTTATACCTCTCGGTACAGAACATCCTGCAGAAACACCACACCAACATCACCTGATAACTGTTATTATATTATTATGATCATTCTGATTCTGAAACTAATTATAAGTATTCTGTTGGGAGTACTAACACACACACACACAAACACACACACAAATATAGAGGCAGACACACACAGTATTTGTCTCTAGATCTTAACTACACTCCTTCCTGCTCTGCTAAAAATACCAGTCTGGTCAGCTCAAGTTGGTCAGCTGGTCGAGCAGTGAGGGGTTTTGGTATTTTTGGGGTTTTATGGTTTAGCTGGTCTACATGCATAATTAACCAGAACAAGATAACCAGTATGACCAAACATGCAAAAATCTAATTAGATTAGTAATTAGCTGATTAACCAGCTAGTCTACCATCACAGGTTTAGACCGTCTCAAACTAGCTACAAACTAAATCTGGATTTAAACTGGATTATTCAGTAAAGATAGCTGGAGTTTCTGGCTGGATTTTACATCGTCATGTACATCAAAAGTGTAACTTTATTAATTAGACTAGCTTCACTTTTTAAACATTTACAATAACATGCTAACTCGTAAATTGAATATTTTCTCTCTAATAATGTGAGATATTACTGGCTTCTTAGTTAGAGTATTGAGTTATGGATCTCTTCCAAGGATTAAATGAAACTTTACCCAGTCATATTTACAAAATATATTGTATTTTACTTGTAGTTTGAGACAAATATGAAGGTTTACAGGTTTTTAGACAGTTTGAATACATTAACTCTGCTTATATAGAAAGAACATCCAACTCATATATGACACAAATTTCTGACTTATGTTCTAAAATAGAAATCAGTCACGCTCTGTGGCAGAACCAGTAAGAATCTTAGTTTATACATATATGGTTGCTATGCTGTCTCTACTAGTTGCTAAGCTGTTTGTGCACAACTGTGACAGCAATGTGTGCAGCTTGAAGTTGATGAATGTATTCATAAGAAAGGGTTTCCACAACTATTTAGACATACAGTGTAAATGTTTTCTGGTGAAGAGAAATATTAATCTTTCACCCAAAGTAGAAAATGTGCATACTGTTCTATATTTGCAGTTAATGTGTATGTAAATGAACAGCTGCAAATATTCACTCCCTCATACATATTCATTTATGAAGTGGTGGAAAATATGTGAGGGCTGTAGTTAATTTGGTGTCAAAAAGTGTGACTGAAAAAAAGAAGCTGTATGAAACTGTATGTGTGAATTACGCCTCAGTCTATGTTAAACTGATCTCAGCTGAGACTTTCATGTTTAAACACCACTGATCAAAACCTCTGTTCCTCTAAATAGTTAAATGAGTAAAAGATGAACTGATCTCTAAAAGGGAGAAAGTTAAAGAATAAAACACTCTGCTGGTAAAAACAGCTTATCCAGCTCTTCATCAGCTTAGATTATAGTTTTATATGAGTTTGATGGTTTAGCTGATCTACAAACATGATTAACCTGATCAAGCTACCAGTATGACTAAGCTTCACCAGCATTAAGAAGCTGCTCGACCATCATGACCAGTTTAACCAGAACACCAAACGGGTCAACCACAATTACCAGCAGCAATAACAATATTTAACCAGGATAACCAGCATTACCAAACTGATCAACCAGTATAACCAGCATTATCAAACTGATCAACCAGCATAACCATCTTTACCAAACTGATCAACCAGCATAACCATCATTACCAAGCTGATCAACCAGCATGACATGTACAGAGAGGCTTTTACTGGGTGAAGTTTCTCTCTGTTCAGCATTGTGAGCTACAGGGTGAAGTGAGTAATTTGAGGCGGTGCCTTTTAAAAAAAGAAACACTTTCCTGGTTAATGTTTGTAAAATACACAGTAAATACAAGTTATATATAGAGGACTAACAAAAAAATATGTGAATAAACAAAGTGTATATTATTAAAATATGTGTGCAGAGTAAATAACAGCAGGGTTATTTGTCATAACTTTGTGTTTATCAGTGTCTGTAGGTTTTTTATGAATTCTACAGTTTAGTATTGTAGAAAAGTTACTTTGAAATCAGAAGAGGTAAAGAACACGTGTTTGATCAGGATAGTAAAGTTCAGGAGTGAGAATCTAAATGTAAAACAAAAAAATAAAATCTATTCTGATCATGATATTAAATTGTCTAATGATGAGATTTAGGGTTAAATGATGTCCCAAAAGTATCAACTCCAAGAGAGACAGTTATACTTTCCTTACATGCTCTATATCTAGCAGCGTAACTAGAACTGCTGTGCATCCGCTTTATGATTAATCAACAACCAATATTTTAGGTAAAAATAAAACTAGGTGCAACAAAACAAAACAACACAATAATCAACAAATAAACACTCAAATTAAATGTAGTAACCACTCGAGCCTCGAACCCCCTCCTCCCTGTGCTCTTTAACCTTTTGATGCGCAACATGGGTCAAAAGTGACCCGACTGAGTTTTAATTTTCTATATCCTTATTTAACTTGTTTTTAATTATAGTACATTCTTATTTTATTTTTCCTTTCTTACTTTTTGAATAAAATCACTTTTTGTATCACTAGCCCTCTAATGCAGACATGCGTCAAAAATGACCTGCAATCATTTTCTATATTAATTCATGCATAGCTGAGGGTTTGTTTAGCACAAATCTTCATTTTTATTCTCCTTTATTACTTTATGAAGAAGCGTTTGTATTTCTACATCAGTTTTACACACACGGGTCAGACACCACCCACATTCACCATTTCACAGCTCAGCACAGCTCCAGTCTCACAACTCAGTGCTGTTTTACAGTAACATTACCTTAGAAAATATCTGATGCCAGTAGTGAAATATAACTGTACATAATATTTGATTTGTGAAATGGTAAATGTGGATGGTGTCTGACCCGTGTGTGTAAAACTGATGTAGAAATACAAAAGCTTCTTCATAAAGTAATAAATGACAATAAAAATGTGCTAATAAAAAAAAACATTTAGCCATACATGAATTAACATAGAAAATTAATGCAGGTCATTTTTGACCCATGTGTGCATTAGAGGGATAGTGATACAAAAAGGGCTTTTATTCAAAAAGTAGGTAAAATAAAATGTAAATAAGGATGTATGATGATCAAAAACAAGATAAATAAAAAAATACCTTAAACTCTGAGTGACTGAGTTAATATATTGCTAAGATATATCATAGAAACACTCAGCCATTCATGAAGTTCCATAGAAAATGAATGCGGGTCATTTTTGACCCATGTTGCGCATTAGAGGGGTTTGCATATGTTGCACATCAAAGGGTTAAGTCACACACACACACACTAACACACAAACACACACACACAGGTTAAATTACTTACAGTTCATAGTGCCAGTTACTACAGTATAGTAGAATAGTGTTTTATAGTGTCTATTTTTGTGTTCTTGCTATATTTGTTTAGCTCATCTACTCAAATTCTACAAAGATTTTCTTTGATTTTAGAGAAGGTTTAATAATCTTGTGATTTTTCTTTACATATTGTGATTAGTACTAAAATATTATTCAGAAACACTCCTGTTAAACAAGTGTGAACATTCAGAAAAGAATACTGTCTCTCCTAAATAGAAACATTCAAGATCAGAGAGAGAGAGAGAGAGATATAAAAACACACTAATAATAACCACAGAATAATTTCCTCTGCTATCCACTATTGAACAAACACACACACACACACACACACACACTATTCACATGAAACTTACCTGAAATCTCATGCAGCACACAGTAGAGCAGATACACCCAGAGCAGCATCTTCAATCAGACGCTGATTTTTTCTTTTTTTGGCGGCAAGCCGTTAAGAAAAATAAGGAAATAGGAGAAACATGTAAAGAGTAGAAGTTAAAAAGTAATAATTACTCCAGTAAAGTACAGATGATACAGAAATCTACATTTCTACTGAAGTAAGATAACAGAGTAGTTGTGCTTCATTACTCGACACCTCTGTTCAACTACTGTCACAGACTAAACTGACTCAGTATTAAAGTCACAGTGCTGAACAGTTCACACTCCTGATGTGAGGAATCCCTCTAGTGTTAGATTTGCACATCTAGTGTAAGAGGTGCTCACATGATGATATTAGTTATATTCACTGCCTGACCAAAAAAAAAGCCCCACACACTGATATTTGATTGGACCACTTTTAGCTTTGATTACGGCTTTACTGATTTGCTGTACCATCGTTTCCACAAGCTTCTGCAACATCGCAACATTTATTTCTGTCCAGAGTTGCGTTAATTTCTCCCAAAGATCTTGTATTAATGATGGGAGGTTTGGAGCACTGCACAAAGTCTTCTCCAGCACTTCTCTCTTCTTACCCTGATGTGCACATCACTCTGGATCAAAGTAAAGGACTCATCAAACCACACAACCTTCTTCCATTGATCCATTTAATCTAACCTTCATGTTCTCTGGCAAATTAAAGCCATTTTTGCCAATTAGACTCACTGATAAGTGGATTAGTTAAGGTTATACAGCTGTTCAGTCCCATTTTCAGTTCCCTTCACATTATGCAAAATGTGGAAATGCTCTTACTTTCACCATTATTAACATGTCCCTAGTGTTGTAACATAGTCCTAGTGTTGTTTTTCTATGATTTGATTTTACCAAGTGTTACAGAAATCGCCGATCACAATCATTCAAGATTCCTTCATCTAAGATGATATTTCCCCACTGTCCTTCAACTTAGACATTTTGTTAAACCTGATTTTAATAGTTTAAGCATCTAACCTAATCTTGATAATGAGAATTTAACACTTTAGTTCACGAAATAGTAATATTGTCTGTGTGCTGATTTGCAGCCAAAACACAGAAAAAAAGTAATACGGATGAGAAAATGGACAAAGAAAAGAGAACTTGTTGATGTTGCGTGACTCCACCCTCTGCTTTCTCCTCACCTGTGCCTCTTCCGCAGATCCTTAAAATTAAAACCCTGGTAATTAAGATCTTAAACTGTCCTAAAATTACTGTCAATTTGGGGGCGAGCTAGCTAGCATACTAAAATTAGCAGCGAGCTAGCTACGTTACAGAGGAGAGAACTAAGGTAAGCAGAGAACTAGCTAACAGTAGGGGTGAGCTAGCTAAAATACACAAAAATAAACATAATCACTACAATTTAATTGGTAATTTCCTCTTTTTTTCATATGTGCAGGAAGCTACAAAATGTTGGCTCTGTTCTGCATCACAATGAAACAAAGTAAAAAAAATAAAATAAATAATAACAAATGGAAAATATGGAAATCTTAAGTTTCTATGGTGTTTTTCTATTCTAGAAGATCTTATAAAAATGTATTGTTTTTATTGGTATTTTTTTTTTACGAGGACTGAATTTTGGGTTTGATTTGTGTTAGTGTTAGGTTAATGTTAGTTAAAGCTTGCCTACTTGTTTGTTTACATGTTTGAATCATGTTTGAACCAAATCACATCACACAGTTTGTGATCGCATTAACTACATTTATTTTCTACCCATCACAGTTTAAACTCAAGACCATGAAATATTTGTTCATTTGAGGTGTAGTGAAATTAATCTAAAAACAATATAGGCCTAGTCCTAGTCCTAGTCACAATATATTTTGGGGTGGGTCCTGAGATACGCTCAAAATAACAACCCCAGAACCCCCCTGGTTACTCCTGGGCTTCCTACAGCTGGGGAGTGTTATTCACCTTTACTCCACTGCAGTTAATATATATCAGTCTTTGTGCGCCCCCTACTGGACAGCTGTATAAGTGTTGAAAGATATAGAATCAGCATCTGAAGTAAGAGAAGCATGTGAACATATGGGTTGAGTATTATTACAGGATTTTAGATTAATTTGTCTCATGCAGCTCCACAAACAACACATTCCACTATTTATTTACTCAGGCAGCTCTTTAAAATATCTTCAGATGAGTTTTTTTTCTTTCTTTAAATATGGGAACAAAAAAAATCAGGATATATTTTGTAATAAGAAATAGATTTTACGTTTTGCCTGTATCTACCAGTAAATGATAGTAAATAGAAAAGAAAATAATTGTACAGAAAAATGTAAAAGCTCAAAACTCAGAAATATTGACTCTGAAATTTTGTTCTATCAGATTTAAACATTTTAAAACAATCACTTCATTGCATCCTTTGGGTTTTTCCTCTTGGACAGTGAGTGACTTGTGGTGGTGAAGTCTGTTGATTAGTGGATGTTTTTTAGACTTTTCCATGCCCTCCAGTGCAGAACTCTCTCAGTCCTGTATGTAAAACACAAAATGAATAAGAACATTCTATTTACACATAGAGGAGATACTGAAGTTTAAATGCTTGTGTCTGACACTCAAAAATGTCCACAAGGGCAGGAGAACAGACTCTTTTGGGTATCTAACAATCTGTTTCTCCTGAGAGTTTGACAGTGTACAGTCTGCAGAAACGTAAAGCATTCTCATAATGTGAGTGTGTGTGTGTGTGTGTGTTTCCAAGAGTGACTCCAGCAGTTTACCTTTAACAGTGAGGCTGAAGGTCCTGTGCTGGTTCTGGTTTATCCAGCATGAATATGTTCCTCCATCCTCTACAGTCAGGTCTGAGATCAGTACAGAGAGGTTTCCTGGAGAGTTCTGCTTAAACGTCTGAACTCTGTCTCTGTATCTCTGATGGAGTTCAGTAGAGAAGAGATCTTCATGGTCTGGTGTTCTCCACTGTACTCTTTCAGGACTGTCCTGCAGGTCAGTACAGGAGCAGGACAGAAGAACAGACTCTCCTGATGATCTGATTATTGGAACTGTCTGTTTATTCTCTGACAGAGTGCAGCCTGAATTAAAAACACACACAACAGACATTCATTTATATTCACATCTCACAATAGTGTTCAGTACATTAGCACAGTAAACACATAATGCATGGAACCTTAGCTAACTGTTCACATTTATGCCACATGTCCAGGAATCAGATATGTATCAGATCTAGGACCAAAAGTGAAAGTGACTCAAATCAGTTTGGAAAATATTTACATAATTTGTACATAATAAGTCTGATAATGTGGTGTATCAGTTGCCCTAGGGCATTGTGGATAACACTAAAGCAGTTTAACAACAGTTTAACAGTCTGACCTTTGACCTCTAGTGTGACATATGGCCTGTATTTTTCATCAGCTCTGCACCGGTATTCTCCAGAGTCGTCTTTATTCAGGTCTGAGATGAGAAAAGAGAAATTCCTGGATTTTGGTTGATCAAACATCCAAACTCTGCCGCTGTAGGATTGAGTCTCATTAGACACTGAGATCTTATCTGCAGACCCCGGCTTTGAGAAGAACCATGTGACTCTCTGAGGATTGATCTTCTTCTCTTCGGGACAAAAGCAGGGCAGCAGCACAGACTCTCCTGGAGATTTGATGAGACTGTTCCCACCATCATTTATCACAGAACAGCCTGTAGAGCAACAGATCCAAAATACACACAATCAGCAACACATTAACCTTAACTATGCTCTAAAGTACAGTGCTAAGATCTGTTAAACATTATTCTGTAAAAAAAAAATTTAAACCTAATTAGTGATGTACATTGTAAGCCAGGGTGAAGAATTATGCAACATAGTAAATAAAAGCTATAGAAACTGACATAGAACTAGGGGTGTGTTTTGCCAAAGCTTCTTAAAACGCATACTTAAATGTATATTTAAGACTGTTTCCCAAACTCTTACGTATATAAAGTACTATGAAAACTCGCTCACAAATTAACGAGTAACCTGACCCACTTATTCACTTAAGAACATAAAGAACTTTTTTAAGTGGATTCTGCTTGCAGTTTAGCACCTTAAACACCAGAGATGCCAAATCTGTGAGAATGTATTATATTATATTATACTGTATAATATTGTATTATATTATATTGTATTATATTATATTATATCATATTATATAATGAAATCACTTTGTTTGTAGCTTGCAGTCTAATTGGGCACATTTGAATTAACCAATCAATGCAATCAATGAATCCCCACACATTAATGGTGATGGTCACTGTTTTAGCAAAGCTGCTGTCTCTAAGTCCATGCATTCTGTAACCAGACTGTTACTGTGCTATGCTCGCACCTACATAAATTTTACCATCATTCAGAGAAAATATATTTTCATGCCATTAGGAATTTCCCTAGTAATGTAGGTCCAGTGCATGGGACGCTTAACACTCTCAACACTTCCGCCGTCTTTAATCTCACCTACACGTATTGCAGGTAGGGGTACTCTGTGGTGAATGTACAGGTAATATGTATCATCAGGGGCTCTTAACTGACTTTTTTGCATGGTAGATTAATATTAAAAACATCAAAACTATTAAAGGACACATGTGGAATTATGTAATAAACAAAAGAAGTGTTTGGGCTCCACAAACAGCGTGAAGGAAAAGCACCTCCAGGAACACCTTCAAGATGCCAAGAATTCCAGGTGACTCTACCTCATAAAGACACAGAGAAAAATACCAATGATGTGCAAACCTTTATAAAAGCTAAATGTGGTACTTAGAAGAATCTAAAGTATAAAACATATTCTGCTTTGTGTAACACCTTTTGCAATTGCATGTGTTGCTGTATAACTTTGATTTCTTCAGTATGAAATTTACAGTGTAAATAAATGCATGAATTACACTGATAATGATATTGATTACAACACATTTCTACACTTTTTGTGTTTAAGAATAGTATTTAATGCCAAATTTGTTTTTTTAAACTACATGATTCTTTAAATAAAGGGTTACTTGTAAATAGGGGTTTCACAAATAGTAATTTTCACACTAGTTGACTAATAGTAAATAGTTGAGTAGTCATAATTTTCAATGTAAATCCTAACGAAAACTGAGTTTGCTCTTTTATTTGTTGTTTAATGATAGTTTACAACAGCAATTAATGCATTTAAAGTGTACCTTAACATAGGCTCTAAATTCAACTTCAACATTCAAGAAAATACATAATACATAGTAAATTACCTCAACTTATTCCTCATCCTTCACAGTGGATATTTAATTATAGAAGAGAAGTGATAGGTGTGATAAGTGATAATCTTTCTTGTGCGCTGTAGTCAACAACTAAGCTTTATTCACTTCTGCAAGAATTGCTTCTGTGAATTGCTCCTGATTTTTCCACCTCCAACCTGTAAACTACTTGATTAATCTATGTAACTCCTGCCAGTGGCATGATGACTGTATGATGTGCATTTTCTCAAAGCAGCTTCCACCAAAATGAATCTTTGGTAATGTTTGATTTACCTCTGATATAAAGAGGGACAGCAGTGGTGTATTTCCCGTTGATGCCACACAGATACAGTCCTTCATCTTCTTCAGTGAGGTGGGAGATGATTAGAGATAAATCTCCTGGAGGATTCTGAGTCAGTCTCTGAAATCTGCCTCTGTATCTCTGACTCTGTTCTCTGTCCTCTGGAAACACTGAATGTTCAGCATTGTAGTTGCCTAATGCAATCCTCTTTGTATATCCCCACATCAGTGTGTTTGGGTTGTGCTGCAGGTCTTCACAGGAGCAGGGCAGCACCACCGAATCTCCCACAGACTTAGTGATGGGTCCTCTCATACCTCTCTGTACAGAGCATCCTGCAGAAACACCACACCAACATCACCTGATATTAACTGTTTTATTATTAACTGTGTATTATTTTGTCATAAACTGTAAAATTAATCTATTTAAACACTCTCTGCTACATGACGGAAACTCGATCCGCAGTGTAAAGGCTGGTTTATTGTTTTGCATCAAGTCAATGCGTTGTCTAAACCACTGCCTGCGTTTATACTTCTGTTCTGCAGTTTAAACCACAAAGGCACGCTACAGCCTAGGTTTGAAGCAGAAGTATAAACCGCATGTACCGGTATGTACCGTTTGTCAGCTCATGTTTGCAGAGGTGTAAGAGGTGACGAGCCTAATTTAACCCTAGAACACTAACGTTAAAATTAGTAACACCATCACTAATGTTGGGAATACACTGACATGTATGACAAGTTTTGGAACCCTTCTTTAATTTTACAACATACAACATTACGTAAAATAAAAAAGGTAACATGGATAACCCTATAAAAAGGAGAAAAATTATTGGAAAATCAGATAATCCTTAACAGGTGATATCGTAACAAAAAATAAATAATGCTGCTGGGAGCTTGGTCTTTGGTCCACCCATTCCTGGTACATGTGAGCATCTGATTTAAACACATAAAAACTAACATCAGGTAAATTACACACATAAAATATCTTACTCTCTATCATAGGGCTGTCCCTAACGATTATTTTTTAAACGATTATTCTAACGATTATTTTTTTTGATTAGTCGACTAATCTATTTATTGAGAAACATATTTAAATAATTATTATTTTACGTTTTAAAGCAAACGATAAATTACTATATTTATATATAATAACAACAACAACAACAACAACACAAGCCTACTAAACCAAACCCCACACTTATAATCACTTACATGTACAGCACGTTGTTTAGATCTATAACGCTAAAAATGGATAAGCTCCCATACACCACAACCGTGTGTTGCACTGTTTTCTGTGACCGCTAGATTTTGTGACCACGGGCAAGTAGTTCTCAGCAGACCGGTGCACTGGCCGATTCGAAACGTGTTCGTTTCTAATGTTTACCCCGACTGGCCAAAACGGTTCAGTTTAGGGCTGAGGGTAAGGTGTAGGTATAGAAAGCTTCCGTTTTGCCAATGAACGCTCATAACCGTGAGCACTGGTCACAAAATTCCGACGGTGACAGAAAACGGTGTAACACCGCAGCGCCGACGGCGCTAGCTAAAATAACTTAAGGCAGCTAGCTTAGCTAAACACCTGAACTTATGAATAATGCTACTGTTTCTGGAAACTGCGAAATGCCATGCACAAATATAAACCAAAAATGTATAATTTCTGCCTGTGGCAGGTTTAAAACCTTTGGTAGACAGCCTTAAGTCTTTTTAAGGACACCCGCGGAGACCCTGATGTAAACGGTAACTTACTGTGTGACCCTGTTGACATAGTGCTCCTGGATGTTTGCGCTTCAAGTGCTCCTTTTGCACGTATGGCAGAGGACCACATTGTTGCCCTTTTGCGTGAAATGCTCCCAAACTTTAGATGCCCGCTGGCGTTTTTTTTGTAGCTGGAGATTGCTCTCCGGAGTCCAAGCTCTCTAGAGCAAAATACGACAGAAAACACTGAGGGAGCTGTAGAATTATGTATGGGACTAGAATATGAGCACAAGGAGATCAAAGAGAACCTTCACCTGTGAGTAGCTCTCACCAGAACACGCAAATCTCTCTCTCTCTGTTTGTGTGTGTGTGTGTCTCTCTCTCTCTCTCTCTCTCTCTTGCACGTGAACTCCTCCGCGTTTGACTTGCAGAACTGTGTTTAGCTGTTCTTAAAAATCATTTTAATTAAATAATAGTTCTATGCTTCTATGTTACCGTGTTAATTAACATAATTCTGATCATATTTCGCTCATTCAAACAGCCCGAAAACAGCCAGTTTATGGTTCAGGTCGGGTCGGGCTAGAGCAGAACGTGCACGGGCTGGGTCGGTTCGGAATTTTTGGGCCGATCTAACCTCTAATGCTCTCCACAGGCGCCGCCATGTTTACGACGCGCCGACGCACGTTATGCAAATCGATGTATTTTTATAATCGATGACGTCGATTATGTCGACGCGTCGCCCCAGCCCTACTCTATCACTAAAATCTGATAATCATCTGAACGCATGCCTCTTACAAAACAATTGGGTAATTGGCCGTGTAAATTGGGGAGAAAATGGGAAAAAAAATAGAAATAAATTAGATTTAAAAAATAATAATAATATCATTCACTCGTGCACGTTTATTGTTTGTTGGACTACAGTTTTTCACTTGGTTGTGCGAGTTCACGTCATGAATTTTAAACCATGTTTAACTTTGATAGCAGGTTGAACTTTGAAGTGGTAGGCGTGGTTATGGGCGCCCACCGTTCTGCCGATAGATAAGCAATTACAGTACATTAACACTGCAGCAACGCGTGGAGCTTAGAGATTTACCACCACTTCCCTCGGGCTCAAGAAAATAGTCTGTGATGTAGGCATCTGTTTTTTAATGCTATTTTGATTTTATGTAAACCTATTGACAGTGTATGGGGCTCATAATGACAGTGTATGGGGCTTGGGCCGGGTCGGACTCCGGGAGAACGTGCACGGGCTTGGGCCGGGTCGGGCTGGATATTTTGGGCCCGATCTAAGCTCCAGCGATGCGGCATCGCAGCCAATCCACTTTTTCTGCCGTTCGCTCATCGCTTTGGGGCGTGTCGCCTGAAAGAGCAAGCAGGTTTATCTGCCACCAGCGAGAATGTGGAGAGTTGTAGTTCAATGCTGTGTTAAAATGAGAGGCTGTTATTCTCTAATTGTCCGGTGAACCCTGCTAAAAAATACAGAGAGGTATTATAGAGCACAAGAAAGCCTGAAACAGCTGTAATCAGCTTCTCCTCCATTTTATTCTACTCCACATTGTAGGTCAGCCTGTGGCTTATGTAGTGAGAAAGCCTGATGCTCATTGGCTACTGCCATAAAGGATAAAAATATCGAAACTTTTTGCCTTTCGCTTACCCTTGTTCGCAAAGCTACCGCTCCCAGAGTCCTCTGCTTCGTGTTGCTGCAGTGTGAAGTGTGTTGTGGGAGGGGCACTGGCTCCAGTTCTCTAGAACTGCTACTGGTATGTGTGTGTGTGTGTGTGTGTGTGTGTGTGTGTGTGTTCATTAGTGGACAGCAGAGGAAATGATTCTATGGTAATTATTAGTATGTTTTTATCTGTATATCCTTCTCTCTCGCTCTCTCTCTCTTCTCTCTCAAATGTCTGACAGCATTCTTAAGCACAGTAAAGGCTAAAGTTAAAACTGTAAGAATATGTTTTATTTATGTAAATTGTATAAGAAACAGATAAATAATTAATAACACTGTAAAGCGTAGCAAAATATTTCAAGGATATTTTTGTTCATTTGTTTTTATGAAGTATAAGAAAATAACTAGTAAATATTCATTTGTCAATAAAACAAAATTGAACCATAGAAGCCAGCTGAAAAAAAATTATATGAAAGCGAAAAAGAGACATTGAAATATTTTGTTATTGTAACATTGGTCATTTGTTAGTGTTTGTATGACATGACAAATGTAGAATTTAGCTGAATGTTGAATGATACTAAATGCATGTTTTCTTATTGATGCTTGCAAAACACTAAGCTAGAAATGAATCGTCCTCACTAACAACCACTGGCCCTAGACTGGCCCCCAGTTAAAATGGTCTAAACACACACACACACACACACACACACACACACACACACACAAACTATTCATATGAAGAACGTACCTGAAATCTCATGCAGCACAAGGTAGAGCAGATACACCCAGAGCAGCATCTTCAATCAGACGCTGACACAGCCTCTCTCACTTCTGTTCAGCAGTGTTTACTCTGTAAATAAAATCAGAATGCCAGTGCTGGACTCATCCAATAGAAAGGATCTGTGAGTTCTTTACTCTGTTGTGGAAGACTGAGCTCCACCACAGTCACATTTACAGAGCTGAACAGAAGATATTTGTGATGTGAGGATTCCCCGTAGTGGTGTGTATCTGTGTTGATATTAACCTGATATTTTTTAGTTTTTAAATAAAGTCATTACTATTTTAATGTAGCTATTTTCCTAAAGATATCAATCCATTAACATGTGTTCAAACTAGAGAAAAATAGAGAAATAATAAATATAGCACAAATACAGTACAAATATAGTACAAATACAGAAATATATAAAAATTTAGCAGCATGAATATTAAGTATAGATATATCACATAGATACACAATGTACATCTTCAAAAATATACACACCTCTATGATCGAATCATAAATATCTATAAATAAAGTAGGGCTGGGGCGACGCGTCGACATAATCGACGTCATCGATTATAAAAATACATCGATTTGCATAACGTGCGTCGGCGCGTCGTAAACATGGCGGCGCCTGTGGAGAGCATTAGAGGTTAGATCGGCCCAAAAATTCCGAACCGACCCAGCCCGTGCACGTTCTGCTCTAGCCCGACCCGACCTGAACCATAAACTGGCTGTTTTCGGGCTGTTTGAATGAGCGAAATATGATCAGAATTATGTTAATTAACACGGTAACATAGAAGCATAGAACTATTATTTAATTAAAATGATTTTTAAGAACAGCTAAACACAGTTCTGCAAGTCAAACGCGGAGGAGTTCACGTGCAAGAGAGAGAGAGAGAGAGAGAGAGACACACACACACACAAACAGAGAGAGAGAGATTTGCGTGTTCTGGTGAGAGCTACTCACAGGTGAAGGTTCTCTTTGATCTCCTCGTGCTCATATTCTAGTCCCATACATAATTCTACAGCTCCCTCAGTGTTTTCTGTCGTATTTTGCGGCTAGCGCGAGAGCTTACAACTGACACCGCGGACCGCGGGGTGCCGCCGCGCTTATGCCGAATCCGACTCCCTGCTGAATCCGACTCCCGCTTCGCGGACAGAATCGGCACAACACCCCCGCTGTAGAACTGTGGTAGTGAAAACAGCGCTTATAAATAAATTAGTTTAGTTTCACTTTCAGTTTTCATTATTTTCGTTTTTTTTTTTAAATAAAAATATAATTAAAAAACAGACGCCTACATCTCGGACTATTTTCTGGAGCCCGGGTCGGATTTACGTGCGGGCCTCGGGTCATGTCGTGTTCGGGCAGAGAATCTAAGCTCTAGAGAGCTTGGACTCCGGAGAGCAATCTCCAGCTACAAAAAAACGCCAGCGGGCATCTAAAGTTTGGGAGCATTTCACGCAAAAGGGCAACAATGTGGTCCTCTGCCATATGTGCAAAAGGAGCACTTGAAGCGCAAACATCCAGGAGCACTATGTCAACAGGGTCACACAGTAAGTTACCGTTTACATCAGGGTCTCCGCGGGTGTCCTTAAAAAGACTTAAGGCTGTCTACCAAAGGTTTTAAACCTGCCACAGGCAGAAATGATACAGTTTTGGTTTATATTTGTGCATGGCATTTCGCAGTTTCCAGAAACAGTAGCATTATTCATAAGTTCAGGTGTTTAGCTAAGCTAGCTGCCTTAAGTTATTTTAGCTGGCGCCGTCGGCGCTGCGGTGTTACACCGTTTTCTGTCACCGTCGGAATTTTGTGACCAGTGCTCACGGTTATGAGCGTTCATTGGCAAAACGGAAGCTTTCTATACATACACCTTACCCTCAGCCCTAAACTGAACCGTTTTGGCCAGTCGGGGTAAACATTAGAAACGAACACGTTTCGAATCGGCCAGTGCACCGGTCTGCTGAGAACTACTTGCCCGTGGTCACAAAATCTAGCGGTCACAGAAAACAGTGCAACACACGGTTGTGGTGTATGGGAGCTTATCCATTTTTAGCGTTATAGATCTAAACAACGTGCTGTACATGTAAGTGATTATAAGTGTGGGGTTTGGTTTAGTAGGCTTGTGTTGTTGTTGTTGTTGTTGTTATTATATATAAATATAGTAATTTATCGTTTGCTTTAAAACGTAAAATAATAATTATTTAAATATGTTTCTCAATAAATAGATTAGTCGACTAATCAAAAAAAATAATCGTTAGAATAATCGTTTAAAAAATAATCGTTAGGGACAGCCCTAAAATAAAGTGACTTGTGCAGTTAGGAATATGTAGAGTGTAAAAAAGTTAATAACTAATACTCAGTGAGAGGTTCCTTAAATTGACCAAGGTTTTAGGAGTTTAACAGTCTAATAGCTTGGGGGGAAAAAACTGTTACAGAACCGGGTGGTCCTGCACCGCATACTCCTGTATCTTTTTCCAGAAGCCAGCAGGGAAAACAGACCATAGTGAGGATGTGAAGGGTCACTGACGATGTTGTGCGCTCGGGATATGCAGCGTACTAATGCAAGGTCCTGGATGGGGGAAAGAGAAGTCCCAATATTATCACAATATTCTTCCAGTCATTGATACTGCATTGTTTTTGTAGTTTTTAACATTATATGTAAGAAATAAATTTAAATGTTTTGACTCCCCAAACTATTGTTTTACCCTTTTAGGGGGGGGTTGAAGTCTTAATTAGGGAATCTGACCCCCACCAAACCCGTAATTCGCACCCTGATAGGGGCGTGGCCACCGTGCCCTGGCAGTCAGGAAGCACACAGAAACACAGACACAGGGATTGTGTGAACTCAAACATACCTTTATTTGGTTCTATTGCCATCCACAACACCCAAAACAATATAATACAGTATAAATACACTTGTTAGGTACGGTAAATCTAGGTTACTGAAAGCCAGTAATGTTAGTATAAATATCTACTGCAGTAGAAGTTTATCATGGCTTTATTTGTTACACCATCTTTTTATAGGTCACTTGCTTTAAAACATTTTAAGCATAATTTTTAATTGCAACAAAACTTCAAAGCTGTTTTTTTAAATAAACATTAGCAGTAAATAATCTTAAAACAAAAATAGAAAGCAGCAATCAGTGGTTTCAAACACCAACCAGCACAATGGTGCCTACTAGAGCATAGGATGGTGATGTGTAAGAAGGTCCAATATAATTGGAGATCCGAGATACTCTGTCACATTTAGAGATGATGAAAAGTCTTTCACATTTTATTAATGTTGAGCAGAGGCCTTTATTAGTGCTTGAATTCAAATACAAATCTATTAAACTTTGTAGAATATTCATCAAGTGAGTTACAAGTTTAGTCAGAAGGTGCCTACGTGTTGTGGTTACTGATCAGGAGACTTCAACCAGAATGTTTACAAAGTTGTGTTCAGATGGTCATGAAGTTTTTCACCAAACTTAATACAAAGGAGTGCATTTTCTGACATGACATGTCATTTTTGGATGTTTTTTATGAACTGTAGTGCCCCCTAAAGTCCAGCCTAGATGGACATGTTCTGTCTTCATCAGTGTGATATTGTACAGAAGTCTTTAAAATTGTGAGATGATTAGAGCAAATACTGCAGAGTTACAGCAATTTATGTTAGAAATTTCAAGGACGCACGGATTGCTTGGTGCCTGGACACTATTATAAGTGAACATTTCACAATTGTTTTAATGACTATTTACCTGCAGACTCTACAGTGTGCAAAAAGACCTAAATTTAGGTCATATGTCAAATATCCAGACACTAGTCTGAATATAGCTATTTTGAAACATTTAGCAATTATTAATAAAAAAAACATTTTTTAAACCTAGTTGTATTTACAAATTTGTCAGAGCCACTGTACTAAATATGGCAAAACCAATTAGATGTCAACATATTACAGTATGAATGACATATACTAGTTTTATACTAGACATAACTGTTTTAGTGAATGGGGCATATATCTGGACAGACTAATTTGCATATGGTGGCCATATTGTTCACAAATTTGAACTTTTTTGATGAATATTGAAGTCCATGCTCTCGTGAGTATTATGATACCAAACATGTCAAGATTGGTCAAAATTCCTAGGACTAGTTTGCAAAAGTATGTTTTGTATATTATGCAAATTATCAAAAAATGTAAGTGCACAGTCCAAACTGCAAAGTTTTAGGCCTTGACCCATTTTAAATGTAGATCTTATGGTTCTGGAGTTATTGAGCAAAATGTGAAAAATTAACTTATCTTATTATAGCCCCACCTATTGACCAATCAGTGCCATTTTTGTTGTCCACCGAGATGCACTACATCTAACTACCAAGTGTCATGTCTCTATGAGTTACGGTTTAGGCTGCACAACTGCTTTTTTAGAGGAAAAAGTAAAAGAAGAAGAAAAGAAGAAAAATCTAAGTAAAAACTATAGGGTTCTATGCATCTTTGGTGAGTGGAACTAAAATGTGACTAAAAAGAACTAAAAAGACTAAAATGTGACTAAAACTATTAGACATTTTAGTCTTACATAACTTCAGTTTGTTATTTAGCTGATTTTGTTCAAGCTATTGTTTTTTTTTCACGTTTTCTTTTTTTCCTTTTCTTTTTTTTAACAAATAGTAAGCAGCCCTACTCTATATTACATGCCGCTTTTATATTAAACACAATGCAACCATAGCCTCCTCATATTTCAGTATAAAAATATATATATAAAAAAGTAGAACATATGAAAATCACTTTACAGGTTTCTGACAGAAGCAAATGTATATCTACTGAGATGCCCTCTGGCAGCTTTTATATGTGAAGATGTACAATCTCCATTATCCTATTTTGAAAATCACATTAAAACAGTAATTCAATTAATCAAATTAGTTTGATTAACCTCTCAGCCCTATTGACATTATTGTTATTAGTTTCTTTAATGTATTACTGAGGTCTAGGTAGTTTTCACACTGGCATAAACGGTGGGCTCTTCAGTGTCTCTTTCTGATTTGCAGACTTCAGCTGAGAAGGTCACGGTGTTCTGAAAGGAAAAATACAAAAATGTCTTTTCTTATTAGTTACAATAAAATCAGCTGTAAACTTTACACAAAACATCAGTATGAATTTTAACTACTGCTAACATGCTGTTGTAAAAACAAATATAATATATAAGAACACTGTTAGAGTCTGCTATGTGCAGTGAAGCGGGGAGATCCATTTAATGTGGACCAGTCACACACACACACACACACACACACACACATATATATATATATATATATATATATATATAAACGGAAAAGAAATATAAAAGTTAGGTGTAGATGTCAACTACTATAGCTGATGTTTGGTAGATGTTAACTACTAAAACTTAGATTAGAAAACGTTAGATAGATGTTTATTTCTGAGGTTAACTACTACAGCAGATGTTAGGAGGATGTTGATTTCTAAAGCTGATGTTAGGCAGATGTTAACTACAATATTTGATGTGAGGTAAATGTTCACTACAATATCTGATGTGAGTTAAATGTTTACTATATTATCTGATGTGAGGTACATTTTTACTTCTATAGCTGATTCTAGGTAGATGTTAATTACTATAGCTGATGTTTGGTAGGTGTTAGCTACTACAGCTGATGTGAGGTAGGTGTTAATTACTACAGCTGATGTTTGGTAAATGTTAATTACTACAGCTGATGTTTGGTAGATATTATCTACTATAGCTGATGTTAGGTAGATGTTAACTACAATATCTGATGTGAGGTAAATGTTTACTACTACAGCTGATGTTTGGTAGATGTTAGCTACTACAGCTGATGTGAGGTAGGTGTTAATTACTACAGCTGATGTTTGGTAAATGTTAATTACTATAGATGATGTTAGGTAGATGTTAGCTACTACAGCTGATGCTAGATGTTCCCTATTCTAGCTGATGCTGTCAAGGTTCAGAACAGTGTAAACATTTGTTAGATAAGGAAGCATGTTGGAAAAAAAGACCATTTGCATTTTAAACAAAATTATACTAATGTGTATGTATATGTATGTACATGTGTGTATAGTGATATATAAAATAAACAAATTAAATGCAAAGCTCTAGAACAATCAGGTGAAACAGATGCGTCATAACTCTTCTGTTAAATGTCTGTAAATCAAGATCTTTTTTTATTCTACTTTTGGGAAGTTAATCTGTCTGTTTCTAATCATGACTTTTTAAAGCAGTTTTTACCTCTTTATTTCCTCTTTGTTCTGTTTCTTTTCCACTTCTCCTTTTTCTTTCTGAAATTTTTGAAGAGAACACCAAACATCAACAACGCAGCCACTGTATTTTTTTCTAAACACTAAGGCAGCCTAAAATCCAAATTGAACATTGCTTATCCTTACTCTACTCATTTTATCTTGAACGTTGAACTGAATGCAACACATTTTTTAATAAAGAACTTGAACGTGAATTAGTTCACATTATGTGTCATGAACGGCAGACATCACTGTAAATGAACGTTGGAATTTGTTTTCCATTGAAAACTGAGTGACATCTGCTTTCTCTTTTGAAACACAACGAGAGAAAGTTCCTCCCTCCTGTATTCTCGCTGGAGGAGTGAGCGAGCGAGCGAGCGAGCGAGAGAGAGAGAAAGTGACAGACCAATGATGAGAGTGAGAGAAAGCGCTGCAATTTTTAAAAAAATGTCTAGTGGAAGTGATGGCACAGACACCGATTCTCCTTATGAACATTTAAAACAATTTGTACTGCTGCAAGTTTCATCACCTGGTAAGAAACCCACAATTGCAGTGTCATGAGCAAATGTCTACAATGAGCAGTTTCAAAGAACGTATAGTGAGTTCTAGCTTGTAGTGTGAAAAAAAGTATTTATTTAAATATCTCACGAAAAAAGTAAAATGAACTGAACTTTGAACTAGTTCAGAATTAAAATTGTGAACTTTGAATGTGAACTGTTCACTTTGAGCATGTATGAACTGAACTTGAACTAGTTCAGAAAAGGCTGTGAACTGGCACAACACTGGTCATCTGTCTCTGCATATAGTACACATTGCCTCGTTTGTTTAATAGTCATTTATATGATAATCTGAAATCCCAAACAAAACCATCTGATGATCATCAACCCCCAATGATGACACCCCCACATATTCCCCCCCCCTACCCTACCCTTTATCCCCCTACTGTGTTCAAAGCAGTTTCTACTGTATGTAAAGTCCTACTGAAATGTTTTAGTCAGACAGAGCAGTCAGACAGGGAAGTCAGATAAACTAGTAAGACAGATACAGAGAGGGACCAACGACTAACTAAGCTGTGCCCGTTTAGATTTTCTTTCTGCATGAGAATAAACTCAAGTCAACTCTCAAGCTGTCTCCTGAATCTAACTTCTAATTCCTGAAGCCGAATTTCTACCAACTTGGTGCCGTGACCCGGATGGCATACTGAAACCTACTTGATGAGTAAACACCATTTCAAACTTAAGAGAAAATGTTAGTTAGTTAGTAACTGTTATCCTATTTGAACTGAGAGATGTTAGTAGCTTAGCATTAGTAAATGTTTTATCTCTGAACTGAGAGATGAACCTCAACAAAAGAGTGGGAAGCTTTTGGTGAATGGATTAAATGTAAATGCCGTGAAATCACTGATTGGGGGCTAATTACCAACTGCAGACAGAGGAAGGGAGAGTCTGCAGCAGACTTCTGTGAGACATTTGAAAGAGTTTTTTTTTTTTTGCATCATTCAGGTATCAGGTATACAATGCTGATACCACTAACAACATAACTGATGGTCCCCATTTTAGACAGCTAGTTGAGTCACTACAAACAGATCTTAGACAAGCTCTGGTGACTGCTGTTCCAAACTGGAGGAAAATAACTAAGTGGGTTGATGTTAAAAATGAACTGGACCGTTTGGATGTGGATCTTGATGTCACGTCCTGGCCCTGTTCCTGTCTGTCCTCGTGTCTGAGTGTTCCCCACATGACCTGTGCTCCTGTGTTCTGTCTTAGTACTTTTCCACCAGTGTCTAATTTGTAGCTCCGCCCCCTAACCCCAGGTGTTTCCACTTCCTGTGTGTGTTAAATAGCCCTCCTGTGTCAGTGTTTTCTGTTGGTCTTTGGTTTTTATTGCCCTACTTTCTTGTTCCGTGTTTTATTCCTAGTTTAGTGTTTATCTTATTGTTTTTTCCTAGTTTGTTTACCCTCATCTTTATCTTGTTTATTTCTCGGTTCTCCTTTGTTACTTTCTAGTTCCTGGTTTATTTCCTTTGTTTGTTTATTATTTATTATCTCTTGTTTGGTTAGGTTTATGTTCTCTAGTTTCACTTGTTTGTTTTGGTTATTGGTTTATTCGTTTATTTGTTTCTCTGTTATTTATTTCCTTATTAAATTATTATTTCATTACCTGCGATTACGTCCGCCTCCTCGTCTCCCTGCCTACATTCCTGACACTTGAACCAAACCATGTTCCTGCATCTGTACACATCCTCTCAGAGAATAGATCAAACATGGGTTCCAATCTAACATTCTCAAAGCAGAAAAAATAGTGCCACTACTGCCATAGAATTGGTCACTTTTCTTGAGTTTGTCGTAAAAAGCAGACAGATAGATGCAAAATGGGAGCCAGTTCTAGAGACAGCACAATGGGATTTTTTTTGGTGGGTTCTCACAGGGAAGCACTGCTGGGATTTCACAGGAACAGAAGACCACTTGTCTAACAATCAGGTAAATGGTATTTTATGCAACCAGATTTGGAGGGTGAAAATATTCTAATATACTGCATCAATGTGCTTCTGCAATCATCCCTGCAAATACAAATGGCATATTCCGCTGACTCTGTGCTATTTCTGTCCCCAGAACAGTACATGTATAAATGTGCACACAAAAATAACATTGCAAAAGTAAGATATAAATACTTAAAACACTGAAGCTCTGTAACTTTAAACTTTAGCATGATTTTTGTTTCATTGTTGTGTGTCCAAATCCTACCTATGCTTTAAAAATATTTTTGTTTATAATAAATCCATAATATTTAAGTTAAAATACTCATTCTAGTTCTGTCCCTGGGGTTTCACTCAGTCCTGTTACCGTAACACATCACCCCATCTGAAACATCTGGAACATTCTACAAGTCACATCTACAACAGGAAGTGACATCAGCTGGTTCTTCTGAAGACAACGGGAAGACCAAAATTAAGTTCCCTCATTAGTTTTTCTTTATATTTTTGTATCTTATTGTAACTGTGACTGAGGAGGACAATCTCAACACTCAGTCCTGTTACCTAAATAAATTCTTAGATCTTATTTGTTTATTTTTAAAATTGTTGGTAATTGTGTCCTCATGTTATTAGCATAGCTACCATTTACCTATTTTTCATGTTTTTGCTAATTCTATGCTAAAAACTCATGCCTGTTACACATAAGATAAAGAGTAACAGGAGTGAGTACCAGTAACAGGAGTGAGTATCAGTAACAGGAGTGCCAGTAATGGGATTGAGTCTCCTGGTTTATTGATTTAATAATATGAATATTAGTTTCCAATTCTTTTTGGTTCATCATTTATCCATTTGTTTAATAAACTGCATGATAATAAATATGATGAATTTCAAGTTTGGGTCTTCTTAAAATGCCTTTGAATCTTTTAGAAAAATACTATGTATATAAATATATAGTGAATTTTTATAAATAATAATAAATATATAGTGAACTATAAATTAGCCAGGATTAAGACCATCTGTCCACCAACTGAAGCCCAACAGAGGATGGATGATGCAACAGGACAGCGACCCAAAACACAGAAGTAAATCAACAACCAAATGGCTTCAACAGAAGAAAATACACCTTCTGCAACTACAGGAAACGTTTGGTTGAGGTTATCGCTGCCAAAGGAGGGTCAACCAGTTATTAATTCCAAACTGTGAATGTTAACATGTTGTATTCAATAAAACCATGCAACATTTTTATGTGGTATTAGTTTAAGCAGACTGTGTTTGTATATTGTTGTGACTTAAATGAAGTTTAGAACACATTTAATGATCAATTTATGCAGAAAATCAAGTAATAAAGGGTTCACATACTTTTTTCTTGTAACTGTATGTGTTGTTAGATTCAGAGCAGAAAAAAGATAAAAATTAAGTTAATCTGGAAGAGTTACAACAAATGGCAAATGGCACTCATTCAGTGGAATGGCCCAAATACATTCATTTTAAAAAAGTCTGGTAGGTTTTTCTGGGAAATGTCCTTCTGACAAATCTTGCTGGTTACTTGAGCAACAGCACTGCTGCTAATGTCACTAAAACAAGAGCTATTGCAAACACTGAGATATCAGAATGGCAAACTAAACAAAGCAAGTCTTATTTAAATCTGCTCATTAATCATAAAATATTTTATGCAACCAAGATATTTGAAGTGCTACACATTAGCTGTACATGGTGTTTGCTGGATGTTTTCTGGTACATGTACACGTGTGTAGTCTTATTCATACCTTTTCTGTGTTTGCAGTAGATGTATGCAGCTGCTCCTAGCAGTAAAAGCAGGATCAGCAACAACACACAGCTGAGGATGGGCACCCAGTTCATCGTCTCTGCGTCACGACGACTCAATATCCCTGTAGATAAAATGAATGAAATCTTACTACTGGGGTTATATCAGATATTGACATTACAGGTAAAATCCGATGTGAAATGGACTTAAGTGTATGTCAGTTTACCTCCAACGATAAGGATCTTTGAGATGGACTTTTCATTGTTGATTGTACATCTGTACAGGCCCTCGTCTTGCTCGGTCAGGTTGGAGAGAAGTAGAGAGAGATTTGCTGGATGTTTCTCGTTAAACATGTGGATTCTTCCTGCATAGCGTCCCGTTCTATTGGATACTTCTGTTCCATCGGAGTCTACATGCTCCCATTTTATGCTAACAGGTCTGGTCTGTGAGTCATTGCAGGAGCAGGGCAGGAGAACAGACTCTCCTGAGTATCCAACAATCAGATTCTCCTGAGAGTTTGACAGTGTACAGTCTGCAGAAACATAAAACATTTTCATAATATGTGTGTGTGTGTGTGTGCGCACAAGAGTGACTCCAGCATAGGGCTGCACGATATATCGTTTGAGCATCGTCATTGTGATGTGCAATCACACCTCCGTTCGCCCCCAGCATTCTGAAAACAGTGCTTTTAGCCGATGCTCACAACAGGCTTACAATGCTAGTGATAGCAAAGAATTCACTATTTTTACACCATTAACAAGCTCTAAGTAGCTCCACATTTCATTGGTAGAATTCTGAGGGTTCTGACATTTAAAACGAGTCACTGAGAACTTTGAAAGTGTACAGATTGTAAGCCAGCATTGTAAGCCAGTGGGGAGCATTGGTTAAAAGCGCTGTATTTCGGAATGCTGGGCGAGAATGGAGGTGGGCTTTTTGACAAATGTTTGTACTCGTTATCATGTTTCACTACTACACCCCAAGTCCATTTCACACCAGAGTTCTCCTTTAATGGTGTATGTCAGTTTACCTTTAACGTAAAGCTTCATTGAGATAGACTTTTCATTGTTGATTGAACATCTGTACAGGCCCTCGTCTTGCTCGGTCAGGTTGGAGAGAAGTAGAGAGAGATTTGCTGGATGTTTCTCGTTAAACATGTGGATTCTTCCTGCATAGCGTCTCGTTATATTGGATACTTCTGTCTCATCTGAGTCTACATGCTCCCATTTTATGCTAACAGGTCTGGTCTGTGGGTCAGTGCAGGAGCAGGGCAGGAGAACAGACCCTCCTGAGTATCCAACAATCAGTTTCTCCTGAGAGTTTGACAGTGTACAGTCTGCAGAAACATAAAGCATTCTCATAATGTGTGTGTGTGTGTGTTTGTGTGTGTGTACAAGAGTGACTCCAGCAGTTTACCTTTAACAGTGAGGCTGAAGGTCCTGTGCTGGTTCTGGTTTATCCAGCATGAATATGTTCCTCCATCCTCTACAGTCAGGTCTGAGATCAGTACAGAGAGGTTTCCTGGAGAGTTCTGGTTAAACGTCTGAACTCTGTCTCTGTATCTCTGATGGAGTTCAGTAGAGAAGAGATCTTCATGGTCTGGTGTTCTCCACTGTACTCTTTCAGGACTGTCCTGCAGGTCAGTACAGGAGCAGGACAGAAGAACAGACTCTCCTGATGATCTGATTATTGGAACTGTCTGTTTATTCTCTGACAGAGTGCAGCCTAAATTAAAAACACACACAACAGACATTCATTTATATTCACATCTCACAATAGTGTGGGATTGTTACTGTAAAACAGTACAGTAGTACAGTAAACACATGATGCATTAAATCTGATCTAACTGTTTACATCTAGGACCACTAGTGGGTGAGTCAAATCTGATTTGAGTTCACACAGCCCTAAGAATATCAGATCTGTGTCTCATTTAGGCATAAAAGGGGATGTGAGACACTTAAGCCTGGTAATAGAGCTGTGCGATATGACTAAAAATGCATTCCCTGATATACACTTTAAGACTTGTTAAAATTTGCACTATTGGATCTTAAGAAGGTTCTAAATAGAGCTTCACACTGCTAAAAGAAGAAATGCGAGCAAGCGACAAAGTGTTGAGTGGGCAATTTATTGGAAACAACAATTTAACTTTAATGGGCTGTTCATCAGCTGATCAAAAGTTTAACACCATAGCTAAAAAAAAACACTCAGTAATGAGTAGCTCCACCCTTCGTGTTAATCACTTCAAAAACTTGTTCAAAGGTGTCCTTTTACTAAACTCCACTTTTTCTTGTTCTTTGTGAAATACTATAGGTCTCTCTGAGTTCTATATGATGCTGCAAATGAAACTGTTCCTCAACCTCCATTGTCTGCAGTAGCTACCAAAAGAAAATGTTCAAAAAAACGATTTGATCAGAAAAAGCATTGTGTCTACGTCAACCTGTGAATTAGAATTTATTGCTTCGCTCAACTTAGATCGTGACCGCCCACAGGCAGAGCTGAAGGCAGGTAGCCAGGAACTACCAGCTCCAGGTACAGCATGGCATTTCGTTCCTGTATTATTTGTGCAAATATCACATCAGTGTTACATGCTTTGGCCACTATTGTATGTTTAAAACAGTTCTGTTTACACTATTTAAAAGTAAAAATCCACCCTGGGTTTTTTTTACTGCTGCTTTCTGGACCTGGACTACCTCTGTGTGTAACTATAGGTTTACATAGGATCTCTGGTGGATTTCGTGTTGTATAATCTAGGTCAGTGGCTGAACTGTATTTATCAGAGCATTACACATGTTGTAAAGTAACATATGACATTGCAAACACTGCTGTTAGTGTAAAAATGTTTTTATTTTAAAACATTTCTAACTGTTTGTCTCCTGCTGTCGCAATGGTGTTAGCCAATTAGAGGTGATATGTTTGCATGTTTAAATATTCATGAGCAAGATCCCAAATCCTATCTCTCCTCTCCTCCAGCGGACTAGAGCAGCGTTATACCGGATCACATGAGCTTTTTTTTTTTTTTTTACAAAAAACAGCTCACAGGGCATACATTCATACTACCTGTAACAATTGTTTTCAGGAGGAAAATGGACCCTAGTGTTGAAAATGGCTTCATTAGGAATGCTATATGTTTTCAACTGAATTTAGATCATGAGAACAAGCAGGATTACCACAAGAGTGACGTTATTCTCCTTGAAGAAGTCCTTTGTAAGACGGGTATGGTGAACTAAAGATGCTTTTTGACACACCTACAGATACTGAAGCTACATTGTTCCATAGAAGAAAAACGCCTCATGTTTTTTTATCAGCTGAAATAAGCATTTTTGATTGTAAATAAAGTTGTCAATAAACAAAATCTTTTGTCTCTTGCTCGCATTTCTTCTTGTTTAAATTGTGAATCTCTACATAGAATCTTCTTCAGATACAATAGTGCAACATGCCAATTTTAGTCTTTAGATCTTGATCAGGAGTGTAGGCCACTAATTTTCCTATATATATAGCACATTTACTATAAATTAAGTGATTTACTAATAATATAAATACATGAAATACCTTTTCTTAAAACATGTTGAATTTCACTGAAAAAAAATTAAGTGTTTTCATGTTTCACAATGTTTCTTCTTTTATCTAGAAGCTTGTTAATTAAAAATAAAACATACACTATTCACTTTTACTTTTCAACTGAAATGAAACTGTGCACCTAATTTAGAGTCATAAGCATGAGTCCAACAACTTTTAATACAGTGTTTTCTTTTATCCTGGTCCTGTAACCCCCTTGTACTGCACATTTTCCAGAATTGCTCTGCTTAAACTCTCCTCTGCTACTCTAAAATCACATATTATTGAACTGATAAATTGATCTGGTGTATTGGGAAAAGAAAAAATCATTAAGTGAGCAGAGCAGGGGGTGCAGGACCACTGTTTTATATGAAGACAGACGTTAATGTCCTAAATTAACAGCCTGCAGAAACACAAAACTGTCGTAAACTGAAATGTCCCAATTCCTATTTTAACATTTTGAACATTTACCCACCCTGTTACACTTCAAACAAGACGTTAGGGTTTGGCACAATAATTGGGACAGACAACAACATTAACACTTAGCCGTGGTTGCTGAGTTACCCTGTTCTGATAGCTGCAAAAAGACTGCTGTATTTTGCGACGAAACACACAATACAGTGTAATGCTGAACAATAGACGTTTTTCTATCGTCCCACAAAATATATATTCAAATAGCACAGCCCTTTCTGGTAATGGAGGGTATCAGTTGCCCTGGGGCATTGTGGGTAATCCTAAAACAGTTTAACAAATGAAGAGCCTGACCTCTGACTTCTAGTGTGACGTATGGCATGTATTTTTCATCAGCTCTGCACCGGTATTCTCCAGAGTCGTCTTTATTCAGGTCTGAGATGAGAAGAGAGAAATTCCTGGATTTTGGTTGATCGAACATCCAAACTCTGCCGCTGTAGGATTGAGTCTCATTAGACACTGAGATCTTATCTTCAGACCCCGGCTTTGAGAAGAACCATGTGACTCTCTGAGGATTGATCTTCTCTTCGGGACAAATGCAGGGCAGCAGCACAGACTCTCCTGGAGATTTGATGAGACTGTTCTCACCTTCATTCATCACAGAACAGCCTGTAGAGCAACAGATCCAAAATACACACAATCAGCATCACATTAACCTTAATTACACTGTGTTAAGATCTGTTAAACATGATTTGTGATGTAAAATGTTATAAACTCTTCATGGAACACAGAAGCTGAATCAGAGCTGAGTAACTGTAGAATTTGTATTCAATTACAGAATAATCACTCCCATTTCTCTTTTCTACCCCTACCCCTTGTTTTCGAGTATAATTCTTCCCCTTGAAACAGAGTTACATCAGGAACAGGTGAAATTCTCCCCCTAAGAATTAAGAAACCCTTCGAGCTCCTGTAGGCGACTCTGTCAGGCTGATGTGACTGAAGTGGAGCGCTAAAGTTCAGCAACCAGTTCATTTTAGAGCATCATGTGTCTTTAAAAAGGTACAGACCCCCTAAGGTGACATCATGTTTAAAAAAATAATAATGTGTGTCTACAAATTATTAAGACATGGGAATGAGATCATAAGGCATGGCCACAACTTATTAAGGTGTGGAAACTAAATCCTAATGCATGGGCATGACTTATTAAAGTGTGGGAACAAGATAATTAAGTTGTAGCCAAAAAATAATATATATATTTTTTGTAAAATAATGCCCAAATAAATGCTCCGATCCAAAAATAATCTTTTGTAAGAAAATGGAGAGAGAATTGGTTTATTTTTATTTTAATCTTGTAATGAATTATAGTGATATTATGGAGTCTCTTGCAGTGAGACATGGAATAATTCTAAGTAAAAGACACTTAATTCTCATACTAAAAGCTGATTGGCTCAGACGCAGACAGTATGCAGACCTGTTTACCTTTATTAGGCAGTAATATTGTGCACAACGCCTGAGAGCTGCTTGCTTTGTTAGCTGTAAAGGACAAAATAACCTTTGGCCACGCTTTAATAAGTCGAAGCCACGCCTTAGGATCTCATTCCCATGCCTAAATAAGTCATGACCATGCATATTTTTAAACATTTTAAACATGATGTCATCTTAAGGGCTCTGTAAAAAGGGGCAGGCAATGCTGCAATTAATTATAATTTACCAACCTTTACTTCCTCTGTTATGGGGTGCTGAAACTTTCCCCTTCCACCTTAAATTCTGCAGCCTCTGCCAGCTGTTTCACCATTTAAGGTGGGACAGGAAAGTTGTCTAGGCAGTTAGCTACTGAGGTGAACTACTGTCGTTTTTTTATTCTTATTATGAAGAAAATGGCCAAAAGACAATCAAACTTTTCTCAATTTTTCTCAAGGAAAATACTCATATTTGTGGGTTTCTTTGGTCGCTTGTGCCGGCATCTTGCCACTGATTAATCTATGGAACTCCTGCCAGTGACATGATGACTGTATGATGTGCATTTTCTCAAAGCAGCTTCCACCAAAATGAATCTCTGGTAATGTTTGATTTACCTCTGATATAAAGAGGGATTGAACTGGTGTATTTCCCGTTGACGCCACACAGATACAGTCCTTCATCTTCTTCAGTGAGGTGGGAGATGATTAGAGATAAATCTCCTGGAGGATTCTGAGTCAGTCTCTGAACTCTGCCTCTGTATCTCTGACTCTTACTGTCCTCTGGAAACACTGAATGTTCAGCCTTGTAGTTGCCTAATGCAATCCTCTTGTTATATCCCCACATCAGTGTGTTTGGGTTGTGCTGCACGTCTTCACAGGAGCAGGGCAGCACCACCGAATCTCCCACAGACTTAGTGATGGGTGCTTTCATACCTCTCGGTACAGAACATCCTGCAGAAACACCACACCAACATCACCTGATATTAACTGTTATATTATTTTGGTCATAATATAACATCAGCTTCTCCTTCATTTTGTTCTCTTTGTAGTTCATCCCATGGCTTGTATGATGAAAGCGCCCATGATTATTTGCATAAAGTTGAAAACATCAACTTTTTGCCGCTCGCCTCGTTCACGCCCTCTGCACCATGATGGTCCCGCTCCCATAGAAAACAGTGGAGGGCGCACCGAAAAATGCTTTATGTCACTTCAGTGTGAATGTACAGTTAAATTCAATGGCGGTCAGCATACAGCGACATGGCTACCGCATGCACTGTGCAAACACCTTTTTAATTAACACTACAGCGACTCGTCATTGCAAGCAGGTTTATGTGCCACCAGCAAGAATGTGTAGAGTTGTAGTTCAGTGCTGTGTTCGAATAAGAGAGCATTAAAAATAGCTGTAATCAGCTCCTCCTCCATTTTTTAAATTGTAGTTCATTTCAAAAAGAGATAAATATAATTTTAAATAAAATCAAAGACATTTAGATATTTTGTTAATGTAACATTGGCCATTTGTTAGTGTTTGTATGACATGACTAATGTAGAATTTCGATGAATTTTGAATGATAATAAATGCATGTTTTCTTATTGATGCTTGCAAAACACTAAGCTAGAAAGTAATAAGCCGCACTAACAACTTCTGGCCCTAGACTGGCCCCCCAGTTACACACACATAATTTTCATATAAAGAACTTACCTAAAGCCTCATGCAGCACAAGGTAGAGCAGACACACCCAGAGCAGCATCTTCAATCAGACGCCTCTCTCACTCCTGTTCAGCAGTGTTTACTCTGTAAAAAAAAAATCAGAATGCCAGTGCTGGACACATCCAATAGAAATGATCTGTGAGTTCTTTACTCTGTTGTGGAAGACTGCCAATCCACAGCCTTCCACCCAACTACAGGTAAAACATTTTAAAATGCCCATCCACAGGCTTCCACACAGCTACAGGTAAAACATTTTAAAATGCCCATCCACAGGCTTCCACACAGCTACAGGTAAAACATTTAAAAATGCCCATCCACAGGCTTCCACCCAACTACAGGTAAAACAATTTAAATGCCCGTCCACAGGCTCCCACACAGCTACAGGTAAACCACGTTAAATGCCCATCCACAGGCTTCCACACAGATACAGGTAAAACACTTTAAATGCCCATCCACAGGCTTCCACTCAACTACAGGTAAAACACTTTAAATGCCCGTCCACAGGCTTCCACCCAACTACAAGTAAAACACTTTAAATGCCCGTCCACAGGCTTCCACCCAGCTACAGGTAAAACATTTTAAAATGCCCATCCACAGGCTTCCACACAGCTACAAGTAAAACATTTAAAAATGCCCATCCACAGGCTTCCACCCAACTACAGGTAAAACAATTTAAATGCCCGTCCACAGGCTCCCACACAGCTACAGGTAAACCATGTTAAATGCCCGTCCACAGGCTTCCACACAGATACAGGTAAAACACTTCAAATGCCCATCCACAGGCTTCCACTCAACTACAGGTAAAACACTTTAAATGCCTGTCCACAGGCTTCCACCCAACTGCAAGTAAAACACTTTAAATGCCCGTCCACAGGCTTCCACCCAGCTACAGGTAAAAAATTTTAAAATGCCCATCCACAGGCTTCCACACAGCTACAGGTAAAACATTTAAAAATGCCCATCCACAGGCTTCCACCCAACTACAGGTAAAACAATTTAAATGCCCGTCCACAGGCTCCCACACAGCTACAGGTAAACCATGTTAAATGCCCGTCCACAGGCTTCCACAAAGATACAGGTAAAACACTTCAAATGCCCATCCACAGGCTTCCACTCAACTACAGGTAAAACACTTTAAATGCCTGTCCACAGGCTTCCACCCAACTACAGGTAAAACAATTTAAATGCCCATCCACAGGCTTCCTCACAGCTACAGATAAAACACTTCCACACAGCTACAGGTAACACTTTAAATGCCCGTCCACAGGCTTCCACCCAACTACAGGTAAAACAATTTAAATGCACATCCACAGGCTTCCTCACAGCTACAGGTAAAACCCGTTAAATGCCCATCCACAGACTTCCACACAGCTACAGGTAAAACACTTCCACACAGCTACAGGTAAAACACTTCAAATGCCCATCCACAGGCTTCCACACAGCTAAAGGTAAACCACCTTAAATGCCCGTCCACAGGCTTCCACATAGCTACAGGTAAACATTTTAAAATGCCCATCCACAGGCTTCCACACAGCTACAGGTAAAACATTTTAAAATGCCCATCCACAGGCTTCCACACAGCTACAGGTAAAACATTTTAAAATGCCCATCCATAGGCTTCCACCCAACTACAGGTAAAAAAAACTTTAAATGCCCATCCACATGCTACCCCACACAGCTACAGGTAAAACATTTAAAAATGCCCATCCACAGGCTTCCACCCAACTAAAGGTAAAACACTTTAAAATGCCCATCCACAGGCTTCCACCCAACTACATGTAAAACACTTTAAATGCCCTTCCACAGGCTTCCACCCAACTACAGGTAAAACAATTTAAATGCCCGTTCACAGGCTTCCTCACAGCTACAGGTAAAACCCTTTAAATGCCCATCCACAGACTTCCACACAGCAACAGGTAAAACACTTTAAATGCCCGTCCACAGGCTTCTACACAGCTACAGGTAAAATACTTCAAATGCAAATCCACAGGCTTCCACCCAACTACAGGTAAAACCCTTTAAATGCTGCCCAACCACAGGCTTCCACACAGCTACAGGTAAACCACTTTAAATGCCCGTCCACAGGCTTCCACACAGCTACAGGAAAACATTTTAAAATGCCCGTCCACAGGCTTCCACACATCTACAGGTAAACATTTTAAAATGCCCATCCACAGGCTTCCACACAGCTACAGGTAAACATTTTAAAATACCCATCCACAGGCTTCCTCACAGCTACAGGTAAAAAAAAACTTTAAATGCCTATCCACATGCTTCCACACAGCTACAGGTAAAACATTTAAAAATGCCCATTCACAGGTTTTCACCCAACTACAGGTCAAACAGTTTAAATGCCCGTCCACAGGCTTCCACACAGCTACAGGTAAAACATTTTAAAATGCCCATCCACAGGCTTCCACACAGCTACAGGTAAAACATTTTAAAATGCCCATCCATAGGCTTCCACCCAACTACAGGTAAAAAAACTTTAAATGCCCATCCACAGGCTTCCACCCAGCTACAGGTAAAACATTTTAAAATGCCCATCCACAGGCTTCCACACAGCTACAGGTAAAACATTTAAAAATGCCCATCCACAGGCTTCCACCCAACTACAGGTAAAAGTATTTAAATGCCCATCCACAGGCTCCCACACAGCTACAGGTAAACCACGTTAAATGCCCGTCCACAGCCTTCCACACAGATACAGGTAAAACACTTCAAATGCCCATCCACAGGCTTCCACCCAACTACAGGTAAAACACTTTAAATGCCCGTCCACAGGCTTCCACCCAACTACAGGTAAAACAATTTAAATGCCCATCCACAGGCTTCCTCACAGCTACAGGTAAAACACTTCCACACAGTTACAGGTAACACTTTAAATGCCCGTCCACAGACTTCCACCCAACTACAGGTAAGACAATTTAAATGCCCATCCACAGGCTTCCTCACAGCTACAGGTAAAATCCTTTAAATGCCCATCCACAGGCTTCCACACAGCTACAGGTAAAACATTTTAAAATGCCCATCCATAGGCTTCCACCCAACTACAGGTAAAAAAAAACTTTAAATGCCCATCCACATGCATCCACACAGCTACAGGTAAAACATTTAAAAATGCCCATCCACAGGCTTCCACACAGCTACAGGTAAAACACTTTAAATGCCCATCCACAGGCTTCCACTCAACTACAGGTAAAACACTTTAAATGCCCGTCCACAGGCTTCCACCCAACTACAAGTAAAACACTTTAAATGCCCGTCCACAGGCTTCCACCCAGCTACAGGTAAAACATTTTAAAATGCCCATCCACAGGCTTCCACACAGCTACAAGTAAAACATTTAAAAATGCCCATCCACAGGCTTCCACCCAACTACAGGTAAAACAATTTAAATGCCCGTCCACAGGCTCCCACACAGCTACAGGTAAACCATGTTAAATGCCCGTCCACAGGCTTCCACACAGATACAGGTAAAACACTTCAAATGCCCATCCACAGGCTTCCACTCAACTACAGGTAAAACACTTTAAATGCCTGTCCACAGGCTTCCACCCAACTGCAAGTAAAACACTTTAAATGCCCGTCCACAGGCTTCCACCCAGCTACAGGTAAAAAATTTTAAAATGCCCATCCACAGGCTTCCACACAGCTACAGGTAAAACATTTAAAAATGCCCATCCACAGGCTTCCACCCAACTACAGGTAAAACAATTTAAATGCCCGTCCACAGGCTCCCACACAGCTACAGGTAAACCATGTTAAATGCCCGTCCACAGGCTTCCACAAAGATACAGGTAAAACACTTCAAATGCCCATCCACAGGCTTCCACTCAACTACAGGTAAAACACTTTAAATGCCTGTCCACAGGCTTCCACCCAACTACAGGTAAAACAATTTAAATGCCCATCCACAGGCTTCCTCACAGCTACAGATAAAACACTTCCACACAGCTACAGGTAACACTTTAAATGCCCGTCCACAGGCTTCCACCCAACTACAGGTAAAACAATTTAAATGCACATCCACAGGCTTCCTCACAGCTACAGGTAAAACCCGTTAAATGCCCATCCACAGACTTCCACACAGCTACAGGTAAAACACTTCCACACAGCTACAGGTAAAACACTTCAAATGCCCATCCACAGGCTTCCACACAGCTAAAGGTAAACCACCTTAAATGCCCGTCCACAGGCTTCCACATAGCTACAGGTAAACATTTTAAAATGCCCATCCACAGGCTTCCACACAGCTACAGGTAAAACATTTTAAAATGCCCATCCACAGGCTTCCACACAGCTACAGGTAAAACATTTTAAAATGCCCATCCATAGGCTTCCACCCAACTACAGGTAAAAAAAACTTTAAATGCCCATCCACATGCTACCCCACACAGCTACAGGTAAAACATTTAAAAATGCCCATCCACAGGCTTCCACCCAACTAAAGGTAAAACACTTTAAAATGCCCATCCACAGGCTTCCACCCAACTACATGTAAAACACTTTAAATGCCCTTCCACAGGCTTCCACCCAACTACAGGTAAAACAATTTAAATGCCCGTTCACAGGCTTCCTCACAGCTACAGGTAAAACCCTTTAAATGCCCATCCACAGACTTCCACACAGCAACAGGTAAAACACTTTAAATGCCCGTCCACAGGCTTCTACACAGCTACAGGTAAAATACTTCAAATGCAAATCCACAGGCTTCCACCCAACTACAGGTAAAACCCTTTAAATGCCCAACCACAGGCTTCCACACAGCTACAGGAAAACATTTTAAAATGCCCGTCCACAGGCTTCCACACATCTACAGGTAAACATTTTAAAATGCCCATCCACAGGCTTCCACACAGCTACAGGTAAACATTTTAAAATACCCATCCACAGGCTTCCTCACAGCTACAGGTAAAAAAAAACTTTAAATGCCTATCCACATGCTTCCACACAGCTACAGGTAAAACATTTAAAAATGCCCATTCACAGGTTTTCACCCAACTACAGGTCAAACAGTTTAAATGCCCGTCCACAGGCTTCCACACAGCTACAGGTAAAACATTTTAAAATGCCCATCCACAGGCTTCCACACAGCTACAGGTAAAACATTTTAAAATGCCCATCCATAGGCTTCCACCCAACTACAGGTAAAAAAACTTTAAATGCCCATCCACAGGCTTCCACCCAGCTACAGGTAAAACATTTTAAAATGCCCATCCACAGGCTTCCACACAGCTACAGGTAAAACATTTAAAAATGCCCATCCACAGGCTTCCACCCAACTACAGGTAAAAGTATTTAAATGCCCATCCACAGGCTCCCACACAGCTACAGGTAAACCCCGTTAAATGCCCGTCCACAGCCTTCCACACAGATACAGGTAAAACACTTCAAATGCCCATCCACAGGCTTCCACCCAACTACAGGTAAAACACTTTAAATGCCCGTCCACAGGCTTCCACCCAACTACAGGTAAAACAATTTAAATGCCCATCCACAGGCTTCCTCACAGCTACAGGTAAAACACTTCCACACAGTTACAGGTAACACTTTAAATGCCCGTCCACAGACTTCCACCCAACTACAGGTAAGACAATTTAAATGCCCATCCACAGGCTTCCTCACAGCTACAGGTAAAATCCTTTAAATGCCCATCCACAGGCTTCCACACAGCTACAGGTAAAACATTTTAAAATGCCCATCCATAGGCTTCCACCCAACTACAGGTAAAAAAAAACTTTAAATGCCCATCCACATGCATCCACACAGCTACAGGTAAAACATTTAAAAATGCCCATCCACAGGCTTCCACACAGCTACAGGTAAAACAATTTAAATGCCCGTCCACAGGCTCCCACACAGCTACAGGTAAACCACATTAAATGCCTGTCCACAGGCTTCCACACAGATACAGGTAAAACAATTCAAATGCCCATCCACAGGCTTCCACTCAACTACAGGTAAACCACGTTAAATGCCCGTCCACAGGCTTCCACAAAGATACAGGTAAAACACTTCAAATGGTCATCCACAGGCTTCCACTCAACTACAGGTAAAACACTTTAAATGCCCGTCCACAGGCTTCCACACAGATACAGGTAAAACACTTTAAATGCCCGTCCACAGGCTTCCACCCAACTACAGGTAAAACACTTTAAATGCCCGTCCACAGGCTTCCACCCATCTACAGGTAAAACAATTTAAATGCCCATCCACAGGCTTAATCACAGCTACAGGTAAAACACTTCCACACAGTTACAGGTAACACTTTAAATGCCCGTCCACAGACTTCCACCCAACTACAGGTAAGACAATTTAAATGCCCATCCACAGGCTTCCTCACAGCTACAGGTAAAACCCTTTAAATGCCCATCCACAGACTTCCACACAGCTACAGGTAAAACACTTCCACACAGCTACAGGTAAAACACTTCCACAGGCTTCCACACAGCTACAGGTAAAACACTTCAAATGCCCATCCACAGGCTTCCACCCAACTACAGGTAAAACATTTTAAAATGCTCATCCACAGACTTCCACACAGATACAGGTAAACCACCTTAAATGCCCATCCACATGCATCTACACAGCTACAGGTAAAACATTTAAAAATGCCCATCCACAGGCTTCCACACAGCTACAGGTAAAACATTTTAAAATGCCCATCCACAGGCTTCCACACAGCTACAGGTAAAACATTTTAAAATGCCCATCCATAGGCTTCCACCAAACTACAGGTAAAACACTTTAAAATGCCCATCCACAGGCTTTCACACAGCTACAGGTAAAACACTTCAAATGCCCATCCACAGGCTTCCACCCAACTACAGGTAAAACACTTTAAATGCCCTTCCACATGCTTCCACCCAACTACAGGTAAAACAATTTAAATGCCCGTAAACAGGCTTCCTCACAGCTACAGGTAAAACCCTTTAAATGCCCATCCACAGACTTCCACACAGCTACAGGTAAAACACTTTAAATGCCCGTCCATAGGCTTCTACACAGCTACAGGTAAAACACTTCAAATGCCCATCCACAGGCTTCCACCAAACTACAGGTAAAACCATTTAAATGCCCATCCACAGGCTTCCACACAGCTACAGATAAACCACTTTAAATGCCCGTCCACAGGCTTCCACACAGCTACAGAAAAAACATTTTAAAATGCCCGTTCACAGGCTTCCACACAGCTACAGGTAAACATTTTAAAATGCCCATCAACAGGCTTCCACACAGCTACAGGTAAACATTTAAAAATGCCCGTCCACAGCTCCCACACAGCTACAGGTAAACAACGTTAAATGCCCGTCCACAGGCTTCCACGCAGCTACAGGAAAAACACTTCAAATGCCCATCCATAGGCTTCCACCCAGCTACAGGTAAAACATTATAAAATGCCCATCCACAGGCTTCCACACAGCTACAGGTAAAACATTTTAAAATGCCCATCCATAGGCTTCCACCAAACTACAGGTAAAAAAACTTTAAATGCCCATCCACTGGCTTCCACCCAGCTACAGGTAAAACATTTTAAAATGCCCATCCACAGGCTTCCACCCAACTAAAGGTAAAACACTTTAAAATGCCCATCCACAGGCTTTCACACAGCTACAGGTAAAACACTTTAAATGCCCTTCCACAGGCTTCCACCCAACTACAGGTAAAACAATTTAAATGCCTGTAAACAGGCTTCCTCACAGCTACAGGTAAAACCCTTTAAATGCCCATCCACAGGCTTCTACACAGCTACAGGTAAAACACTTCAAATGCCCATCCACAGGCTTCCACCCAACTACAAGTAAAACCCTTTAAATCCCCATCCACAGGCTTCCACACAGCTACAGGTAAACCACTTTAAATGCCCGTCCACAGGCTTCCACAAAGCTACAGGAAAACATTTTAAAATGCCCGTCCACAGGCTTCCACACAGCTACAGGTATACATTTTAAAATGCCCATCCACAGGCTTCCACACAGCTACAGGTAAACATTTAAAAATGCCCATCCACAGGCTTCCTCACAGCTACAGGTAAAAAAAACTTTAAATGCCCATCCACATGCTTCCACACAGCTACAGGTAAAACATTTAAAAATGCCCATCCACAGGCTTCCACCCAACTACAAGTAAAACAATTTAAATGCCCGTCCACAGGCTCCCACACAGCTACAGGTAAACCACGTTAAATGCCCGTCCACAGGCTTCCACACAGCTACAGGTAAAACATTTTAAAATGCCCATCCACAGGCTTCCACCCAGCTACAGGTAAAACATTATAAAATGCCCATCCACAGGCTTCCACACAGCTACAGGTAAAACATTTAAAAATGCCCATCCACAGGCTTCCACCCAACTACAGGTAAAACAATTTAAATGCCCGTCCACAGCTCCCACACAGCTACAGGTAAACCACGTTAAATGCCCGTCCACAGGCTTCCACACAGCTACAGGTAAAACACTTCAAATGCCTATTCATAGGTTTTCACCCAACTACAGGTAAAACACGTTAAATGCCCATCCACAGTCTTCCACACAGCTACAGGTAATACAATTTAACTGCCCGTCCACAGGCTTCCACCCAACTACAGGTAAAACACTTTAAATGCCCGTCCACAGGCTTCCACACAGCTACAGGTAAAACATTTTAAAACGCCCATCCACAGGCTTCCACACAGCTACAGGTAAAACATTTTAAAATGCCCATCCACAGGCTTCCACACAGCTACAGGTAAAACATTTTAAAATGCCCATCCACTGGCTTCCACCCAGCTACAGGTAAAACATTTTAAAATGCCCATCCACAGGCTTCCACCCAACTAAAGGTAAAACACTTTAAAATGCCCATCCACAGGCTTTCACACAGCTACAGGTAAAACACTTCAAATGCCCATCCACAGGCTTCCACCCAACTACAGGTAAAACACTTTAAATGCCCTTCCACAGGCTTCCACCCAACTACAGGTAAAACAATTTAAATGCCTGTAAACAGGCTTCCTCACAGCTACAGGTAAAACCCTTTAAATGCCCATCCACAGGCTTCTACACAGCTACAGGTAAAACAGTTCAAGTGCCCATTCACAGGCTTCCACCCAACTACAAGTAAAACCCTTTAAATGCCCATCCACAGGCTTCCACACAGCTACAGGTAAACCACTTTAAATGACCGTCCACAGGCTTCCACACAGCTACAGGAAAACATTTTAAAATGCCCGTCCGCAGGCTTCCACACAGCTACAGGTAAAACATTTTAAAATGCCCATCCACAGGCTTCCACACAGCTACAGGTAAACATTTTAAAATGCCCATCAACAGGCTTCCACACAGCTACAGGTAAACATTTAAAAATGCCCGTCCACAGCTCCCACACAGCTACAGGTAAACCACGTTAAATGCCCGTCCACAGGCTTCCACGCAGCTACAGGTAAAACACTTCAAATGCCCATCCATAGGCTTCCACCCAGCTACAGGTAAAACATTATAAAATGCCCATCCACAGGCTTCCACACAGCTACAGGTAAAACATTTTAAAATGCCCATCCATAGGCTTCCACCAAACTACAGGTAAAAAAACTTTAAATGCCCATCCACTGGCTTCCACCCAGCTACAGGTAAAACATTTTAAAATGCCCATCCACAGGCTTCCACCCAACTAAAGGTAAAACACTTTAAAATGCCCATCCACATGCTTCCACCCAACTACAGGTAAAACAATTTAAATGCCTGTAAACAGGCTTCCTCACAGCTACAGGTAAAACCCTTTAAATGCCCATCCACAGGCTTCTACACAGCTACAGGTAAAACACTTCAAATGCCCATCCACAGGCTTCCACCCAACTACAAGTAAAACCCTTTAAATCCCCATCCACAGGCTTCCACACAGCTACAGGTAAACCACTTTAAATGCCCGTCCACAGGCTTCCACAAAGCTACAGGAAAACATTTTAAAATGCCCGTCCACAGGCTTCCACACAGCTACAGGTATACATTTTAAAATGCCCATCCACAGGCTTCCACACAGCTACAGGTAAACATTTAAAAATGCCCATCCACAGGCTTCCTCACAGCTACAGGTAAAAAAAACTTTAAATGCCCATCCACATGCTTCCACACAGCTACAGGTAAAACATTTAAAAATGCCCATCCACAGGCTTCCACCCAACTACAAGTAAAACAATTTAAATGCCCGTCCACAGGCTCCCACACAGCTACAGGTAAACCACGTTAAATGCCCGTCCACAGGCTTCCACACAGCTACAGGTAAAACATTTTAAAATGCCCATCCACAGGCTTCCACCCAGCTACAGGTAAAACATTATAAAATGCCCATCCACAGGCTTCCACACAGCTACAGGTAAAACATTTAAAAATGCCCATCCACAGGCTTCCACCCAACTACAGGTAAAACAATTTAAATGCCCGTCCACAGCTCCCACACAGCTACAGGTAAACCACGTTAAATGCCCGTCCACAGGCTTCCACACAGCTACAGGTAAAACACTTCAAATGCCTATTCATAGGTTTTCACCCAACTACAGGTAAAACACGTTAAATGCCCATCCACAGTCTTCCACACAGCTACAGGTAATACAATTTAACTGCCCGTCCACAGGCTTCCACCCAACTACAGGTAAAACACTTTAAATGCCCGTCCACAGGCTTCCACACAGCTACAGGTAAAACATTTTAAAACGCCCATCCACAGGCTTCCACACAGCTACAGGTAAAACATTTTAAAATGCCCATCCACAGGCTTCCACACAGCTACAGGTAAAACATTTTAAAATGCCCATCCACTGGCTTCCACCCAGCTACAGGTAAAACATTTTAAAATGCCCATCCACAGGCTTCCACCCAACTAAAGGTAAAACACTTTAAAATGCCCATCCACAGGCTTTCACACAGCTACAGGTAAAACACTTCAAATGCCCATCCACAGGCTTCCACCCAACTACAGGTAAAACACTTTAAATGCCCTTCCACAGGCTTCCACCCAACTACAGGTAAAACAATTTAAATGCCTGTAAACAGGCTTCCTCACAGCTACAGGTAAAACCCTTTAAATGCCCATCCACAGGCTTCTACACAGCTACAGGTAAAACAGTTCAAGTGCCCATTCACAGGCTTCCACCCAACTACAAGTAAAACCCTTTAAATGCCCATCCACAGGCTTCCACACAGCTACAGGTAAACCACTTTAAATGACCGTCCACAGGCTTCCACACAGCTACAGGAAAACATTTTAAAATGCCCGTCCGCAGGCTTCCACACAGCTACAGGTAAAACATTTTAAAATGCCCATCCACAGGCTTCCACACAGCTACAGGTAAACATTTTAAAATGCCCATCAACAGGCTTCCACACAGCTACAGGTAAACATTTAAAAATGCCCGTCCACAGCTCCCACACAGCTACAGGTAAACCACGTTAAATGCCCGTCCACAGGCTTCCACGCAGCTACAGGTAAAACACTTCAAATGCCCATCCATAGGCTTCCACCCAGCTACAGGTAAAACATTATAAAATGCCCATCCACAGGCTTCCACACAGCTACAGGTAAAACATTTTAAAATGCCCATCCATAGGCTTCCACCAAACTACAGGTAAAACACTTTAAAATGCCCATCCACAGGCTTTCACACAGCTACAGGTAAAACACTTCAAATGCCCATCCACAGGCTTCCACCCAACTACAGGTAAAACACTTTAAATGCCCTTCCACAGGCTTCCACCCAACTACAGGTAAAACAATTTAAATGCCTGTAAACAGGCTTCCTCACAGCTACAGGTAAAACCCTTTAAATGCCCATCCACAGGCTTCTACACAGCTACAGGTAAAACACTTCAAATGCCCATCCACAGGCTTCCACCCAACTACAAGTAAAACCCTTTAAATCCCCATCCACAGGCTTCCACACAGCTACAGGTAAACCACTTTAAATGCCCGTCCACAGGCTTCCACAAAGCTACAGGAAAACATTTTAAAATGCCCGTCCACAGGCTTCCACACAGCTACAGGTATACATTTTAAAATGCCCATCCACAGGCTTCCACACAGCTACAGGTAAACATTTAAAAATGCCCATCCACAGGCTTCCTCACAGCTACAGGTAAAAAAAACTTTAAATGCCCATCCACATGCTTCCACACAGCTACAGGTAAAACATTTAAAAATGCCCATCCACAGGCTTCCACCCAACTACAAGTAAAACAATTTAAATGCCCGTCCACAGGCTCCCACACAGCTACAGGTAAACCACGTTAAATGCCCGTCCACAGGCTTCCACACAGCTACAGGTAAAACATTTTAAAATGCCCATCCACAGGCTTCCACCCAGCTACAGGTAAAACATTATAAAATGCCCATCCACAGGCTTCCACACAGCTACAGGTAAAACATTTAAAAATGCCCATCCACAGGCTTCCACCCAACTACAGGTAAAACAATTTAAATGCCCGTCCACAGCTCCCACACAGCTACAGGTAAACCACGTTAAATGCCCGTCCACAGGCTTCCACACAGCTACAGGTAAAACACTTCAAATGCCTATTCATAGGTTTTCACCCAACTACAGGTAAAACACGTTAAATGCCCATCCACAGTCTTCCACACAGCTACAGGTAATACAATTTAACTGCCCGTCCACAGGCTTCCACCCAACTACAGGTAAAACACTTTAAATGCCCGTCCACAGGCTTCCACACAGCTACAGGTAAAACATTTTAAAATGCCCATCCACAGGCTTCCACACAGCTACAGGTAAAACATTTTAAAATGCCCATCCACAGGCTTCCACACAGCTACAGGTAAAACATTTTAAAATGCCCATCCACTGGCTTCCACCCAGCTACAGGTAAAACATTTTAAAATGCCCATCCACAGGCTTCCACCCAACTAAAGGTAAAACACTTTAAAATGCCCATCCACAGGCTTTCACACAGCTACAGGTAAAACACTTCAAATGCCCATCCACAGGCTTCCACCCAACTACAGGTAAAACACTTTAAATGCCCTTCCACAGGCTTCCACCCAACTACAGGTAAAACAATTTAAATGCCTGTAAACAGGCTTCCTCACAGCTACAGGTAAAACCCTTTAAATGCCCATCCACAGGCTTCTACACAGCTACAGGTAAAACAGTTCAAGTGCCCATTCACAGGCTTCCACCCAACTACAAGTAAAACCCTTTAAATGCCCATCCACAGGCTTCCACACAGCTACAGGTAAACCACTTTAAATGACCGTCCACAGGCTTCCACACAGCTACAGGAAAACATTTTAAAATGCCCGTCCGCAGGCTTCCACACAGCTACAGGTAAAACATTTTAAAATGCCCATCCACAGGCTTCCACCCAACTACAAGTAAAACCCTTTAAATGCCCATCCACAGGCTTCCACACAGCTACAGGTAAACCACTTTAAATGACCGTCCACAGGCTTCCACACAGCTACAGGAAAACATTTTAAAATGCCCGTCCGCAGGCTTCCACACAGCTACAGGTAAAACATTTTAAAATGCCCATCCACAGGCTTCCACACAGCTACAGGTAAAACATTTTAAAATGCCCATCCACAGGCTTCCACACAGCTACAGGTAAAACATTTTAAAATGCCCATCAATAGGCTTCCACCCAACTACAGGTAAAAAAACTTTAAATGCCCATCCACAGGCTTCCACCCAGCTACAGGTAAACCACTTTAAATGCCCGTCCACAGGCTTCCACACAGCTACAGGAAAACATTTTAAAATGCCCGTCCACAGGCTTCCACACAGCTACAGGTATCCATTTTAAAATGCCCATCCACAGGCTTCCACACAGCTACAGGTAAACATTTAAAAATGCCCATCCACAGGCTTCCACCCAACCACAGGTAAAACAATTTAAATGCCCGTCCACAGGCTTCCACACAGCTACAGGAAAACATTTTAAAATGCCCGTCCACAGGCTTCCACACAGCTACAGGTATCCATTTTAAAATGCCCATCCACAGGCTTCCACACAGCTACAGGTAAAACATTTAAAAATGCCCATCCACAGGCTTCCACCCAACCACAGGTAAAACAATTTAAATGCCCGTCCACAGGCTCCCACACAGCTACAGGTAAACCACGTTAAATGCCCGTCCACAGGCTTCCACACAGCTACAGGTAAAACACTTCAAATGCCCATTCACAGGTTTTCACCCAACTACAGGTAAAACATTTAAAAATGCCCATCCACAGGCTTCCACCCAACTACAGGTAAAACAATTTAAATGCCCATCCACAGTCTTCCACACAGCTACAGGTAATACAATTTAACTGCCCGTCCACAGGCTTCCACCCAACTACAGGTAAAACACTTTAAATGCCCGTCCACAGGCTTCCACACAGCTACAGGTAAAACATTTTAAAATGCCCATCCACAGGCTTTCACACAGCTACAGGTAAAACACTTCAAATGCCCATCTACAGGCTTCCACCCAACTACAGGTAAAACACTTTAAATGCCCTTCCACAGGCTTCCACCCAACTACAGGTAAAACAATTTAAATGCCTGTAAACAGGCTTCCTCACAGCTACAGGTAAAACCCTTTAAATGCCCATCCACAGGCTTCTACACAGCTACAGGTAAAACACTTTAAATGCCTGTCCACAGGCTTCCACCAAACTACAGGTAAAACACTTTAAATGCCCGTCCACAGGCTTCCACACAGCTACAGGTAAAACGTTTTAAAATGCCCATCCACAGGCTTTCACACAGCTACAGGTAAAACACTTCAAATGCCCATCTACAGGCTTCCACCCAACTACAGGTAAAACACTTTAAATGCCCTTCCACAGGCTTCCACCCAACTACAGGTAAAACAATTTAAATGCCTGTAAACAGGCTTCCTCACAGCTACAGGTAAAACCCTTTAAATGCCCATCCACAGGCTTCCACTAAACTACAGGTAAAACACTTTAAATGCCTGTCCACAGGCTTCCACCAAACTACAGGTAAAACACTTTAAATGCCCGTCCACAGGCTTCCACACAGCTACAGGTAAAACATTTTAAAATGCCCATCCACAGGCTTCCTCACAGCTACAGGTAAAACACTTCCACACAGTTACAGGTAACACTTTAAATGCCCGTCCACAGACTTCCACCCAACTACAGGTAAGACAATTTAAAGGCCCATCCACAGGCTTCCTCACAGCTACAGGTAAAACCCTTTAAATGCCCATCCACACACTTCCACACAGCTACAGGTAAAACACTTCCACACAGCTACAGGTAAAACACTTCCACACAGCTACAGGTAAAACACTTCCACAGGCTTCCACACAGCTACAGGTAAAACACTTCAAATGCCCATCCACAGGCTTCCACCCAACTACAGGTAAAACATTTTAAAATGCCCATCCACAGACTTCCACACAGATACAGGTAAACCACCTTAAATGCCCGTCCACAGGCTTCCACACAGATACAGGTAAAACACTTCAAATGCCCATCCACAGGCTTCCACCCAACTACAGGTAAAACATTTTAAAATGCACATCCACAGACTTCCACACAGCTACAGGTAAACCACCTTAAATGCCCGTCCACAGGCTTCCACACAGCTATAGGTAAACATTTTAAAATGCCCATCCACAGGCTTCCACACAGCTAAAGGTAAAACATTTTAAAATGCCCATCCACAGGCTTCCACACAGCTACAGGTAAAACATTTTAAAATGCCCATCCATAGGCTTCCACCCAACTACAGGTAAAAAAAAAAAACTTTAAATGCTCATCCACATGCATCCACACAGCTACAGGTAAAACATTTAAAAATGCCCATCCACAGGCTTACACCCAACTACACGTAAAACACTTTAAAATGCCCATCCACAGGCTTTCACACAGCTACAGGTAAAACACTTCAAATGCCCATCCACAGGCTTCCACCCAACTACAGGTAAAACACTTTAAATGCCCTTCCACAGGCTTCCACCCAACTACAGGTAAAACAATTTAAATGCCCGTCCACAGGCTTCCTCATGGCTACAGGTAAAATCCTTTAAATGCCCGTCCACAGGCTTCCACACAGATACAGGTAAAACACTTCAAATGCCCATCCACAGGTTTCCACCCAACTACAGGTAAAACCCTTTAAATGCCCATCCACAGGCTTCCACACAGCTACAGGTAAACCACTTTAAATGCCCGTCCACAGGCTTCCACACAGCTACAGGAAAACATTTTAAAATGCCCGTCCACAGGCTTCCACACAGCTACAGGTAAACATTTTAAAATGACCATCCACAGGCTTCCACACAGCTACAGGTAAACATTTTAAAATGACCATCCACAGGCTTCCTCACAGCTACAGGTAAAAAAAACTTTAAATGCACATCCACATGCTTCCACACAGCTACAGGTAAACCACTTTAAATGCCCGTCCACAGGCTTCCACACAGCTACAGGTAAAACATTTTAAAATGCCCATCCACAGGCTTCCACCCAGCTACAGGTAAAACATTTTAAAATGCCCATCCACAGGCTTCCACACAGCTACACGTAAAACATTTAAAAATGCCCATCTACAGGCTTCTACCCAACTAAACGTAAAACACTTTAAATGCCTATCCACAGGCTTCCACAAAGATACAGGTAAAACATTTTAAAATGCCCACCCACAGGCTTCCACTCAACTACAGTTAAAACACTTTAAATGCCTGTCCACAGGCTCCCACACAGCTACAGGTAAACCACGTTAAATGCCCGTCCACAGGCTTCCACACAGCTACAGGTAAAACAATTTAAATGCCCACCCACAGACTTCCACCCAACTACAGGTAAAACAATTTAAATGCCCATCCACAGGCTTCCACACAGCTACAGGTAAAACAACTTAAATGCCCGTCCACAGGCTTCCTCACAGCTACAAGTAAAACATTTTAAAAATGTCCATCCACAGGCTTCCACACAGCTACAGGTAAAACATTTAAAAATGCCCGTCCACAGGCTTCCACACAGCTACAGGTAAAACACTTTAAATGCCCGTCCACAGATTTCCACACAGCTACAGGTAAAACATTTTAAAATGCCCATCCACAGGCTTCCACACAGCTACAGGTAAAACATTTTAAAATGCCCATCCATAGGCTTCCACCCAACTACAGGTAAAAAAACTTTAAATGCCCATCCACAGGCTTCCACCCAGCTACAGGTAAAACATTTTAAAATGCCCATCCACAGGCTTCCACACAGCTACAGGTAAAACATTTAAAAATGCCCGTCCACAGGCTTCCACACAGCTACACGTAAAACATTTAAAAATGCCCATCTACAGGCTTCTACCCAACTAAACGTAAAACACTTTAAATGCCTATCCACAGGCTTCCACACAGCTACAGGTAAAACATTTTAAAATGCCCACCCACAGGCTTCCACTCAACTACAGTTAAAACACTTTAAATGCCTGTCCACAGGCTCCCACACAGCTACAGGTAAACCACGTTAAATGCCCGTCCACAGGCTTCCACACAGCTACAGGTAAAACATTTTAAAATGCCCACCCACAGGCTTCCACCCAACTACAGGTAAAACAATTTAAATGCCCATCCACAGGCTTCCACACAGCTACAGGTAAAACAACTTAAATGCCCGTCCACAGGCTTCCTCACAGCTACAAGTAAAACATTTTAAAAATGTCCATCCACAGGCTTCCACACAGCTACAGGTAAAACATTTAAAAATGCCCGTCCACAGGCTTCCACACAGCTACAGGTAAAACACTTTAAATGCCCGTCCACAGATTTCCACACAGCTACAGGTAAAACATTTTAAAATGCCCATCCACAGGCTTCCACACAGCTACAGGTAAAACATTTTAAAATGCCCATCCATAGGCTTCCACCCAACTACAGGTAAAACACTTTAAATGCCCATGCACAGGCTTCCATCCAACTACAGGTAAAACACTTTAAATGCCCATCCACAGGCTTCCAACCAACTACAGGTAAAACATTTTAAAATGCCCGTCCACAGGCTTCCACACTGCTACAGGTAAAACACTTCAAATGCCCATTCACAGGCTTCCACCCAACTACAGGTAAAACATTTTAAATGCCCATCCACAGACTGCCACAAAGCTACAGGTAAACCACTTTAAATGCCCGTCCACAGGCTTCCACACAGCTACAGGTAAACATTTTAAAATGCCCATCCACAGGCTTCCACACAGCTACAGGTAAAACATTTAAAAATGCCCATCCACAGGCTTCCACCCAACTACAGGTAAAGCAATTTAAATGCCCGTCCACAGGCTCCCACACAGCTACAGGTAAACCACGTTAAATGCCCGTCCACAGGCTTCCACACAGATACAGGTAAAACACTTCAAATGCCCATCCACAGGCTTCCACCCAACTACAGATAAAACACTTTAAATGCCCGTCCACAGGCTTCCACCCAACTAAAGGTAAAACAATTTAAATGCCCATCCACAGGCTTCCTCACAGCTACAGGTAAAACACTTCCACAAAGCTACAGGTAACACTTTAAATGCACGTCCACAGGCTTCCACCCAACTACAGGTAAAACAATTTAAATGCCCATCCACAGGCTTCCTCACAGCTACAGGTAAAACACTTCCACACAGCTACAGGTAACACTTTAAATGCCCGTCCACAGGCTTCCACCCAACTACAGGTAAAACAATTTAAATGCCCATCCACAGGCTTCCTCACAGCTACAGGTAAAACCCTTTAAATGCCCATCCACAGACTTCCACACAGCTACAGGTAAAACACTTCCACAGAGCTACAGGTAAAACACTTCCACAGGCTTCCACACAGCTACAGGTAAAACACTTCAAATGCCCATCCACAGGCTTCCACCCAACTACAGGTAAAACATTTTAAAATGCCCATCCACAGACTTCCACACAGCTACAGGTAAACCACTTTAAATGCCCGTCCACAGGCTTCCACACAGCTACAGGAAAACATTTTAAAATGCCCGTCCACAGGCTTCCACACAGCTACAGGTAAACATTTTAAAACGCCCATCCACAGGCATCCACACAGCTACAGGTAAAACATTTAAAAATGCCCATCCACAGGCTTCCACCCAACTACAGGTAAAACAATTTAAATGCCCGTCCACAGGCTCCCACACAGCTACAGGTAAACCACGTTAAATGCCCGTCCACAGGCTTCCACACAGATACAAGTAAAACACTTCAAATGCCCATCCACAGGCTTCCACCCAACTACAGGTAAAACATTTTAAAATGCCCATCCACAGACTTCCACACAGCTACAGGTAAATCACCTTAAATGCCCGTCCACAGGCTTCCACACAGCTACAGGTAAACATTTTAAAATGCCCATCCACAGGCTTCCACATAGCTACAGGTAAAACATATTAAAATGCCCATCCATAGGCTTCCACCCAACTACAGGTAAAACACTTTAAATGCCCTTCCACAGGCTTCCACCCAACTACAGGTAAACAATTTAAATGCCCGTCCACAGGCTTCCTCACAGCTACAGGTAAAACCCTTTAAATGCCCATCCACAGAGTTCCACACAGCTACAGGTAAAACACTTTAAATGCCCGTCCACAGGCTTACACACAGCTACAGGTAAAACACTTCAAATGCCCATCCACAGGCTTCCACCCAACTACAGGTAAAACCCTTTAAATGCCCATCCACAGGCTTCCACACAGCTACAGGTAAACCACTTTAAATGCCCGTCCACAGGCTTCCACACAGCTACAGGTAAACATTTTAAAATGCCCATCCACAGGCTTCCACACAGCTACAGGTAAAACATTTTAAAATGCCCATCCACATGCTTCCACACAGCTACAGGTAAAACACTTCAAATGCCCATCCACAGGCTTCCACCCAACTACAGGTAAAACACTTTAAATGCCCTTCCACAGGCTTCCACCCAACTACAGGTAAACAATTTAAATGCCCATCCACAGGCTTACACACAGCTACAGGTAAAACACTTCAAATGCCCATCCACAGGCTTCCACCCAACTACAGGTAAAACCCTTTAAATGCCCATCCACAGGCTTCCACACAGCTACAGGTAAACCACTTTAAATGCCCGTCCACAGGCTTCCACACAGCTACAGGTAAACATTTTAAAATGCCCTTCCACAGGCTTCCACACAGCTACAGGTAAACATTTTAAAATGCCCATCCACAGGCTTCCACACAGCTACAGGTAAACATTTTAAAATGCCCATCCACAGGCTTCCTCACAGCTACAGGTAAAAAAAAAACTTTAAATGCCCATCCACATGCTTCCACACAGCTACAGGTAAAACATTTAAAAATGCCCATGCACAGACTTCCACCCAACTACAGGTAAAACAATTTAAATGCCCGTCCACAGGCTCCCACACAGCTACAGGTAAAACACTTCAAATGCCCATTCACAGGTTTCCACCCAACTATAGGTAAAACATTTTAAATGCCCATCCACAGGCTTCCACACAGCTACAGGTAATACAATTTAACTGCCCGTCCACAGGCTTCCACCCAACTACAGGTAAAACACTTTAAATGCCCATCCACAGGCTTCCACTCAACTACAGTTAAAACACTTTAAATGCCTGTCCACAGGCTTCCACTCAACTACAGTTAAAACACTTTAAATGCCCGTCCACAGGCTTCCTCACAGCTACAGGTAAAACCCTTTAAATGCCCATCCACAGGCTTCCACGCAGCTACAGGTAAACCACTTTAAATGCCCGTCCACAGGCTGTCACCAGCAAAATACTTCCAAAATGCCTATGGCTTTGATTTTGAAGAATGACTCGTTTTCTGCAAAATGCTACCAAAATACCCAGTCTGGGGCTTTTGTTTTGAAGAATGACTCATTTTCGCACAGCAGGAGGCTTTTACCTGTTGACAGGCCTCTGCTTATCCACAGGCCCAGCCACAGTTACAGAGCTGAACAGAAGTTATGTGATGTAAGGGTTCCCCCTATTGTTAGATTTCATATGTGCACATATGTTGTGTTTTTTTTTTAGCAACCTGTTAATTTGGCTATTTTCATTAAAATTAAATTAAAATTTAAATGTGTCATAAGTGACATCACAGACATCGTTTTATTTTCAAGGAACTGATATGCTTAGCAATTTATAATTTTTATTACAATAATTTTATTTATTTTTTATCTTAGGCTGCAGATTTTATCGTGAATGCTAAAATCTACACACCACAAAAGAACCTAGATTGAATTGCTAGCAATACGAAGAAATAATCAAAGGGGAACAAATGAAAAAGAAAGAAAAAGACAAAAAAAATGTAACTCTAGGTATCCCCCACTTAGTTCTGATACTGACAGATGCAGCCCAGTAGAAAACAATCATATAACCCTTTAGCAGGGGTCGGCAATTAGTTTTGGCTGTGGGCCAGATATTTTCCAAGCCATTAGAACTATAACTAGCCAACCTAGCTTTAATTCACAGGTTATACCTAGCTAACCTGGCTTTAATTTAATTTACAGGTTATACCTAGCTAACCTAGCTTTAATTTACAGGTTATACCTAGCAAACCAAGCTTTAATTTACAGGTTATACCTAGCTAACCTAGCTTTAATTTACAGGTTATAACTAGCTAACCTAGCTTTAATTTACAGGTTATAACTAGCTAACCTGGCTTTATTTTACAGGTTATAACTAGTGAACCTACCTTTAATGCATTTTACACTCAGGGTCAGTGTAAACAAATTAAATACCTGTAAACAGGATAAAAAGGATGATACATGAGAAAATGTGGCTTGTCTGTTCAGCAGCTTCTCAAGTCTTTTCTTTATTAAACAACAGCAGTTTCTTATTCCATAGCCTCTGTCTCAGGTTTTTTTCAATACTAATTCCTAGTACTGAACCCATATCAATAATATAAATTGAATATAAAAGAAAAGAATACAAAATATAGCAGTACATGTACAATTATATTGACACACTTATAGATAAAATATACATTAAACATAAAAATATAAGTATATATGTTCTGTTGGGCTATAAGGAATCATAAGCCTTTAGTATACATGAAAATCCATGATGTAGTATAAGAGATACATAAATATATATTTATGTATATATAAATATATATTATTATCAGTTTTAAAATCTGTTATTTCACTTGTTTGAGTGCTGTTTAAAACATGTTGAACCACAGCATAGAGGCTACAAATTCAAACTACTATGCAGCCTTTCAACACAGCTTTAACCTAAATATCTAAAATGCAGTATACAAATACTAGGGGTGTAACGGTACAGAAAATTCACGGTTCGGTTCACACCTCGGTATAGACCCCACGGTTCAGGGCTAAAGCTCCTACTGTCATGAGGAAGAGGCTCCGTCTTTTAATCCAGGTGGAACAAACAAACAATGAGCCTGACTGTGGCACTTTATTAAAAACAAAAACAACAGCTTTACTTCAACAACATTTTTTTTTCCTAATTACTGGATGCATTTCAGTGTTTGAGTTCTTTTTAAGAAATATCAGCTTTAGATTATTAACATTTAATTATAATAATAGTGTCAATCACTTACTTTAAAGAGAGAGAGAAAGAGAGAGAGCGAGCGAACGAGAAAAAATAGTGAGACAGTCAGAGAAAGAGAGAGCGAGCAAGAGACAGAGAGAGAAAGAGAGAGAGCAAGCGAGAAAAAGAGAGAGATACAGTCAGAGAGAGAGAGCGCGCGCAATCCATCGAGGGAGAGAGAGAGAGAGAGAGAGAGAGAGAGAGCACAAATGAGAGCGGTCGAGCAAACGAGAGTACAATCCCTGACCCTGCGTGCACTCTCTCCTGCACTGTTTCCCGTCGCCTATGTGCTCAGAGCTAAACCACGCAGAGAAAGGGTGGGGCCGCTTTCTTCCTATATGCTGATTGGTTCAGTCGAACAGCATCGGCCCCACCGGGCATTTCCCCGGTACACCATCCAGCCCTGCTTAGTACTGGAGGCTTCATACGACATTCCATCTGGACATAGCTTATTTGGTAAAACAGTGCAATATGAATTTAACACATTTCCTCTCAGCAAATACCCATTTTCTGTGTTAAGAACTTTACAAACACACTTGTAATACTAACTGAGGTAAATAAGACTGACATACTGCCTGACTATTATAACATAAAAAAACAGGCTAACATTGCTGCAGTTTCAATTTATACAACCTAAGAACCATACAAAGAAATGAAAATCAAATGCCAAGGAATTTTGCTTTAAACACGAACACTAACCAGCCACCATTTACTGACTTCAGACTAAGACTTCAGACTGTCTAACAGACTTATACACTTCTACTGTGCTCAGACTTAACTCATATGTAAAAAAATATGTGTTTACAGACCAAGTGAGTGCAGATTTTGTGTGCTTTTAGCACATTTCTCACCTGTAAACAGGATGAAAAGGATGAGACACAAGGAAACCTGGCTTGTCTGTTCAGCAGCTTCTCAAGTCTGAAAGAGGAGGGTACGGCGCGAGACTGGGAGCCTCCACCACCACAGCTCCACCACCACAGCTTGCTGGGCGTGGCTTCCCCCGCACAGCGTTTTGGACAGAAAAAAGCCCAACGGTTACTTTGCAGCGTGTAAGTTGGAAAAGCTTGTGATTTTTAGTGTCAGTTAGTATTTTTAAACTCATTTCTTATCTTCATTGGCGTAGGAACCGGGGGGATGGGTGGGACATGTCCCACCCAATATTAGAAACAGGTGGATTTGTCCCCCCCAAAAATGATATCGTTTCACTCAGATCAGCTGTACTATTAATGAGGAGACAGACCAGACCAATCACGGAGCCTGTTCAGGTATTAAGTCCCGCCTCTCAGTAGATTGGCAGAAACAGCCAATCTTGCTGGTTTTGCTGCGCGCGGAGGAGAGGCAGTTTGCTGTTGGGGAAGCCCCGCCCCCTCGCTGTGAGATTTAGCAGCGGGATCGGGACACTCAGCAGCTTCAGCTGATTTTAAAACAGAGATGGATATACGGAGATTTTACTAAAAGAAAGGTAACGGTAGGCTAACCACGTAAACTGTGATGATATGTTTCTGATAGCTGGTTAAAAATACACGTCTCTGAATTAAAACACACAGTTTAAACCCACTGTGATTAATAAACTGCAGCTGTGTGAGTGAGTTAGCTTAACTTTGGAATGAGCTAGATTGGGAGTCAGGGTTAAAGAAAAAAAAAGATATATATATAATGTTCAACTTGCCCTGTACCTGATCAGCTAATCACTATTTCATTTTCAAACTTTGTTTATTAATTTAGTATTACAGGACTTACTGTGAGCTATAATGAACGAAAATTCATTTAGCTAACTAGTTATCTAGAAGCTGCATGTAGTGGATAGCCAGAATTTAGTACAGTACTTTATGTTTGTAGTTTAAAGCAGTTTCTTAACCCTGATCACTGCCCCCAAAATAGTGTTTTCCACCTGATCCAGCTGATCAGCTAATAAACAGTCATTTACTGAGTTTACCCGTTAAAACCCTTTAGCCCCCTATGGATCCTAAATTAATCAAGTATATCCAGCAGTTCATTAGACACATTCCACCACTTACTCTATGAAATGCCTTTAAAGCAGAGGAAGCTGTAGAATATGCAGAATACACAACACAGAACAGTGTTAATATGCAGTAGAATATGTAAGAACAGGGTTGAGAAACACTGCTGTAACATGACTTCTGTTATGCGCAGGAGAAAATGTAAATATACGACAGAATTGACATGCCAATACATAATAATAATAATAATAATAACCAAATCTGTATTATTTTAAATATTAGGTGATAACTGATCATTATTGTCATATGTATATAATTCAGACATTGCATGCATAATTTTTTCTAACCACAGTAACTGTAGCGTGGAGTAACATGTTTAGATTGTAAAATCACCTTATAATAATAATTTACTTTTAATTAAAAGTAATTTCCACAAATGTTGTTCTAGGAAACTATAGGGTGGGCTTGGGTTCATATTGGCAAATGTGTCCCCCCCCAATATCAAGCCCGCTCCTACGCCCTTGCTTATCTTTATCTTCTTCATCTGTTTTACTTAAATGCAAGTGCTGGGCAAATAAATCTTTTTTTTTTTTTTTTACAGATTATAGCAGTGATGCATGTGGATTATATGTTTAGGTTGGGGCTGAAGTGAAATTGAGACCAATTAAATGAACTAAATCGTCTTTTAAACGTTGTTTTTCAGGTGGAGCTGGACACACTGTTCACTGTTTACTGTACTGTAGGTCAGTTGGAAACGTGTGTGTTTTTGTACTTGACGGAAAAGCAGAAGCTTAAAACCTTTGATCTGCTATTCACTGTTACAATGTTTGAAGTTAATAAAAAAAGTTATGATGTACAGTATTTCTTTTAATAAGAAATAAATTAGTTATTTATTTTCATGTGTTTATTTAAAAATGTAATTGAATGTGCGTACAGATTTGAAAGTAAATACATGCAACAAGAACATTAAAATGCCATATGGGGTGAACATTAAGTGTAATAAATATATAGTATGTTTTATTGTATAACACATAGATAGATAGATAGATAGATAGATAGATAGATAGATAGATAGATAGATAGATAGATAGATAGAGAGCACACTAAGGAATATAAGACTCTAAACTATAAAATTCTAGATTGAGACTTAAAAATATATAAATAAATAGCTAGCTAGCTACTACACATATTTCATTATATTGGTCTCCCTGCCTCACAATGTAGACTTATATATAATATCATGTGATAGTACATTCTATATAACATTAAATTTGATGTAATAGAATAATAGTAATAATAATCACGATAGACTTTTTTATGACATTCGCAGGAGCCGCAGTGAGAGAGGTCTCGCACACCAGAGTGCGTATGCGGAGGAAGCCACGCCCAGCAAGCTGTGGTGGTGGAGGCTCCCAGTCTCCAGCGGTATACTGTTGGTCTGAGAAGCAGAGCTGCTAGCTGCAGTAGTCAAACGCCACAGTGCACCCTACAGGACATCTCAGGCAACAATAACATTTGATTTGAGCGATCACAGCAGAAGTTCATAATGTAGCAGAATACAATAAACAAACAAAATAAAGAATAATAAAAATAATAATTACAAATGTGATCAACACTTTATGGGCGTCACACTCTCACTGACAAAAGAAAATGATCCTTGGCAGAGATAACTATTTTGACAAAACCCCTTTCTTAACTACTTCATCTAACATTGTGTTTAGTTGAAGTGGTGTAGGTATAAGAAACATATGTAAATGGTACATAAGAGTGTGGTGGGGGAGTCACAGGTATGAATGGTGGTATGAAGTGGTTTACTGGATTGCATGTGTGTAAATGTTTGTGTTGATTCTTGGGTAAGGCTGAGTGGAAGGTTGGCCAAATGTTTCATTTGGCTGTCAGTGTACGCAACATCTGCAGTAATGTTCGATTAAATCTCTCGGCCTGATTATATTAGGGGAAATAGGGTGATGTTCTGGAGTGGCCTACCCCTGACAGCTGTCAAAGATCCTTAAAGAGCTTATTTTCAAACTCCCTGCTTTGATCATGATGTAACTTAGCCAAAAGAGGAATGAAATCATTAAAGATACACTGTGCTGCAGTCCGTCCACACTTGTTCTTTGTGGCATATGCCTGTGAAAATCTGGTGAAGTGATCAACTAGCACCAAGATAGCACCATATCCTCCTCAGCTTTTCTCTAGATGTAAGACATCTACACATACAGGGGGTAAACTGGAGGTGATGCTGCCCAGTGGAGCATGAATGTGTGTGGTTGGTTTCTTCTGAGCGATACATGGACACTTGCATGTGATGTAAGCCTCAATTTCTCTCTTCATGTACGGCCAATAAAATCTCTCTTCCCTGGTGAAGGACACGCTCAGTACCAACGTGGGCCATGTCATTGTGACGTTGTTTTAATGCAATGTGTCGGTACTTTGGAGGAAGAACCACTTGCTTTTGCTGACTAGTTTTTCTGTAAAGGAGTCCATTCTCCAAGTGAATTCATCCTCTTTCTGTGCTTTCACTAACTTGTCTAATGGGTGATAGAGTTTTTACAGATCTGAGCATTGTGGTCTTCAGAAGAAATGTGTTGGGCAGCAATCCATGCCACGTCCTTTTGTTCAGCCATTTTACTCCCCTTAAATGCTGCTTACACCACATCCTGAGATAGCCCCTCCGTGCACTCCTGGATGTACTTGTCAATGTTGAAGGGTATGCGTGACAACGTATCAGCATCGATGTTTGCCCTCCCAGGTCGATACTTCACATCGAAACAAAAGTCTGACAATTCTCCTACCCATCGATGGCCAGCAGCGTTGAGTTTGGCAGTACTCATGACATAAGTTAGGGGATCGTTATCCGTACACACTGAAGTGTGGTGCATAGAATAAATAATCCCTAAACTTTTCGCAAATTGCCCATTTTAGTGCCAAGAACTCTTACCACTGTGTAGGTGGTAGTTTCTCTCTGCCTGCTTCAATGTCCTAGACCCATACCCTGTCACTCTCATTTTTCCACCCTGATGCTGATACAGGGCGGCACCAAGACCTTCTTCTGATGCATTAGTGTGCAGGGTAAATGGTAAGGTAAAGTCAGGATAGGCCACAACTGGGGGTTTTACCAGCATGTTAATTAGTTGTTCTGGCACCATCTTGTGCTTACCAGTCTACGGGTCTTTGATGGCAGTTCCGGGCCCTTGTTTTTCTGTGTAGCCAGCTGGACTTGTGACACCCCTTTCTTTTTCTGAAGCTATGGTGTTTTGTCCTTTGGGCATAGCACAGCCTCTAAATCCTAGTCTATTCTCAATCCCTCGCTGGACACCAGGCGGCCCAAATGTCTTACTTCCTAAATAACAGGCTAAAATACCATCTAAGTTTGTAAGGAGGGAGACAGTGAGTGAAGCCAGTAGTAAGTTTATAAAAATGTGTACATTTATTACAAAACAAAGATATAATTTGGCTGGTCAAAATAAAAAATTGAGAGCTCTCAGAAAAAATGAAATAAAATAGAGTCTTAAAAGAAATTTGGGAAATATTTTTGTGTTTGTGTTTAAGCTTATCTGTATCCAACGTTAAGATGAATTGTTCGCAATCAAAAGGTTCTAAAGTGATAGCTATTCAGCTTAAGTTTGTTGTGTTCATAGAGAAGCCTTCCAGGATCCAGTGGGACTGACTCGCCATCAAAGTTGAACCGTCACAAAAAACAATCTGTAGTACATAAAAGCAGTGCGATGAATCAATATCAAAATATATCATCTATGTGCTCTTCATGTTTCCCAACTAACTCAAAATCACAGAATAAATATGCACTTTTCATGTACACAACACTAACGTGACTTTTTAATTAGTTTAAGATTACCATAAACTAACTCAACTAACTGTATGAACTGAGTCATTGCTCAGCATTAAATTTACAAAATACAAAATCTCAAACAACATACTCTGATTGTTTTTTTTGTTTTTTTTATCAGAAAGGGACCTGCACCCATTCGTAAGGCCCCAGGGCGTGATGAAGGAAGTGTAGTGTCTTTCCTTGAAGAAAGATGCTTGGGCACAGATACTGACTCTAATAGACTTTCCACTCAGCAGAACAACCGCTCTTAAAAAGACACTGCGGATTTCTTTTTGTATATGAGTAGACCACACAAAAACCCAGAGTTTACTGCAAAATGAGTTATAAAAGTGGTAGTTTTTATTATTATAAAGTTTCCAGTCCTTTGGAGAAAGAAAAGACCATTACTGGTTCAAATCACAAATCACTATAACTTCTGACCAGTAATAGGTAGCAGTTTAAAATTTTATATGATGATTGTAAACACATTATAGTAAAATATAGTTCATTTTATATGTCTGAAAAAAAAAAATAGAAAATCTGAAAAGCGCCTAAAAAATGAATTGTGTAAAGGCTTCTAAGTAATATTAATTCATAGAATTGACTCTAAATTATTTAATATTGGAATGATAAGCCTTCAAATGTGAGTATGTAATTTCAGGCGGAAAATGGTAAAAATAGGCTTGGAGCTTAAGAGGTTAATATTATATAGCTCCAACATGCAGTACTTTTTTAGACCTTTCTGTTTCAAATCAACAAGGTATTCCTACTCACACTTTCAGAGCCAATTAATAAATAGTAAAAAGGCACAGATGTATTCAAATCACAATATCTATTATAAAAAAGGATCACTTGTCTTTTGCCTTGTTCATCATACTTAATGCTGAAGCCAAAATGGTCCCAAACAACGGATTTATAAACTGATGGTGCTCTTCAAATTTCCTTTTCTCCGTTTCGCGTTCACTTGCCATGATCACGCAGCTGAGAACGTTTTGTTTAATTAGCCCTCAAATCTTCAGCGTCTGCCTTCAGAACGCTGACTTGCTGCTGGGAAATTCAGAAAATGTCTGATTGCTTGTTGCATGGTTGTGGAGAGACACACCGAGAGAAGTAATATATAAAAAAATTCTGGATCATTTGGAGTGGTTTTACTACACAGACTGGGAGGCCAGTTAGTATGGCATTGCAGAAGTCGAGGCGTGAGATGACCACTACTTGTACCAGGAGTTGGGTGGCCTGTTGCGTCAGAAACGGTCAAATTGTTTTTGATGTTGAACAGCGCAAAGCGGCAGGATCAAGCAACTGAGGCCACATGGTGCGTGAAGGAGAGCTGGTCATCAACCAGAACACCCAGGTTCCTAGCAACCTTTGTCGGTGAGAGAGAGAGAGAGTCGATGGTTATAGCGAAGTTGTGTTGAATAGATGGTTTCGCTGGTATAACCAGAAGTTCAGTCTTTGAGAGGTTTAGTTGAAGGTGATGCTCCTTCATCCATGCGGATATGTCTGAGAGACACTGTAATATCCATGCAGAGATCGAATGATCTTCAGGTGAGAATGACAGGTATAGCTGGGTGTCATCAGCAAAGCAATGGTTGGAAAAGCCATGTGAGCGGATATCCTGACCTAGAGAGGTGGTGTATATTGAAAAGAGAAGGGGTCCCAGGAACCCTGCGGAACACCAGTGGATAAGGAATGGGATGAGGACAGCTGTCCTTGCCATGACACCTTGAATGAGCACCCAGTACTGCCTGCCACATGGAGTCAAGAACGCTGATGAGAGCATGAATCTGTCCTCAAGTTGTTTCAAAGGGTCTTTCTTACTTTTACTTTCATTAGTATCATGGCTGAGGTTGCAGGTTTAGGAGTGTCCATTTCTGAGCACTATGTGCCACTGTCAGTTTCGCTCGATGCATCATGCCTAATCTGCACTGCCTTTCAGTTTCGTCAATGGTTATCTTTGTTACTTATCTCAAGATTGCCTCATCTGTCGCCATATTGTCTGACAGAAGTGGCTTCTATTCTCGGCGGATATCATTGTATTTATGGCCCAGTTCCTGATATATGGTGTGTAGAAAGACACCCTGGACTGTTTCTGAATTATACTTTATGTCTGCATTAGCTTTTTTTGATGCAAAGAGGACTTTCTATTTTATCCCCATTACTCTGTAGAGGAATTGCTGTGGTGTCTCTGACTCACTCTGTTTTACACACATTAGATCTTACAGTAGTTTGGTGCTTCTTTTCTCCCTAAGTGCGATTGTAGAAAAATCTTTAGCTCGTTGGTGGTCATATCCTCTTTGTTCATGAACAAATCCTTAAAATGTCCAGGTTTCACTATTCTCAACCCACTCCTGACTATCTCTGCCTCACTAAAGTTCTCTCTGATGCCCTCTTCGATCTGCTTGTATATATCATTTTAAGTGATGTCTGAGCCATGGTTACAAATTTGACCCCCCTGTATCTTAAACTGCCTGCGATGAAGGTATGAGAGGTCTCTTAGGGACCCCAGTGTATTACTTGTGTGTGTAGGCATTTCAGAATGAGAAGTGTGTGGAGTTTTACCAGTGAGTGTAACAGTGTGTGCACTTCCAGATGATGTTGATGGTGGTGTAGACATGGTTGTGTATTGTTGGAGCATTCTACCTAGCTGTTCGTAACTCGCTAGCATTCTCTGTAAATCTGAATGAGAGGAGTCATCCATATTATGGGTAGCTACATTGGGTAAATAAGGGTGTGTCATGGTGTCAGACAGGTGTGTGATGTCTCCAAGGCCTGGGCTAGCTGGGAAAGCTAGCATATGAGTGTTATGTGAGTCAGTGCCTGCTTATGTGTGAACTAACTGAGCAGCAGCACCACGGGTTTCAGTGATTTAATTAACCACATCCCTCAACATTAGCATTGAACTCATACCCATGTCTTCTAAGTCAATTAAAGATTTGCTATACATGAAACAGCTCACATACTCAAAGCAGCGTTCAAGATCCGTAATGCAAAGCTCTAAGGAGTCTTTCTCGGGCTTGGGGCCGATGGTTTTAGAGATCTGAAAGAGTTCATCCGCCGACAGTGTGAACAGGCCTTTTCTGATTTCCCACACCAGACTCTTCCTTCCATCTTCTGTCTTGGTACCTTTCCCCTCCATCTAGCTTGTCCGATGCCCAGTTCCCAAGCAGTCTTCCACCGTAAGCACCCGAAGCAGCCACAACTATCTTTGGTCCTGGATGTCAGAAATCTCTGGATCAGCTTCCCACCACCAGGGGGCGCCAATCCCAGGCGAGCCCCCAAGAATCTGTTACACTCCCTGAGCTCAGGGTCAGTGTAAACAAATTAAATACCTGTAAACAGGGTGAAAAGGAAGAGACATGAGAAAATGTGGCTTGTCTGTTCAGCAGCTTCTCAAGTCTTTTCTTTATTAAACAACAACAGTTTCTTATTCTATAGTCTCTATCTATTTTTTTTCAATATTAATTCCTAGTACTGAATAAATATCAATAATATAAATTGAATATAAAAGAAAAGAATATAAAATATAGTAGTACATGTACAACTATATAGACACATATATATAAAATTTACATTTAACACAAAAATATATGTATATATAAATATATATCTTATACTACATCATAAATTTTTATGTATACTAATAATTTCTTATAGCCCAACTGAACATATTCCTTAGTACTGGAGGGATAATAGGACATTCCATCTGGGCATGTGTAGCTTATTTGGTGAAACACTGCAATATTTTAACACTTTTAGCATAAATTCAACACATTTCCTCTCAGCAAATACCCATTTTCTGTGTTAAGAACTATATATATATATATATATATATATATATATATATATATATATATATCAGCGCTCACGGTTTTTATTTGCTCACGTGTAAAATATAGGCTTTTAGGTTTTTATCCGAGAGCGCAGATGTAGCTAGACTAGCCCTCTTAGCTGTCTGTGGAGCAGGGTTCCGACGGGTCCTTAAAAAGTCTAAAAATGCCTTAAATTAAAATCCTGGTAACGAAGGTCTTAACTTGTCTTAAATTTACTGAATATGCTGTAGGTAGGTATTAAATTTTTAGATTGTGTGTCTAATGCCAGTGGGAAAAAAATAGAGTTGCAACGGTTCTTGGTATTTTATAGAACCGTTCAGTTCGGCCAGTTCGGTTCGATACACCCGGATGAACCTCAATATTTCGGTGCGTGCACTAACAGAGTGAATGAATGCTCTGCCGCTGTAACTTATTTGGTGCTGAACGCTCCTTCAGTAAAGCAGCACTGTTTAGGATAGCAGACTCTGCCAAATGGCTAGGGAGAGGGGCTGCTGAGCGCATGCGGCGGGTGAATGTGAGGACACTCTCTATCAGCACAGGGAAAAGCGTTAAAGCAAAGCAGGAGGAACAGTGAGTGATTGTCTTTGCTCCACGAGGCAGACAGGCCATGGCAAACACATGTTTTCCTCGCCAGCGCTGCTCCACTGTCTCCACCACACAACCCCACCCCCACCTAACTGCTTTTTTTTTTCTACAGAAGAAATAACACTTTAATGTGAGTTTGCTAATTCCCTGTTAAGAAAATAAAAGTTTGAGTTTGTCTCTGTCTGGTTCTGGTCCTTATCTGTCTGATAAAACTTTAATGTTTCATTTGTGGGTATTGATTGGACAATGTATTCTGTGTATTGGGCGATAATCAGAACTGCTTAGGACCTGGGGGAGACTTTCTTTATATACTTTTCTCCACGTGTCTCTCCACAAACATACAGTAACCAATCAGAATTTTTTCAGAATTTCCCAGGAGCAAATCAGCGTTCTGAAGGCAGCCGCTGAAAATTTTAGGTCTAAATAAACAAAACTTTCTCAGCTGCGTGATCATGGGGAGTGAACCTGAAATGGAGAAAAGGACATTTGAAGAGGCGCCGTCAGCTTACAAATCCGCTGTTCAGGACAATTTGGCTTTAACAAGGTAAAAAGACAGCCAACAGACAAAGCACAGTGTGCAAGCATTTCTTTGAATATTACTTCACTTTATTTAATTTGGCCCGCTTTTGACTAATGGTAAGAATAGGTGTTCCTTTTTTAAACCGAACTGATACCGTGGCCCAAGAACCATGATACAAACCGAACCGTGGCCACACTGTACTGTTGCATTCCTAGAAAAAACAGTGGCTCACCATTAACATCTAATCTGGGGAGAGAACTAACGTTAGAGGAGAGCTATTTAACATTAGCGGCGAGTTAGCTAGCATACCAACGTTAGGAGAGAACTAAGGTTAGGGGAGAGCTAGCCAACCTTAGCAGTGGGCTAGCTAACATGCTAACATACGAATGTTAGAGGCGAGCTAGCTAACTGGAAGGTCTAAATAAGTCTTGACTAAGTCTGTAATTAATAAATAATTTTAGTCTGCATTTTACAACTGCGGTTATAGAACGGTTCAGTTGCAGACCCTTTTTGTGCATGATAAATACCACTGGGGCGTCCCACCCTACCAAAATTTGAGTTTTGTTTTTAAGTGTTTTTTATGTTATCAGGCACCACTTTTAAAGATGTAGCCAAATCAGATAATGATGAATGGACATTGATAATTATTTATAGAGAAGACTTGAATCATTGTTTGACTTTTAAAATGGTACAAGATCCCTGTGGAGGTGGAGAGAGACGTTGCTTAATGCATTGCATTAGTATCTTAACTGCTATCGTCTACTCTCTATAGAACAACTGGGAGATCTAAGTAGGACCCGAGGCTACCATGCAGTCCCAGATACGTCAGTGTGGTCTGTTATAAAGAATTACCTGCCTTAAATAACTATCATGAATTCACTGTGTAATACTTGTATGGTATTCTTTGCTCCGTTAGTTTGTCCAAGATACTAAATTTCAATTGTAGTTGCACCTGATTCATGTAGCTAGGTAACAAACTAGTATTGTTTTAAATGCAGAAAGACCATAACACTCTTAATTGGTTTGCCATTTCTGAAACTTATTTAATAGTAAGAGTTTTATCATTTCATTCTACCATTCTGCCTTAAATGAGGCAGCAGCCTATGAAACTGCTGCACCATTCAAGAAACAAGAAATTGTGAACTAACTCAGCGTTTCTCAACCTTTTTTCTATCACGACGCCCCTTTAAAAGTATGCACAATGTCAAGGCACCCCAGTTTACAAAGGGGGGGGGGGGGGGCGGGGGGGGTGATTGGCGCAGTACTTCAGGTGAGAACGAGGGGTGTTGCTGGCGTAGTAATTTATTTCAGATGACAAAGGGGGGTTAATTTACGATTAGCGCGAAGCCTTATCTGAATCTGCAGTATTCTTTTTAAAAAAACGTTCCATGCTAGATTGAGTGCTTCACACAACTCTGGCATCGCGTGGGGGCAAAAACTTTACAGTGTGTCCCAATTTAGGGGCCGCATCCTTCGGAGGCTGTATTCGAAGGCAGATTGCGTCACAGCTGCGCAGTAATACACCGCCTATCTCTGTGGACCGTATCCTTCAGAGTATGCTGCCTGTGAATTGGGACACACCCCGACGCACACTGACTCTGGAAAGGAAATATGCACGTGAGGCGCAATATTTTGATGGCACCCTCGATGAAGCCAGACGGCACCCTGGTTGAGAAACACTGAACTAACGATCTAGTTAGGATTTTTGTTCCTGTTTTTCATAAAGCGCTGATACTACATTAAACTGCATTAGTTATCATAAAGGTTGGTAAAATCGTTTACTCAGGGATAAGGCTATATGGTAGGAGCATAGGGGTGAAATGGGTTTGGCGCTTTGGGCCCTATCGTACACCCCGCGCAAGGCGTGCAGCTTGGCTACTTTTACAGTCTATTTTTACGCCTTGCGCATGTGTCCTTAAAATAGCCTTTTTGGACTTTTGGAATATATTAACGTGCGTGGTGGTCTGGAAATGACGTGTGTTCAGGTAAATTTCTGGCGTGTTTCTAACTTGGTGGCAGAAAAAGCATTACATGACTGATCCTGTGAAAGGACGTCTAAATTCATCAGTCAGTCACCCACACCCAGAGCTGAATCACGATCCAAAATGCCCCATACCATCACTTCCTTACCACAGAAAAATACACCTTACCCAGAGTCTTCAGCAATTAACTATAAAAATAATATATACTTAAAAATCTGCACTATAAATTATTATTAGTTATATTTATTTCTGTCAGTTATAAGGATTTATATTTATGTTTAGTACAAAGACTTTAACAGATGCTTATTCTCACTCAAATGCTGGAGTTTTTGAAATTAAAAATTAAAAGAGAAAAGCACTTTGACTGAACATAAATTTATTTTATTTAATTTTGCTATTATTTAACTGAAATTCACTTTTATACCTGAAAAATAAAGCACATTGTCACCCTGGCGTCTGGTGCTGCCCGTCAATTATATAAAACTTAAAACATTTGAAATACACAGAAATATAAAGCTATATGTTAGTGTTCGTTTCTTATCACCAGGCGGAGCTTGACAGGGCGTGCGGCATTGCGATTTTTCTTTAAAAAACCTTTTAAAAAATGAGGTCGTATCAAGTGTAATAAAATCCATGGTATTAAATTCACAATTAAAGCCACATATTTACTGATATTTTATCAAGAGAAATCAGGCAAACTGCGCCTCTCTCTTTTTCTCTCTCTCTCTTTCTCTTTCTCTCTCTCTCTCTCTCTCTCTCTCTCTCTTTTGCAGCAAGGAGCTGAATTCAGCATGAGGCTACAAACATTATATAACTCAGTTCAGTTAAATAAATGAAGATGAGTGAGGACCTGTAAAGTTAATCAAATATTGTCAAATATAAAGGATAGGTTGAGGTTTTGGTGAGCTGTTTCAATTATTTGAAACTAAAAGTAACTGAAACCGAAACCTTTATTATTCTATCAGAAAGCCTGTGATTGTTTTAAATGAGTTTTTTAAATGAGTTTATATTTTATATTATTTCTTTTTTTTATTCATTTTAAATGTTTTTATTATTTTATTGATCAAATTATATATATATTTTCCATGATTCCCATGTTTTTAGTTTATTGATATAGTGTTTATAATTTCTTATAATTCTTTTCATTTTACTTTTACTACTATTGTTTTTTTCTTCATTAGATTACATCCTTTTTTTATCAATTTTTATGATCTTTTTAAAATGTCATATTTTCCTTTTTTACGTATATATTTTATTCCTCTGTAGTAAATCTCAGGGTTGACACTGCTGAAACAGAGCTGGAATTCTGCCAGATCTTTATGCCTCCATTTTTATGGCACGTAAGGAGCATTGTTTTTGCATTTTTTGAAAAGATTAATAATTATTTATTTAATAACCACAACATAAGCAATATTGTTTTCACGATGTAATGGTTCAGTTTTATCAGGATCTTGATAAAAATAAATTTTGTACAGACCTGAGAATAAAGCATTCCGACTAGCAATGAGATGTAGGCTGATTCCGTCTCTGTTCCACATGGTTGATGCCGACTCTCAGACGATGCTACCGTACATCAGCCGAGCTCGAGACAATTCTTCATGGTATCTGGAATATATTTTTTGTATTTCTTGTTCTTGACCTTGTTTTAGTTTTGCTATATGTATAAAGGATAGCAAAGGAAGGTAGGTGTAAGACAGACATATAATCAAGAGGCAAAGAGAGAAAAGACCAGTTTACAAACAATACACATAATGGTGTGTAAAGCCTGGCCAAAGTGCAGTACCGTATTGGCCCTGGAGAGGGAGATCATAATACGGTGAATGTTAATGGTGGACCAAATACTATGAGAGGGATGCACAACTGTATAGAGTGTTCCTAAAGTAAAAGCAAGTAAACTGCAAACATATTAAAGCAGTATACACTATAATGACGAACAAGTTACCAAACAATAATACAATATATAAAAACCATATGCCATATAAGGTAAATAACCTGAGAATGTGCTGTGATGAATAAGCAAAACATCTTGTGACAAAATCAAATGACAAAAAAAAAAGCATCACTTCCTCTTTTGGTGTCAATATAAACAGGTCACAGTCAGTTTAAAGTGAAAGGAAAATCTTTAACAGCATCCATTTTGTGTAATGCTTGAGGGGGAAACACAGACATTATTAGCTTAAATTTTCACACATGAAGAACAAAAGGTGTTTCAAATGGAAACTTCTACAGATTCTGTTCAGACCAACATCACAGCTCAAACAGGAGGAACCACCAATGCTCCAGTGATTGATGGAAATAATATACAAGGATCATTGACAGTGAATATAAACAACATATATGGAGGTAACATATGTGGACTTTTGTTATCATTTCAGCAATAACCTATTTATCACCTAGAATTCAGTAACACAATATAATTCTACACTCCTTTTTCTTCTATAATTCTTCTAATGTAACCTATTTCCAAGTTCTACAAGAGTAATCCCACTCTTAACTGCTCATTTATTAGTCATACAAATGTTGTTCAATATGCTTCTAGTTCAGTAGCTGTTAGCAAATTGTATGAACAAATCATAGCTGTGCACAACTTTTGCTTTTGGTCTGTGTTATGTGCCTGCTTTGACCATGACTTGATGTTTTGTATAAAAGTGTAAATAATTAAATACTGTGTTAATTCTTTATTGTGCTTTAATTCTCTTTCTTCTCCAGGTCCAGAAGCTTCTAGTTCCGAAGGCGGCACAGTTCTGACTGAAAGCTCTCCTAATGCTTCTGCTCTCACTGAAGGTAAAACCTATAAATTTTACTGTATTTAGTTTTTTAAATAGTGGTAATTTTAGATCTGCATTGTACAGTAATAAACAGTAAAAACTATATATTATTCACTTGCCTTTTAGCTAAATAATAATAAATGAATGTTTACCAAAGTTTTCTTGAAATACAACAAATAACTAATTAATTGAGAACTTACAGCTTTTTTGACACTCCAGTCCAGAAATAAGGCATTAAGATAAATCTATTGCTGTAAAAATATACGATATTATACATTTTAAAATAAAATATTTAAATGAAAATAAAACAATTTAAGGTAGGCTACCCTTATCTAACACCAGTCTCCCAAAGATATTTATGCAAAGACTTTCTTAGCAAACACCTAAAGACTGATGCACACTTCTTTATCCAATACACAATACCTGTGTTCGTACAGAGAGGCAGTGCACAGGCCACCTAGTTATTATAGCCTTGAGTGGGCTGGGGAAATTCCTCGTACATTGGGAGTCCAATGTAATTGTGTTAATAGTTGATTACATTATATGTTTTGTATTGTTCTTGTTGGGTTTAGCCAGGGGTATATTCCTTTGTTTTTGTCTAGGGAGGCTGAAAGGGTAAATAAAGGAGGGTAAATGGGACATGTGGGGTGGCTCAGGGATGTGAGTGGCTGAATAAGAGTTATTCAAAATGGTTCTGTTTGTCAAGCTAAAGAGCTCAAGGGACTCTGCTGTTGACTGGGTATGTTGTACTTTATGGTCTAGCTTAGTGGTAGTTTTAATTCACCATTCAACCCAGGCTAAAGTGTGTTTTTTTGTGTATATAACAAACTAACACCAACTGAGATCTTGTACTTGCTTTGAAAGTTCATATTTTTCCTGTAAAACCTGCTGTTTAAACAAGGTTCCTCGTAACTACTAGACCCACACTACCACACTGCCTAAAGCCATTAGAAGGCATTCAGCTCGTTCATTACTGCCCCCTAATTGCCAACCTATGGAACAACTCCCATATTTATGGCTTTAGTACAATAAAATAATATATTAATATAAACTTAAGTCTATATTTATATTTACATTATTTACATTTAGTTTATAGTCTATATTAATATAAACTAAATATCTAACTGCTAACTCTTATCACTGTTTTATGAGAAATTAGAAAGGAAAAAACTAGTAAGGGGTTACTAGCAAATAGCTCAAACTAGCTTGAGTTTAATATTTTCCACTAGTGCATTTCATTTTCTGAAGAAAACATATTATGATGGGCCTCTCTAGATTTTGAACTTGACACAAAGCCTTTCTTGTCAGGAATGACTTGTTTCTTCATATGAGCTAAACATTTCTGGATGCAAATCTTCCAGAATAAATCAAACATATATTGTGCCTAACTTCATCTACAACAGGAATAGATGTCATCCTTGCTGAAAAATCCTGGAGGTAATTATAGTTTCTGGGACTGTTCATGTCCATAAAGTATATTACCCAAGGTAATTGCTTGGGTAAGCAAGAATTTTGAGGTGTTGTGAATGTTTGTAGTAAGTAAGGAGCATTTGATGGTAAAAAGTAATTATTGACTAGTAAAGCCCAAAAACCTTTATTTAAAATAAGGCTGCACAACTAGAGAAACTACACTAAAGTAAAAATACATCAATATCTTTATTATAATCTCACACTAATAAAAAAATTAAGAGCACTATTATTCAAGTACTACTCTGTTCTCAATTTCATTTATTTTAAGAGTAATCACACATCAATTCATTGTCAGTGTAAATAAAACAATGGTTACAAACTAAACCATTATATAACAATGTATTCAATATTTAGTTAATATGTACAGGGGTTGGACAATGAAACTGAAACACATTTTCATTTTAGTGTGGGATGTTTTCTTGGCTAAATTAGAGCAGCCTGGTGGCCAATCTTTATTAATTGCACATTGCTCCAGTAAGAGCAGAGTGTGAAGGTTCAATTATCAAGGTTAGAGCACAGTTTTGCTCAAAATATTGCAATGCACACAACATTATGGCTGACATACCAGAGTTCAAAAGAGGACAAATTGTTGGTGCACTTCTTGCTGGCGCATCTGTGACCAAGACAGCAAGTCTTTGTGATGTATCAAGAGCCACGGTATCCAGGGTAATGTCAGCATACCACCAAGAAGAACGAACCACATCCAACATGATTAACTGTGGACGTAAGAGGAAGCTGTCTGAAAGGGATGTTGAGGTGCTAACCTGGATTGTATCCAAAAAACATAAAACCACGGCTGAACAAATCACGGCAGAATTCAATGTGGACCTCTACTCTCCTGTTTCCACCAGAACTGTGCGTCGCCACAATAAATTATTGTGGTCTAAAACCAGGTGTTTCAGTTTCATTGTCCAACCCCTGTATTTAACATATATAATAAGTATTAAATGTATATTAAAACATAATTAATATTTATTTCGTAACACTTTACATAAAGTGATATGTAAGTTCCATTACTTTTTGTGCTATTATTACTTTAGAAAAAATTTAGATTTATTCCTAATTATTACTTTTTGTCTCTGTCTGTTAGAATTGCTTCGAAAATGTAAACAAAATCATAAATCCATACTGAAGAAAAAGCACAGAAATATTAGTGAGGGAATATCACAACATGGAGCCTCTACACTTCTGAATGAGATCTACACTGAGCTCTACATCACAGAGGGAGGGAGTGGTGAGGTCAACAGTGAACATGAGGTGAGACGGATTGAAGCAGCATCCAAAAAAACAGCAACACAGGAGATACCAATCAAATGCAATGATATCTTTAAATCCTCAGCAGAAAAAGACATCAGAACTGTGCTGACAAGAGGAATTGCTGGAATTGGAAAAACTGTATCCGTTCAGAAGTTCATACTGGATTGGGCTGAAGAAAAAGCAAATCAGAATGTTGACTTTATATTTCCACTTCCGTTTAGAGAGTTGAATTTTATAAAGGAGAGAAAACTCAATCTAATTGGGCTTCTTCATCAGGTTTTTCGACAAACAAAAGAAATTCAACCAACAGACTTAACAGACTGTGCTTCCGGCAGTGTCATTTTCATCTTTGATGGACTGGATGAATGTCGCCTTCCTCTGGATTTCCAGAATAATGAGACGTTGTTCGATGTAACAGAGTCAGCCTCTGTGGATGTCCTGCTGACAAACCTCATCAAGGGGAATCTGCTTCCTTCTGCACTCATCTGGATAACGTCTCGACCAGCAGCAGCCAACTTGATCCCACCTGTTGATCAGGTTACAGAAGTGCGAGGGTTTAGTGACCCTCAGAAAGAGGAATACTTCAGGAAAAGAATCAGAGATCAGAGTCTTGCTGAAAAAATCTATAATCACATTAGGTTCTCCAGAAGTCTCTACATCATGTGCCACATCCCAGTTTTCTGTTGGATTGCAGCCACTGTCCTAGAGAGAATGCTGAACAAGAAAGGAAGTAGAGACATTCCCAAAACTCTGACTCAAATGTTCACACAATTCTTGATCTTTCAGATTAAACACAAGCGTCAAAAGTACCATGGAAAAAATTATGTTGATTATGAGCAGACTAGAAAGATTATTGTGGCTCTGGGAAAACTAGCTTTCCAACAGCTGGAAAAAGGCCACCTGATCTTCTATGAGGAAGACCTAAAAAAAAGTGGAATTGATGTCAAAGAAATGTCAGTGTACTCAGGAGTTTGCACCCAGATCTTCAGAGAGGAGTTTGGGCTAGACCTGGAGAAGGTGTACAGCTTTGTGCATCTGAGTGTTCAGGAATTTCTTGCTGCTGTGTTTGCATTTCTTTCGTTCATTTCTGACAACAAAAATGTGCTAATTGAGCAAACCACAGTGTTTTTCAGTTTATTCAAGAAGTCAAAAAGGTCTGACTTGCTCAGGTGTGCAGTAGACAAAGCTTTAGAGAGTAAAAATGGACACCTGGACCTTTTCCTCCGCTTCCTTCTGGGCCTCTCACTTGAGTCCAATCAGACACGTTTACGAAGCCTCCTGCCACAAACTGGAAACATTTCTTATAACAAAGAGGACATAGTTGAATACATCAAGAAGAAGATCAGGGAGAATCCCTCTCCAGAGAAAACCATCAACCTGTTTCACTGCCTGAACGAACTGAATGACCATTCCCTAGTGCAGGAAGTCCAAAAATACCTGAGCAGAAAAGGTGACGATCATGTCCAGGAAGTTAAACTTTCTCCTGCTCAGTGGTCAGCTGTGGCATTTGTGTTGCTGAATTCAGAAGAGGAGCTGGATGAGTTTGACCTGAATAAATATGAACCATCAGAAGAATGCCTTCTGAGGCTGCTGCCAGTGGTCAAAGCATCCAGAAAAGTTCTGTGAGTATTTTCATTAATTAAATCTAACTGTATTATTACATGACATATTATGTTACTTAGATTGTATAATTATGTTACTTTGAGACACAGTCTAACCCATAGTAATAGTAATATAGTAACTATAGTAATAGTTTTATACAAAAAATGTATTAAACTTTTATTTTAGTTTTTAACTTGTATTAAACAGTTGTTACAGAAGAACCCAAGAAATTCTAGAGTTTCTTGTTTACAAATTTTTCTGTAAAACCTCAGTGTAGTTCTTCAGATTTTACATATACTTCGTTTTTCCGCTCTGTTCAATGTTAAAAACAGCAAGTATTTATTTTTTCAATATATACTGTTTCAATGAGGAAAACAATAGCAAAGCTACTGCGCATGTCTGTTACTTCGACGCTTCCGGTGGTGCTATTTTCAAATATCCAGCTGTCAAAATGACAAGCGCATATTTCGCAAATCTCCCGAACACAGAGCAAACACGCTATAGTCAGAAATGAGTAATTAGTGATCAAACCTCTTCTCCTGATCCTTTTGATAAGGATTTAAGAGGGAAGTTTTTTTCCTCTGATTTAAAACGCTTGCCAGATGTGACCTACCCAGATGTGATCACTACCTTGTGATGATGATTTCAGTTTTAGACTGCAGGTTTGAGCTACAGCTTCCTGTGCACTGATCTTTTTTTTAAATAGGCATGATCACCTGTTTTATGCTTTCAACCTCAGATTTGGTTGGACACATTTATTTAATCACTCCTTTCAGGTATTCACTCATTTCATGTTCACCCTTTGAGATATATGACATAATGTACATTATACAGGTGTATGGATTCAAGATGTATTGTATATCCATGTTGGCATCCCAGGCTCTGAGCAACAGTGGATTGTAGCCGTTTACCCAGCAATCATTCAGTTCACGTTGCATATTAACTATATTGGATGAACTGAGACACTTTATATACGCTTTATAATTATTGTTTGTCAATCTTTACAGTTTCTAGCTGCTGTGTGATGGTTTCACAGTTCTGATTCTTATAATTTAGCAGACACTGGCTTAAACTTTGATTTAGCTTGTGTCACAGGTTTCTCTTTTTAGCACCTTCATAATCAAGTCAGTGTCAGGGGGTGGTGTGTCAGGGGGTTATGTGATGAGTGTTTTCTTCATGGGGGGTTTAGGAAATACAAATTTCCAGTTTCCTGTCTTCTTGTGTGTATAAATAGTCCCCTTGTACCTGTTTCCCCGTCCATGTACGTCTGATGTCAGTCAGGTTATGTGTTCCTCTAGTCCCCATGTACTGCATGTTTCCAATGCATCCACTCTCCTCGTCTCCTTCCTGCTGTCTACCTGACAACCAAAGACCATATATTATTAGAAAAAATATCTACAACAAAACTACACGAAACCAACATTTTCATATTTTTCTTTTGAAGATATCCATGTATGTCAAAGCTCTTTTCACAGTTTTCACGCATGCTTACAGAAAAGAGTGTTATGCAACCCCACAGAAGCTAACATACATGGAACATTTTGTTTATACATGCACATGCTTGTGATTAAGATTATATTTTTATAATATATCATCTAAAAATGTCATTTCATTTACAGGTTGTGTGGTTGTAACCTCACCAAAGAAAGTTGTTCAGGTCTGGCTTCAGCTCTCAGTCCAAATCTGAGCGTGTTGGACCTGAGCAGCAATGAAATGCAAGATTCAGGAGTAAAAAAACTTTCAGAGGGACTAAAGTTTCAAAAATGCAACTTGGAGACACTGAGGTAAAATTAGCTAGGGCTTCACTCCTTCATTAAAATTACTAACATTAGTTAAACTAATGTTAGCTGGCTTAGTGTTAGAGAGATACTTTACTCTGAAAATAACATCCAGCCTGTATGAATGTTTCCTTTAATATACTTTGTAATTTTTAGTTTAATATAGGTACGTCAAACCTCTAAACTGCAAAATTGGTCTTGGGGCCTAAGCGTGTAGATCCTCACCAGTAGGAATTACAATTGAAGGGCATGACAAAAAAGCAGGTGACACAGACTTTTTCCTCCAATCGTGTGTGGGAAAGAGAGGGAGAGAAAGGCGCTCCCCTACATGTGCATATTCATGAAGCGCATGTGAAACAGAGAGGGTTCTAATTGGCCTGCTCTCTGTAAAAAATTGGCGAGCCAATCAGTGTGTAGTGTGGGCAGTGTTTTTTTTTTCCCCTCATGAACGGGATGTGTTTAGCAAAAGAAAAAGCATCATCGCAGAGGCATTAAAAGCGAATATGTGTATATATATATATTTTTTTTTTTTCTGTTATCCTTTGGTATATTTTGATGTGTGTGCGAGGGTTTTTTTGGAGGGGAGGGGGGGGGGATTCCAAGTCCAGGTCCGGGGGTACCTCCCTGAAATAATTTTTTGCAACTTGGGATGTCTGTAAACTTGTAGTTGATTTACTGTAGGTCTAAGTGCTGATATGCAACAATAATTGTTGTTGATAACAATCTGGGTGGTAATTTTTACTTGGATATGGAGCACATTTCTTCCAAAAATCTCTATGAACACAATACACATTTCCACTGTGTGATGGTCCCTCCCAGATGAACATGCACTTAATAACAATTTCTAATACTATAATCTACTAAACTATTTCTTCTTTTCTGATTACATCCGGTATGTCTGTAAAATTATATATAGTTAATAGTTAATATATTTGTACTCACATTTTAACATTTGCTGAACTTGGAAAATTGAGTCCTTAAATTCTTTTTTTTTTATGCAGAAGTGAAAGAGTCTTTATTCTTTTACATTTTAAACATTACGTATTCATGGCATATTTATGAACAATAATACATATAAACATGAATGCATTAAAATGTACACTCCTTCTTAAAGGACATTTATAGTACAGGCGAAAGGTTTGGACACACCTTCTCAATTAATGCGTTTTCATGACTATTTACATTGTAGATTCTCACTGAAGGCATCTAAACTATGAATGAACACATGTGGAGTTATGTACTTAATAAAAAAGGTGAGATAACTGAAAACATGTTTTTATTCAAAATAGCCACCCTTTGCTCTGATTACTGCTACTCTTGGCGTTCTCTCTCCAGTCCTGTTCACACTGTACACATCAGACTTCAAATACCACGCGGAGTCATGCCACATGCAGAAGTTCTCTGACGACACTGCAATTGCGGGGTGTGTGCGTAGTGGTAAAGAGAGGGAGTACAGAACCCTGGTTGAGGAATTTGTGGTGTGGTGCAAGACGAACCATCTGCAGCTTCAAAACCAAGGAGATGTGCATAGACTTCAGAAGGTCCAGGCTCTCTGTTCAGCTGTTCATCGAGGGGGTCGATGTGGAGGTGGTCAAATCCTACAGATACCTTGGTGTGCACCTGGATGATAGGCTGGACTGGTAAGTGAACACTGACTCCCTCTACAGGAAGGCACAGAGCAGACTGTACTTCCTCAGAAGGTTTGGGTCTTTCAACATCTGCCAGAAACTCCTGCTGATGTTCTACCAGTCCGTAGTAGCCAGCGTCCTCTTTTACGCTGTAGTGTGTTGGGGAGGCAGCATCAGCAAGCGGGACGCTGGATGACTGGACAAGCTGGTGAGAAAAGCTGGTTCTTTGCTGGGATTAGAGCTGGAGTCCTTAACATCAATGGCAGAGAGGAGAGCCCTCAGCAAGCTGCTGTACATCATGGACAATGTCCACCACCCTCTTCACAGCACCATCAGGCAGAGGAGCTCATTCAGTGGCAGACTGCTGTCCCAGTCCTGCTCCACAGACAGACTCCGAAAGTCTTTTGTCCCTCAGGCCATAAGACTGTTCAACTCCTCTCAGCACAGCAAACTGAAGACTCTGTGACACTTTTTCATTCTATTTATCTATCTATCTATCTATCTATCTATCTATCTTCAAGAGGTAGTCACCTGAAATTATTTTTTAGGTGTGCCTTATCAGGGTTAATTAGTGGAATTTCTTGCTTTATTAATGGGGTTGGGACCATCAGTTGTGTTGTGCAGAAGTCAGGTTACTACACAGCCGACAGCCCTATTGGACAACTGTTAAAATTCATATTATGGCAAGAACCAAGAACTTAAAATGTGTCCCCAAGTGCAGTCGCAAAAACCATCAAGTGCTACAACAAAACACACATGGTACACATGAGAAAAGACCCAGTAAAGGAAGACCAAGAGTCACCTCTGCTTCTCAGGACAAGTTCATCTGAGTCACCAGCCTCAGAAATCGCAAGTTAACAGCAGTTCAGATCAGAGACCAGTTGAATGGCACACAGAGTTCTAGCAGCAGACCCATCTCTAGAACAACTGTTAAGAGGATCAGTCCTTCATGGTCAATTAGCTACTAGGAAACCACTGTTAAGGAGAGGCAACAAGCAGAAGAGATTTGTTTGGGCCAAAAACACAAGAAATGGACATTAGACCAGTGGAAATCTGTGCTTTGGTCTGATGAGTTCAAATTTGAGATCTTTGATTCCAACTGCCGTGTCTTTGTGAGACACAGATTTCCACATGTGAACGGATGGATTCCACATGCCTGGTTCCCACTGTGAAGCATGGAGGAGGAGCTGTAATGGTTTGGGGGTGTTTTGCTAGTGACACTGTTGGGGATTTATTCAAAATTGAAGGCAAATTGAACCAGCATGGCTACCACAGCATCCTGCAGCAACATGCCTTCCCACCTGGTTTGCGTTTAGTTGGATGATCTTTTTTTTTTCAACAGGACAATGACCCCAAACACACCTCCAGGCTGTGTAAGGGCTATTTGACCAAGAAGGATGTGATGGAGTCCTGCGGCAGATGACCTGGCCTCCACAGTCACTGGACCTGAACCCAATCGAGATGGTTTTTGAGGTGAGCTGGACCGCAGAGTAAAGGCAAAGGGGCCAACAAGTGCTAAACAACTCCTTCAAGACTGTTGAAAAACCATTTCAGGTGACCACCTCTTGAAGCTCCTTAAGAGAATGCCAAGAATGTGCACAGAAGTAATCAGAGCAAAGAGTGGCTATTTTGAAACTAGAATAAAAAACATGGTTTCAGTTATTTCACCTCTTTTAACTCCACCTGTGTTCATTCATAGTTTTGATGCCTTCAGTGAGACTCTACAATATAAATATTCATTAAAGTAAAGAAAATGCATTGAATGAGAAGGTGTGTCCAAACTGTACATTTTTGTAAATATATTTTATATAACATATGTATATGCAATTTGTATAAGAGGAACTTATTTTTGTAAGACATGTTTCTAAAACATTGTTATATAGTTATGTGCTACATTTGATTCATAAACACATGCATGGTAAAAATGGTACTATGAAAACTTTTTTTTTTCATCTTTCTTGCTGCAGGCTGTGTAGATGCAGTATTACAGAGGAAGGATGTGTAGCTCTCTTTAAAGCTCTGAAATTAAACCCCTCAAGCCTGAGAGAACTGGATCTGAGCAACAATACGCCAGGAGACTCAGGAATGAAGGAGCTCTCTGATCTGCTTAAGGATCCACACTGTAAACTGGAAAAACTACATTGAGTAACTTATTGAATACACAAACACAGTTATACTTATGGGGTTGTTGGTCAGTGCACAGGACTGAAGCAGCTAGGCAGGACTTCTTCACCTTATTTGAATGTATGTGAAAGCAGCAACACAGAACAGTTTAGATATGCTATGTTACCATCAGACTCTTTATTAAAAATGTGTATAATGAATACTAACATTTCATGTAAATGGTCAATTAGCATAAAACTATCATAGTGCATGTCCATTAATTATTAATGGCTTCCATATAAAGAATGTGTTATTTTTCTATTAAATATTTTTGTTGCCACTTATTGTGCCCAAGAAAAATAACTGAAACTCAATAATGCCATGACATTTGTATTCATGATTAGTTTAAGGAGGGCCAGGCAAGACAGAGACAAATGCTGATATGGTGCTAAAAGGGCTTTATTTACAGTATTTACAAATATATACAGAAACAAAATGGACCTGAAGCTCAAAATACACATACCAACCATCCAGGGTCAATACCAGGCAAACAACACTATCAGAGGGTAATCCAAACACAAAATCAGAGTCCACAGCTAGGGTCAAACCAGGAAACAACAATCTTGGCAAAGCGGAATGTGACAGCCCAGCATTTTTGGAGAAGAGGGGATCCTCGCGTGCCTTTTTTCTTTTTGCTGTACAATTTAATCTTAAAATCAGGATCAAAAACACAACAGAGTCAGAAACACGGGCAAAAAGGGAATAACAGAGAGAATAAAGCTTTGTATGCACAGAAAGGCAATACGCAGCAAAGTTTAACGGGTAAAAAAAGAGTCCTTAAATACGCCAAAGCACAGGCGTTGTGGCATGAGATCCGTGACATCACCACGTTTGTAGTCTATAGTTATCACAATTCTGCAAAGCTTCAAATATCTTAACTGTTCTATTAGGCAAGTACGGCAACAACCTCACATTGGTGAATCGTGTTTTTGCAGAGCATTATTTGAAGGGTTTGCTGCTTTTAAGTCCGCTTTGCCAAGTCTCAGGGCTAGTCTGTTTAGCCTTGCTAACTGTTGCCTAAAATGAGCTTACCTCTCAGCATGGCAAGAAATCACCTGTCCTTGTCCTTAAGGATGTGGTTTTGCCATTCACGAGAAAGATCAAAATGATGGTTAACCTTCGAGCGCCATGTGACGTTTATCAAGAAAGTTCTCGGACAAGCAGCAGTAGCATGCGAGGATCCCCTGTTCTCTGAAAAGGCTGGGCCGTGGATGTAGAGTGCATTGCGAGTGCTTTCTTATTTAGATGACCTGGTTCTAATTGGACGGTCGAGGAATGAAGCTTTAGCGCATATGTGGGCTATGTTATCCCATCTTTATCGACTAGGCTTCTTGGTCAATTTAAAAAAAGAGCTCTCTAATTCCCAGCCAAAAGCTGTCTTTTCTGGGGTTGGAAATATGCTTTCTTACCAGCTAAGCGTGTCTGACAGAGTGCAGAATATGTGCGTTCTGCGACTGCCTCACGCAGTTTCACCTCGTGTGCAGTCTTTGTTTTCACCAATTTCTCTGTTGGGTCAAATGGCGTCAATGATAGCAGTAGTTCCACTGGGTTTACTTCTAATGCATGCATTCAGTGGTGGCTATTATCACACTGCCAGAATGCCTCACATCATCACCAGAAAAAAATAGTTGTGAAAGTCTCTGTTTCGCATGGTTGTGTCAATAGATGCTTGGAGTTGGGTCGATAGATGTCTGGAGTTGCTCACAGTCCATTTTTATCTAAGGCACTTCCTCACAGAATTAAGGGAAAAGCATTTTTTAGTCAGAACAGACAACACCACTGTGGTGTTTTACATAAACAAGTGGTTTTAACCTACTTTTATTTAGAGCAACACATGTGCCGGGCCGCCTGAACTTGGATGCGGATCTCCTTTCCAGGGTAGGTTCTCTATAGCTCAAGAATGGAGACTCAGTCCCCAGGTGGTGGAACAGATCTGAGATCGGTTTGGCAGTGGCAATGTAGATCTCTTCGCATCTACATCTGCTTTATGCATTCCCCCGGTGGAGTTGATCATACCAGCACTAGAGAGGGTGCACCAGGTGAACCTGTTTCTGATACTTAGCTCCCTTCCATCAAAACCATAGTATGTGGAAAAAATCAGTCTCCTTGCAGGAGATCCATGGGCTCTCCCTCTTCACTTGAATCTCCTGTCTCAGGCAGGCGAGGAAATTGTTAACCCTCTACCAGAGCTGTACTGTCTCCATGCCTACCCACTGAAAGGTCTGCCTTGGTGGCCAGCGGTTTGCCCTCTAATGTTTTTGCTACCATTGCTACCAATGACTATTACACCAAGGTAGCCGACTATGCCACTTTGAGACTTACACCCAAAGATTCTCGTAGATTTTAATTAACAACACAAGATTTTATTTAATCAAATTAGATTTGTACCAAGCGAGAAAGAAAGAGAAAGAGAGAGAGAGAGAAATCACAAATCCCCAAGGCAGACGGTGTGGTATCTAAAAAGAATCCCTTTTTTAGGATCACCAACTACCTAAACCCAAGTCAACAACCGAGTAAACAAGAATAATTATTTAAATATTTAAATTAATACTAGAAAAAAGTGTGTTCCAATCCAATCCAATCCACCTTTATTTATATAGCACTTTAACACTTTCGAAGAAAGGACAAAGTGCTGTACATAAAAATAAAAGAATATTCAGAATAGAAATAGGTACATACAACAATCAATACAATAAACACTCTAGGTATCAAAGGCTAAGGAGAAGAGGTAGGTTTTAAGAAGCGATTTAAAACTGGATAGTGTGGAGGCCTGTCTAATGTGCAGGGGCAAGCTATTCCATAACCTAGGTGCCACTACAGCGAAGGCACGGTCCCCTCTAAATTTGTATTTGGTTTTTGGAACACTAAGAAACAGTTGGTCAGCTGACCTGAGCGAGCGTGTGGGCTTGTAGGAGTGTAGCAGCTCTGAAAGGTAGGGTGGTGCTAGACCATTTAGAGATTTAAAAGTAAATAAAAGGATTTACTTAAAAAAGGTGTTAATAAAATAATTACCCCATAATAACAATAATAATAATAATAATAATAATAATAATAATAATAATCCAAATAAATAGTTCTGCCTCACTTATTAATGGCATGCATTTGAGCTCTGGTATCAGAGAAAAAAATTGATTGCCTTCCAATGTTCCACTGTTGATATATTGCCTTTCCTTTAGGATTTACTGGTGGGTTGTTACCAGAGGCACACCAGAGGTTTCTTGAAGGGGGTTCAGCGTCTAAAGTCTGTATTTAGGCCGACTGTCCCCTTCCTGGGACCTCACTATTGTGCTTGATTCCCTATCCGAGCATCCATTTGAGCATCTGAATTCTGTGGACATGAAATATGTTTCATATAAGATGGCTCTGCTGCTTGCTTTAGCCTCTGCTAAGTGTGTGGGTAATCTTGCTTTTCAGTGCTCCCTTCATGTACCCAGTTTGCACCAGGGGACACCAAGGTTACATTACACCTTAATGCAGCGTATGTGCCAAAGGTGCTGCCTAAACCTTATAGTTCACTAGCCTTTGAGCTTAATTCCTTTTATCCTCCTCCATTTGCATCTGAGGAGCAGCAGAAACTGTACTCACTCTGCCCTGTGTGTGCACAGCGTACATACTGTACATAGATCGTACTGAGGCTTTCTGTGGGTGTGACCAGCTTTTTGTCTGTTATGCCAACCCAGTCTCTCTCACTGGGTTGTGGAAGCTATTGCATTAGCTTATAACAGCAAGGGTCTGGAGTTGCCTGAGGAAGTGCGGGCTCATTAAACTAGGGAAATGGCTGCGTCTTGGGCCTCTCCATTAAAGACATTTGTGCTGCTGCCAGCTGGGCATCGTGTAATGGGAAGGAGGATTACTAACAAGCAGCTGTCCAGCACAAAGGATTATTAAATCCAATTGCAGAAGAGCAGATCTCAAAGTAGGTAACCCCAAGAAAAAAGGGAAAACAACTGAAAAAAGTAGTATTGAAACCTGGCCATCACAGTCACGGCCCAATGCTCTACCACTGCACCAGCCAGTGAATTGGGACCACGCTACTTGGCTTTTATAAGGAGCTTCCGAGAGCGGGTGGAAAAATGAAAATGGGCGGAAAATGGGTGTGAGCAAGAGAAAGGGGTAGGTAGGTAGCTCGGATTCTCCTTATGACACAAAATGAGGGGAAACTTAACAGGAGGGCTTCCAAACTAAACAGAGAAGTAAACTGGGGTGCTTGTGGACTTTAAATAGGGAGGACAGGAACCGTGGGGAGGGAGAGAAGGTGAGCGAACTGCGTGCCTCGCACCTACTTCGTTCATACATACACACACACACACAAACACAGAGACCCAAGAGAGAGAGTGAGGGGAGCTGAGGAGGAAACCGCTCTACTCAGCCCACCAAACTAGAAAGAGAGGAAGGACAGGAAACTAGAGAGGGAGTTGAGAAGTTGGCTATGCCACTGAGTGGAAAACGCCACTTGCCGTGGATAGAGCAGGGGAGAAGAGAAAAGGGCCAAGGCTCACTCGAAACTGGCATAGATTCGCTCCCACGAGCTTCAAAGAACCAACGCCGAGTGGCTGGTTGGTGTCCCTTTAAAAGCATTGCTCACAGGTGTTGGAAATGAGCCAATTAGCCCTCTGTGCTGGCCTGGCGCAGAGGTTGCCTTGGCCTGGAACCAGCCCTTACACATCGCCTCATACTTTTGTGCGCCTTTATCGCCATGAAAGCGCAGCGTAAGTTCTACTATAGACTCCAATGCTACGTCACCTAATTACCTATCCAATCAGATTTTCTCTTCTGCTTTAAATAACGATCACTCATTCAGTACCTTGCTGCATTTCAGACGCTGTTGGTCGCTCTTCCTGACGTTGTCCGCAGTTCTCTCGCTTATGTCCCGTTCTCGCTTCTAGTGTGTCCGACCGGCGTCTCGTGTTGGCCTCCTGTTGCTAACCTCCTACTGCTGGCCGCTTTGTCGTCGGACGCCTCCCGCTCCTACTGACGGCTGCTGCTCCCCACGTCCGGTCGGCTGTGCACGGAAGACGCAATCTGCTTGCCACGCGCCGCGCCGTTGGCTGGCGGCCCGCTACTCTACCCCCTCCTGCTCTGTCCCGCCGCCGCCCCAGCCCACTGTCGGAGATAAGCCCCGGCTGTCCCGGTCCTTCAGGCGGTCGCTGTCTCGGCGTGGAGTTCGGACTCTGGTTTGGTCGCTGTCGAAGAGCGCTGTGGATCTGCTTCCGGGTTGCCTCTCCCTGTAACGCAGTGTTCTGTCGTATTGTGCAACCCGTCGTGATGTGCTTCTCGACGCCAGTGCCCATGCGCGGGGCCTTTGTTTGTTTTCTTATTTCGTGGTTTTCTGTTACGTTGTGGTCTCCCCTCCTTACTCTTAACTGTCCTCCGATATTTTGTTTCGGCTTTCTTGTATTCCTGCTGAAGCATGTTTGAATATGGGGCTTTTTCTAGCGTTTTTACTTTATTTGCGTACTAGAATAGCGCGGTTCGATAGGGTGGCAAGTTGTAACTGAGCACCGGTTCACCCGGCCCCTCTGCCTTCGCTCCGCCTCCCCTGGCCTCTGCTGCTGCTGCGGCTGGCGCGGACCTGCCCGTATCTTTCTCCTCTGACGCGCTCTCCCTGGATCTTTGACTTTTGCTGAGCTGACTGGCGCGCTCCTGCCTGGATCTTCTAATGTTGCTGTGCTGCCTAGCGCGCTCCTGGTTCGTTCGCCGCTACTGCGCTGCTGGTGCGCTTCTGTCGGATCTGCTGCTGCTGCTACTGCGCTGCTGGTGCGCTTCTATCGGATCTGCTGCTGCTGCTGCTGCTACTGCCCTACCTGGAGCTTCTGCCGGATCTGCTGCTGCTGCTACTGCCCTACCTGGAGCTTCTGCCGGATCTGCTGCTGCTGCTGCTACTGCCCTACCTGGCGCTTCTGCTGGATCTGCTGCTGCGCTGCCGCGTGTGTTTCTGCCTGGGTCCTCTGCTGCTTGGCCTCTTCCTCCTCCTGTTTAGCTACTGCCGTGCCTGGCCCGGCTTTTGGTAGGCCGTTTGTTTCTGCTGATGCTGCTATGGTTTTCCCCGCGCTTGCGTGCTGTCATCCTACAAGGTAAGGTTCTTCTTTTGCCTTCCTTCCGAAGCCCGTTTGCCCCCGGCGCGTGGATGGTCCTCTTCGCGGCCTTTTGACCTTATGGCTGGCCGCTCTTCTACCTCTTTTCTTTTTCTTTTTTTCTGTTCTGTCTTCTGTTCGCTGTTCTGTTGATTTTCCGGACTTTTGACTACATTCTAACATTCTACCGCTCACTGCTTCCTTCTTCCGTCGTCTCTTCCCCGACCTCGCCTCCCTTACTGTCACGTGCAGTTACTCATGATTGGGTTTTCACGTATTCGCTTCTTCGTCATATTTTGTATCATGTGCATGTTTGTGTTTCTCAGTGCTTTCAGTCTCTTGCGTTCCATGTCATTGCTCCTTGCACTTTGCTCCGTAACTTATTGATGGCAGTTGGCAACATCTACTGCTCTGCCTAGTTTACGGTATTCATAATGGTAATAATATTGATAGTACTAATAGTGGTATTGGTAGTAATATTAGTACTAATAATAGTGATATTGATAATAATGATGCCGTTGTTACTCTTTATTTTGTAGCACCTTCATACGTTTCAATGCAGCTCATCGTGTGCTGTACATGGAATAAGCACGAAAAATAAATATGTAATGGTTCATAATGCTAGTGGTGCTGGTACTAATTAGACATAATGCTAGAATACGAACTGATGTACAATGAATTGTCCAACTGTAGTATATTATTTATTGGTATATTTATTTATATAAACCATACATAATGATAATAATAATAATGGTACTGCTGATACTCTTACGAATTATTGTACCTGTAAAATGGATTAGTTGTTAAAGCTTAGTTTAAAGGAATATGTCTTCCTCTGCGTTTTAAAACTGTTTGCTGCTGACCTGCTTCCCGGCTTATCTTCTTCTTACCTTTTCTTTTCTATTTAATCTTCTTATCTTTTCTGTTCTTCTGTGTTTTGATCCGTATATAGTGTGTTTCTTTATTCTTACTGTTCTTTATTTCTTATGAATCGTGCTGTTGCTGCTGGATGACTACATTTCCTTAGGGCTATTTCATATCTATGTATCTGTATCTTTATCTGTCTCTGGGTTCGCGATTTCGCTTGGGTGCTTTTCGTGTGTTCTCTGTTTGCTGTGTCGTTCGTGGCTTTTCTAGTCTCGCTTTCTTGGTTGTGGTCCGGTATTTCTCATTGTTCTCCTCGGCGCCGTTTCTTCGGCTGCGCTCGGTGCGAGCGCCGCTCTGTTTGTCGGTTTTGGGTATTTATTTCCAAGGGCGATAGTTTGCCGACTGTTGGCTATTAATTTTGACCCTCGCCCCTGGATCTGCCTCTCAGTTCTGTACGAAATGATCGGTGGTGATCGCGTGCGTTTCATTACTTTTTATTTTCTCTGAAATTATTAATAAAATACGTTGTGACCGCGAAGCTGTGATCACGATCCTCATTTAAGTTGTTCTTTCTGCACTCCGATTATGTCATTGCTCAATTTAATTACCTGGGACTCAGTAATTATAAATTAATTTCATAATTGGTAACAAACTTTCTCTCTACAAAATTATTGATGCCAATTAATAAGGAACGTCGTAATAGTCAGATTATCCGAGTTCGTTTTCTAATCCAGCTATATGCTTACTCCTCAAAGGCATTGCAAAAATCCTCTTCCTCAATTTAATATAGCTTGCCATTTACAGAAATAAATCTAATTTACAAGTCTTATATATTCTCCCTATGTTTCCACTGCATACGGCAGCTTTTATGGATTTAAGCGCACAGGCATTTCACGAGCGCGCGCCGACAATATTTATTTGATCAGTTCAATGCCTCACGCTGTCTGATTTAAGCTCTACTCCTTCCTTCATTTCTGTTTGCGCGAAACATTCTGTTGCAGATAACAGGGCCCTGTTTTACAATTAAAATACTAAAAGTGCACTTCTATTTCTGTCTTCACTTCTGGGGCAGCTATCTGCTTTCACGCTCTTCTAAACTTTATGCGCCTCTGTTTGGTTTCACCTAATAGCTACCCTATGGCGAAACAGTGGTCAGATTTCACCTGTCAAATGTCAATTACAGGAAACGCTGACCATCTCCATCCTGCTACGCTGGTCGCTCTCTTTAGGAACGACGCAGCCACATCCTCAGCGAAGCTGACGTCACCATTTGCTACTTGAAGAAGACGGGTAATTTCAGCACACCTGTCACACACTTAGACCAGAACTGGACCTACTGCTGAACGCTCAGCAAGCTCATTCAACACTGTCTAAGTAAGTATTATTTATAAGCAAACACTGGAGGCGGTGGAAGTACTACATACTTTAGAGTATGTTAATTTGTGCATCAATCCGGCGATTTAAATGATCTATTATACATCAACATTTGCTTTTGTTTCAAAGCTTCACTAACAGTATTAACCAGTATTAAAACGATCTGTGATGCTCTCCCAACACTGCTGATTATCACATGTCTATACCTATAGCTTAATGCATTATGGCCCGTGGTCATTTACATCAACACATGCCAGGAGACAATCTCCTCTTTATCTTGGGCTCACAGCCCAGACGACATGACATGAGGATTATTGCATGTTACTAACAGCATGTTTTTTCAGGGGTCGAACCCCGCGCTCAGCGTTTTACAGGGCGCGCAGCCCGTTACTAACAGCAACGCATGCTTTGGGGGCGGTCCCCGCGCATGAGGGCTCAACGCCCAACCTAGATGCATGTTTTGGCCCTTGGCCCTCACTAACAGCAATGCATGCTTTTCGGGCTCGACGCCCAAGTGTATGAATGTAGAGCCCGTGGCTCGACTGCTCGAGGGCGCACCCCTCGCATAACCTCTTCTCTTTCTTTCTAACCTCATTTTCCTTCTCTCCTCCTTCGCTCCTCTATCCCGTTGTTTCCCTCTGACCTCCTTTAGGCCCTATTGTATAATGTTTTCCTTCTACTATTTCTGTATTTATCTTATAACACCCCGCTCGAGCTAGTATCTAGAGTATGGAAGAGGGCTCGCGCCCTTGCGCTTCGGGGGCGCTCCCCGCTCAAGGCTCGCAGCAAGCGCATGTATGAACGAGGGCATCGGCCCATACTAACAGCATGGAAAGTTGGCGCGATCAAGCGCATCACTGGGCACAACACCCACGTTAACTCTGCTTGTTATTGCACAGAACACCCACATTTAGATGCATCCAGCATGTGCTCACATTACGCAATTCACAAGTTAAATGATAAATAAACTCACTCATGCATGGGGATATTCATGGTATAAATAAAACACACCACTGTCCACAATCTCGGTGCAACATAAAATCGTAACATTGTATTATGCTATTATTAATTAAACATTTTTTCTATTACAGGAAGTAGAAACCAGGTAAAGATCTGCGGTGGGTATATTTATAATTTATACTTTTGGGGTTGGCTCCGCCCTGTCTTCAGTGTACGACAGGATCTGCAGAGCCCAGATGTATCAAGCCCTGGGCCGATGACGGGCCTACGCCAAAGACTCTAATACATGAAATTGTTTCTATACGACTTTCACGAACATATACGTGTACTTGTTTCGCCTACAAATATTTTGTTCAAACATTAAATAATTCAACTAACTAAATTTGCTTCCGGAGTCGTAATAGTAGAAATGAAAGCGCAGCGTAAGTTCTACTATAGACTCCAATGCTACGTCACCTAATTACCTATCCAATCAGATTTTCTCTTCTGCTTTAAATAACGATCACTCATTCAGTACCTTGCTGCATTTCAGACGCTGTTGGTCGCTCTTCCCCTCCTCCCTCCCCGCCGCCTCCAGGTTGGTCCCGTTTGGTTGCCCGGGGGTTGGCTCCGCCCTGTCTTCAGTGTACGACAGGATCTGCAGAGCCCAGATGTATCAAGCCCTGGGCCGATGACGGGCCTACGCCAAAGACTCTAATACATGAAATTGTTTCTATACGACTTTCACGAACATATACGTGTACTTGTTTAGTTAGTTTCGCCTACAAATATTTTGTTCAAACATTAAATAATTCAACTAACTAAATTTGCTTCCGGAGTCGTAATAGTAGAATTGCTGTTCTTTCTTCTGGGACTTGGTTCATTGCAGGGCATGTATACAGGTCCCACACATTATGTGTTGTACTAAATGAATCGACTGATAGGGTACGTCAGGTTATGCATATAACCACTGTTTCCTGAAGGACAGGAACAAGGTACAACACAGGTTGCTGTGCTTTGCTGTTAGCTCAGTGAAAAGCAGCATCTTGAACTAGTGATGTGCGGATCGATACTGAAATATCGATACCTCCGATACCAGATCTTTATGCTCTAAAATCGATTTTTAAATCAAAATATCAATATTTTTGATATTTCATTTATTTGAGGCAATATATATATATCACTAACAGGAACAGGAAAGTAACTAAGCTATTGAGATCTTGTCTAAATGACAAGCGCTTGGTGGGAACTACTTTTTCTTCCGCCTGGGTCAGTGCATAATGCGTAAACACTGCGGCACACTGCTCAGTCACTTACTTGGTCTGTACACAACGGCAGAGTGGAATCATGAGTAAAGCTGTTTCAGTACGCCTCTGGCAGCACTGTATCCAGGTACAGAGGGAGAAAATGTGCAGCTTTAGGTGGGGCTGACCACTGCTGCTGTTAGAGTTGTTCAAATTAATAAATATGATTATAAATAAGTAGTAAAATTAATACATGCTTTAACAAAAAGCTGCAAAAGTTCAACTTAGAGTAAAAATATGTGTATCACTAAGATGATTTATTCAAGTAAGGTTTCCTAAATTGTTTAATTGATAATCTAAAGTAGATTACATTACATTATACTAGGTGTTATTAAATTATAGTAATTGTGATAAAACAGCCATGGTGAATTTCTGGTATTCATAAAATGAATGTACAATCGGTCTAATTTGCTTTAACATATTCAAATTGTCAACTATTATTGTGGTACTTCTTTATTTGTTTAACTCAAAATTTTACAGGCAATTTCAATTTAATTCTTCCAGACTGTACAACTGATGGTGTTCCCTTATCGTAGGGTTTTAGGAGAGGCTACATGCATAGTTGAATCTAAATAGGATGAAGCATTCAATGCAGAAAACCTCAATCATACTTCCAAGTTTAAAATAAATTAATAAATAATTTGGATATCTTTTTTTTTAGTGCTGTCAATTGATTAAAAAATTAAATCCAATTAATCACAACAAAATTCTGTGATTCTGTGAGAGAGAGAGAGAGAGAGAGAGAGAGAGAGAGAGAGAGAGGCTGCCTGTGAGCATGAGTGTTCTGAGTAAGTGCTAGAGTTAGCTGCTTAGCACTAGCTTTTTTTTGTTTTTCGACGTGGCTGCGGTCAACAGCAACCAGTGCTCTAATTTGGCAATAAAGCCACTTAAAACTGCCTTCTTGGCCCTTATTTCAACGTCCATCCGTCCATAGGTGTATTTGCACAAAGTATCGGTATCGAAAAAATGGAATTTACAGTCTTTGACAAATATTTTGAACTACATTTATCTACTCAAAACTGCATGAATAATGTACAAAGTAAAAACCTATTTACTTCCAAAATGTATTCAGAATCAGTTTGAAATTAAAGAGAGCAATTATGGACTTACAGAGGCAAGGATGTTAAAAAAACAAGAACTAATATGAAAAGTAGAATTATCTATGTAATTTTGAGATTATGGATGGTTATGTTCCTTAGAGAGAGAGAGAGAGAGAGAGAGAGAGAGAGAGAGATGATGAGTTAGATTGGTAAGTGTACAATTTAGTGCACATCTTTGCACAAATTAGAAATCTTTTAAAACCCAACAATAGCAACACTATACTTACATTAGTAAATAAACCCCTTAATATGTTATCAGGTTCTGTTAAATTGGTAAAGTATTAAGTTACATTTTAAAGGCTAAAGGCATTAAGAAAAAGATAAAGATCAGATGTAATTTACATGTGGTGTACCACAGCAGCCCCGGGACCCCGATCTTAGAGGAACACCTACCCTCTTTACCGGCGAGGTTTAAGGCTCAAGCTCAACAAATTTGACAAATCGCTGACACAAAATTAGAGTAATATAATTAGAAACTGTGTCCTTTCTGTGGCAGAGAGTACTATAGTGTATTGTGGTAGATACTCACACCACTATAATTATAGTATAATTCTTCCACAAAATCTAAAACTTGTAAAAACCTCTAACTTTACCTTCAGATATTTCAGCCCACTCACACCAAATATACACTTTATACACCAATCCCCATACAGTACTCTATCCTCACCACACAGAGAGAAAACAGAACAAACACTACACACATTCCACAAACGCATGTTCTACACACACACACATATGGTAACACTTTATAATACTGTTTTTATAAGTAATAGATAACTAAGCAGGAACTAATTAATAGTCCTGCATTAACACCTAAATCCCTCCTATTAACTACCAGGGAGTACTGAGTAATTACTCAATAGATAGTACTCAACTAATGATTATAGTAGTTCACTATTAACTCCACATTAATTACTGAGACTTACATATCTCCTGGAGAACTACTTACTAATCATGTATCTATGCCATAGTTACGCAGGAGTGAGCTTGCACGGAACAATTTTGGTGGCGACCCACTATGCTGCGAGAGGACCGCGCCTACACCGGACTCGGAGGCATCCACCTCCACTACAAAGGGTAACTCGGGTTTAGGGTGCTTGAGAATTGGAGCGGTGGTGAATGCTGCTTTCAGCTTGTTAAATGAGCGCTCCGCTTCGGGGGACCACTTCAGTTTCCTAGTAGCGCCCTTAGTAAGCACAGTAAGGGGAGCTACTAAAATTACGGATGAACCGCCTATAGAAATTAGCAAATCCTAGAAATCGCTGAAGTTCTTTAGTACTTTGAGGCACTGGCCAGCTAGTGACGGCTGAGACCTTGTCATCGTCCATTGAATGCTATTCGGGCTAATAATATAGCTGAGAAATGTGACCCTTTGTACATGGAACTCACATTTCTCGGTTTTAGCAAAGAGGTTATGCTCGCAAAACGTTGGAGCACCTGGCGAACCTGTCGGATGTGTGTGGAAAGATCGGGGGAGTAAATCAAAATGTCGTCTATAAAAAGGACAACAAAGTGGCCAAGAAAATCACGAAACACGTCATTCATGAACGATTGGAAGACAGCAGGGGCATTAGCTAGGCCATAACTCATTACCAGATACTTGTAGTGGCCATTAGTCGTGGTAAAAGCTGTCTTCCACTCATCCCCCTCCCTAATGTGCACCAAATTATACACGCTGCGGAGATCTAGCTTGGTAAAATACTGCACATTACGTAATTGTTCTAATGCGGACGGAATTAGTGGGAGCGGGTAGGCGAACTTTTTTGTAATCTCATTAAGACCTCTATAATCGATACAGGGTCTCAAACCCCCATCCTTCTTCTTAACAAAGAAGAAACCTGACCCGACTGGAGATTTGGATGGGCGAATGAAACCCTGTGCGAGAGCCTCACTGACATACTGATTCTGATTTCCATGGGCTCGGAGTCCGGTGGAGTGGATTTAACAAGTACTGGAGCACAGGGCAGAATCTGGTTCTCTGAAGCTACGGGAGACTGGGTTGTAGCTTTGGGTCTTCTGGACAGGAGCTGATCCAGACGGATGGACAGGGAGATGAGCTGATCCAGGGTGAGTGAGTCATCCTTACAAGCTAGTTCTTTAAGAATCTCAGGGTGGAGTCTGGCAAAAAACATTAATGAGAGCGGGGTTATTCCAGCCACTGCTAGTGGCAAGCGTTCTAAACTCTAATGCGTAAGCTGCTACAGCCCTTTTTCCCTGTTTAAGGGTTAGCAAGAGTTCACCGCTGGACTACCCATAGCGTGTATGATCAAAAACACCGCGGAAAGTAGCCAAAAAAGAGTCGTAGCTGGACTCAGAAATACTTTCCCAAATGGCGGTGGCCCATTCTAAAGCTTTACCGGAGAGCCGAGAAACAATAAATCCGATCTTAGCTTGATCGGTTGCAGGTGGGGAGTTACCAAAAAACACAGAGCACTGAAGAAGGAACCCACTGCATTTCTCCGGATTACCATCATATAGTTCGGGCTTACATACAGAAAAGCTGGATCCGGGAGTAGCATTCTGTGTAGCTACAGGGTTAGCTACAGGGCTAGTGGTCTGGGCGGATAAACCCCGAAGGTGTCCAACGACTTCGGTTAGCTGCTGCTGCTGGCTAACCTGCTGGCGTGCTAGCTCACCTACGGCTTGGGTTACACCAGCCAGCGTTTGCTGGTTGCCTGCCCTGGTTAGCCAAACCAGATATAATCGACTCTGTATCCACAGTCTCTGTCATAATGGCCAAGTAATATGTCAGGGCCAGACAAGGATGAGACCTGTGCGGATACAAGTTAAAGGCTTTATTAAAAAGAACAAGTTGGTACAAAGATGAGCAGGTTCAAAACCAGTGATATATAACGTAGGGAAACCATACCATAAACGGGAGACAGTCCAGAGTTCATACACAAGCGGGGGTATCACAGAGCAGGCAGTAATCCCACAACGATACACAGTCCAGGTTACACATTGAAATACAATACACAGGCGTAGGCAAAAATCTAAGTCGGAAAAACACGAAAACAAGATCATACACAAAGTAAAAATAGAGGGCAAGAGAAACGCTTTGTTATGCAGGATGAACCAAACTATTACTTGGCGAGGTGTGAGCATGAGCGTGGTCCTTATATACTGAGGGGTATTCAATACTCGGGACTTCCTGGAGGTGTCATGCTGTGTGTCATGTGATCGGGAGTGAGCATGATGTCATGGTGTGGAGCGTTCTGGGTATTGTAGTTGGAAGCTTGAAAATCGCAGGTAGAGCTGAGTATGGGGGACACAGGTGTGCTTTCAGCACCAGACATGACATTATGTAACAATATGCAGGAGACATTAACTAAGTTAAGGCATATAATATCCAGAAGGCATATAAGAGTCTAAGAATGACTGTAATAATTTTTGTTTTAATAATCATTACTTTAATATTAAGCATCAACTTTATAAAAATTCATCTTCAGCCTTGCAGTTTCACAAAGAGTTTACAGAGCGCACTACTACGGTAATTACGTTCATTTCACAGCGCCAGACCGCTGGCCTCTATCAATGTGTCTATCTGCTATTGCTGCAGATTATTGTCACCCCAAAGAGGATAGAGACTGAATGCAATTGCAGGTAAGCTTAAATCCACAGAGAGTAAGCAGAGTCAGGTTACAGGCAAGGGTCGATAGAGATATAGAAATAACGCTCAGAACTTAGGCTGTGTCGGCAACTAAGACTTCGCAACGGAAGCACTGTGGGAGTCTCTTAAATACAAAGTGAAATAGCCATCAGCTTGAGTGGGTGGGCCGGTGATCAGAACTCAGGCGACGTCACACGCTGCTGTGATTGGAAGGGAGAAACCTCGGGGCTGACAGTACCCCCCTCTCCAAGAGCTGCCCCGGCAGCGGGACACCGCAGGACGATCTGGGCGCCTGGCATGAAGGTCAGCAATTAAGCCAGGGTCTAGCACATCTGCAGCATGAACCCAACACCTGTCCTCCGGGCCGAACCCCTCCCAGTCCACCAGATACTGAAGACGGCCCCCACGATGACAGGAATCCAGCAAGGTGTGGACAGCATAAGCAGACCCCCCTTCGCCATCTAGGGGTTCTGGGGGATTCCCGACTGGGACTGCCTGCGCCAGTGGACCAGGAATCACCGGCCTGAGAAGAGAGAGATGAAATGAGGTTGAGATTCCGTATGTACTAGGTAACAACAGTTTGTATGTAACATCATTAATTTTCTTAATTATTTTAAAAGGACCAACAAAACGGGGACTCAACTTTCAACAAGGCAGTTGCAGGTTTAGGTCTCGAGTGGATAGCCACACTCTCTCTCCAGGATGGTACACAGGAGTTTCGCTCCGATGACGATCCACCTGGCCTTTGTGATGGGCCTGTGTTTGATCCAGTCTGACATGCGCCGTCTCCCACACCTACTCTGCCTTGGAAAACCAATCATCTACAGCAGGAGCCTCCTCCTGTCCAAGGTTCCATGGGTATACTCTGCCCATGGGAGGAACCTGACCCAATGCATAGGTTGGTCATGGCAATAGCTTCTAAGAAAGCGACCCAGTCCTTGATTCAGACGCTCTGTTTGTCCGTTGGATTCGGAATGGTGACCAGAGGAAAGACTAACAGTTACCCCCAGTCTCTCCATAAAAGACTGCCAAACTCTGGAGGTGAACTTCGGTCCTCTGTCCAAGACGATGTCAAAATGGTCCAAGTTAAAATGGTCCAAGACGATGCCAAAATAACAGAAAACATGGTTAAACATAGTCTCTGCTATTTGAAAAGCTCTGGGCAACTTAGGGAAGGGCATAAGTCTGCAGGATTTGGAAAATCGATCCACAACCACTAGGATGGTAGTGAAACCCTCTGAGGAGGGTAAATCGGTGACAAAGTCAAGTGATAAGTGGGACCAAAGGCCAAGAAGGAATGGGCAGTGGGACCAGTTTACCTGCAGGGGCACGTTATGGGGTCTTGGTGCAGATGGTACAGGACTTGACATACTTCTCCACATCCTTAATCATGGAAGGCCACCAATACTTAGCTTGGAGGAGTTGATTGGTGCGTTGTATTCTCGGATGATCGGTACCTACAGAAGTGTAAGCCCAGAGCAACAGGTCATGGCGAAAACCCTCAGGTACATAAAGTTTTTCTGGTGGACAAGACACTGGTACTGAAATTTCATTCAAAGCATTGCGAATGTCTTCATCTACTTGCCAGTGAATAAGGGCTATGACAACTGTGTCAGGGACAATCGGTTCTGGGTGCTGTGGAACCTCACTGCTACAGAAAACCCTGGATAAGGAGTCAGCTTTGATGTTTTTGGAGCCTGGCCAATAGGTGATGGGGAAATCAAACCGGCCAAAAAACAGTGCCCACCTGGCTTGTCTCGGGTTCAGTCTTTTGGCCGTGTGAATATATTCCATGTTCTTGTGGTCCGTGAAGACAACAAAGGGCAGTTTGGCTCCCTCCAGCCAGTGTCGCCACTCCTCCAGTGCCATTTTAACAGCCAGCAGTTCTCGATTTCCAATGTCATAATTTCTCTCTGCCTCCGACAGCTTCCTAGAAAAGAGGGCACAAGGATACAGTTTAGGAGGTGTACCTTGTCTTTGGGAGAGAACTGCTCCAACACGGACCTATGAAGCATCCACTTCAACCACAAATTGCAACTCCGGATTGGGGTGTTTGAGAATAGGAGCTGAGGTGAACCTGTTCTTTAAGTTTTGAAATAATTGTTCTGTGTCCTTGTTCCATCTCAGCTTCTTCTCTCCACCTCTCAGGGCTGAGGTAAGTGGAGCAGCAAGCACACTGAACTCACGAATGAACCTCCTATAAAAGTTGGCAAATCCTAGAAATCTTTGCAAATCCTTGATGGTGCGTGGTGTGGGCCAGGACAGGACAGCAGCAATCTTGGTTGTGTCCATCTCAATACCCTCCTTACTAAGGATGTATCCCAAAAAGGCAACTGAGGATTGATGAAAAAGAAATCTTTCGGCTTTGACATAGAGTTGATGTTGCAGAAGCCTTCTGAGCACTTTTGTCACATGTTGCACATGCTCTACAATGTTCCAGGAGTAGACCAAAATGTCGTCTATAAAAACTATTACAAAGTGTCCTAGCATTTCTGAGCACATCATTTACCATGGCTTGGAAAACAGAAGGAGAGATAGACAGACCATAAGGCATTACCAAGTACTCAAAGTGCCCAGTAGTAGTGCTGAAGGCGGTTTTCCATTCATCACCTCTTCTTATACGAATCAGGTTGTAGGCACTCCTTAGATTCAATTTTGTGGAGACACTATCTCCTCGCATCTGTTCCAGTGCAGCAGGAATCAAAGGCAGTGGATATGTATACTTCACCAATGCTGCATTTAACTGACGATAATCTATACAAGGCCTCAATCCCCCATCTTTTTTCTTTACAAAAAAGAAACCAGAAGAGGCTGGAGAAGTGGAAGGTCTGATGAAGCCCTATTTGAGTGCTTCGTCAATATACTCCTCCATGGCAGCTGTTTCTGGTCGTGACAATGAATAAACTTTGGCTTTGGGTAGGGATACTCCTGTTTTAAGCTCTAGAGCACGGTCATACTCATGGTGTGGGGGCAGATTGGTAGCTTTTTTCTTGCTGAAGACCTCTTCTAAATCACTGTATTCCTTGGAGATATGTGGTGTGTGAGCTGGAACAGGGCTTTCAATAGTGGTGGAGGCGGCTGTAAACTTAATACAGGTGGATTGACAGGCAGAGGACCAGGAGGTAAGTTCTTGTTCATTCCAGGAGATGGCAGGATTGTGCTTCTCCAACCACAGAAGTAGAGTAGGTGAGTTGGTGATTAACATGGGCAAAAGTTCATGATGAACAGCTCCAACCGTGAGTCTAATGGGTTTTGTGATGTGAGTTACTGTGCCCTTTCCTACTGGTCGTGAATCTATGGCCTGGACGTGGAGTGGCAGATGTGTAATTTTAGTTGGCGAGCAAATTCTTCATCTATGAAATTCTCCGCCGCTCGGGAGTCGAGGAGTGCTGTGGAAACAAAAGAATTCTGGCAGTGAATTGTTACCGGAACCGTAAATGCTTTTAAAGAGAGCGTGTGTGGAGGAACACTTACCCCGTGCTGGATAGTAGGAGCTGAGCGGGGTAACTCTCGGTTAGGATGGGACACACAATCTTTGACTAGATGTCCCGGTTCTCCACAGTACAGACATAACCCATTTATGCGTCGTCTAGTCCTCTCCTAATTGGAGAGACATTAGGTGCTAAGCTGCATAGGTTCAGAAAAGTTGTCATGGTGGACAAACATGGGGTTGCGCCGCTCTCTCAACAAATTATTTATGCGAATGGCCAAGCTTATTGTTTGGTCCAGAGATAAGCTGTCGTCCCGGCAAGCCAGTTGCTTTTTAATGTCTTCAGTGAGTCCGAGTCTAAAGGCTGTGGCGAGTGCAGACTCATTCCAACCACTGGAAGCAGCTATGGTGCGAAATTGTAGGGCATATTCAGCCGCAGTGCGAGACCCCTGTTTATAGTCAATAGTTTCTCACCAATTTTGAGTGACATCACCTCCACTCTCCCAAACAGCTGTAGCCCATTCAAGCACTTTCCCTTTAAGCAGTGAAATGACAGTAGCAATCTTCTCAGTGCCTCTAACATAGTATGTGGGTTGGTGAGCAAAAAATAGTGAACACTGTAGCAAAAATCCCTTACAATCTGAAGGTTTACCATCATATTTAGCTGGTAAATCCAGGGAGGCCTGCTCTGGTGCCTCCCTGCTGCGGGGTTGTCATGGTAACCGGGAAAGCCTGCGGGGAGGAGGCAGCTTGTGACGTACCAGGTGATGCGGTGATGTTGAGGGCAGAGAGGGTGGAAGTGAGGCTCTGTAGAGAAGACCATATCTCCGCCATGGCGCCTCCTAAGTGTTCCAAACTTTGATGGTGTTGTCCTAACAACCTTCCCTGCTCGGAAACGGCTTTAACCAGCTGGTCGGTGATCAGAACTCAGGCGACGTCGCACGCTGCTGTGATTGGAAGGAAGGAACCTCGGGGCTGACTATTATTCGATCGGTAGTAATATTAAAGCCAGTGACACCATTTGGCATAGTAGTAACCTTACTTATCATAATATCCTCAGTATCTTCCAAATGTTAGATACACACAGTAAAATACTGCAGTGTGTAGTAGTCTGCTTAACCCCTATTTTTAGAGGAGAGAACATCACTATGTCTGTTACTGGTGTAACATGGTATAAAAAACATGGTAACTAATTACTAATTACTAATGAATTACTGCAGACCCCCTTTTACTAGAACCACATATAACACATATGACCTAGCTAACTTAGCTAACGCTTGCTAACACACATCCTAAAGCTGTTTAACAACACACAAAGTGTCCTCGTCCGATCTGAGGGTAAAATACGCTGGAAAAGGTCTCAATGTCTTGATTACTAGTTTATTTTCAGTTAAATACTGTAATTAGAAACAGTCTCTCTAAACCTCCACCAACAGCAGCAGAGAATATGCACTGAGGACGAGGAGAGCTGCGTTGAAATTACCCTAATTACCCTGATAATGCGCACTATAAAGTGAGACTGCAAGGCTGAAGATTAACTTTTATAAAGGGTTTTCAGCTGAACAGTTAATGTTTATTTGGGCAGGAATTAATAAGTAAAGGAGACATGATTAGTAAGTTGTTCTCCAGGAGATATGTAAATCTCAGTAATTAATGTGGAGTTAATAGTGAACTTCTATAATCATTAGTTTAGTAATATCTATTGAGTAATTACTCCGTACTCCCTGGTAGCTAATAAGAGGGATTAATGTGTTAATGCAGGACTATTAATTAGTTCCTGCTCAGTTACCTATTACTTACGAAACAGTATTATAAAGTGTTACTCACAAATGCGGTGTATCACAAAAGTAGTCTGTGTGCAGCTTATATATCGGTGTAAATTTATTTTTCCCTCAAAATAATTAAATATACAGCTATTAAGGTCTAAACCACCGGCAACAAAAGTGAGTACACCCCTCACATTTCTGCAGATATTTAATTATACCTTAACATGGGACAACACTGACAAAATGACATGTGGACACAATGAAAAGTAGTCTGTGTACAGCTTAAATAACAGTGTAAAATTATTCTTCCATCAAAATAACTCAATATACAGCCATTCATGCCTAAATCACTGGCAACACCCCTCACATGTTTACACTTTAGTTGTGTTGGTTTTACCCTTTCCTTAACTTTGCCCTATCAAATTTATGTGCTGTAAAAATAAGTTTTTCTGTTTATATTGGCAGGCTTTCTGGCTGCTGTGTTACAGAGAAAGGCTGTGCTTATCTGGTTTATGCCCTGGAATTGAACCCTTCCACACACCTCACAGAAGTAAATCTGAACAACAATCAGCCAGGAGAATCGGGAATAAAACTGCTATCAGCTGTAAACTCTAAACTGGAGAAACTACAGTGAGTTTCACTATTTGCATACACCCAAACACAGACAAACATGTACAGAAAACAGAAGGTTTCACACAAGGATTAAAGAAATAAGCTCTACTTTTTGGGTTTTGTAGTTGCCAAGACCAGAAATCTGGTACTTGTAGCACAGTTTTGTAAATTTCTAACTCAAATAGCCTATCTATTAACCTGATACACTAAACAATAAGCTTAGTCTCTGCCTTAGATGCAGTTAGCAATTCTCAAACACAATTTTATACAAACACTAAACACAGTTCCCTACATTACATACAGCAATACAAACAAACAACCTGTGTATATTTTTGGAAACATTGCCGTGCAAACACCATACAAAGCTACCAGTTACCCAAGTGTTACCAAATTAAATCCAGTAGTAACAGGTGGAAACTCTTTTAGATAAACTTCTGATCTGTAGAAACATAGAAGAAAAATGACGAGGAAATGAATGAATAAGAGAACAATAAACCAAGATGGATGAGATTTGGACAACTTTTTTCTGTTTTTAAAATGCCCGGCAGAGGATATAGTATAATCTGAGCTGCTACACTGAAGCAAGCGTCTGACTCAAAAAAAAAAAGTGCATTATTAATATGTGTCAGTATGCTATGCTATGCTGGTATATCACTGTTATTGTAATGCACTGTCCTGTGCATCACAGTACTGAGTGCTTTGTGTTTCATATGGTCCTACAGTACTGCTTTTAGAGAGTGAGTGCTAGAAGTGTACCCCACCAAAACAAGGTGTAGGGTAATGAAGATCTTAATAGACCGTGGCACTACCAGTGAGTGTCCATTCCTGGGCAACTGTGATGTACAGTAGCAAGCAGCTGACAGTGTGAAAACCTAAGTATGGTATGTCTGTTCTATACTGTCTTATAGCACTATACTGTAATGAGAGAGATGTTGTTGCAGTTGCAATTCAACAACCAACAATGCTAAATTCCTTCACACTTTGTTCATTTGTAAATCCATTTAATAAAAAAGGCAAAAACTACACATTTTCCTGGTGTTCCTCATTATGCCACATTACCACCTTTCCTGACAAAAAACACACCATATTTTTTCCAATCACCAATTGAAGGGGCCAGAGCATGCTAGGTTCAGTATCTAAGATATAAGTTTCTACTGGGCTGCTCTAGTGACAAACTCAAGAACACCCATCCACTTTTAATCATGGAGGTGGAAGGTCTTATTGAAAAACTACTGTCCATGTGTTGATTGGACAGGTTCTTCTGACACCTAAATATAACATAATGAAACTTTCAACTTATTGCTTCTGATTATTAAAATATACTACTTATTTTAAACACTTTTTGTGTGTCATTCAGTGGATATTAACAGAGATATTTTACACTAATTGCAGTTAAAGTGGTCATCTAAATGAGGAAAAATGTTATATTTTGCCTTCTGATCTATTTGTTTGTTATGCTTTTAAAGACATTCTTTCCCTTTCAGGCTATATTCTTGTAACCTCACAGAGAACAGCTGTGCAGTTCTGCCCTCAGCTCTCAGCTCAAAATCTACAAATCTCAGAGAGCTCATTCTCAATAACAATGATCTGCTGCAGGATTCAGGAGTAAAGCTGCTCTCTGCTGGACTGGAGAATTCAAATTGTAAACTGGAAACACTGGGGTAAGATCAGTGCTTATGGTGTGCAGTGCACAATTAGTTACACTAATATTGTAAATAGGGTTGTGCCATCGTCATTTATGACCCAACATCGCGATGGACGGTAACCATCACGATGCCTCGCTCACTTTTTGTTTTTCCAGAAACATTCACTGACCTTCTTTAGGTCTCCTTCACCTAAAACTTTAGCAGGGATTGTACGGAAAAAGATCAAGTGAATTAGAGTCAGGGATGAAAATTTAAATACCCTTCTGTGTGGAAAGTTTGTGGGAGAAGTAAGCCACTGGGTGCATTTTGCTGGGAGAGCCAATATTTGCTGCTCCTACCCCCACACTGGAAGCATCTACCTCTACTATAAAGGGTCCTTTGGGGTCAGGATGTTTCAGAAGAGGGGCCGAAGTGAACGATTCCTTGAGTGAGGAGAAAGCATCTGATGCTTCCTCAGACCAAACCAATTTTCTGGCATTTCGTTTTAACAGGTTCGTGAGTGGAGCGGCTAGAGAACTGTAATTACGAATAAATCTTCGGTAGAATTTAGCGAAACCAAGAAATCTTTGTAGTTCCTTAACAGATTTGGGGTGAGGCCAATTAACTACAGCCTGAACCTTCCTATCATCCATGGTTATACCTTTAGCACTAATAACATAACCTAAGAAGGAAATGGTAGACAAATTGAATTCACATTTCTCTGCTTTGACGAAAAGCTTATTTTGAAGGAGTCGGGTTAATACAGCACGTACATGTGAGACATGAGTACGCAAATCTGATGAGAAGATAAGAATGTCGTCTATGTAAGCTATGACAAATTTTCCCAGCACGTCATTAATGAAAGATTGGAAAACGGAAGGGGCATTTTTGAGACCAAGCGGCATAACTAAATATTCATAGTACCCCCTAGTGGTAGAAAAGGCAGTCTTCCACTCATCACCCTCTCTGATCCTCACCAAGTTATAAGCACTGCGGAGGTCTAATTTTGTGAAAATGCATGGACGAAGACCTCCATCCTTCTTTTTGACGAAGAAGAAGGATGCGGCCACTGGAGAGGTAGAATGACGAATATACCCCTGAGCTAAGGCCTCTTGCACATACTCCTCCATAGCACTCTCCTCAGTCTGAGTTAACAGGTAGATGCGTGATTTAGGAGGTATCTGATTATCAGTAAGCTCAATAGCACAGTCATATGAACGGTGTGGGGGGAGTTGAGTAGCACGAGACTTACTAAATACTTCAGATAAATCTGAATAAACTGGAGGAATATGTGCAAGTGACTCAACACCAGGACTCTCTACTGTAGTAGATTGGATCAATAATTTAGGGCCAATAATACAGTGATCATGACAGTATGGAGACCAAGAAGTTATTTCACAATTGAACCAAGAAATCTGAGGATTGTGTTTCTTTAACCATGGAAGTCCTAAAATAATCTGATAATTTGTGTCCCTCATCACAAAAAACCTGATCTCCTCTGAGTGCAAAGCGCTGACGTTCAGCTTGACTGGTGTGGTGGTGTGGGATACGGCTCCTTGTCCAACTGGGGTACCATCCACCGCTGACAGTCTCATCGGGTTCTCCGGGCATTCAAACGGGATCTGGAGTCGTCTGGCCAGCTGCTCATTAATAAAGTTCCCCTCGGCACCGGAATCAATCAGGGCTGGAAACACAAAGGAAGAGGACTGGCAGAACAGTATAACTGAGATTATAAATGATCTTGAATACATGTCAGGGCTTGGTCGGCTTACCCTCTTAGCGCGTGGAACCCCTTCCACACGCTTTCCCGAGTAAGAAGCAGGTGGCTCATATGGACGGTCCAGGTTGCCATGGTAACCATGGGAGAGACCACCGTTGGACGAGCCTGAAGAATCTTGTCGCTGACCTCGGGAAGGGCAATACTGACAATTACGTAGTACATGTCCAGCTCTTCCACAGTAAAAGCTTGTAATCGTCTCATTCTCTCCTCTTGAGATAAACGCGTAGCATCGACTTGCATTGGTTCCTCATCTCTGAATGTGGCCCGTGAAGTAAATCCAGATGCACGAGGTGTAGCAAAACAAGGAGCAGAAACAGCAGCTCTACGACCAGGTACTGAGCCTTGTTTTAACTGATCAAGTCTGATGGCTAAGGAGATAAGTTCCTCCAAGGGTAATCCATCGTCCTTGCAAGCCAATTCGGCTAACACATCAGCCCGGAGTCCATTACGATACACTACCTGCAGCCAAAGTGCGGAATTCCAGAGCATAATCTGAAACAAAACGGTTCCCCTGGCGTAACTGAACTAATAACTCCCCCTGAGATTGTCCATGATGCAGATGATCAAATACCAGCTTAAACTCTCTGAGAAAATGCTCATACGTGCTACGCTCAATGCTAGGCCAAATAGCAGTAGCCCAATCCAAAGCCTTGCCAGTAAGGCGAGATATAAAAAACAAAATACGAGCTGCGACACTAACCGGTGAATTAGCAAAGAAAAGTGACATTTGCAAGAGAAAGCCTCTACATAAATCTGGAGAACCGTCATATTTATCGGGCTTGCTTACCGGAAAAGTGGCTGCCGAGGGAGCGATAGCAGGAGAGCTAACAGGGGCTAGGCTAGGCTAGCTGGAGTTGCTACTCTCAGCTGGGCGAGCTGAGTAGCGATATCCTGAAGGCTAGCGGTGATCTGAGCTAGCTGAGAGTGTTGATCTGACTGCTGGGTAGTAAGAGCCGTAACGTTGTTAGCAAGGCTCTCAAAAAGCTGGCTATGCTGTTCGAGAACCCTCCCCTGGTTCCCGACTGCCTGCTGGAGGTCATTAAACTCAGCCATCACCTTCGGCGAGGTATAATGTGACGCCAGGTAGAGAGGAGTGACGCGAGCCGAGTTAAAAGTACAAACAGGTTTATTAGCAGGCAAGCTAACAGATACTGCTAACAGGAAAGCCAGGCAAACAGCGATCTCGCTGATAACAGAAGATGTAGTCAAAAATAGAGTCCGAGTTCGAAACCGAGAAACAATCCAACCGTACAACAAATCCAATAAGGGCAAAACAAAAGACATAAACCGATAATCCGAAAACAGGGTCGTAACGAGAAAGCAAAAACAGAACACAGGAAAACGCTTAGTACGCAACATGAATCGACAATACCTCTCGGTGTTTGTTTACAAACGGATGCCTTAAATACAGGATCTAGATAAGAATGAACCGGAAGTAATTCAGAATACAGGTGAATCAGAGCGTTGGAGCGTAATGCGATTGGGTGAAGGTGAAAGGTCATAACCAGGGGAATTCTGGGAAATGTAGTCCGGTAGTGTGGAAGGAGAACAAGGCTGCGTGACATTCTGCTACAAATATGCCTAATTGGCATATTATTATACTATTTATTCATCTTCTTTTTTTTTTTTTTTTACATTTGGCAGACGCTTTTGTCCAAAGCGACTTACAATAGTCAAGTACAATGTAAAATAAGTTTAAAGGTAAAACATCTTTGGATAGGGATAAAAGGAGGTCAAAGGGGAATAATAGGATAGAGGAGTGAAGGAGGGGAAGAAGGAAATGAGGTTAGAAGTAGTTAGTGTGTTAGAGGTGTTAAATCAGGCAAAATGTGCCACGCCGCGCGCTCTTTCTCTCTCTCTCTCTCTCTCTTTCTTCTGCAGAGCGGAGCTGAATTCAGCGCGAGGCTAGAAATAATTTGAAAAGTCATTTTAGTTAAATAAATTAAGATGAGTGAGGACCTGTAAAGTTAATAAAATATTGTCAAATATAAAGTATAGGTTGAGGTTTTGCTGAGCTGTTTCAATAATTTGAAACTGAAACTGATTATTCTGCGCACTATTAGATATCCTTTGATTGTGTTTCAAATTAGTTTTTATTTTATATTAATAATTTTTTATTCATTTTAAATATTTTTATTATTTTTATGATCAAACACCCCCCCCTCCGCCTCCGATATCATCGTCCACCGCGATGTTTCAATGTAAACATCGTCATCTGCCAATTAAGGAGACATCACCCAACCCTAATTGTAAATTGTTTAATACTTTGTCAAAAAAATATCTAAACATTTTTTCTATAAGTTTCTGTCTGTGTTGTGTACTGCAATAAAACATTTTTTGGGTGATGTATAGGTTTAGCGGGGGACAGAAGGGAGAGCTGATTCAACAAAGAACATCATCATTTATTTGTTGCAGACTACACATAGCTTAAATCAATTTCTTATATCATACTATTTTGTAACTCATAAAAAGAGTATATATATGCTGTAAATGACATTATTTTTATTTGGAGAAAAGTCCGTATTTTTGTCTAACAATGTTAATTTCAACGTTCGCAAACATATAGAGTGCCTCCAAGTAGTATTCAACCCCCTGCACATTTTGCAAATTTAACAAGTTGCAAATAAGTTAGAGCCTTCAAACTTTGAACAAGAGCAGAATTTATTAAAAGATGCCTAAATATTACAAACAAAAAATATAAGTTGCTCAGTTAAATAATAATAAATTTTAAACATAAACATTTGGGTCAATTATTATTCAACCCCTAGGTTTAATATTTTGTGGAAAAAAACTTGTTTGCAATTACAGCTATTAATAATTTTTTATAAAACCTGATAAGGCCGGCACAGGTCCCTGGAGTAATCTTGGCCCACTCTTCCATGCAGATCCTCTCCATATTGTCTAGGTTCTTTGGATGTCTCAAGTGAACTTTAATCTTGAGCTCTTTACACAAGTTTTCAAGTGGGTAAAGTCAGAAGACTGACTAGGCCACTTTTGTATGATACAGTTTAAACAAACAGTTTAACATGTTAATAGTTGTTTTTCTTGCACCCTAGATAATCCTTAATCATGATTAATTTTCCATCACCAGAACCTCTACTTAATTCTTGAAAATTACTTCACTCCCTTATTGTGCAGTTGTAACCACTCTCTCAGCAGTGAAGTTTAAAGAGGAAGCTGTTTGCAGATGTGTGCAATCAAGAGTTCAAAACCACTACATTTTTGCTTGCATGTAATTTCATGTGTTATTTTTTTCCTTTTTCTCTGCAACATACATGCAATTTTCTAAATAATAACCATGTACTTGTTTGGCACAAAGACATGGTAACAATATAACAGCAAGTGTATTTTAAAAGCTTATGAACCATTTTAAATGTTTTTGTGGGGGCACTCAATACATTCTTTTCCAGTGTTAGGCACATTACCCAACGTACCCAAAGTAATTAGTTATAGTTACTAGTTACTTCTCCAAAAAATCCACCCCTTCCTTATAACTCACACACACAATGCACACACACACACACTTGCGCCTTTGTCTGTATGCACGAAGTAAAAAAAAAAGTTAATTGAGCTGCTAAAGTAACGTGCAGTAACGGTTGGGTTTGGTTGAGAGGTAGAGAAAAAATAAAACCAAGGGTTCCAGGACAGAGCCATGGGGAACAACTGTAGTGACAGGAACAGACGTAAATTATTTTAGTAACCGTTTCTCTGATTTTGCTATTTATAAGTACAGTGCCTCCAAGAAGTATTCAACCCCCTGCACATTTTATAGGTTTACACATTTGGAGTTAACTTGGCATTGTGATACTTGGATTGTAGATCAGCCTGAATGTGTGAAATGCAGCAAAAAATAATTTTATTTCTTTGTTTATTGTTTTTTTTTTTAATTGTGAAAAGTATATTTAGCGGGTCAATTATTATTCAACCCCTCAAACCACCAGAATTCTGTTTGGTTCCCTCAAGTATTAAGAATTAATGGAAGCATAAAGAACAATGAGCTTCACATGTTTGGATTAATTATGTTTTTCCTGCCTTTTCTGGCTATTTAAGCCTCTTCTGAAACTTGTGAACAGCACTCATACATGGAAAAGACTAAGAGCATTCCAAGGCCATCAGAGACAAAATTGTGGAGGGTCACAAGGCTGGCAAGAGGTACAAAGCCCTTTCCAAAGAGTTAGGCCTACCTCTCTCCACCATTGGGAGCATCATCCGGAAGTGGAAGGCTTATGGAACTACTGTTAACCTTTCACAGCCTGGAGAGCCTTTTAAAATTTCCTCCTGTGCCGAGGCCAGGCTTGTCCGAACGTCAAGTCTGACCCAAGGACAACAAGGAGGGAGCTCCGGGAAGATCTCAAGGTGGTGGGGACATTGGTTTCAGTCAATACCATAAGTAACGTATTGCACTGCAATGGTCTCTGTTTCAGGTGAGCCTGTAAGCGCCATGTCAAGGCTCACTTGAAGGACTCTGAGGCAGACTGGTTCAATGTTCTCCTGTCTGATAAGACCAAGATCAAGGTATTTGGTGCCAACCACACCCGTGATTTAAAACTTTTTAAAACTTTACAAAATATGCTGCCTGAATGAAAGTTCTCTTTTTCAGCATGAGTGTTATTATCCTATACCTCCATTTGTAGTGTTTTTCCCCAAAGCCTGGTTCATTTGAGGGAAAAACTTTTTAAATGTTTAAAATAAAAACACATTTCAACACAGAAATATCAATAAATAAAATTGTATAAATGTACAATAAGTGATATATAAATATTCACCCACCTTAAAGTGAATGACAATTCAACAGAGGTCAATTAAATTGATAGTAGAAATGCAGCCCCAAATAATAAATAAATAATTTATAATTAAATAATTATCGGATTATTACACGGAGATGTACATTCTTTCAGCACCCCCTGCTTCAGTAAAGACTCAATAGTGGTTTTTAGGTACGGGTGTGCCTCACTAGGATATCGGTACTGCCTTTGTGGGGCAGGATCGATACCCTGAACGTCTACCAGCATGATGTTGTCCGGAACTTTCCCACAATCATGTTTATGCTTAGCAAAAACCTGTTTCTATAGCAAATTATGCACATCAATATCCTCGTGGACTAACAGAGTGTCCAGGGCAAAATCCTCTGAACCTTTTATTGCAAAAACAGAGTGAGCATCTGAAATTGCAACCGCGTGGTGATCCACATCAGGGAAATCACCTTTCCAAAGGAGATTGTTTGCATAATCCACCAGATAACCTCGTTTGCTCATCAAATCTGAGCCCAAAAGGGAACCTTCCAAATTAACACAACACCATACTGAATTTACAAACACGTCGGACCCAATAACCATCTCTAAAGGAGGTGTCTGAATTGCTTGCGTACGAACTGCATTGTCAGTACCAAACCCATGCACATTTATGGAGTTATTACCTCTACACTCAGGTTCTGGAGCACAATTTAATGAGCTGATTGAAGCTCCAGTGTCAATGAGCCATTAAGCCTTAATTTCACCCGCTAAAACATCAACAGTTGGTCTCCCACAATTATCCCTCCCAATTTCGGCAATAGGTGTCATTGCTGCCGCGTGTGACCCCTTGGGTAGTCACTTAGACTTGGAAGTAGCTTTTTTGTGAGTTTCTGGTGCTGAGGTGCTCGGGACTTCCACAGCCGCAACCCGTTGAGCAGAAGCTGATTGCTCAACGGCTTGAGCCGTCAGGTCTGGATGTGTGTGTGTGTGTGAAACAGCATGTTCACTGCCCCCTCCCCTCCCTGAGAATTCTGCTTAGGCGGGGCTGCTCTCTTCCCATTCTGTTTCACTCACTCCACAGCTGCTACTCGGCTGCGCTTCTGAGTACCTGAATGCAAGTTGTAATACCGGTTCATTTTTGACAGCAGTGCCTCCGTGGACACTGTTGCCAAATCAATGTGTGGTAAAACAGCCTCACAAACAGCAGGAAGACACTGAGACAACAGCAATTTCCTGAACAGCTCCGACTCACACCGAGCGTATGGCTCACACTCAGAGAGATATATAAACAGCCTTTGGGCAAAACGTTCAGGGGATTCTCTATCAGTTTGAATAATTTGCACGATATCAGAATAAGAGAGGTCCACATCAACTCCCATTACAGAATAGAATGCACGGTGTCGTTCACGTTCATCTGCTCTGTTCTGTTCAATCAATTTGTGACAGGCCAGAGCAGCGGCATCAAATTCGTTAACACAGTATCTGAGCAAATAGCATGCTTCAGCATCTGCAAACTGCTCACTAGCAATTTTGTGTTCAAAACGGTTCAAAATGTGCGAGGGTCATGTTTATCAGGATCAAATTTCCCCAAAGCATTCATAAAGGAATCAGCTGTTTTCCTGTTGATCACGGGCACAGAGAGGGGTAGTAAGTGGTGTTTGGAGTCCTCAGTGTCCACATCGAAGTAATGGACACTAGGACTCCTTGATCTAATGGTCCCCGGGGCTCTATAGTAAGTGTACTGACTATCAGCCTGTTTCTCCGAGCCTGTACTGTTAGGTTCGGCCATGCAGTTCTCTCCTGAGTGAAAAGATACCTTATGATGTGATTTGTGGTGCTCGGACGGACAAGGTACCTCACTTGGTGCTCGGCAGAGCATCACCACCCTCATCATCCTCCCCAGCAGGGGTGAGAATGGACACCCTGGCTCTTTTAATAGTGTCCCGTTTTTGTTTCTCTAGCTCACAAATTGGGTCTAATTTTTGTGGTGGATTAAGGATTTGTTTTTGCTCCTCATACAAAGCCTTGTAAGCGATGCCACACTCCCTCACCTGTGTCACTAAGGTGTTAATTCTAGCTTTATCTGCAGCATGCTTCTGAACAGATTTGTTAAGCTGTTTGGGTATGTTAGTTTTCTCAAAAGCCAAGTCCGTAATAATTGCCTCCCGCATTTGAACGTCTCGCTCTAGCTTGTTTACCAAGTCGTCAAGCTCGTCAACACGGCTGAGTTCTTTCATAGCGCGAGACAGGCGCGAATCTGTGACGCAGTATAGTTTGTACACCGCGTAAAGATTCGTGGCAAGCTTATGGACATGGTTTTTGAACTTTTGAAATATGTGTGTGATTCATTCCACTTTTGAGGACATTTTTTCTTCTTTTCTCTGCAGGCTGTGTGAGTGCAGTATTACAGAGGAAGGATGTGTTGCTCTGGTTAAAGCTCTGAAATCAAACCCCTCTCACCTGAGAGAGCTGAATCTCAGCAAAAATAACCTAGGAGAGTCAGCAGTGATGGAACTTTCTGATCTGCTGCAGGATCCACATTGTAAAATAGAGAAACTACAGTAAGTAACTAACTTATTATCTACAACCCCTATTCACAATCTTTCTCTCTCTCTCGCTCTCTCTCTCACACACACACATACACACACACACTTTAAAATCTATCACAAAATATTTTATTTAAAATTATTTAAGATCTCAATGATTTTGGACTTGGCATGGTTGTTAGTGCCAGACAGGCTGGTATGGTATCTAGAGAGGTTGATTTAATTAAAAATAATTTAAAATGAATTTAAAGAAGGAAAACACCTTTTTAATGAGAGCTGTCCATAGAGAATAACCAAACTGGTTCGAGCCAACAGAAGTGCTGCAGTAACTCAGATAGCCACTCTGTAAAGTTTTGTACTGTCAACTACCTGGAACAGCACTACACTAGTTTTAAATTAAACAAAATTCAATTTGCTAAATTGATATCAGAGAGAAATATCTGCATCTGCACACTTTAATAGGTTTAGGTAGTATAGCCTTTAAGCCTTTAACTGGTTATGCCTATTACATTTGCAAGAAAAAGTATGTGAACACCTTGGGATTACTTGGATTTCTGCATAAACTGGTCAGTAAATGTGTTCTGATCTTCGTCACAACAATAGAAAAACACAGTCTGCTTAAACTAATACAACACAAAATTATATGTTTTCGTGGTTTTATTGAACACAACATGTTAACATTTACAGTGAGGGGGAAAAAGTATGTGAACCATTGGATTTAATAAATGGTTGATCCTCCTTTGGCAGCAATAACTTCAACCAAATGTTTTTTCTGTAGTAGCAGATCAGACCTTTACAACAGTCAGGAGGAATTTTTGACCATTCTTCTTCATAAAACTTATTCAATTTAGCAATATTCTTGGGATATCTACTGTGAATCGCTCTCTTGAGGTCATGCCACAGCATCTCAATCAGGTTCAGGTCAGGACTCTCCAGAAGGTGTATTTTCTTCTGTTGAAGCCGTTCGGTTGTTGATTTACTTCTATGTTTTGGATCGTTGTCCTGTTGCATCATCCATCCTCTGTTGAGCTTCAGTTGGTGGACAGATGGTCTTAAGTTTTCCTGCAAAATGTCTTGGTAAAGTTAGAAATTCATTTTTCTGCTGATGACGGCAATCAGTCCAGGCCCTGAGGCAGCAAAGCAGCCCCATGATGACCCCTCCACCATATTTTACAGTTGGGATGAGGTTTTGATGATGGTGTGCTGTGCCTTTTTTCTCCACACATAATGTTGTGTTTTCCTTCCAAACAAATCAATTTTGGTTTTATCTGTCCACAGTACATTTTGCCAATAGTGCTGCTGTGGAACATCTAGGTGCTCTTGTGCAAACTTCAAACGTGCAGCAATGTTTTTTAGGACAGCAGTGACTTCCTCTGTGGTTTCCTCCCATAAACTTCATTCTTGTTGAATGGTTTCCTTATTGTAGATTTGTCAACAAAAATGTTAGTATGTGCCAGAGGTTTCTGTAACTCTTCAGCTGACACTCTTCTTCCTCACCTCATTGATCATTCTGTGATGTGCTCTTATAGGGCAGTGCAGCTTTAACTGCTCTTAATTAGCTCTCAGAAAAGTAATTTGCCTAGGGGTTTACATACTTTCCCCCCTCACTGTGAAGGTTAACATTCTGTGCTCAATAAAACCATGTAAACATATAGTTTTGTAATGTAGTTCAAGCTGTCTGTGTTTTTCTATTGTTGTGAATTAGATGAAGATCAGAACACATTTAATGACCAATTTATGCAGAAATCCAAGTGATCCCAAAGGGTTCACATACTTTTTCCTACAACTATATCCCTCATCTAAACCATGATGCTCCTATGATGCCACTCACACACAGAAAATGCAAAGAGGAGAAAAAATTGTAATTGGCACATTAACCCTTTCCTCATAATTGGCTTCACTTGTGTACGTAGGTCAAGGCTCAATTAGCTGGGTGTATTCAAACAAATGTTGTATTTTATTAATTAGTGCTAAAGGTATTCAAATCAATAAAAAGACAAGGGTGCTCACCTGCCTAATTTAGTTTAAATAATTATTGCACACTTTCTGTAAACCCTATAAACTTCATTTCACTTCTCAAATATCACTGTGTTCATCTGCTATTTGATTTATTTAACTGAAATTTCTGATCTGAACAACCAATGATTTATAAAGGAAAGTCATGAAAATTATCAGGGGTGCCCAAACATACCACTGTATAGTTTTACTGCGGGAAAAGGTAGCTAAAGAATTTGAACAAATTGTAAAGATTGCCCATATTTTGTCAACCGTGCCTTTCATTTTAGCTAGCATTTTGTATTAACTGTTTACTGATGTGTGTGTTTGTGTGTGTTCCCAGGCTATGTGAGTTTTATCTTACAGAGAACAATTGTGCAGCTCTGGCCTTAGTTCTCAGTTTAAACTCTTCACATATGAGAGAACTGAACCTGGGTTACAACGAACTGCTGGATTCTGGAGTGAAGAAGCTCTCTGTTGGACTGGGAAATACAAACTGTAAACTAGAGAAATTAATGTGAGATCACTTTTTCACTGTATGTACAAACACATTTGCTTTATTATTATATACATAATTATTTCTGAATGTGTATGTATTTATGATACATATTCACTTGTAGTTGAAACCATGTACAAACACTTATCAAACAAGGACTCACTGTATCAACAACCAAATGAAAGTCTGAAAACAATAGTAATCCATTTCAACAAGGCATTTTGCTATTTTTTTTATTTTATAACATAAAAAAGTCTTTTACATTGTGTCAGAGCTGAGTGTTGCAAGCACACTTCTGTGTTGAGGTTGTGTGTGCTTCTGTGTGTTGTAAATGTAGGGTGTTCTTTTTCTCTGCAGACTGTGTAACTGCAGTATTTCAGGGGAAGGATGTGCTGCTCTGGTTAAAGCTCTGAAATCAAACCCGTCATACATGGGAGAGCTTAACCTGAGCTTAAATGAACTCGAAAATTTAGAAGACGCATTTTCTGACCTACTGGAGGATCCATGCTGTAAACTGGAGAAACTACAGTGAGTTACTAACTCCATTGATACATACAATTTGGGAATATAGTGTAGATATTCCCTTATTATTATTAACTTGTCAAGATAAACTTTACCAATGGGCAAATCAAGAATTTTGTCAATTCCTAAAATGAAAAAAAGTACTTGTGAGCTCAGCAACACTGAAAAGCCTGAATGACCACTTGTCTTTGTAGAAAAAAAAAACTTTCACAACATGTAGTTGTGACTATCTGGCATCATTTACAAGAGACGCCTTCATAAATACATATGAAGAGGGTTTACTCAAGAACAGAAAGATCAGATAAGACTGCTGGAAAACATCTAAAAAGCATCTTAAACAATATTTCTTAGACAAATAAACCAATATTAACTTCCATTACAATGTTGGCAGCAAAAGAGTATGCAGAAGGAAAATAAATGCTCATGGCATAATTGCTTATCATCTGTTGAATTTTGCGGAGGCTGTGTCATGGCTTGAGCATGTATGGCTGTGTATATAACTTGGTCACAGTATTTGCAGGATTCTGAAGCACACAGAGCTCTACTTTATGATAAAATCTAGTCAGATGTTACAGTATGGACTGAGCTTCAAATACAGATGAATAATTAGCTGAAACAATCTGCACAGTGACAATACAATACAAGCAACCCAAGATCTGTTTAAGGCAAAGATATGAAGTATTCTTAAATGTATAAATCAGTCATTTAACCTCAACTTTCTGAAGCAAACTGAAGCATAAAGACTCACAAACAAGCAACAACTTAAATATAATCAAATCAAATCATGTTTATTGTCACATAAGTACAGACGCACAGGTCAATGAAAAAAAAATTGGAGCATAATCCCACTTAGAATGCAGATTAACACAAATACAGGTGCTGGTCAACGAATTAGAATAATTTGAAATAGTGCAATCATGAAATTCTTTGAATGCATTTTTTGTGCAGAAAGCAAATCAGGTGTTCACCGCACCTGTCCTACTCGTTAGACTAATCACAGAACTCGTTACCTGGAAAAAAATTTGCTCAGCTGAGCTTTCCAAAAGGCCCATTTAGGCCATTTAACTGTGACACTGTTGTTTTATTGAATTAGAATAATGGAGAAACCGTTTCATTGAATTAGAATAATTTTTATTATAATTACAATCATCACTTTCTCAGTATTTTGTGGCTGCCCCCTTGGCTTGTATGACTGCCTGAAGTCTCCGCGGCATCGATTTGACCAGCTTGTCGCAAGTTTCCGCACTCACAGCTTCCCAGGCAGTGGCGATGTTCTGCTTCAGTTGGTCCAGCGTAGTAGGCTTTCTGTCGCGAATTTTCCGCTTGACGATGGCCCAAAGGTTTTCAATGACATTGAGGTCAGGCGAGGTTGACCGGCCATGCCAAAACTTCAAGCTATTTTTTAATGAACCAATCTTTGGTCGACTTTGCCGCATGAGCTGGTGCAAGATCCTGTTGAAATATGAAGTCTTCTTCGCCGAACTGTTCCTCAACAGTCGGAATCAGGAACGTTTCCAGAACATCTTGATATACGGCAGCATTGACAGTCTTCTTGAGAAAGCAGAGTTTCCCTACACCTCGAGCGGACATGCATCCCCAGACCATAACGCTCTAGGGAAACTTGACGGATCTTTTCACGCACTCGTGGTTGTAGGTTTCGCCACCACGACGCCAGACACGAGGACCTTGCTCACCAAAGGAGATGCAGAAGCGTGATTCGTCACTGAAGACCACTTTCTGCCAGTCTTCAGCAGTCCACTCGCCGTGTTCTTTGGCCCACTTCAGCCGTTTCTCCATTTGTTTCTTGTTCAGCATCGGTTTTACTGCTGGAACGCGAGATTTGAAGCCGAGTTCGCGCAGACGACGGTAAGTGGTTGATCTGGAGACGTCAGCGCCGGTCTGCTTGTTCCACTAGTCGGTGAGCTCGGAAGTGGACTTGAACCGGTTGCTGACTGCGATCTTTCTCAGCTGCTTGTTGTCGCGAGCAGAAGTTTTTCGGACGCCGGAACAGTTGGTGCGCTTGCTGCAGTTTTTCTTGAGAGCTTTGCAGACGGAAGACTGGCTGATGCCGAGCTGCTCAGCAATTTTAGTTTGGGTCAAGCCTTGTTGGCGAAGGGCTTGAATTTGAGCCACTATTCCAGTTGAGAGGTCGCGCTGCTTACCCATGATTGATTTTACAACTTAGAAATTCTACTCAACCCTGACTTTATACTGCACAGTGAACACTCTTCACAGAAAACAAAAATTCGAGCATTTATTCTAATTCAATGAAACGGTTTCTCCATTATTCTAATTCAATAAAACAACAGTGTCACAGTTAAATGGCCTAAATGGGCCTTTTGGAAAGCTCAGCTGAGCAATTTTTTTTCCAGGTAACGAGTTCTGTGATTAGTCTAACGAGTAGGACAGGTGCGGTGAACACCTGATTTGCTTTCTGCAAAAAAAATGCATTCAAAGAATTTCATGATTGCACTATTTCAAATTATTCTAATTCGTTGACCAGCACCTGTATATGCAACATAAAAATAGAAACAGGTACCGGAACCGAGTCGCTGCGCTGTCCTCCAAGCGCGCTGGCTGCTCAACAATGCTCAACATCAGCAGCAGCTCGAAAAGTTCACATGTAGCGAAGGAAGCATGTGCTGGTCTTCTCCCTCCTGTTGTGTTGGGGCATCACTAGTGATAGGGGGAGTCCTAATGAGTGGGTTTGGTAATTGGCAGAGTAAATTGGAGAGAAAGTGGGAAAAATTAGAAATACAATTATAAAAAAAAGAAAAAATAAATAAATAAATAGAAACAGAATTGGAGAGAAAATGGGAAAAAAATGAAATACAATAAAAAAAATAACAGAAAAAAAATAGTAAATAGAAACAGAATTTATACACTGAACTTACGATATACACTTACATTTTACATTATAAACATACAATTCTGCACTGCTGAATGTGCAGAGTATAAAATATAACTATGAATATACAGGTGTAATAGAATTCTTATGAGTATCGCAGACATGCCACTATGAGCAGGATTGGGGGTAATGTGATACAAAATAATATGTTACAGCAATCTTTTTATGTAAAAATGACTTTTATATTTCATACTCTTATTTTTTTTTCTCATCAATAATTTCTAATTAAAGATGTGTTTGACACCGGAACAAGCAAGAATTTTAAGAATAGTAATAGCATTACAGGGTATGCATATGCTTCTGATATTATTTAAAATGAAGAAAAGTGTATGAGTACCTCTCCCAATCCAGCCATCCAATTAGAAGCAACACTGCCTGACCTGTCACACACATATACAAACCAAGTCTCCCTGAAGCTGCGGGAGTCTCCTGCATTTCGGTAGCGGCTCCCTGATGCCCGCGAGTCACATATAATCTCCCAGAATTCAGAACGAGTGCCCCAAACGTGCACACAGGCGACAAGACTTTTTTTCTCTAATCGCGTGTGTGAAGTGTTTAGTGTGGGCGGCCAGTGTTTTCCCCCCCTCCCGTGATTTTGTGCAATTTTTTGTGATATTGTAACTGTCAATTTTTGTCAAATAAAGGCTTTTTTTCCCGAAAAAAAAAAGGAAAGCAGAGGCAGGGCCTTCCATAAAGAAAAAAGATAAAACTCATTTCACCTCTGAATAATCTTAATTTAATTTAAAAAAAAGTAAAATTAATTAATATAAAAGTAAAGTTTTGTTATCCTTTGGTGTGTGTGCAAGTTTTTTTGTTTTGTTGTTTTTTGGCGGGGGGTAACCTCCCAGAAATCAACTTTTGCAACTTAGAATGTCTGCATATACAGTATGCAATATAGTCAAAACTGCTTTCTTTGAAATGTACTCTCTCTGGAAGAGGCAGTGTGTGGTGCACACATTCATAACCTCAAACCTACTGTAACACATTGGAAGTTCAAATAAATTGTTAAATAAGCTTCAACTTGTTCATGTGTGTAGTGTATGCATTTGTGTGTAATTGGTGTGAATCTAAATAAATTTTTATTTGCAAAAAAGAGCTCCAATTCTATCACATTAGTCCCTTTCTTTTATCCCTACACTGGGATTACACTGGGACATTGATTATTAATGGTTTTTTTTTTTTTTTTTTTTTTTTTGGACATATTGTATTTTTCGCACTATAAGGCACACTGAATTATTACACACACTATTCATAAACGTCTATTTTCTGGTCTTTTTTTATACATAGGTGCACTGGGTTATAAGGCACATTTTATGTGACACTAGAAACGCAGTAGGAACCAAGTTTTCCTTCTAAATTCAGCACTGGGTGGTGAGGCTTAGTTAAGGAAACACCAACATTTCAGACGAGTCAGACAAGTCAAACGAGCGCTGGATGTTAATCTACACAGATTGCTCTCCTGAAAACTGTTTTTTGGGTGAGTAAAGTGCTTCCATTTATTTACAGTAAGCATAGATTTCCAGATTTCCACTAAAGCTGGACCATTAGCATTTGCAGCTAACCGCTAGCGGTTAGCAACTAATGCCACCAGACAACTCACACTGAGGAACCCTGAGTATTCCAGTAAACCAAGGTGATATTATCTACCGTTTCATCCCACGTAGCTCATTTTAACACTGCAAACGTGCAGACTACAATCCGATATACTCACCTCGAAACAGTAAAAGAGCAGTGCTATCAGGCTACAGGCCAATAATACTCGCCTCTGAACGGCCAAAGAGCCGTTTGGCTGCTCTAGCACTTAGTGAGTTAAAGTAAAACCTTTATTAAAATAATAATTAGTGAAAACAGCAAATCTCCAGAGAACAGTGCAGTTGGTTTATTTGGTTCAGTTGTGAAGTAAAGTGTGTCAGATGCATGGCCACCTCTGGGTCATTTGCAGTCGGTGACAGTCTGTCAGCATACAGTGGGATGTGAAGATGTTTGTGATGTACTTAGGACTTTACTGAAGTCTGGAACACAGGTCTGGGAGGCCATCAACGCTTGAAGATCTCTACTCTTCTAGAATAAAGAAGAGGGCAGCAAAGATTATGGCTGACCACTCACACCCTGGTTTCTCCATCTTCAAGCGACTTCCATCTTTGTGGAAACCAAAATTGAGGGCTCTAAAGTCTCGGACCAGCCGCCACCTTCATAGCTTCTATCCCCAGGCCACTTTCAACTATTTGTATTGGCTGCACTCCACTTTATTATACCATTTTATATTATACTACATTATATCATATAATTTGTATAAACTACTGTATAATCTACTGGCTACAGTTATTGTATTCAGCACATAATGCACTTTATCATATTATATTTTATACATTTTGCATACTTTAATACACTTGGTAATTTTGTATTGTATATGTTGATGCCTGCACCAAGAAAAATCCTTGTACTTTTGGTACTTGGCGAATAAAGATTCGGATTCTAAAATAACAACCCGAGCCCCCACCCCGAGTCAGTGTAGCACAAACATGATTCTGAAGCTGCTGATTTAAGGTGAAATTGCTCCATAAATTGTTTTCTAATACATTTAAATGTGATATTTAGTATTGTTTACTCCTGGACTCACTACAGCTGGGGAGTGTTATTCACCTTTACTCCACTGCAGTTAATTTATATCAGTCTTTGTGCGCCCCCTACTGGACAGCTGTATAAGGGTTGAAAGATACAGAATCAGCATCTGAAGTAAGAGAAGCATGTGAACATATGGGTTGAGTAATATTACAGGATTTTAGATTAATTTGACTCATGCTGTTCCACAAACAACACATTCCAATACAAACGTCTATTCCACTTTTTATTTACTCAGGCAGCTCATTAAAAATATCTTCACATTATTTTTTTTTACAAATATGCAAACAAAAAAGAGAGCAGGATATATTTTGTAATAAGAAAGAGATTTACGTTTTGCCTGTATCTAACAGTAAATGATGAAAAACAGAAAAGAAAATAATAAGTGTACAGAAAAATGTAAAAACTCTTAAACACTCAAAACTCTAAAAACCTTTTTTTCTATCAGATTTAAATATCATAAAACAATCACTCCATTGAATTCTTTGGGTTTTTCCTCTTGGACAGTGAGTGACTTGTGGTGGTGGAGTCTGTTGATTAGTGGATGTTTTTTAGAATTCTCCCGGCCCTCCAATGCAGAACTCTCTCAGTCCTTTATGTAAAACAAACAAAATGAACAGTCTATTTACACATAGAGGAGATACTGGAGTTTAAATGCTTGTATCTGACACTTAAACATGTTCACAAGTCTTTTTTTGCAAGTCCAAGTCAAGTCTCAAGTCTTTGTGGGGTGAGATTTGGACTGATGCTGAGCTTATAATGTTTGGTAAACTTACATATGCAGCTAATGTGACTGACCTTTTCAGGTTTCAGGTGCCTGATAAAATTAGATGTAGTTGAGCCTTGATTTTGATGCTGCAGGTACCACACACCATGCTATTGGTTGCTACCATACAAGATCTAGACCTGTACCTGTTACATTAAAGGCATAGGAAATCCAAAACTCTAAACCTCAGTAGTTTTCTTGCCTTGAAAACAAAATGTTTGCATAGTGCATTTAACTCAGTGGCTCTTTAGGGGAACAGCAGAGTGCAGGGACGATCTAATGTGCGAACGCTCACTTAGGGAGCAGCAGTGCTACAGAAACTGCATGTGTTATAATGCACTGAAGAATTACAAAGCAGAGACTGTTAGCAGCCATTAGTTTCCTCAATGTTAATACGGGCAAAAAAGAAGTCCCAAAACACAAGTCAGAGTCAAGCCTGAAGCCTTTTGAGCACAAGTCAAAGTTTAGTCTAAAGTCTTCAAGGCACGAGTCTGAGTCAAGTCTCAAGTCTTTCGGGCATGGGTCTGGGAAGAGTCTGAAGTCTTTTGAGTACCAGCAGTTTACCTTTAACAGTGAGGCTGAAGGTCCTGTGCTGGTTCTGGTTTATCCAGCATGAATATGTTCCTCCATCCTCTACAGTCAGGTCTGAGATCAGTACAGAGAGGTTTCCTGGAGAGTTCTGCTTAAACGTCTGAACTCTGTCTCTGTATCTCTGATGGAGTTCAGTAGAGAAGAGATCTTCATGGTCTGGTGTTCTCCACTGTACTCTTTCAGGACTGTCCTGCAGGTCAGTACAGGAGCAGGACAGAAGAACAGACTCTCCTGGTGATCTGATTACTGGAACTGTCTGTTTATTCTCTGACAGAGTGCAGCCTAAATTAAAAACACACACAACAGACATTCATTTATATTCACATCTCACAAAAGTGTTCAGTACATTAGCACAGTAAACACATAATGCATGGAACCTTAGCTAACTGTTCATATTTATGCCACATGTCCAGGAATCAGATATGTATCAGATCTAGGACCAAAAGTGAAAGTGACTCAAATCTGTTTTGAAAAGTTTTACATCCACACAGTTCTGGTGCATTGTGGGTAACACTAAAACAATTTAACAATTAGAGAGTCTGACCTTTGACCTCTAGTGTAACATATGGCATGTTTTCTTCATCAGCTCTGCACCGGTATTCTCCAGAGTCGTCTTTATTCAGGTCTGAGATGAGAAGAGAGAAATTTCTGGATTTTGGTTGATCGAACATCCAAACTCTGCCGCTGTAGGATTGAGTCTCATTAGACACTGAGATCTTATCTTCAGACCCCGGCTTTGAGAAGAACCATGTGACTCTCTGAGGATTGATCTTCTTGTCATCAGGACAAAAGCAGGGCAGCAGCACAGACTCTCCTGGAGATTTGCTTAGAATGTTCACAACTGCATTCATCACAGAACAGCCTGTAGAACAACAGATCCAAAATACACACAATCAGCATCACATTAACCTTAATTATGCTGTTAGTTACTGTGTTAAGATCAGTTAAAAACATGATTTGTGATAAAAAAAAAAAGTTTTAAACTCTTTATGGAACACAGAAGCTGAATCAGAACTGTAGCATCTGTACTGAACTACAGAATAATCACTAAGTCCCATTTCTCTTTTGTACCCCTACCTCTTGTTTTGAGTATCCTCCCCTAAGAATAAAGAAACCTTTCGAGCTTCTCTGCAAGGCTGATGTGACTGAAGTGGAGTGCTAAAGTTTAGCAACCTAGTTCATTTTAGAGCATCACATGTCTTCAAAAAGGTACAGAGCCCCTAAGGTGACATCATGTTTAAAAAAATAACAATGTGTGTCTACGAATTATTAAGGCGTGGGAATGAGATCCTAAGGCGTGTCCACGATTTATTAATGCATGGGCACAACTTAAAGTGTGGTAAAAAGATAATTAAGTTGTAGCCAGGAAATAGTAATTGCTTTTCTGAAAATTAATGCCCAAATAAATGCTTCGATCCAAGGATAATCTTTTGTAAAAAAAAATGGAGAGAGAATTGTTTTTTTTTTTTTTTGTTTATTTAAATGCTGCAGACTCTGCCAACTGTTTCACTATTTAGGGTGGGACAGGAAAGTTTGCTAGCTACAATCTAATATCAATTTTGTATGCTTGTTATGAGGAAAATGGCCATAAAACACTGAAACTATGGTAATATAGTGGTTACTAGAATTTTTCTCAAGGGAAATACTCAAATTTGTGGGTTTCATTGGTCGCTTGTCCCGCCACCTTGCCAATGATTCTCAAAGCTCTCCATTTGGAGCTCCCCATGTAGCCATCACATTCACTCCTCCCACTAGTACATTAATCGAGTAGTTATTTATTATGTTCGTAGCAAATCTTTGATGTGCTGTTTCATGCTAGTTTAACCACAAAAATGAATGTTCCAAACTGTATTTACAATAATAACTAAACACAAGCTCTAAATTAAACTTCCATGTTCAAGAAAATACATACATTTGCAAAGTAAAACTGCCCAGGACATTAATTTACAGCTTGTCCTTCACAGTGGAAATTAAGTTATCGTACAGAAGCTTTACTCTTTGAATTGCTGGTGATTGTTTCTCCTCTGACCTATTAACTACCTAATTATTCTATGCAACTCCTGCCACTCAGTGACATTAGATTATGATGACTGTATGATGTGCATTTTCTCAAAGCAGCTTCCACCAAAATGAATCTCTGGTGATGTTTGATATACCTCTAATATAAAGAGGGACAGCAGTGGTGTATTTCCCGTTGATGCCACACAGATACAGTCCTTCATCTTCTTTAGTGAGGTGGGAGATGATTAGAGATAAATCTCCTGGAGGATTCTGAGTCAGTCTCTGAACTCTGCCTCTGTATCTCTGACTCTTACTGTCCTCTGGAAACACTGAGTAGTCAGCTCTGTATAAGCCTTGCATGATCATCTTGTTATATCCCCACATCAGTGTGTTTGGGTTGTGCTGCAGGTCTTCACAGGAGCAGGGCAGCACCACCGAATCTCCCACAGACTTAGTGATGGAATCTTTCATACCTCTCGGTACAGAACATCCTGCAGAAACACCACACCAACATCACCTGATATTAACTGATATTATATTATTATGATCATTCTGATTCTGAAACTAATTCTAACTCTTCTGATGGGAGGACTAGCACACACACACACACACACACACACACACACAAATATAGAGACAGACACACACAGAATTTGTCTCTAGACTTTAACTACACTCCTTCCTGCTCTGCTAAAAATATCAGTCTGGTCAGCTCATGTTGGTGAAGCTGGTTAAGATGCTTGAGCAGTGGAGGGTTTTGGTATTTTTGGGGTTTTATGGTTTAGCTGATCTACATGCATAATTAACCAGAACAAGATAACCAGTATGACCAAACATGCAAAAATCTAATTATATTAGTAAAGAGCTGCTTAACCAGCTAGTCTACCATCACAGGTTTAGACCGTCTCAAACCAGCTACAAACAAAATCTGAATTTAAACTGGATTATTCAGCAAAGACAGCTGGAGTTTCTGGCTGGATTTTACGTCCTCATGTACATCAAAAGTGTAACTTTATTTATTAGACTAGCTTCAATTTTCAAACACAATAACACACTAACATGTAAATCAAAATATTTTCTCTCTAATAATGTAAGACATTATTGGCTTTTTAGTTAGAGTAAGCCATAGCCAATCTCTGGATTAAAACAAAAGTAAAATTCCTATAGTTTAGTAACTGTGTTAGTGATATTTACAAAAGATGTTGTATTTTACTTGTAGTTTGAAATATGAAGGTTTACAGGTTTTTAGACAGTCTGAGTACATTAACTCTGCTTATGAAGTAAGTACATCCAACTCATATATGACACAAGTTTCTGACTAGTTTATGTACTAGCATAGAAAATAGTCAAGCTCTGTGACAGAACCAGTAAGAATCTTAGTTTATATATACAGTCATATGAAAAAGTTTGGGCACCCCTATTAATCTTAATCATTTTTAGTTCTAAATATTTGGGTGTTTGAAACAGCCATTTCAGTTTGATAAATCTAATAACTGATGGACACAGTAATATTTCAGGATTGAAATGAGGTTTATTGTACTAAAAGAAAATGTGCAATATGCATTAAACCAAAATTTGACCGGTGCAAAAGTATGGGCACCCTTAGCTAGGTGTATCCCATCATGAGAAAATGTATTTAAGGTGGCCAATTGCAAGTTGTTCTCCTATTTGAATCTCCTCTGAAGAGTGGCATCATGGGCTCATCAAAACAACTCTCAAATGATCTAAAAACAAAGATTGTTCAATATAGTTGTTCAGGGGAAGGATACAAAAAGTTGTCTCAGAGATTTAACCTGTCAGTTTCCACTGTGAGGAACATAGTAAGGAAATGGAAGACCACAAGGACAGTGCTTGTTAAGCGCAGAAACAGAGTCGCTTAAGGTTTGCAAAAGCAAAAGCACACCTCAGGCGACTCTGTTTGTGGCGTGTTTGCAGAAATGGCTTCTTTCGCATCACTTTGCCATACAGCTTCTCCTTGTGCAAAGTGCGCTGTATTGTTGACCGATGCACAGTGACACCATCTGCAGCAAAATGATGCTGCAGCTCTTTGCATTACCAAACTGATCAACCAGCATAACCAGCACTACCAAGCTAATCAACCAGCATAACCAGCATTACCAATCTGATCAATCAGTATAACCAACATTACCAAGCTGATCAACCAGCATAACCAGCATTACCAATCTGATCAACCAGTATAACCAGCATTAACAATCTGATCAACCAGTATAACCAGCATTACCAAGCAAATCAACCAGCATAACCAGCATTACCAAGCTGATCAACCAGCAAAACCAACATTACCAAGCTGATCAACGAGCATAACCAACATTACCAAGCTGATCAACCAGCATAACCAGCATTACCAATCTGATCAATCAGTATAACCAACATTACCAAGCTGATCAACCAGCATAACCAGCATTACCAATCTGATCAACCAGTATAACCAGCATTAACAATCTGATCAACCAGTATAACCAGCATTACCAAGCAAATCAACCAGCATAACCAGCATTACCAAGCTGATCAACCAGCAAAACCAACATTACCAAGCTGATCAACGAGCATAACCAGCATTACCAAGCTGATTAACATTACCTTAGAAAATATCTGATGCCAGTAGTAAAATATAACTGTGCATGATATTTGATTTGTGAAATGGTAAATGTGGGTCGTGTCTGCTCCGTGTGTGTAAAACTGATGTAAAAATACAAAGGTTTCTTTATAAAGTAATAAAGGAGAATAAAAATTAAGATTTGTGCTAAACAAACTCTAAGTCATTGTTACGACCCGGTCTAGGGTCAGGCCGTAACAGAAAATGAGAGTGGGCTCTCTCCCCAGACCCTCTGCCAGACCAAACACCAGACACCAAAAATGAATTAAAACAGGATGAATTTATTGATAAAAAATAAGGGAATATGACTTCAGGGGTGAGCATAGGCCAAAATAACAAATAAACCAACTAACAAACAAAGACAACTAACTGAACTTGCAAAAATAAAGAAAACTAAATACACAAACTACCCTGACTCCCTTTCACCAAAACAGGAGAAAAAGGTAGCAAAACAAAATGGCACTCACCCCCTACTTTACCCAAAGACTAATCTATATTAAAGCAAAAACTAAAGCAACACACAGAATGCAAAATGGAGGTGACGGGTTGGTCTGAGCAGGAAGTTGTTCCAGGTCAGGAAAGGGGAGGAGCCCTGAACGTCTCTCCCAGGTTCCTCTAGCCCTTTTATAGCACTCACCCCTGGTGGCCAATCATGGTCCTACAATCAAAAACTAAAACACAAACAGCACAGAGGACACACAAAGAAAAAACAATACGACCAGGGGTCGTAACAGTCATACATGAATTAATATAGAAAATGAATGCAGGTCATTTTTGACCCATGTGTGCATTAGAGGGATAGTGATACAAGAAGGGCTTTTATTCAAATAGTAGGTTAGGTAAAAATAAATAAGGATGTATGATGATCAAAAACATGATAGATGAGCAATACCTTAAATTCTGAATTACTGAATTTATGTATTTGCTAAGATATATCATAGAAACACTCAGCCATACATGAGGTTCCATAGAAAATGAATGCGGGTCATTTTTGACCCATGTTGCGCATCAAAGGGTTAAGTCAGTTAAGTTCATAGTGTCAGTTACTACAGTGTAGTAGAATAGTGTTTAAAAGTGTCTATTTTTGTGTTCTTGCTATATTTGTTTAACTCATCTACTCAAATTCTACAATGATTTTCTTCAAAGTCAAAGTCAAAGTGGTTTTTATTGTCATTTCAGCTATATACAGAGTACACAGTGAAACGAAACAACGTTCCTCCAAGGACCATGGTGCACATAAACACAGTGTAGACAGAACAATAGTGCAACAGTACAAAAGTGCAGACAGACAATACAACACCATACAGACAAAGAATAAAGAATAATAAATAACAAAAGAATAATAAATAACAAGACAGTGTGCAAATTTTGCAGTGTGCAAAAAAGACCAGGTGAGGTAGTAATTACTCTATTACACAGTGTGCAATAGAGTCCAGTGAGGTAGTAGGGTTTTTAGTGCTTTCCATTTTCTGGGGTAAGTGGGGTAAGAGTGTGTGTGCATTAGGGCTGGGGCGACGCATCGACATAATCGACGTCATCGATTACAAAAATACATCGATTTGCATAACGTGCGTCGGCGCGTCGTAAACATGGCGGCGCCTGTGGAGAGCATTAGAGGTTAGATCGGGCCCAAAAATTCCAACTGGCTGTTTTCGGGCTCTTTTAATGAGCGAAATATGATCAGAATTATGTTAATTAACACGGTAACATAGAAGCATAGAACTATTATTTAATTAAAATGATTTTTAAGAACAGCTAAACACAGTTCTGCAAGTCAAACGCGGAGGAGTTCACGTGCGAGAGAGAGAGAGAGAGAGAGAGAGAGAGAGAGAGAGAGATTTGCTTGTTCTACTCACAGGTGAAGGTTCTCTTTGATCTCCTCGTGCTCATATTCTAGTCCCATTCATAATTCTGCAGCTCCCTCAGTGTTTTCTGCCGTATTTTGCGGCTAGCGCGAGCGCTTACAACTGACACCGCGGACCGCGAGGTGCCGCCGCGTTTGTGCCGAATCCGACTCTCTGCTGAATCTGACTCCCGCTTCGCGGACAGAATCGGCACAACACCCCCGCTGTAGAACTGCGGTAGTGAAAACAGCGCTTATAAATAAATTAGTTTAGTTTCACTTTCAGTTTTCGTTATTTTTTTTTAAATAAAAATATAATTAAAAAACAGACGCCTACATCTCGGACTATTTTCTGGAGCCCGGGTCGGATTTACGGGCGGGCCTCGGGTCATGTCGGGTTCGGGCAGAGAATCTAAGCTCTAGAGAGCATGGACTCCGGAGAGCAATCTCCAGCTACAAAAAAACGCCAGCGGGCATCTAAAGTTTGGGAGCATTTCACGCAAAAGGGCAACAATGTGGTCCTCTGCCATATGTGCAAAAGGAGCACTTGAAGCGCAAACATCCAGGAGCACTATGTCAACAGGGTCACACAGTAAGTTACCGTTTACATCAGGGTCTCCGCGGGTGTCCTTAAAAAGACTTAAGGCTGTCTACCAAAGGTTTTAAACCTGCCACAGGCAGAAATTATACATTTTTGGTTTATATTTGTGCATGGCATTTCGCAGTTTCCAGAAACAGTAGCATTATTCATAAGTTCAGGTGTTTAGCTAAGCTAGCTGCCTTAAGTTATTTTAGCTAGCGCCGTCGGCGCTGCGGTGTCACACCGTTTTCTGTCACCGTCGGAATTTTGTGACCAGTGCTCACGGTTATGAGCGTTCATTGGCAAAACGGAAGCTTTCTATACCTACACCTTACCCTCAGCCCTAAACTGAACCGTTTTGGCCAGTCGGGGTAAACATTAGAAACGAACACGTTTCGAATCGGCCAGTGCACCGGTCTGCTGAGAACTACTTGCCAGTGGTCACAAAATCTAGCGGTCACAGAAAACAGTGCAACACACGGTTGTGGTGTATGGGAGCTTATCCATTTTTAGCGTTATAGATCTAAACAACGTGCTGTACATGTAAGTGATTATAAGTGTGGGGTTTGGTTTAGTAGGCTTGTGTTGTTGTTGTTATATATAAATATAGTAATTTATCGTTTGCTTTAAAACGTAAAATAATTATTTAAATATGTTTCTCAATGAATAGATTAGTCGACTAATCGAAAAAAATAATCGTTAGAATAATCGTTTAAAAAATAATCGTTAGGGACAGCCCTAGTGTGCATGTACAGAAAAACCATCAGTTCAGTCTCTGCAGTTAAGGAGTCTGATGGCTTGGGGGTAGAAGCTGTTGCAGAATCTGGTCGTGCTGGACCGGATGCTGCGGTACCTTCTTCCCGAAGGCAGGAGGGAGAACAGTTTGTGTGAGGGATGAGTGGGGTCATTCACAATGCTGGTTGCTTTGCGGATGCTGCGGGTGGTGTAAATATTATAAAATATATATAAAATCAAATTCTTTGATTTTAGAAAAGGTTTAATAAATTTGTGATTTATCTTTACATATTGTGATTAGTACTAAAATATTATTCAGAAACATGCTGTACACTGTTAAATTAGTGTGAACATTAAAGAAAGAATGCTGTCTCTCCTAAAAATAAATATTCAAGATCAGAAAGAGGGAGAGAAAGAGAGAGATAAAAACACACTAATAATAACCATAGAATAATTTCCTCTGCTTTCCACTATTGAACAAACACACACACTATTCACATAAAAAAAACTTATCTAAAATCTCATGCATCACACAGTAGAGCAGATACACCCAGAGCAGCATCTTCAATCAGACGCTGATTTTGTCTTTTTTTGGCGGCAAGCTGTTAAGAAAATTAAGGAAATAGGAGAAACATGTAAAGAGTAGAAGTTAAAAAGTAATAATTACTCCAGTAAAGTATAGATGATACAGAAATCTAAATTTCTACTGAAGTAAGATAACAGAGTAGTTGTACTTCATCACTTGACACCTCAACTCAACTACTCAACTACTGTCACAGACTAAACTGACTCAGTATTAAAGTCACAGTGCTGAACAGTTCACACTCCTGATGTGAGGAATTCCTCTAGTGTTAGATTTGCATATCTAGTGTAAGAGGTGCTCACATGATGATATTAGTTATATTCACTGCCTGCCCAAAAATAAGTCCCACACTCTGATATTTGGTTGGACCACTTTTAGCTTTGATTACGGCTTTACTGATTTGCTGTACCATCATTTCCACAAGCTTCTGCAATGTCACAACATTTATTTCTGTCCAGAGTTGTGTCAATTTCTCCCAAAGATCTTGTAATAATGATGCGAGGTTTGGAGCACTGCACAAAGTCTTGTTCAGCACTTCTCTCTTCTTACACTGATGTACACATCACTCTGGAACAGAGTAAATCTGGACTCATCAAACCACTCAACCTTCTTCCATTGATCCATTGAGTTCAATCTTCAATTACACTCACTGATAAGTGGATTATTTAAGATTATACAGCTGTTCAGTCCCTTTTTCTGGAGTTCCCTTCACATTATGCAAAATGTGGAAATGCTCTTACTTTCACCATTATTAACATGTCCCTAGTGTTGTAACATAGTCCTAGTATTGTTTTTCTATGATTTGATTTTACCAAATGTTTAAGAAATCGCCGATCACAATCATTCAAGATTCCTTCCTCGAAGATTATATTTCCCCACTGTCCATCAACTTAGACATTTTGTTAAACCTGATTTTAATAGTTTAAGCATCTAAAGTAATCTTGATAGTGAGAATTTAACACGTTAGTTCACGAAATATTAATATATCACCAGGGGTGATAGCGTTCCGGCGCCGTGCCGGAAATCCGGCGTAGCGTGGCTCTATAAAAAAAAATATATATATAAATAAAATAAATAAATAAATAAATAGAGCCGGTTCAGGTATTAAGTCCCGCCTCTCAGTAGAAACAGCCAATCAGCTTGCTGTTTTTGCGGCGCGCAGAGGAGCGGGGGAAGCCCCTCCCTTGCTGTGAGATTTAGCAGCGGGATCGGACGCAGCAGCTTCAGCTGATTTAAAAACAGATCTGGATATACAGAGATTTTTCTCAAAAAAAGATAACGGTAGGCTAAACACGTAAACTGTGATGATATGTTTCTGATAGCTGGTTAAAAATACACTTCTTGTATCAGCACACAGATTAAACCCACTGTGATTAATAAACTGCAGCTGTGTTAGTGAGTTAGCTTGAGTTTGGAATTAGCTAGATAGGGAGTCAAGGTTTTAGAAAATTAATAAACTATATATGTAATGTTCAACTTGCCCTGTACCTGATCAGCTAATCACTATTTCACATATTTCACTGTCGTTATTATTTTAGGATTACAGGAGAAAATGAATATAGCTAATTAGCTAGAAGCCATATGTAGTGGATAGTCAGAATTTAGTACAGTACTTTATGTTTGTAGTTTAAAGCAGTTTCTTAACCCTGATCACTGAACTAAAATTGTGTTTTCCACCTGATCTTCATTTCACCTAGATTTTCACCTGATCTTGATTTTCACCTAGAGTGACAGCTGTCACAGTGAAAATGAAGCGGAGTTATGAAAGTGGTTCTGCTGAACGAAAGAAACGGGCAGAGAGCAAAAGAATCGCAGATGCACTGCCAAAATTCACCTCCTTTTTTACACCTCCTGAACCGATCAGTGTTTTTGGGGCCGATTCCGATCGCCGATACCAATCTTGGGCGGGGCCAAATGCCACATTAATGCCACACAGGTGCCTGGCAAACCTGGCTGGTACAGATTCCCCTAATTACATCCACACCAAAGCAAACACTGGTAATTTACGCTGCTAGTAAATAAACATGAATGTTACTGACCAAAATAAACGCTTTTTAGGAGAGATATAAGTTCTGTGTAAATATTTATAAGACAATACCTGACAAAATCAGTTTTAATGACGTTAAATAAACATCACTGTGACAGCGCTAGTCGCAGTTTTACCGCAGTAAAGGACGAGGAGGTGAATCACTTATCTAACCAGCCTTTACTGATTTCTGCTCCAATAACCCTTTCGATAACCTCCAATAGCCTTTAATAGTCTTCAGTAGCCTTCAACAGTCTAACCTTGCAGCCGTGGTGTGTCCACTAAACTCCGTAATTATAAACATCATGAGGTTAACAGCGCGCTAACTGACCTGTTTATAATGTAATCCGAGCAGTGCCTCCGTGACAACTGCTGCTGTTAGCTGCTTTGGCTGAAAGGTGAACTGTAGAGAGCTGTATTATCCGTTTTTAAAACCTTTTCCTACACAGATGAACTTAAAAAAAACGTGTAAAAAAAAACGCTCCAGACTGGCTGAGCTGAGCTCTGTAGCCCGTGGCTGGGCTGTAGCTGTGACTGAGTGAAGAGAGCGGGGCTTGTGCTGCTGCTGCAGCTCCCACTAGTGGTTGGATGAGGAACTGCAGCTTCTTGTAAGTGAGCAGTTTCACCGGTTTCACCAGTTTCATCCACACACAGCTCTGATAAACTGCTTAACCCTAAACTCCTGAATCAGATCGGCTAAAATCATAAGAATATCTGCAGAACAGTGTTAATATGCAGAAGAATATACAGAACAGTGTTAATATGCAGAAGAATATACAGAACAGTGTTAATATGCAGAAGAATATACAGAACAGTGTTAATATGCAGAAGAATATACAGAACAGTGTTAATATGCAGTAGAATATGCAGAACAGTGTTAATATGCAGTAGAATATGCAGAACAGTGTTAATATGCAGTAGAATATGCAGGATCAGGGTTGAGAAACACTGCTGTAATGTGACTTCTGTTCATTTGTAGTTCACAGTAAGACCACATGTCCTGACGTTTATAAAAATCTCTATGAAACATAAAGTTACATTATTTTACACAAGGACACCATCTTAAGAAGAGCTCTCAGTAGAAAAAAAAAATAAAAGTGCACTTTTTTTTTACAAGAGTGGAGAAAATGTAAATATGAAAATGAAAACGTTATCTAAAATGTGTCACTTGACAATAAGGTTATACACAGACTATTAAATGTTTGAATAATGTGTCAACATTTATGCCTATGTTACATCATAGGCATCCTTCCTCACCCTTCCTCACCCTTCCTCACCCTGTTGGAACAGGAAAAAAAGTTCAGGCTCAGGATTTTTTTTCACTATCACCCCTGTATCACAAAACACAGAAAAAAAGAAAATAATATGGATGAGAAAATGGACAAAGAAGAGAGAGCTTGTTGATGTTGTGTGACTCCACCCTCTGCTTTCTCCTCACCTGTGCCTCTTGCACTCTCAATCAGGGTTCCTGCAGCTCCTTAAAATTAAAACCCTGGTAATTAAGGTCTTAAATTGTCCTAAAATTACTGTCAATTTGCTGCAGGTATTACATTTTCAGACGGTGTGTTTAATGCTGGTGGGAAAACACAGTGGCCTACCATGTACATCTAATCCGGGAAGAGAACTAAGGTTAGAGGAGAGCTAGTTAACATTAGGGGCGAGCTAGCTAACATACTAAAGTTAGCGGTGAGCTAGCTACGTTACTGAGGAGAGAACTAAGGTTAGCAGAGAGCTAGCTAACATTAGGGGCGAGCTAGCTAACATACTAAAGTTAGCAGCGAGCTAGCTACGTTACTGAGGACAGGGCCGTTTCAAAGTATTTGGGGCCCCAAGCAAAGACACCAACCGGGGCCCCCCAACCTCCACACCAGAAATGTCATGCCCAAACCCCCCTCCGGCCAAAAAAAAAAAAACATATCTGGCCGCGGTCCACCTTCAAGGACCACAGAATATACACACAGTTTAGGTCCAACACACTTTATGTAAAAAACACAGCAATAGTATCCCATAACAACAATTATAAAAAATAAAGTGCAAATTGCATAGTAAGTATAAATACACACAAGGTAAATTTGAACAGCTGAAACAAAACACTCCCATATGCAAAAAAGAAAAAAATTCTTCACAAACAATCTATAGTGCAAGTTGCATCAAGTTGCATAAAATCCAACATAAATGAAAGAATAACCTTTAAGGCCATTGTGTGCAAAATATCTAGAGATAGCATTACAATATTTTTTTCTGATTTTGATATTTAGATGGATCCCAGCTGCATTGATATAGCTACCAATGCTAAACACCTCAAACTAACTACTTTACAAATGTACTACTTGTAGCTGAACATAGCAGATTTAAGTATGTTGTTGTCTGAGAATTAGACAGATGCACCTGATGCTTTAAAGACAGTGAACAGCTGGCATAGTGCATGCATGGATACTACTAGACACGTACTCACCATTTGGTACATTGATTAGAATAGCTAGCTAGCACCTCAGAGACGCTACGCCACCTTAATCTCAGCTGAAGATAAGAACGGTAGGCTGAAATACAATAAGCAGTGAATCTGGAACAGACCTGTGTTTTCCTGTTAATATAATATATTACATTATGAAGCTATATTATCAGCCTGTTCGAGCCTGTATACTGCACTAACCTCTAACCTAATTGGTTAGCTAACTTATTCCTAGCTTTGACTGCCAGGCACGTAGCTAGCTAGCTAACATAAACATTACCCGGGGACGTATAGTTTGTTTTTAGCCTACCTGCTGCTAAATTACACCATTTGTACAGGTAGGCCTAATTTATCCAGTGTAAATCATCACTTACCACTGTCTTGTGTTTTTTTGTGTTCCTCTTCCTTTTTTTGTTTTCTCTTTTGGCTTCCTGATGGATAAATTCGCTTCATGGTTAAGTTTCATATTTGCCGGCGTCTAAAACTTGGCTGTCTGCCAGGACAGTGTCTGCCTGCCTTCAGCAGCTGGTGGGAGGGCCCCCTTGAGGGGGATTCTGAGAACAGTGTCATTGCTCATTGACTTTGAGAATGTAAAGGGGGGCTCACACAGTTTGTCGCTGCATTTAATTCTTAACCTGTTGTTGTCTGGGGGCCCCAGGCCAGCTTGGGGCCCCAAGCAATTGCCTGGTTTGCCTGCCCCATCGCGACGGGCCTGACTGAGGAGAGAACTAGGGTTAGGGGAGAACTAGCTAACTCTAGCGGTGGGCAAGCTAACATGCTAGCATACGAACGTTAGCTGCGTTAGTAGTAGTATTAGTATTATAAACATAATCACTATAATTTCATTGGTAATTACCTCTTTTTTTCATATGTGCAGAAAGCTACAAAAGAGCTCCTGCAACTTACATATGTTATGTTAGCTCTGTTCTGCATCACAATGGAACAAAATAAAAAAAAATAATGATAAACAAGGATTGTTCACAAGTCCCAAAACACAAGTTCAATTCGAGTCTGACGTTTTTTGAGCTCAAGTCTGAAGTCTTTTAGGCATGAGTTTGTGTCAAATCTCAAGTCTTTCAAGCACAAGTCTGAGTCCAATCTCAAGTCTTTTGGGCATGGGTCTAAGAAGAGTCTGAAGTCTTTATGTGTGTGACTTATGCCAGGTTCTCCATCATTGACTGAAAAACTGGCCCAAAATCGTGACTCAAGTTTAATTTAGTGTGATAAGTAATAAGTTTGAGTCGATTCCAAAACACAATCTCTTCTGACACTACAATTAATATGAACATTAATAATAAAGACACTGTGCCACTGTAGTAAAGACATTTGTTGCTTTACTGATAAAAGTAAGAGATTAAAGTACCTCCAATGATGATTCTGATGGTTACAGACTTTTCATTGTTGATTGTACATCTGTACAGGCCCTCGTCTTGCTCGATCAGGTTGGAGAGAAGTAGAGAGAGATTTGCTGGATGTTTCTCGTTAAACATGTGGATTCTTCCTGAATAGCGTCTCGTTCTATTGGATACTTCCATCACATCTGAGTCTCCCATTTTATGCTAACAGGTCTGGTCTGTGGGTCAGTGCAGGAGCAGGGCAGGAGAACAGACCCTCCTGGGTATCCTAAAATCTCCAGCAGTTTACCTTTAACAGTGAGGCTGAAGATCCTGTGCTGGTTCTGGTTTATTCAGCATGAATATGTTCCTCCATCCTCTACAGTCAGGTCTGAGATCAGTACAGAGAGGTTTCCTGGAGAGTTCTGGTTAAACGTCTGAACTCTGTCTCTGTATCTCTGATGGAGTTCAGTAGAGAAGAGATCTTCATGGTCTGTTGTTCTCCACTGTACTCTTTCAGGACTGTCCTGCAGGTCAGTACAGGAGCAGGACAGAAGAACAGACTCTCCTGATGATCTGATTATTGGAACTGTCTGTTTATTCTCTGACAGAGTGCAGCCTCATACAAAAGCACACTGTTAAGGTATTAAAAACAATATGTGTTCTACTCGCTTGCTTTATGATAAACCACACATAGACTCTTTGTTCCTTTTGTCCTTTTATGGCTTGATTCTCTGCTGTGTGATATGAGCTGATGCACATTGTGCAGTGTGATCTTATCATACATTTTAGTCACCTCTCTACTTGTTGATCTGTAGACTTTCACACCTCTGTTGCAGAAGCAAGAAGGGACTTCCCCTTCTTGCTAACTGCACATATGCTATAAAAGACTATGCCTGTACCGGAATAAACTCAGATTGATAAAGTAAGCAACTGCATGTGTGTGATTCTTTCAATCTCCCTCGAGGTTAAATTAGGGTGTGGCAGAAGAACCAGACCAGGGCAGGGGATATTGAATCCGGGAAAGGGTGAAGGAAAACCAGACAACTTTATACCCTTTCACACACACAACAGTATATTTTACAGTATATTTAAAGTATACCTTAACACAGGCTCTAAATTCAACTTCCACATTAAAAAAAATAAATACATTTCTAAATTACCTTATTTACACCTCGTTTCTCACAGTGGATATTTAGAAAAGAAGTGATTATAATGTTATAATATTCCATTAAATGACCTTTCTTGTGCGCTGCAGTAAACAACTAAGCTCTACTCACTTTCTATGTGAATTGCTGCTGATTTTTCCTCCTCTGACGAGTCAACTACTTGATTAATCTATGGAACCCCTGCCAGTGACATGATGACTGTATGATGTGCATTTTCTCAAAGCAGCTTTCACCTAAATGAATCTCTGGTAATGTTTGATTTACCTCTGATATAAAGAGGGACAGCAGTGGAGTATTTCCCATTGACGCCACACAGATACAGTCCTTCATCTTCTTCAGTGAGGTGGGAGATGATTAGAGATAAATCTCCTGGAGGATTCTGAGTCAGTCTCTGAACTCTGCCTCTGTATCTCTGACTCTTACTGTCCTCTGGAAACACTGAGGATTCAGCTGTGTATAAACCTGATATGATCCTCTTGTTATATCCCCACATCAGTGTGTTTGGGTTGTGCTGCAGGTCTTCACAGGAGCACGGCAGCACCACCGAATCTCCCACAGACTTAGTGATGGATCCTCTCATACCTCTCGATACAGAGCATCCTGCAGAAACACCACACCAACATCACCTGATATTAACTGTTTTTATATTATTATGATCATTCTGATTCTGAAACTAATTCTAACTCTCCTGTTGGGAGTACTAGCACACACACACACACACATAGATGGAGAGGCAGATACACACAGAATTTGTCTCTAGACTTTAACTACACTCCTTCCTGCTCTGCTAAAAATCAGCCTGGTCAGCTCATGTTGGTGAAGCTGGTTAAGATGCTTGAGCAGTGAGGGGTTTTGGTATTTTTGGGGTTTTATGGTTTAGCTGGTCTACATGCATAATTAACCAGAACAAGATAACCAGTATGACCAAACATGCAAAAATCTAATTATATTAGTAAAGGGCTGGTTAACCAGCTAGTCTACCATCACAGGTTTAGACCGTCTCAAACCAGCTACAAGCAGAATCTGGATTTAAGATGAATTATTCAGCAAAGACTGAGATGAGATTTTACATCATATAGAAAGTACATCCAACTCATATATGGCACAAGTTTCTGACTTACGTTCTAAAATAGAAAATAGTCACACTCTGTGGCAGAACCAGTAAGAATCTTAGTTTATATATATATACATATATATGGTTGCTATGGCATCTCTACTAGTTGCTAAGTTGTTATGCACAACTGTGACTGCAATGTGTGAAACTTGAAACTATTTAGACATACAGTGTAAATATTTTCTGGTGAAGAGAAATATTAACCTTTCACCCAAAGTAGAAAATGTGCATACTGTTTTATATTTGCAGTTAATGTGTATGTAAATAAACAGCTGCAAATATTCACTCACTCATACATATTCATTTATGAAGTGGTGGAAAATATGTGAGGACTGTGTGAAAAAGGAAGTGTGTGTGAAAAAAAGAAGCTGTATGAAACTGTATGTGTGAATTACGTCTCAGTCTATGTTAAACTGATCTCAGCTGAGACTTTCATGTTTAAACACCACTGATCAAAACGTCTGTTCCTCTAAATAGTTCAATAAGTATAAGATGAACTGATCTCTAAAAGGGAGAAAGTTAAAAAATAAAACACTCTGCTGGTAAAAACAGCTTATCCAGCTCTTCATCAGCTTAGATTATAGTTTTATATGAGTTTGATGGTTTAGCTGATCTACAAACATGATTAACCTGATCAAGCTACCAGAATGACTAAACTTCACCAGCATTAAGAAGCTGCTTGACTGTCATGACCAGTTTAACCAGAACACTACAATGATCAACCCCTTTTACCAGCAGCAATAAAAATATTTAACCAGGATAACCAGCATAACCAGCATTACCAAGCTGATCAACTAAATGCAAGTTATATTCAGGAGATTAATTTTAGGAATGGATTCTGTGACTAAAAATGTGCATATTGTTGAAATATGTGTGCACAGTAAATGACCAGCAGGCTTTTGTGTCGTAACTTTACGTTTATCAGTGTCTGTAGATTTTTTGTGAATTCTACAGTATTGTATTGTAGAAAAGTTACTTTGAAATCAGAAGAGGTAAAGAACATTTGTTCTATAGTTCCTATAGTAAAGTATAGGAGTGAGTATCTAAATGTAAAACAAAAAATAAAAATCTATTCTGATCATGATATTAAATTGTCCAATGATGAGATTTAGAATCAAACGATGTCCAAAAACTTTCAACTCCAAGAGAGACAGTTATACTTTCCTTACATGCTCTATATCTAGCAGCGTAACTAGAACTGCTGTGCATCTGCTTTATGATAAATCAACAGCCAATATTTCATGTAAAAATCAAACTATAAACAACAAATAAACACTCAAATTAAACGTATTAACGTATTAACAGCCCCTCCTCCCTGCACTTTTTAACCCTTTGATGCGCAACATGGGTCAAAAGTGACCCGGCAGAGTTTTAATTGTATATATCTTTGTAACAAATTAATTTAATCATTCAGTATTTAAGATATTCCTCAATTAAATTGTTTTTAATCATAGTACATCCTCATTATTTATTTTTCTTTCTTACTTTTTGAATAAAAGCCCTTTTTGTATCACTACCCCTCTAATGCAGACAAGCGTAAAAAAATGACCCGCATTTATTTTCTATGTTAAATTATGTATAGATGAGGGTTTCTTTATCCATTTTTATTCTCATTTATTACTTTATGAAAAAGCTTTTGTATTTTTACATCAGTTTTACACACACGGGTCAGACACCATCCACATTTCCCATTTCACAGCTCAGCACAGCTCCAGTCTCACAACTCAGTGCTGTTTTACAGTAACATTAACTTAAAAAATATCCATAGTAGTGAAATATAACTGTGCATAATATTTGATTTGTAAAATGGTAAATGTGGGTGGTGTTTGACCTGTGTGTGTAAAACTGATGTAAAAATACAAAAGCTTTTTCATAAAGTAATAAATGAGAATAAAAATTAAGATTTGTGCTAAACAAACCCTCAGTCATACATGAATTAATTTAGAAAAATAATGTGCATCACACACACACACACACACACACACACACACACACACACACAAAATTACTTACAGTTCATAGTGCCAGTTACTACAGTATAGTAGAATAGTGTTTAAAAGTGTCTATTTTTGTGTTCTTACTATATTTGTTTAACTCATCTACTCAAATTATACAATGATTTTCTTCAATTTTAGAGAAGGTTTAATAAATTTGTGATTTATCTATATTGATTGTGATTAGTGCTAAAAATAATATGTAGAACATGTCTGCACACCAGATACACAGGTGTGAGAGAGAGACACTAACAATAACCACAGAATAATTTCCTCTGCTCTCCACTATTGAACAAACACACACACACACACACACACACACACACACACACACACACACACACACACACACACACACTATTCACATGAAGAACTTACCTGAAATCTCATGCAGCACACAGTAGAGCAGATACACCCAGAGCAGCATCTTCAATCAGACGCTGATTTTGTCTTTTTTTTGGCGGCAAGCCGTTAAGAAAAATAAGGTAATAGGAGAAACATGTAAAGAGTAGAAGTTATAGTAATAAAAATAAAAAAATAAAAAATAAAAGTAATAATTTCTCCAGTAAAGTATAGATGATACAGAAATGTAAATTTCTACTGAAGTAAGATAACAGAGTAGTTGTACTTCATTACTCGACACCTCTGTTCAACTACTGTCACAGACTAAACTGACTCAGTATTAAAGTCACAGTGCTGAACAGTTCACACTCCTGATGTGAGGAATCCCTCTAGTGTTAGATTTGCACATCTAGTGTAAGAGGTGCTCACATGATGATATTAGTTATATTCACTGCCTGTCTAAAAATAGTCAATGCAGTACCATCATTTCCACAAGCTTCTGCAATGTCGCAACATTTATTTCTGTCCAGAGTTGTGTTAATTTCTCCCAAAGATCTTGTAATAATGATGCGAGGTTTGGAGCACTGCACAAAATCTTCTTCAGCATTTCAGACCATTGAGTCTAATCTTCATGCTCTCGGGCAAATTGAAGCCATTTTTGGCAGTTAGACTCACTGATAAGTGGATTATTTAGGGCTATACAGCTGTTTAATCCTAATTTCTGGGGTTCCCTTTCGCATTATGTAAAATGTGGAAATGCTCTTACTTTCACTACTAAACATATCCCTAAGTCTGAGTGTTGTTTGTATATGATTAGATTTTACCAAATGTTTAAAAAAAATCCCTGATCACATTCATTCAAGATTCCTTCCTCAAAGATGATATTTCCCCACTGTCCTTCAACTTGGACATTTTTTAAACCTGATTTTAGTAGTTTAAGCATCTAACCTAATGTTGATAGTACTAACTAACATACTAACAAACTTTAGCGAAGAGCTAGCTAACATTAGGGGCGAGCTAGCTACGTTACTTAGGAGAGAACTAAGGTTAGCAGAGAGCTAGCTTCTTTTCTTCTTTTTTCTCATATGTGCAGAAAGCCACAAAAGAGCTCATACAACTTACATATTTTATGTTGGCTCTGTTCTGCATCACAATGGAACAAAATAAAAAAATAATGATCACAAATGGAAAGTATAGGAATCTTAAGTTTCTATGGTGTTTTTCTTTTCTAGAAGATCTTATAAAAATGTATTGTGTTATTATTGGTACTTTTTTATGAGGACTGAGTTTTGGGTTTGATTTATGTTAATGTTAGCCTAATGTTAGTTAAAGCTTGTCTGCTTGTTTGTTTACTTAAATGTTTGGAAAATGTTTTATTTGTTTGAATCATGTTTGAACCAAATCACATCACACAGTTTGTGAACACATTAACTACATTTTCTGCCCATCACATTTTAAACTCGATACTAATATTTGTTCATTTGAGGTGTAGTAAAAGTTATCTAAAAACAAGGTCATAGTCATAATATATTTTGGGGTGGGACCTGAGATACGCTAAAAATATCAATTCCAGCCACAGCCCCAGTCAGTGTAGCATCAACATGATCCTGAAGCTGCGGGTTTAAGGTGAAATTGTTCCATAAATTATTTTCTAATACATTTTAAACAAAATGCATGAAACCGTAATGATTTAATATTATTAATTTAGTATTGATATTTAGTATTGTTTACTCCTGGACTTTCTACAGCTGGGGATTGTTATTCACCTTTACTCCACTGCAGTCAATTTAAATCAGTCTTTGTGCGCCCCCTACTGGACAGCTGTATAAGGGTTGAAAGATCCAGAAGCAGCATCTGAAGTAAGAGAAGCATGTGAACATATGGGTTGAGTATTATTACAGGATTTTAGATTAATTTGACTCATGCTGTTCCAAAACAACACATTCCAAAAACAGTCTATTTCACTTTTAATTTACTCAGGCAGCTCATAGTTTTTTTTTTACAAATATGCAAACAAAAAAGAGAACACGATATATTTTGTAATAAGAAAGAGATTTACATTTTGCCTGTGTCTAACAATAAATAAAAGAAAACAGAAACAAAAATTGTACAGAAATATCTAAAAACTTAAACACTCAATACTCACAAACAGAACTGCCACTGGTGTGTGTTCATTAGTGGACAGCAGAGGAAATGATTACATGGCTATTATTAGTATGTTCGTATCTGTATATCCTCTGTCTCTCATTTCTCTCAAATGTCTGTTTATTAGGAGTAACAGCATTCTTAAGCATAGTAAATGCCTTTAAACTGTAGGAATATGTTTTGTTGATGTAAATTGTATAAGAAACAGATAAATAATTACACAGCAAAGAATAAAAACACTGCAAAGCATGGCAAAATATTTAAAGGGTGTTTTTGGTTAATCTGTTTGTATAAAATATGAGAAAATAACTTGTAAGAATTTATTTGGCAATAAAAAAATGTAACCATAAAAGCCAGCTGAGAAAATGAATATGAAAGCAGGAAAAAAGATAAATAACATTTTAAATAAAATCAAAGACAAAAAAACGTTTCAATAAATATGGTCCTATCAAGTGTGTTCAAATATATGGTAGTAAATGGTATTAAATTCACATATTTATTGTTATTTAATCAAGAGAAATCAGGCAAAATGCGCCGCGCGTTCTCTCTCTCTCTCTCTCTCTCTTTGGCATCGCTGAGCTGAATTCAGCGCGAGGCTACAAATATTATAAAAACTCAGTTTAGTTAAATAAATTAAGATGAGTGAGGACCTGTAAAGTTAATCAAATATTGTCAAATACAAAGGATAGGTTGAGGTTTTGGTGAGCTGTTTCAATGATTTGAAACTGAAACTAACTGAAACTGATATTATTCTGCGCACTGTTAGATAGCATTTGATTGTGTTTTAAATGAGTTTTTATTTTATATTATTTTTTTGTTTCTTCATTTTAAATATTTTTATTATTTTATTGATCAAATAATTTTTTTCTTCATTCTTTATTTTTTATGTATCCATTTTTATGATCTTTTTAAAGTGTCCTATTTTTTATTTTTTACGTATATATTTTATCCGTCTATAGTAAATGTCAGTTTTTATTTCTAATTTCTATTCCCCACCCCCTTAGGATATCATCATCCATCGCCATGTTTCACTGTAAACATGGTCATCTTCCAATTAAGGAGACATCGCCCAACCCTACTGTGAAGGCTACATTTCAAGCTCACCTTCAGGGCAGTCACTCTACTACCACGGCATCTTCAACCTCCTCTTGGGTCTCTGCTAGTCAGCTGAACCTTGCGTGCTGCGTGTCCCCTGCTACTCCCGCGCCCCTCCCTTTTGCCTCTCCAGGTGTCAGAATCTGAATGATTGACTCTGAAAACTTTGTTTTACGAAACTGCAATCAAAATTACTTATTATAAAGAAAATCTTGTTGAAATATGAAATCATATTTGCCTATATTATTTTTTCTCCTCCCTCAGAAGGGCAATATCAGCCAAGGATGGCAAAAGGGCAGTTGCTCATTATCATTATTTATTTATATATATTTTGCATGACTGGGCTTTTATATAGGTCTGTGACTTATTAATAAATAATATTAAATAATATAAAAATAATATAAAACCCTAAGGCTTTAAATTAGGGCTTTGATTACTATTGGGTTTACTTTGTCTTACAAAATTACACAATAAGTGGCAATAAGTGCAGCTGGGAATGTGACAAATGTGAGTATGGTTCAAAACTGCCCTACAGTATACAGTATAAACCGTAGGTAGAGCAGATAAACCCAGAGCAGCATCTTCAATCAGACACTGTCTCAGCCTCTCGCACTCCTGTTCAGCAGTGTTTACTCTGTAAAAAAAAAAAATCAGAATGCCACTGCTCATCCAATAGAAAGGATCTGTAAATTCTTTATTCTGTTGTGGAAGACTGAGCTCCACAGCAGCCACAGTTACAGAGCTGAACAGAAGATATTTGTGGTGTAAGGATTCCCCCTAGTGTTAGATTTCATGAAAGTGCACATATGTTGTGTTTTTAACAACCTGTTATTAATTTGTCTATTTTCATAAAGAAAAGGCTATTTAAATGCGTCAGGAGTGACATCACAGACATCATTGTTTTATTTTCAAGGGACTGAATGTTTAGAAATCAATTATTTTTATAACATTTAATTTGAACTTTTTTAAATCTTAGGCTGCAAATTTTAGGAGTCACAGAAAAATATCAAATTATATATATATAAAAAAAATCTAATATCTTATTTGAAACAAAACAAGGTCATTATGAATGGAACACCTGCCAGGTCATGAATAATTAGAATTTTAGAATTTTAGAGTCCCAGGAACTATGTTTACATCAATACCTAATGGAACTCCAACTCATGTTGGAAATGAGTAAAACATAAAGGAAGACAATTCTACTTACTACCTAGTTCACTAAAATAGTGAACGCTAAAATCAACACAACTCAAAATAACCTAGAATGAATTCCTAGCGATACAAATAAAGAATCAAAGGGGAAAAAATGAAAAAGAAAAAAAGGACAAAAAAAATAACTCTAGGTATCCCCCACTGAATTCTGATATTGATAGATGTAGCCCAGTAGAAAACCCACAACCCTATTGTCCTGGAATAAGTTTCATCCCATTTCACACAACCTAAATCCTAGTAAGCTCCCATCAGAACCTATCACCACTGCTCAGAGGATGTACAACTGACTAACATCTGCTTAAGTCCCAGAAAATATAAACGAATAAACAGACACAAAAAAACTAAAATTCCCAACACAATAACATACAAAAGAATTACGAACCGGCGAAACTTTATACAAAGTTTTTTTTTTTTTAATAAAACTACAATCCTCAAGTCAATATCAAAATAAGAAAAATAACAGTAACTGAAAAGAGCGGCAGTTCATGAGAGACATGTGGCAAAGCGACTACCGTCCGCAAATGACCCCAGAACATGAGGGAACTGCAGCAAAAACAAAGGAGAGCAGTATTTCGTCAGCACACATAGCAAGTAATATTCTCACTACTTCACTCCCGGGTATCTCTGCCCTTAGTTAACAGCCAGCAATAGACCTTTTCACCCAAAAATGACAGTACTTTTACAGATAAACTTCAGTGAAGGTGTGGTTATGGGCGTGAAAACACACCGCTCCGCAGCAGCGCCAAAGCCCTCTACCGCTATAGAAACAATTGAAGGTGCTTAAAGGTGCTTACGCTGGCCACTTGTGGGTGAGTCGCCTGCTGATAACAGTCGGGGTTTTCTAAAACTCGTTACGTCCACGACCGGTGTTTTGTAGTTTGGAGTCTCTACAGCTGCTGTAGATCTGTGTATGTCTCTTAGCCTCAGAATAAAACTCTGATTCTGATCTTACTCCTGTTATCTCTATATGAGTGTAGGGAAGTGATGCACAACTGAGGGTGTTCACTCGTCGTTAATATTAGTACCTTGCCTGTGTTTATAGTTGTTTGGACTACAGTATTTCTCTGCTTGCGTGAGTCACGCTTGCTGCGAGGTCAAAGTTTAACCATGTTGAACTTTGGCCGCGGTGAGCGGCAACGCGGTAGAGGTTCCCCGCCCATGTGATTATGGGCGGGGAAACGCGCCGCGTTCCGCTCTGCTCCGTGGCAGCGATGCACCCAGCTAGAGAAACAATTACGTATTCCCGCCCATAACCACGCCTCCATTGCGCCAGAGCCATGGTTATTCCACCAAATATAATATCATTAATAATAATAATAATAATAATAATAATAATAATAATACATATTATTTATTTAGCGCTTTTCAAATTCTCGAAGATGCTTTACGTACAAAGATAAGGCCCAAAGTAAAAGGTAAAGTTATAAAAACAATAATAAGGGATACAGTCAATATGACAATAGGAAAAAAAAACACAAATACAGTTTCTACAAGTTTCTACATAACATACAAATATTGATTTCTAAACTTTTAAAACTTGAAATGAACTTGTTTTCTTTGCATTATTTAAAGTTTGAAAGCACTGCTTTTTTGTTGCAATATTTTTATTTGGAATTTGGGAGAAATGTTTCCATAGTTTATAGAATAAAACAACAATGTTCATTTTACTCAAATGTATATCTAAATATATCTAAATCAGAGAAACTGATTCAAAAACTAAAGTGGTCTCTTAATATTTTCTAGAGCTGTATACATAGCTAAATATAAGCTAAAGTCTGCAGTGTAGCAATATTAAATCATTTATTGCAGATTTATTGCAGTCCAATAGATCACATCTATAAAAATGATAATGTGTTCATGTCAGTCTGGACTTTGGCATTTGACTGTCTGAATGAACATGAGAAAGTAAATGTTACTAGAGTTAAAAAGACTCACTCTAAATGGGATATATTTTGGGAGGAGGAGAGGCACTTATGGAAGAAACACAGTAAGTACTGTTCTGCAATTTGTTATTTAAACAGTTAAAATAACACTTAAAACATTTTCAATGGAAAATACTGGAGACAGTAATATGTGTGAATGCAATTAGGAGTGTTACTGAGGTTGTAAAAGACTTTGTGTTTCAGTGTTTCTGTGGTTATTGTAGTATTAGTATTAGTAGTGTTCCTTAATTCTCAGACACTTAGCGGCTTCCCAGTAAATGACATTAACATACATTCATGTTTAGTGATGTTATGAAGTAAGACCGGATTACATGGAGGATGGAAGCTTCTGCTCCAGCTTTCCCTGATCAAGTCCAGACCAACATCTCAGCTGAGTCAGGAGGAACCGTCTGCGCTCCTGTGCTCCTTGGAAATCTTTTTCAAGGTCAAGTTGTATTTAACATACAAGCAGGTAGGTGTTATACAACAAAACCAACTGAAACGTGAACCGGCTTGCAAATTTGCAAATTTAGCTCTAATCGAATGTAGTGTTAAAAGTGTTGCAAATGGACCTTTAGACTATTGATTCAGTGTGCCAGGCTTGTTTAGCCTGATAGTTGAACCTTAATCTGTCAGTAAACACCTTACCAATCACCACAGCTGCCTTTCTGTTATTTTGACTTAGTGCATACAGTTGTATAGTGCAGTGATTGGTGTGGTGTGTGGCAAGCAAACCAATCAATTGCCTTAGGCACACAAGCTGGCCTAGGGCCCCTAGACAACAACTGGTTATGAATTCAATGAAATGACAAACTGTGTGAGCACCCCTTTAATTTCTGCGATAGTCAATGCAGAAAAGTAGCTACAAAATATATAAATAATGTTTGTGTTTGCTACCTGCCCGGCAGTCAATGCTAGTAACAAACTAGAACAGTTTGTGCATTTTTTCGAATGAGCTGATAATATGACTACACCCTGTAATGTGTTATATTAACAGGATAAGAAAAACACAGATACATTTTGTTTCAGTTTAGCTTGGAACCCCAAATGCTTTAAAAACGCCCTGGTGCATGGTGTGTAACACCACCACTCTCCTGGTGACATAGAAGGGTTCAATTTCCTGCAGAAAAAATAAAATAAATAAAAGCAAACTAATTTAAACCTGTTATCTCTTTCCAGCTCAGGAAGAATGCAGTCCTAACATAAGCACAACTTGCTCTGTTGATTCTCCTGGACCTGATGAAGGTAATCTGTTTCTGTGTTTATATTTTTATAGAAAAACATGTCCAATAATTATTCTAAATTGTGATTTGATTTGTAGAGGCAGAGGTGTCATCTAAGTAAGTACAAATACTTCTGCCTACAGGGTAATGAATGTGAATTTGTTTTACACCTTTGGTGATAAGGGAGGAAATTTAGCAGAACACAAAAGTGCTATGAAGGATTATTTTGAGGGACCAATTATTTTGAGGGACCATAGATTAATAATTTTTGGTTCCATAAAGATGTTTTTTTGTAAAAACATAGGTATGTGTAAAAAACCCTTTTTTTCTTTTTCTTTTTTACAATTTAAAGGTTCGTCACCTCCGCAAGTCTTTTACAAATTTTTTTTTTCTTTGTCATTACTCCATGACAACAACCGTTACAGCAGCCTTATTTTAAAGATTTGAACTGAACTGCAACATGTTTATGTAACAAAAAATGCCTACTTTCATCTTCTGCTTTACAGACCTGATCCCTTTATGTAAACAAAAACACAAATCCAACTTGCTGAAGAAATTCAAGAAAATTCACGAGGGACTATCCAGTCAAGAAAGCACAATAAACCTGAATGAGATTTACACCGAGCTCTACATCACAGAGGGAGGGAGTGGAGAGGTCAATAACGAACATGAGATCAGACAGATTGAGATGTACAGGAGACAACCAACACAGGAGACACCCATCAACTGCAATGATATATTTAAACATTTACCAGAACAAGAGAAAAGTATTAGGACTGTACTGACAAGAGGAGTTGCTGGAATCGGAAAAACAGTGTCTGTGCAGAAGTTCATTCTGGATTGGGTTGAGGGAAAAGCAAATCAAGATGTCTGCTTCATATTTCCAATGCCTTTTAGAGAGCTGAACTTGATTAAGAGGAACCAGCTCAGTTTGATGAGTCTTCTTCGTCGCTTTTTCCCAGAAACTGAAAAAATAGCATTATTCAACGATAATGCTTTCAAAGTCTTATTTGTCTTTGATGGACTGGATGAATGTCGCCTTCCTCTGGATTTCCAGAATAATGAGACGTTGTTTGATGTAACAGAGTCAGCCTCCATAGATGTCCTGCTGACAAACCTCATCAAGGGGAATCTGCTTCCTTCTGCACTCATCTGGATTACATCTCGACCAGCAGCAGCCAATCAGGTCATTCTTCAGTACATTAATCAGGTAACAGAGATCCGAGGGTTTAGTGATCCTCAGAAAGAGGAATACTTCAGGAAAAGGATCAGTAATGAGAGTCTTGCTGAACAAATCATTACACACATTAAATCCTGCAGAAGCCTCTACATCATGTGCCACATCCCAGTCTTCTGTTGGATTGCAGCCACTGTTCTAGAAGAGATGTTGAGAGAGATGGAGAGTGGAGACATTCCAAAAACGCTGACTCAAATGTTCATACACTTCCTGAACTTCCAGATCAAACACAGAAGCCAGAAATATGAAGGAAATTGCTACTTTGATCTTCATCGGACTAGAGAGAGAATTCTGGCACTGGGAAAACTGGCTTTCCAACAGCTAGAAAAAGGCAACTTAATCTTCTATGCAGAAGATCTGAAAGAGTGTGGTGTTGATGCCACAGAAGGATCTGTGAACTCAGGAATGCACACACAAATTTTCAGAAAGGAATTTGAGCTCGATCGAGTGTTCACCTTTGTGCATCTGAGCATTCAAGAGTTTCTTGCAGCTTTGTATGCATTTCTCTCCTTCATCCTTAACAATGAAAATGTCTTGAAGGATAATAAAGACATTGGAGTCCCTGATCTGTTCCGAAAATCAAACATGACCGCATTTCTCAAGACTGCTGTGAAAAAAGCCTTACAGAGTCAGAACGGACACCTGGACCTCTTCCTCCGATTGCTTCTGGGCCTCTCAGTGGAGTCCAATCAGACTCTCATACGAGGCCTACTGACACAAAGAGCAAGCAGCTCTGACAACACAAATGAAACAATCAAGTACATCAAGAAGAAGATCAGAGAGAATCCCTCTCCAGAGAAGTCCATCAACCTGTTCCACTGCCTGAACGAACTGAATGATCATTCTCTAGTGCAGGAAGTCCAAACCTACCTGAACAGGAAAGGTGACGAGCGCATCCAGGGGGTTAAACTCTCGGCAGCTCAGTGGTCAGCTCTGGTGTTTGTGTTGCTGAACTCTGAAGAGGAGCTGGGTGACTTTGACCTGAGTAAATATCACGCGTCAGAGGATTGTCAACTAAAGCTGTTACCTGTGGTCAGAGCATCAAAGAATGCAGTGTGAGTAGCTCAATATATTTTGAAATAAAATCTTATGAAATGTGATGTGATGGGTTCCAGTGCACAACAGCAGCAGCAAATACGTTTCTCTAAGTAATTATTTCACTCCATTAAAAAGCTCACGTTAGCAAGGTGTGTTAAATAGTGCTGCGTAAAATATGTTCTTTTTTTATTTATTTAAACCTTTATTTTACCAGGCAAATCATTAAGGACAACTTCTTATTTACAATGACTGAGTTAACCAGCCTGAACAACAGCTATTTATAGTTATTTTAAGTTAATGCTAATATTTTATTTTACATACACCTAATTATTGAATTATGTAGATGGTGAATTTTAACAGTGAAAAACCCCATTAAACTGTGAGATAAATAGTGTATAGTGTTTTTTTTTCACAATGACCCTGTGGACAAAGCATGTACGTTAACAGAATGTATGGTCAAATTGCACTCTCAGATCTATATTTACAGTGTCATTATAAAACAAAATCCACAGTAATATGTTTTGTTCTGACTGTGTGATTTATTGTCTTATGCATGACAATCAGTTTTTGAAACAGCTTAAGACTAATGAGATAATGCTCTGGGAATTAGGCCCATAGTGTAATTTGACCATTTCTTATATAATAAAATGCTGTGTTCACAGGGTCATTTAAAAAAAAAATCACAGTAATATTTGTTTTCTTCAGGATTCTGACTGTCTGATATATTGTGTTTTAAGTCTGTTAGACAGTTTTTTGTGTAAAGTATGGCTTTATAGGGACAGCTTTATATGGACACTGTTCTTTTTTTTGCTTTGTTTTTTTGTTATTATTCTATTTTTCTGACGTATGTACTTGTGTGTATCTGTATTTAAGTTCCTGGAACAGTCTAATTCCCCAGGGAGATTAATAAATACCCTTTTTATGTTATGTTCTGTTTTATTATCTTACTTTATCTATATTATGTTGAAGTCTAAATTAAACTGGGAGGTCTTTTTGTGTTTTTCCTTTTTATTCAGAGCGTTTGAACAGCGTTGGGTTTTAATGGGGATTTTCACTGATCTCTTAAAATCAATCAATCACCATCTACAGGGGACCGCGTGCAACTGCAGAAATCACGCTGGTGAAAACGAAGCCAAATTCAACCTTGTCCTTAATTTAACAACTGAAAACAACAATAATATATAATTAAATAATTAGGCATATGTAAAATAAATTATCTGCATTAACTTTTGAACTATAAATAGCTGTTGTTCAGCCTGGTTAGCTCAGTCAGCACGGCCTGCGTTTACTCAGGCTGGATTCTGAGGCAAGGATGTAGGATGTGGGCAGCAAGGCATCAAGTCAGTATACCTTACGTACAAACAATAAACATTGAAGTATCATATATGACCTGTTAGCTAAAGTAATAAAAAGGCTAATCAAATAACGCTAACCAGTACCTACATGACTTTACCTAGAGGCATAATAACTAGCTAACTCAGTAGGTCACTGACTAGTTACATATCATACTTGAATATGTAGCACACCTCACTAACATGAGCCTTTTAATGGAGTGAAACACTGTGAAAAAAACTGTGCCAAAACTCAGAGGCAAAAAATTAAGCAGAAGAAAACGAGAGATTTCAGAAGCAAAAGTCTTTAGCTGCAAAATCTAAAGAAAATTCATAAAAAAATTTGGACTGGAAAAGTCCAAACTGAAAAAAAACTTTCAAATAACTGCAAAGAAAAATAAAGAAATGTAAAAAAAATAAAAATATATTTCTTAGAGAGACAGTGTTCATGAAAGTTAATTCAACTTAAAAGTTGCTCCTGACATTTCATACATGCTTATGATGTTCTGATTTCTATTCCAGGCTGTCTGAGTGCAATCTCACAGAGAAAAGCTGTGTATCTCTTGCCTCAGCTCTCAGCTCTAACTCCTCATGTCTGAGAGAGCTAAACCTCAGGGGCAATAAACTTCAGGACTTAGGAGTGAAGCTGCTCTCTGCTGGCCTAGCAAGTCCCCACTGTAAACTGGAAATACTGCGGTGAGAGGATGTTTTTATATAGTCAATCATATTCATGTTTTTTTCTGTTTAACTGGATTGTAATTTCAGTCAAATCACATTTATTTATATGAAGCTTTTTAAAACTGATGTCGCAAAGCAGCTTTACAGAAACATTGAACATAAAATACAGAACACACTGAGCAACAGAAGCAAGGGAAATCTCGCTCAGAGCTGGAGTAGGAAGAAACTTCAGAGGAACTGAAGCTTATATGTACATCATACTATCACATAGCCTATCAGTGCTAATACAGTGGCATGAAAAAGTAATTGCCCCCTTACAGATTTTTCTTTCACATTTTTCAGATTATCAAACAAACTTTAATATCAGACAAACATAACCTAAGTAAATAAAAAAAACACTTTTTAAATGATGATTTCATTTATAAAGAGAAAAAAATATCCAAATCATTTCATTTAATAAAACAGAGTTTTACTCACCACAACCAGGCATTATTACTGCAAGACCTGTAATCACTTAAATAGAACCTCTCTGACAGCATGAAACAGCTAAGAGATCTCCGAAAGCCACACATAATGCCGTGATCTGAAGAAATTCAAAATCAGATGAGAAAACAAAGTCATTGACACCTTTCAGGATTGAAATTAAAGTATTACAAAAGGGCATGTACCCTCATCCAGAAGGTCACAAAAGAATCCAGAACAACATTTAAAGAACTGCAGGTCTCACTTGCCCCAGTTAAGGTCAGTGTTAAAGATTCAATAATAAGAAAGCGATTGGTCAAAAATGGTCTCCATGGAAGAATTCCGAGGCAAAAACACTGCTGACCAAAAAGAACACAACGGCCCATATCACATTTACCAACAAACATTTTGATCCCAAAGACTTTGGGTTAATATTATTTGGACTGACGTGACAAAAGTGGAAATTTTAGGAAGGTGTGTGTCCCATTACAACTGGCTTAAAACTAACACATAATTTAGGAGAAAAAAACATCATACTAAACATGGTGGTGGTAGTGTGATGGTCTGGGGCTGCTTTGCTGCTTCAGGGCCTGAACAACTTGCTGTAATAGATGGAACCAGGAATTCTTCTGTTTACCAGAAAATCCTGAATAAGAACGTTCAGCCATCTGTTCATAACCTCAAGCTCAGGTGTTCTGCAGCAGAACAATGATCCAAAACACACAAAGAGGTCCACCTCTGAATGGCTTAAAAGAACTAAATGTTGTTTTAAAGTGGCCTAGTTAAAGTCTGATTGAGAAATACTTTGTCACACAGGGCTGGATTGGTTTGGATAATTATTTTCCTTTAATAAATAAAATTATCATTTAAAAAGAGATTTTTATATATTTTACCCTAAAATATTTATTTCATATTAAAGTTTGTTTGATAATTAGAAAAATATCAGTATGACAACAAAAAAAGCAAAAACAAAATACATCTGTAGGGAGGCAAATACGCAACTGCATATGGGGCAATAAGCACTAATACACTCAAGATTTGTGCTATAGCATGTAATATTGGCACTGCTGTGCTGTGGCTGTAGATTAGCACAGCAGTACCAGTATTACACGTTAAAGTATGAATCTTGAGTGATTATACCACAGTTCCATTATCACTGTTTATTGAAAGATTTTTAGTTAAACAGGATGAGAAAATACAATGTTTATATGTTTAGTTATAAACATGCTCTGTTTGTAGCTGTGCTGTTTGGCTTGTAAGCGATGCATCGTTGCTAGGTTACCTGTATGTGGCGGAGTAATACATAGAGAGCTTTGGTTACAGCACATTACCGGCTGATAACGGCACTCATACAACTCCTCTCTGGCAATGAAATTGCAGGGTCAAAACTAACTGCGGTATAATAAATGTTATAAATAAATGTGATAAATATTATGAATGTTAAAAAATCATTATACATCCACATAAGTGTAATATATTTTGGTGAATATAGCACTGTATGCAAGTCTATTACATGCTATTACATCACTAAATCATCTACTATTCTCATCTGTTATTTATTCTTATAGCCCATGACTAGATCTCACATTTGACACAGTTCTCTACTCATTTGTGTGTTATTTAAAAAAACTAAAAACATAAATACACTGCATAGAGGAAAGACAGGTTGGATGACAGATTTCCTTCTACAGGCTGGGACATTGCGGTATCACAGAGGAAGGCTGTGTTGCTCTGGCTAAAGCTCTGACATCAAATCCTTCACATCTAAGAGAGCTGAATTTAAACAACAATAATCCAGGAGAGTCAGGATTAAAGGAGCTGTTTGATCTACTGAAGGATCCCCACTGTCAATTAGAGACACTACAGTGAGTTTTTGTTGTATTTTCTATATAAGCCATAGTTGTTGGCATTAAAATTAATACACTAATCCATTAATACATTAAATTAAACTTAACATACTTTGGGCCAATTAGAATTTTTTTTAATGTAAACTTTTAAAATATTTTAGGCATATTTGTTTTAAACGGGTGAGATGATTTATGTTGACCTGTTTATTTTCACGAGTGTGTGTATCTTTTTTGCAGGCTGTGTAACTGCTGTATCAGAGAGCAAGACTGTGCAGCTCTGGGTAAATCTTTAAAATCAAACCCCTCGTCAACCCTGAAAAATCTGAATTTCAGCTGGAATAAAATAGGAGATTTAGGACTAAAATTTCTCTCTGATTTACTGGAAGAGCCACACTGTAAAATACAGGAACTGCAGTGAGTTTTTGTAATCATTTCCCTGTCCTAATTTCTTCATTGTCCTCCCACACCTTTACCTTATTCCCAAAATCTCATTACTGTTTTCATGTGTGTGCATTTTTTTTTTACCTGTCCTTACCAGATGTTTTCATGTGTTTTATTCTGACTATTAGGGGTGGGTGATATGGCCCTTAAATAATATCACAATATCTAAGAGTATTTTTGCGACAATGATGTTCTTGGCATTATGACAAAACATTGAATTTGAAGAATAATAATAACTTCAAGAATACACTACTGCAACAAAATAAGCATTACATTTTTTGGAGATATTATTGCATTCCACCAGATTGTAACACAAGTCAATGATATCAACAATTGGCCTTGATCTCTCTGGGTGGGTAGATTGCGCTCCCTCCCCTCATCACTGTAAAGCGTGATGTTAATCAGCACAAGGCGTCTGTGAGCTGATGTATTGGAACCGAGTCGCTGTGCTTTCCTCCAAGCGTGGAATGCTGCATCAGCAGCAGTTTGAAAAAGAGGCGGTGGCTGATTTCACATGTATCTGAGGAGGCATGTGCTAGTCTTCACCCTCTTGGTGTTGGGGCACCACTAGTGATAGGGGAAGTCCTACTGAGTGGGTTGGGTAATTGGTCTTGTAAATTGGGGAGAAAATGGGTTAAAAATTAGAAAAAAAGAAATGAGAACAGTGTGAATTTTCCTTTTTGCTACAAACAGCAAAAAAGTTGTACCCTGATGGTCAATATTACCCTAATATAATATTACAATATTTCAGGGTATTTTAGTGCTAACAATTTTAAACGATTTTGCTATTATAATTATTGTGTATGATACAATATGGCACACTCCTAATGACTATTCTTCAAGTTTTCTTTTTCTGTTTTCCTTTCTATTAAAACAAATGTTTTGATTTGCAGACACATAAATGCAATGTACAGTTATTTTCTTATGTTTCCATGTAGCAAACCAAAACAAAAATTTATGTAATGTGCCTGCTGCATTTTTGTGCCTGATGTGTTGAACTAAAGGCTATTTCATCTTTGCAGGCTGGAATGCTGCAGTATCACAGAGGAAGGCTGTGCTGCTCTGATTAAAGCTCTGAAATCGAACTCTTCAAATCTGAGAAAACTGAATCTGATCTATAATCTACCAGCAGAGTTAGGAATGAAGGAACTCTCTGATCTACGGGACAATCCACACTGTAAACTAGAAACACTGCAGTGAGTTATGGATTTTGTGTTTGTTTATTCAGACTTAGATAAACATGCAATTCTTGACATTTTATAATTTCTAAGCAGGCTGTGTGGTCCATCCCATCTCCAAGATCTGAATCTGAGTTTCAAGAAACTAGGGGACTCGGGAGTGCAGGTGCTCTGTGATCTGTTGAAAGATCCACACTGTAAAACGGAAAAACTACAGTGAGTTTTTCATTTTTAATTTCATCCAAGAATACAATTATGCGCACTCACTGAGTGCACCACAATGCTTCTGTGTGCTTCTTTGCTTCATTTTATTCTTAATTCTATCTTGCAGTTACCCTTTAATAGTAAAAAACACAACATTATTTAGCAGTCTTTCATAAAATAGCAACTTTTGACTCATGTTGAGGGTAAACTGAAGGCGTTTTTCACTGGCACAGTGTTTCTGTGCTTTTCCATCGCAAAATCCCAGTGTCTCTGCAAGAAAATTTGGTGCCATTCTGGCCCCCACAATCTTGCTCAAAGAGCTGGGCTTTAAAGCATCACTGTCCCAATGCATCTTGTAAGCTTGCCTGAGCATTGCTGTCAGTGTTGCTCATCACACTTCTAGCACCACTGCAAAACATCTGCATGCATAGCTTTTCAAAAGTACTGGGTATCTACTGCCCCATGTCAGGGTTTTTTTCCCACGATTTCTGTCTAGATATTATTCTTTGGTGTCTGCTATGTCTTGTAAATGTTGTCTTTAGTATGTGTACTATTAGTACGTATTGTGTTTTAGGACTGTGTTTTGTAGTTATATGTTTTTGTTCATGTGTTTGTTCATGTGCAATAACACAATATGCATGTTCACTGTTCTAATTCCAGGCTGTGTGATTGTAATCTCACTGAGAAGAGCTGTGCACATCTCACCTCAGCTCTCAGCTCAAACTCCTCAAGTCTGAGAGAGTTGATATTAAGTATAAATAAATTACAGGATTCAGGAGTGAAGATGCTCTCTGTTGGATTAATGAATCCTCACTGTAAACTGGAGAAACTGAGGTGAGATCAATTTCTCACTGTGCACAATAAGAAATCAGATCTCTGTCTCTCACACACATATGTTGGTGTGAAGAAGTGTTTGCCCCCTTGATTTCTTAGTTTTTTGCATGTTTTTCACTATTAAATATTTCAGATCATTAAACAAAAGGCAACAGACGTAAACACAACATGCAGTTTTTAAATGAAGTTTTTTATTAGTAAAGGAGAAAAAAATTCAAACCTTCATGGCCCTGTGTGAAAAAGTGTTTTCCCCTTAAACCAAATAACTAGTTGGGTCAACTTTAGCAGCAACAACTGCAGTCAAGTGTTTGCAGTAACTTGCAGTGAGTTTGTCACAGTGCTGTGAAAGGATGTTGGCCCACTCTTCTTTACATAATTGTTAAAATTACACCACATGGGATGGTTTGCCTTTTTAAGATCATGTCACAGCATTTCAAGAGGATTCAGGTCAGGGTTTTATGTCAGATGTAATGGGACACACATCTTCCAAAAAGTTCAACTTTTATCTTATCAGTCCACAGATTATTTTCCCAAAAGGCTTGGGTATCTTTAAGATGTTTTCTGGCAAAATTGAGACGAGCCTTAATGTTCTTTATGCTCAGCAGTGATTTTCGTCTTGGCACTGTGCCATGCAGGTAATTTTTTCCCATTTTTTTTTTTTTTTGGTGGACCTCTTGGATGAGTCGTCGCTGCGCTGTTGGGGTAATTTTGGGGTAATCTTGGCCACTCCTGGGGAGGTTCACCAATGTTCCACATTTTCGCAATTTGTGGATAACTGTAGAAATGTGTTTATAACCATTTCCAGACTGATACATTATGATTACATTCTTTCTCATTTGTTGCTGAATTTTTTTGGATATTGAAATAATATTTAGCTTTCTACTTCACTTAGGCAGGTCCTATATAAGTGATTTCTTGATTGAGAACAGGTGTGGCAGTAATCAGGTCTGGGTGTGACTTTAAGAAATTAAACTTAGATGTGATAAACCACAGTTATGTTTTAACTGGGGGCAAACACTTTTTCACACACTTTTTCATGTATGTTTGGATTTTTTTTCACTTAATAATAAAAAAACATTCATTAAAAAAACTGCATTATTTGTTTCCTCGTGTTGACTTTGACAAATATTTAAATTTGCCTGATGATCTGAAACATTTAATATATATATATATAAAAAAAGAAATCATGAAAGGAGAAAAAACCTTATCACACTACTGTATACAGGTGCCAAATATTGGGCTTACTACTATAGGACATTCCACCACTATAGGACATGTGAGTAAAACTGTACGGTTATCCCACAGGTTGTGGGATTGTAGTCTTACAGACAAAAGCTGTGCTGCTTTGGCCTCATTTTTCAGCACGAACTCCTCGAGTCTGAAAGAACTCACTTTATGTGAAAATGAGAAACTGCGAGATACAGGAGTAAAGCTACTCTGTGCTGGACTGAGGAATCCTCACTGTAAATTGGAACAATTAGAGTAAGTATATGTTTAGCGCTTTAAATGTTGCTCACTTTGCTGAGTTTTTTTTTTTTTTTGCTTTTTTTGTGTTGTTTTAATGCACACAATAGAAACATAGAACATTTCTAAGTTTAAGTCCAGGGAGTAGTGCAAGAGTGCCAATATATATTAACCCTAGGTTTAACTATATGCCCATTTACTTAAACAGCAAATCATCTTCTGCTATTAAAGTAAATTTTGAAAATTGATATTTGTGATGTAGACAAAGATTTGTGTATATGAAGGTAAATTTGCAAGGTTCTCATATACGATTTTACTTTCAGTCTGTTTAGCTGTAATCTCACAGGGAAAAGCTGTGCATTTCTGGCCTCTGCGCTGAGCTATGAGTTCTCAAGTCTAAGAAAACTTAATCTGGATCACAATGAAATGGAGGATTCAGGAGTGAAACTGCTTTTCTCTGCCCTGGAGAATCCACACTGCAAACTAGAGCGGCTGAGGTGAGATTATTTGTTACTGATGGTAGAAACAGATTCACTGCTTTTTGGAGCTGATGTACTTTGGACTTTAAACATTTCTTTATATAATATGAATAATGATATACACAGTATTACTTTAGAAAATGGTTCTTTAGGAAAAGGACTTTTACGTGTTGTATAGCTATTGGTCATATAGAAAATTTGTTAAAACATGGTGTATCATGAAATATTAATTAGTGGAGTTAACTAAAATAATTTAATCACTACAATCACAACAATATTCTGTGATTAATAGTACTCTAACATTTTCTTCTTTTTAAGACTGAATATTTTAATAAAGAATCTTATGTAAATAAAAGAATTAAACAAGATTAGCAAAACAGAATTTTATTTATAGCAGTGGTGTCAAGTAGTTTTGCTAGTTTTAATGCTTTTAGGCTGTGGTTGAAGACAAATACATTTTCAGCATGTGTTTGCTTAAAGAGGATGATTAATCAGAATGGATCCAAAATATAATGTTTTCTTTCCACAGCTTGATTAACTGTTCTCTCACAGACGACTGCTGTGCTGCTCTGGCCTCTGCACTCAGCTCAAAGTTCTTAAGGTTGACATTCCTAAACCTGAGTGCTAACTACCTGGGAGATTCAGGAGTGAAGCTGCTATCTTCTGGACTGGAGAATCCAAACTGCAAATTGGAAGCACTATTGTAAATTCACTTTCTTACTACAGAAACCATTCACACTAATTGCTTTTTGTGTAAGTTTATATAGGGCTGTAGCTTGATATATTTTACAGTTATCAGGGTTTACAAAACACTAAATTAAAAAATGTTTAAAGAATACACTACTGCAACAAAAATAATTTGTAGCAGAAGTCAATGATCCAGAATGTCATGATACTAATAATCCACTTCATATATGTCCATATATGCAGGATTAAAGTAAAATGAATGATACTGGACAGATATCATATCTCTTTAGTAGATATATATTGGAAAATAAGAACATTGTGAATTTTGCTAAAATCAGCAACAATGTGATAATTAGAGGTGCCACGATATTTCAGGGTATAATATTGTCCACGATATTCAAAAATGTTGGTGATATTATTGCGTATAATACGATATGGCACACCCCTATTGCTATCTTACACCCTGTCAATGGTCTATTTTCATGCCTTCGCGCATGTGCTGTTAAAATAGTGTCTGGGTTAAGGAATATATTTATGCTGAAGGTGCACCACTAAGTGTCAAATTCTCAAACAGCAGAATGCCTTTATCTGCTTTATTAAGCTACAGTTATTAATTGTACTGAATATAAATACAAATATAAATCCTTCTATATTTTAGAAATAAATATAACTAATAACTTACATTTATTGTGCACATTTTTAAGTACATTTTATTTTATAGTTGATTGTTGAAGGCTCTGGGCGAGGTTTTTTTTGCTAAAGGTAAAGGTGGTAAAGAAGTGATGGTAGGTGTTATTGTGGGTGGGGAGCACAGTCTGCACAGTGATCCAGTCATGTTTGCGTGACTGACTGTTGACTTTTATCAGGGTTTTAATCTGACAGTGGTGCACCTGTGTTTCCCATCGCCAAGATAGAAACACGCCAGAAATGAACCTGAACACACCTCACTTCCAGACCACCACGCCCATCAGTGTTAATATATTCCTAAACTCCAATGATATTTTAATGATGTGTGCACAAGGTGTGAATATAGACTGTTGACAGAGTGTAAGATAGCAATGAGCATCGTCACATGCCTTTCGCAGGGTGTACAGTAGGGCCCCATATGTTATTCCTTTTGAGCCTACTGAAATGTTTTATTAGCTTGTTAAATATGGTTGTAAGCAAATATTAAACTGTTACTTTTTGTTCCAGGCTGACATACTGCATGTTTAGCAAAGAGAGCTGTGCTGCTCTGGTTTTTGCTCTGAAGTTAAACCCCTCACATTTGAACACACTGAATCTGAGCCGCAATAAAATAACCGACTCAGGAATTAAGCTGCTGTCTGTTCTGTTGGAGGATCCATGCTGTAAACTGGAGAAACTAGTGTGAGTTGCAGTTACATTCTTTTCATACACACACACAAACACACATAATAGTGCTTACAGTAACAGTGCATGTGTTGTCTAAATCATATTTATTTTATTAGCTCTTGTCCTCAAACAATGTGATGAATATTTAAAAATCAGAAAAAACTCTGAAGTATGAATTTGCTCAATAAAAAATATATAAAATTTTCATTTACTTTATCAGTAAATGAGCATTTAAGTTCATACAGTGTGTCAGAGATTCTTTGTCATAGCTATAATGTGGTTTGCAGTAATTATTAGTTCTGTGTTTGATTAATTGTTTCTTTTTAAGGCTTTATACCTGCAATATCACAGAGAAAAGCTGTGCAGTTCTGGCTGCAGCTCTCAGCTCACATTCTTCAAGTTTAAAAGAACTGGACCTCAGCAGAAATGACCTTCGCGATTCAGGAGTGAAGTTACTCTCCAATGGACTAAAGAATCAACACTGTAAACTGGAGACACTGAAGTGAGTTCAACACTTTCTAGCATACTACCTTATTTGTTATCTACTCTTAATGGAACATACAGATGGGTGAATTTTGTTTTTAGCTAATGCTGCGTGCACCCAGTCGATAAGTCTTCTTGTCACTGAACTAGTTTTCCATTACTGCCTCTAGCATGTGCATGCTGTAAAAGATCACAAATAAGTTTGTTTTCTGTTATGATTAGTGAGCAACTATGTGTTAGAATATGTATTTCCTATGTGGTTCTTTTTGGCATAATCTGACATAATTATTGTTCAAGCCTGCAGAGGTGTAATCTTACGAAAGAAAGCTGTACAGTTCTGGCCTCAGCTCTCAGTTCAAGTTCCTCAACTCTGAAAAGACTGGATCTGAGTAAGAATGAACTGCAGGACTCAGGAGTGAAGCTACTTTCTACTGGACTGGAAAATCCTCACTGTAAACTGGAGAAACTTGAGTAAGATTATCACACACTCACTGTAAACGCAGATGTCACATAAACACACAGGCACACAAAGAAATAGCTCTGTATTTGTTCATGGCCACTTGAGCAATGGTGTCAAAAGTATAAAGAATAGTTTAACATACTTATTTAGAAGTTTTTTACTCAAGTAAAACTGTAAAAGTACTGCTTTCAAAACTACTTAAATTATAGAATTATAGAAGCCTAAAGTGCACTGCACTATATCTGGATTGGGTTTTTTTTATCAATGTGAAGCCGGAATGAAAATAGAATAAAATGAAATAGCAGTAACGAGGCTATGTTTAAAATGTAAAGAGTAGAAAGTACAGATAAATGTGTGAAAATTTAAGGAGTAGAAGTAAAAATGTGTCTGAAAAAAAAAATATTCCACTGAAGTTTAGATAACCAAAATTTCAACTTAATGCAGACATGCCTTCAGTTGCAGGTCAAGCAATTATCAAACAATATTTATTAAACAATTGCAAAAGAAAGATAGGGTCAAACCAGGCTTTGGGACACCAGGTGAAAGGTTAGATTGTAGTCCTCTCTCCATCATGGGTCCTCTCACCTACTCATATTTATACAGGCTTATGCCAGGGACCACTGCAAACACAATCAACTTCCTTTACCATATATGAATACATGCTTTCGTACCTAAACATTGCCTAAGAGGACAATATGGGCCCTGTGTGACAGTTCCAACCCATAGTTGGGACACATCCTCAGGTCAGGAAGCTTTTTGGCATTGAATAGCATGCTATTTGTAAACCAGTGTCAAAAACATGTTTACATGGAACCAGTGTTAATAACATTACAAGAAAAATTAGAAAACAAGTTTCTCTACCACTAAGGTTGGGTGCAGCAGTATCAGCATTAGACGCTAACCACAGCGCTAGCTCTTTCGCCATTCAAAGCTGAGCATATTTTACTGTAGCCTGCGTGTTTACAGTGTTAAACAAGCTATGTGGTCCAGCGGACTAAGGTGCTGCCAGTATAATCGGTAGATCGCTGATCCAGTTCATGTAGCTTGCCATCAGCTGCCAGAGCCCAGAGAGAGCACAGAGGCCTCGTTCTCTCTGGGTGGGTAGATGGCACTCTCTCCCCACATCACTCCAAAGAACGATGACTGCAGCACGTAAGGTGTCTGTAAGCTGATGTATTGTAACAGAGTCGCTGCGCTTTCCTCTGAGCTCGCTGTGATGCTACTCGGTAATGCTGCATCAGCAGTAGTTAAAAAAAATGGTGGCTGACTTCACATATATTGGAAAAGGCTGCTTCACCTTGCTGATGTTGGGACATCACTAGTGATAGAGGGAGTCCTAATGAGTGGGTTGGGTAATTGGGCTTGTAAACTAGAGAAAAAATAGGATAGAAATTATAAATAAATTTTAAAAAACAAGCTACGTGGGAAGAACCTCTAGCTGAAAGTGCCCTGTGTTACTGGAACACTCAGGGTCCCACAGTATAATGCTATTGGGCAGCGTTTACTAGAACTAACCATGGCAAGCACTAATGGCTAACCCTAGCAGTTTTGTGCTGGACAAACTTCACTAAAACTTACCCTTAGACAAAATATTGAAAATCTAAAATGTTCCAGGAGAAAAATCTGTGTAGATTAACATCCTGCCTCGCTTGACTTTGAAAGAAAAGGCTTTTTTTTAAGAATGGCAGTTTTGTTTACTAAGGCACTTCCCCTGCGGCAAGACCTCCTGAATTAGAAGGGAAACATGGCAAAACCCTTGTTTACTTCGATGTAGGCATATTTACTATTGTTGCTTAATGCACCTTATAATTCAGTGCACCTTTTGTATGAAAATAGACCAGAAAATACACATTAATTGATAAGTGATATAGTCCGGTGTGCCTTATAGCCTTATAGTAATTCGATAATGGGCAACCACATGACTTTGAATATGACATTCATTATGGTTCTGTTTGTGCATTCTGATATTTCTGTTTAAGACTGAAGAGGTGTAATCTTACAGAAGAAAGCTGTGCAGTTCTGGCCTCGGCTCTCAGCTCAAACTCCTCAAATCTGAAAGAACTGGACCTGAGTAACAATGAACTGCTGGATTTAGGAGTGAAGCTGCTCTGTACTGGACTGGAAAATCCTCACTGTAAACTGGAGAAACTAGAGTAAGACCACTACACCCTTACTGCATATACACTCAATACACACTTAATATATTGCTGTGTGTATGCATTTGTAAAAATCAGTAACCCAGTAATGTAACGTTTTTATAAAGAATTAATATTGTAATATATGTAAAGGAATTAGGAAATATTACAGGTGATGACCAGCCTTTTCCCAAATGTACTATAATTTAAAAGTTTACTTGTGTAAGTGTCTAACTGCTTTGAGTTTCTTTATCACTCTGTAGACTGGACTTCTGCAGTATCACAGAAGAAGGCTGTGCTGCTCTAGCTAAAGCTCTGAAGTTAAACCTCTCATCACGCTTGAGAGAACTGTCTTTAGTCTACAATAAACCAGGAGATTCAGGAGTGAAAGAGCTCTCTAATCTACTGTATGATGGTCAATGCAAATTGGAACAACTAGAGTAAGTTACTGACCTAAATAAAATTTGTGTTGCCTAAAAGTATCAAATGATTGCATGTTTTTACTTCATAAAAAACAAATCTGCATTTCACAGTTTTTTGCTCTTGGATGGTATAAGATAATTTAAAGATATTTAAAAATTAAGCTTTTATGATTTTATGACTATGTCTTAATATTATTTATTTTTCTGTTTTATTTTTTGTCTTACAGCACCAGGCCATAATCTAATTAAGACAGAACCTCTTTGTTCCACACAAAGAAAGCTGGAAAATGAAAATGAAAAATAGTTCTCTGATTTCACAGATTCATCAGATTATATCATGCTTTAAATGTTCCTTACAATTTCTCTGGATTACAAACAAATTAGCAAATAGAAATACTTTTCTGGGCTCTACCTGTATCACAGATATAAACTGTCATTATGTTTCCCTGTATGTACTTATGTATTTATCTTTCTTCAGAACACAATCCAGAACCCATTGTTTACTAGCGCATGATAAGCCACATTTGCCTAAAATTCCACCAGCAATACATTAAAATATCTTATTCAACATCTTATTTTTCAACAGGCATATTTGTGTTATGTGTATCAGGTGTGAATAGAAGTGATTTTATATATGTATGTCTTATGGTTGTGTTAAAATAACAATTTATTTATTTGCAAAATGTATAAAACTTCAACCAAGGCAAATTTTAATATGGTTATCAAGTGTTTCTCTATAGCACACAGGGTATTTTATATCTGTATGTTTTCTGGTTTTGTAACAATATCAATTTGAATTCTTTCCAATATTTAAAACAATTCAAATCTATGGAAAGGCGAGGGACCAAACGTGGGGCTTTCCTTATTGTGTTAAAATGGAAATTTATTTCTTTCAATGTATTAAATAGTTATGTATTTTTTTTTTATCTGAAATAAAAGTTGTAGTATGTTTATCAGGTGTGTCTCTATTGACTATTGACTCAGGCGCAGTTCTTTAGTTGTTCACCGGGGGCAGGGCACCCTCTAGGGGTCCGCAGGCTCATCCTCAGAGGGAAACAGTAGTCTGTAGTGAGCACTTTAAATCAGGGGTCTCAAACTCACGGCCCTCGGAACAATAGCTATTTATAAGTATATGTTTGAGTAAAATCAACATTTTTATACTGTAAACTACACACAACATTTCTCCCAAATTCCATATAAAAATATGTATGCCATTTAGAGCATTTATTTGCAGAAAATGACAAAGGGCTGAAATAACAAAAAAGATGCTTTTTTTCATTGTAAAGAGCTTTCAGACCTCAAATAATTAAAAGAAAACAAGTTCATATTCATAAAGTTTTAAGAGTTCAGAAATTAATATTTAGCGGAATAACCCTGGTTTTTAATCACAGTTTTTTTATTTCATCTTGGCATGTTCTTCTACACCAGTCTTACACACTGCTTTTGGATAACTTTATGCCACTCCTGCAGCAAAACATCAAGCAGTTCAGCTTGGTTTGATGGCTTGTGATCATCCATCTTTCTCTTGATCATATTCCAGAGATTTTCAATTTGGTAAAATGGCATTTTGAAGTTTTTTTTTTTTTTAAATAGACACTGATGTCTATTAAAAGGTTCATAAACACAAAACAATGAAGTCAAAAATTCCATTGGGTAGAATTAGGTGGCTATAAATAACCTTTTGCAAACAAACTTAGATTTATTTGCATATTGGCATCCTTTATTTTACTGCACTCATATATTCCACATATTTCATAATTTATGTAAGCATAAGCACTCCACCGTTTCACACACTTTACCCTGATTAATATGCATGCTGTGCTACTTTTGTTATATGTTACATATATACACACTGCTGTCATGGCAAATAACCCATAACTCACATCAAAGAAATAGAAAAGTGTACTTTAAAAAAGTGCTTTAAAGTAAAAGTAGACGTGCATGCAATCAGCTGTGAATATTGGGTTGTTTTTTTTTAAGTAAAGAGACAGATTCAGGTTCAGGTGAAAGAAAAAGGTAAAATAAATAAATAAATACATAAATAATGAAGCCACATTAAGTTTCGAGTGGCTTCCCACTTTAAGCTATTTAAATTAGACCCCATAACGGGAGGAATGTTTCATAAAAATATGTGAAAATGTCCCCAACAGTCCCCTCAACAGGCGGGAACACAGGACCAGCGTATTTATAAGTTTAGCAATTAGTCCTCTTGTTCAAATAAACAATACAAAAAACACTAAACCAGGATATAAGAGTCTGCAAGATGTGTCTTAAAACACTCCTAAGATCATTTACTAAGCTGTGTGTGCAGGTTTGAAGCTTTATCCTCTAAATGTGTGTTTTGAGTCTTATTTAGCTAGAACACAGTCTGTGCTCTGGTGTTAGCAGGTTAGCTAGCCTGTTTAGCAACTGTATGACTGACTTAAATGTGTGTGCAATGTTCGCTTAGTCTGTGAACAAAGTGAACTAGTGCTGCAGATTAAGACCATATTCTAGAACTGTTCACTCTGAACCAGTTCTATTTGGGATTATAAGAACCTGTGGTGCTTCTGCGTTTTTGGCTATGTTCACATTACCAGGCTGAAGTGACTTAAATCTGATTTTTTTTGCTCAATGTGGCTCAGATCTTTGTTCAGATCTCTGTTTTTTTTCATGAGATTTAATCAGATTTGAGTCACTTTCATTTTTGGTTCTAAATCGGATAGGTTCCGATCCATGGACATGCAACATCAATGTGAATGGTCAAATCAGAATTCATGTGTCTTTTTGCTTCTACGCATGCACTACATGCTCTCTCGTACCCACACATCTCTTGGTGCAGCTGTGCAACTATAGCTGCAAAAACAGCAAACCATCTGACCTTTTTTCTCCTCCTCGAACTGAACATGTACTTTAGATGAGCTGTTTACTCTCCACTCCAGCAAGAGATGCTCCACATATGAGCTGCTAACACATTAATTTCCCTTTATAAAAAGGTACGAGTTGTTACTCAAATATGACATTTTATGTTGTTTGTGAAGAAAGTGACGTTTATACACGTATCAGTGATACAGGTCACTTACATTTGTGAATGTGAACCATTAAGATCTGAGCAAAAAATCGGATTTGAGCAATGTTGCTTGTAATGTGAACAAAGCCTTGGTGTAAAGCACTTGCAACAGGTTTGCTTTTTAAGGACTCATATTCTCCATTTTATATGTATGTTTTTATCCTTTTTTTTTTACTGTGATGTACAGTACACATGAAACAATCTGACTAACTGTCCTAAATTGTATCTCACTCAAAAATCAGTTCAGGCTGTAACAATCCATATAACAATGAACATACATTCCAATGTGAATTGGTGGATTTAAACAGTGTTGGCTAAATAGAAAAATATGAAATTCACTGTGGTCATGAAATCACAAAAACAATGGCTTGTTTGCAGGGCAGTTTCTCTCTCTCTCTCTCTCTCTCTCTCTCTCTCCACGTGGGGTCCTTTAACAGTAGTTCCGTCAGTTGAGCAGTTGGTGTTAGCGTGGGACAGCACGTATCTGGAAGGGTTTGGGCGCTGTGGTGATGCCCACAGTACCATCTAACTTCACAGTCTCTCCGTCAGGGGCGTGGAAACTGAAGCTCTGCATCAGAGAGGTGAAAAAGAGGAAGAACTCCATGTGCACCATCTGTTCACCTGGACATGTGCGTTTACCTGCAGAAGATCAGTGGCAATTAGACACTCATCTGTCACTCATCTGACAAACTATTGGTCAGATGAACTAATTCAGGTTTGAAATGTGGTGTATTAAAACATGATAGACAGTACTTAGCTTTGTTGAATAGCCCACCTCCGTTCTCCCGCAGCGTTCCAAGATCCAGAATTTTGTGCACTTTGCCCAGAATGAGCAATACGGGGCACACTGCTATCCAGACTCAAAGTAGCTCCACATTTAATTGGTAGCCCTGACATTTAAAACAACGCATTTAGAACTTTAAAACTGCACAAGAAGTTTATTAAAAGCCACGGTTTACCCAGTGTTTATGTAATTTGTTGGTGGTTCTTTTCTTTTTAATATCGGCAGTAACTTTGGAACACTTTGGAATATAAACAGTGTTTTTTAATAAACATCTTGTGCAGTTTTCAAGTTCTAAATGCCTCATTTTAAATTTCAGGGCTCTCCGGATTCTACCAATGAACTGTGTTGCTACTTTGAGTCTGGATGATGGTGTAGTAAGCGATTTATCTGCAGCCGCAAAAATATTCCCTGTCTCACTCATTCTGTAGCCTGTTTGGTCAAAGTGCACAAAATACTGGACCTCACAAAGCTGCAGGAGAACAGAGGTGGGCTACTCAACAAAAGTAAGTACTTTTTACCATCATGTTTAAATCTGTTAAAAAAGATGCAATGACAAATCAAAGCAACAGTTACACTACTGATAGCTTGACTGTATTTTTTACACCATTGTTTCCCCCAACCGTCAGTGTAAAGACCCTCCTATCCTTGACATTTAAAGTTTCCACTGCTGCATTTTATTACTGATGCAACTCATGAACTATGAATGCACAATACCTACGAAAAGCTTTGTCAATTATGTCTCCCTTTTGGGAGAAAATTTATATTGTAAATTAGGAGAAAAAGAATAACTGACTTCTCTGGAAAGGGAGAAATGGTAAATTTATGGTTATTTTTTGGAAGGGCTTAACTCGCCCCTCATGAGTACACAGTACAACATTCCCAGCCCTATTTATATGACAGAATTTTTTTTTAAAGAAAACAGAAACAGGTACTCTGGGATTGATGTGGATGTATTAATATTATGTATTAGTATTAAAAATGTCAGTGTTACCTATAGAAAACGGGATGAAACTTTCTTTCTTCAGAAATTTGCCATTTTCATCAAGGAAATGTCCAGGGTTGAATTTGTCCGGTGTGCTGTATTCATTCTTGTCTTGCATTATTGCCCTCAGCAAAGGAAATACAGTCACCCCCTACAAAGATGAGTAGAACAAAAAGTGTTGAAAATTGTTAGATGCACGTGGAAAAAGACAAATATAATATTTTAAAAATATTATGCTTTTACGTGTATTAATTAAAAAGTCATTTTTATTTGTAATCAAAGGTTGCATTGACTTTGACTAAACATACAATATAGTAATATAGTATATATTGTATGTTTAGTCAAAGTCAATGCAACCTTTGATTACAAATAAAAATGACTTTTTAATATATATATATATATATATACATACAATATAGTAATATAGTATATATTGTATGTATATATATATATATATATATATATATATATATATATATATATATATATATATATATATATATATTTTTTTTTTTTTTTTTTTAATTTGGCATTTGCCAAACTGACTTGACTAATTAAAGTCTCGGCCTTTACTCTGACTCGACTACAACACTACTGGTTACATAAGATATTACATCAGAATATGTGTGGGACTGGAGCTGATTGGTGAATCCTCATTCTGGCATTTTTGGCAATTTTTCAAAATTTTCAATGTTTGGGTCTGGCCTACAGATAAGGTTGCAATAAACTTCTCACATTGGCTCAAAGGCACATGGCAACGCCCGCATGCACGCACACAAAACAAGCAAAGTATATAACAAGCACTTGTTATGCAATTCAGATAAAGAATCATTATTAAAACATAGTCTAGGTTTCCGAAGTGGCATGGAGGTCTAAGCGTTGACCACATATAAAAGCTCTCATTCCATCGTTTTTTTAATTAATTTTAAAATGTCTAGTTGTGGACACTGGTATGAATAAATGCCATGCCGTTTTTTGTGGAAAAAAAAAAAAGTGCTCAGGTGTTTCTTTTTAGCTCTGCTTTATTCACTGAATTACTGGTCTCTGAAAAAAGACAGGATTTGGCTCTTGCTCATGAATATTTTCAGACATGCAAACATACCACCTGATGTAGTTCTCTGGAGCTTGCCTGTGGGTTGACTATGACTGTTCTTACCATCCTTCGCCTTTGTTTAAAGAATTATTGCACACTTTTAAATCCTATAAACTTCATGTCACTTCTCAAATATCACTGGGTTTTCTGCTATATGATATACAGGTGCTGGTCAACGAATTAGAATAATTTGAAATAGTGCAATCATGAAATTCTTTGAATGCATTTTTTGTGCAGAAAGCAAATCAGGTGTTCACCGCACCTGTCCTACTCGTTAGACTAATCACAGAACTCGTTACCTGGAAAAAAATTTGCTCAGCTGAGCTTTCCAAAAGGCCCATTTAGGCCATTTAACTGTGACACTGTTGTTTTATTGAATTAGAATAATGGAGAAACCGTTTCATTGAATTAGAATAAATGCTCGAATGTTTGTTTTCTGTGAAGAGTGTTCACTGTGCAGTATAAAGTCAGGGTTGAGTAGAATTTCTAAGTTGTAAAATCAATCATGGGTAAGCAGCGTGACCTCTCAACCGGAATAGTGGCTCAAATTCAAGCCCTTCGCCAACAAGGCTTGACCCAAACTAAAATAGCTGAGCAGCTCGGCATCAGCCAGTCTTCCGTCTGCAAAGCTCTCAAGAAAAACTGCAGCAAGCGCACCAACTGTTCCGGCGTCCGAAAAACTTCTGCTCGCGACAACAAGCAGCTGAGAAAGATTGCAGTCAGCAACCGGTTCAAGTCCACTTCCGAGCTCACCGACTTGTGGAACAAGCAGACCGGCGCTGACGTCTCCAGATCAACCACTTACCATCGTCTGCGCGAACTCGGCTTCAAATCTCGCGTTCCAGCAGTAAAACCGATGCTGAACAAGAAACAAATGGAGAAACGGCTGAAGTGGGCCAAAGAACACGGCGAGTGGACTGCTGAAGACTGGCAGAAAGTGGTCTTCGGTGACGAATCACGCTTCTGCATCTCCTTCGGTGACCAAGGTCCTCGTGTCTGGCGTCGTGGTGGCGAAACCTACAACCACGAGTGCGTGAAAAGATCCGTCAAGTTTCCCCAGAGCGTTATGGTCTGGGGATGCATGTCCGCTCGAGGTGTAGGGAAACTCTGCTTCCTCAAGAAGACTGTCAATGCTGCCGAATATCAAGATGTTCTGGAAACGTTCCTGATTCCGACTGTTGAGGAACAGTTTGGCGAAGAAGACTTCATATTTCAACAGGATCTTGCACCGGCTCATGCGGCAAAGTCGACCAAAGATTGGTTCACTAAAAAACAGCTTGAAGTTTTGGCATGGCCGGCCAACTCGCCTGACCTCAATGTCATTGAAATCCTTTGGGCCATCGTCAAGCGGAAAATTTGCGACAGAAAGCCTACTACGCTGGACCAACTGAAGCAGAACATCGCCACTGCCTAGGAAGCTGTGAGTGCGGAAACTTGCGACAAGCTGGTCAAATCGATGCCGCGGAGACTTCAGGCAGTCATACAAGCCAAGGGGGCAGCCACAAAATACTGAGAAAGTGATGATTGTAATTATAATAAAAATTATTCTAATTCAATGAAACGGTTTCTCCATTATTCTAATTCAATAAAACAACAGTGTCACAGTTAAATGGCCTAAATGGGCCTTTTGGAAAGCTCAGCTGAGCAAATTTTTTCCAGGTAACGAGTTCTGTGATTAGTCTAACGAGTAGGACAGGTGCGGTGAACACCTGATTTGCTTTCTGCACAAAAAATGCATTCAAAGAATTTCATGATTGCACTATTTCAAATTATTCTAATTCGTTGACCAGCACCTGTATTTAACTAAAATAGCTGGTCTGAACAACCAACGATTTATAAAGGAAAATCATTAAAATTATCAGGGGTGCCCACACATATTACTGTAAAAGTGTAGATATTAAGGTCAAAAATCCTTCTGTAGAAGTAAAATAAGCAACTTCAGCTTTTTACTCAAGTAAAAATACTGCTTTCAAAACTACTTAAGTAAAACTAAAATATGGGTAAAAATTCCATTAAGAATGAAAACTTAGTCAGCAAAACCCTTCCTAAAACACATTTTCTAAAAGCCATAATGACTATAATGTTATAATAAAATGTTAATGTGGATAAAGTTAGAATGCACTAGGCTCCATTTTTCAGTATATATGCCCATTGGAAATTAATGTATTTTAGTACAATGTAAATATGATAAGGAAGCTTAGCTGGGTCATTTCGAGAGCTTGAGTTCTCGAGTCTTTGTGGCGAATCATGTTTATACTAGACTATATAGGTCTGCTATGTTCTTGCTGGAGTTTGGGCGTGACGTGTGCAGGTATGATGGATCGTGTATAAAGCAATAGGGTGTGAGAATGGAATATGTTTACACTTCTCATCCAACCACAATCAAATTCACTCTATCTGGATGGAGAGATTTATCTGGATGTTTTGTTTTTTGTTTACTTTTTATTTTATAAATAATGAGAAGCCACACTGAATACAAGCTGAAATGAAATAGGAGTAACGAGGCTATGTTTAAAATGTAAGGAGTTTAAAGTACAGTTAATTATGTGAAAATGTAAGGAGTAGAAGTAAAAAGTCGTCTGAAGAATATTTACTCCCGTAAAGTATAGATAACCAAACTTCTACTTAAATAAGGTAACAAAGAATTTGCTCTTCAATTATTTGACACCTCTGGAAATATTTACATAGTTTTTGTCAGAAACTGAAAAGGAAATTTACATGATTTAGGCTATGTTTGGCACATGGCAGACAGCTTGGAAGTCTTAATCCTGAAATATAAGGGTGCCCTGCGACTGACTCACCCTGTATAGTTCTGTAAAATCCTGATTATCTGATAGGGATCAGTCTGTGGCATTTCAATAGAAGCACAGTCGTTTGGCTGGAGCTTTTGCTGACTAATAGACATGAAGACCAGGAAAAAATTGTAACCACCTTCATAATTTGAAAGCTGGATAAAAAGTCATAAGAACAGCTTTGGCAAATCATTCTTACACTTGTGTTTCAATGCCTGTGTTGTTTAAGCTCCACTAATTTGGTTTAGAATTTGCATTATACGGTCTTGTACGTCAGACGTTCAGTCGCAGACCGCACCAAATGCCCAGCGGAAATGATTAAAAGTCCTTTTCTTGAGTCAATGGCTTTTCTGTTTCTTTTCCAAGTACAGGAAAACACAACCAAATTAAGGTAGCCGACTGTAGAACTAAGATACAGATGTAGCATTTAGAAACTGAGTAAACTGTGAAACACTGGAACATAGCTGTGAAAGGTTTGTGGTGGCAGACACCAACTTATTATTTAAAAATTAAAGCTTTCCTCAGCGATTTTCACAGTTATCTGAAGAGATACACAACAGTTTATTCATAGAATCTAACCTTAGGTATGAGGTACCCGCCGATTGTAGTGTCTCTGCTGGCCACTCTGGGAGGAGTGATGTTGAGGGCATTAGCAGCTCGCAGAACTTCATGGATCACGGCATAGGTGTAAGGCATGAGAGGCCGGTCATTCATTGAGGGCTGACGGGCCTGTCCTATGACCTGATCAATCTCAGCATGGACCTTTTCTGTAGAAGTAGAATTACATAACTTGATGTGCTCATGATACTCATGATAATAAAAGCTTATTTCTAATAAATGCACGAAAGTAACAAAACATGAATTTGGTTCATGGAAAAGCCACACAAATAGAATTTGTACTAAATATGCTCTCTTTGATGTTGTAGAAGAACCGATAATATCCAAGAGATGCTCAGAACGACATCATATGACGTATTGAGATGTCCTTCCAGCCTGCCTGGATGTGTCCACTTGTGGTTCCAGCTTACTGGAATCAGCCCTGTTCTTCTACTCAGCAGAATTATTACACAACTCTTTTCTCTTAATTTCCTTTCTGTTTTCTCTCTCTTTCTATTCCTTTTACATGTATCAAGATTCCCTGTTCCTGATGTTCCCAGCCTGGCTCTCCACTGCCTGCTGTGTTGCATTCCTCCACAACCCTGTTCTGATCAGCATTAACACTGTTCATATTTACCCATCACATGTACTCAGAATCTGTTTCTATATTAGCTGTATCTCTTCATTATTTATTATATGCTCATCACCTTTTCACATTCTTAAATTAGTACCTGCTACATTAGCTTTAGCTCCTCATTATCCCTCTGTACTGTTGTTTTGTTCTGTTATTTGTTTGTACTGAGCGGGTCGATGGGTTCCTCTGACTGAGTCTTGTTTTTTTCCTATGGTTTCTTTCTCTTAATGTAGGGGAGTTTTTCTTAGCCACTGTTGTCACCACAGTTACTGGCATCTCTGTGGTGCTGCTCATTAGTGGCATGGACCCGTTTTCTCTGTAAAGCTGCTTTGTGACAACTTTTCTTGTAAAAGCACTACATAAATAAATAAAATTGAAACTGAATTGAAATTTCAACATTTTCAAACTAAAGAGCAGATTATGAAACATGACTCCGGTCCTACCCTGCACTTCAGGATATTTGGCCATATATAGCAAGGTCCATAATATGGTGTTGGAGGTGGTTTCTGTTCCAGCAGCAAACAGATCCACCACACAGCAGATCAGGTTCTCCTGTGTGAACTCAGCTTTGCTGTCTTTACACTGAAGAGAAAATGCAGAAATGTTAAAACCAGAAAAAAACAGCCAAATATGTGTGTTTTTTTTTTTTTTTGGTACCATTTGCCAGATTAATAGTTTATAATTTAACATATACACTGAACTTATAGATTTCAGGTTTGGCTCTAAGAACCTGGTTACTGAAAGGTCATATTACAGTGCCTTGCAAAAGTATTCATATTATTTGAATTGTTTCATTTTTTTTTTTACTTATAACCACAAGCCTAAATGTATTTCAGATTTTAAGTGAACTTATCACATAATTGTTAAGTAGAATAAAATTGTACTTTATTTTATTTGAATCAGCTAAAATCTAAAAAGTGAGACGTTCAGTATTCAGCCCTTATATCAATAGTAGCTTAGTAGAGACAACTTTTTTTTTGTTTGTTTTTTTGTTTTTTTGCCCACCACCACCCCCCCTCTTCGGAGGACCAATTTAACTTTATTGTTTATTAGTGTTTATACAAAGTTTTTTGGTACTGTGGGCATTGTGAGAAGAAAACAAAAAATATATAATAGAAAAAATAATAATAATAAAGAAAAAAAAATAGTAATAGTAGAGACAACTTTTGATACAATTACGGCTGCAAATATTGGGGTATGCCTCTACCAACTTTGTCCATGTATTGACTGCGATTTTTGCTCAGCCAGGTTGGATACCTGTGGACAGATTCTACCACCTGAGCTGTGGATTTCTGCAGCTCCTCCAGAGTGAACATGGGACTCTTGGCTGCTTTTCTGAGCAGTGAAAAAAGTAAAGCAGTCTGAATACTTCTACTCGGTGCATTTTTCAGATTTTTATTTGATTAAAATTTTGAAAACCATGTATCATTTTTTCCACTTCACAGTTATGTGCTATTTTGTGTTGGTCAATCACTTAACATTTTAATAAAGAACATTTAAGTTATTGATTGTAAGGTGACAAAATGTGAAAAAAATTAAGGAGTTACTTAATACTTTTGCAAGCCAATATATATATATATATATCTTAAATTTAATCAAGATGGTTTTCATTCTTTACACCTAGCAGCACACCTGATTCCACTTGTTTCATTAAGTGGTCAGTCTTAAAAGAAACTCATGACTGGAATAAGAACCTGCAGCCACACCAGCCCTAAATGGATAAGATTGGAGACCCCTGATCTACAGCTCTGGAAAGAATTAAGAGATTCAGATTCAGAATCTGATTCAGTTTCTGAATCAGATTCTCTGATTTAGCTATTTATAGGTATATGTTTGAGCAAAATGAACATTGTTGTTTTATTCTATAAACTACAGACAACATTTATCTCAAATTCCAAATAAAAATATTGTCATTTAGAGCTTTTATTTGCAGACAATTACAAATGGCTGGAATAGCAAAAAAAGATGTAGAGCTTTTAGACCTCCAATAATGCAAAGAAAACAAGTTCATATTCATAAAGTTTTAAAAGTTCAGAAATCAGTATTTGGTGGAATAACCCTGTTTTTTAAATAGTGTTTTAATGCATCTTGCTATGTTCTCCTCCACCAGTCTTGCACACTGCTTTTGGATAACTTTATGCCACTCCAGGTGCAAAAATACAAGCTTGGTTTAATGGATTGTGATCATCCACCTTCCTCTTGATTATATTCCAGAGGTTTTCAATTTGGTAAAATCAAAGAAATTTGTCATTTTTAAGTGCTCTCTTTTTTTTCCTAGATCAAGGGTGTCCAGTTTTCCACAAATGGACAGTGTGACTGCAGGTTTTCATTCTTAACAACTGGAAGCACTCCTGATTCCACTTCTTTCATTAACTGCTCTTAAAAGAAACTTATTGCTGTTAAAAGAACCTGCAGCCACACTAGCCCTAGGTAAATAAGATTTTTTCAATTAATTTTTTTTATTATAATATAGAATGCTAATTGTACTGATAATTGCTGTTCCTATTGAAATGTAAGCAACAATATAGTATTTTATTTATTTTTTTTTAGCTAACAGCACCTTCTCAATTTCATCCAGGTAGCAGTCGATGTAGTCTCTAGGGTTGCTGGGGTTCCAGTCCTGTCTGTGTCTCTGAATTTCGTCCTGTATGAAGACCTTAATCTTGGACAGGCTGGAGAAGGCAGTCTGGTGCTTACCTGGTAACCAGGGCATGAGGGCGGGGAGACGGTTGTACAACTGTGCAAGCAGAAATGGAAACACTTTATCTTTACACTCCATATCTCCACTGACTTCAAATTGCACCTGGGGCAGACAGTCAAAAGAACATAGCCTAGCATACTGATAAAACAATGAGATAAGACAATTATCTGTTCACCAATTCATGGCTACTCATGTACAACGCATGATAAACACACACGCATGCACACACGGGTGTAATAATAAAAAGGAACAGCAGTTCAAGCACTAAAAGTCTTCTTAGGACACTTACCTGACCCCAGAAATTTGCAGGCAGCTGAACCACATCATCGAAATACATCAATATTTGATGGAAGTGCTGATCGTCATACTCAAATCTGTGGCCGAACACCAGGCTGCAGATTATATTGGTCACTGCGTTGGTCACGACGCGGTCAGGGTCAAAGGCCAAACCTGAGGGACACAATAAACTTCAGATATCAAAATTAACCTTGCAGACCTAAATGGAGTGTATAAAGGCTCACAGTTATAGACTTGTATTTGAAACCTGCAGACCTCGCTCCTTCTGCAGAGCTTCACAAAGGTAGCGGCTCTCCTGCAAGATGGCGTGCTCCAGGCTCTTCTTCCCCACTCCAAAGTGCTTCAGCACAGATACAGCAAAGCGTCTTTGATGGCTCCATGCATACCCACTGGAGGAGATCAGGCCTACACAGAAGAAGTTCAACAATGTTTCATTTATATATCACAAACAGGCTTTTCTTCACATCAACATCTTTTCATATAACTGGAACTAAAATGGGGGCAACCAAAAACCCACTTTATGATTCCCAATACCACCATAAGAATCCCATGACTGCTGTTTTTTAGAATGTTTTCAATATTAAAGGAGAAAGCCCCATGTGAAATGGACTTGGGGTGTAGTGAAACATGATAACGAGTATGAGCTTTTAGCTTATTCTCCTAACACACTCACAATGTTAGCGATGTTGCAAAGATATTGCTGTTTTTTTAACACCATTAACAAGCTCAAAGGAGCTCCACACAATTCCGACATTTAAAACTAAGAAATGAGAACTTTGAAAGTTCTTTGAAACTGCACAGGCAGTTCATTTAAAAAACACTTTTTTTAAACTGGAGTTTGTGCAACAGAAGTTGGCAAATATTTAATATAAAGCTCTGGAAAAAAAAAATAATAATAAAAATTATGAGTTTTTTGATTTTACCAAATTGGAAACCTCTGGAATATAATCAAGAGAAAGTTGGATGATCAAAAGCCATCAAACCAAATCCAAAAGCAGTGTGTAAGACTGGTGGAGGAGAACATGCCAAGATGCATGAAAACTGGGATTAAAAACCAGGGTTATTCCACCAAATATTGATTTCTGAACTCTTAAAACGTTACGAATTTGAACGTGTATTCTTCACATTATTTGAGGTCTGAAAGCTCTGCATCTTTTTTGTTATTTCAGCCATTTTTCATTTTCTACAAGTAAATGCTCTAAATGACAATATTTCCATTTGGAATTTGGGAGAAATGTTGTCTGTAGTTTATAGAATAAAACAACAAAGGTTATTTTACTCAAACTTACACCTATAAATAGCAAAATCAGATTGATCATCAAATTGATTTCGAAACTGAAGTGGTAATTTTTTTCAGAGCTGTATACTACAATATCATGCATTTACACAGAATTAATTTTGCATGCAATCTTTTCACCTATCCTACTTATTCGTTTGTGCTCGTCAGTGTGCTATTGCTGGCATTGTAAGCCTGTTGGGATCATCGACTAAAAGCAGAATGCTGGAAGCGAACCAAGGTTTGGAGGTGGGCTATTCATCAAAGGTTCAAACTCATCATCCTCTTTCACTACACCTCAAGTTCATTTAACACCAAATTTCTCCTCTTAAAAAAAGACTTACTTTGAATACACAACAATTTATGTTGTAAAATATGTCCATTTACCCAATCCTCTGGACAGCCGGTCGTTCACAGGGTAGTATGCCCGCTCAGCAAAGATATCCGCTTGTTCCACAAGCGCCTCTTTAAAACTCTTATACCCAGAGAGCAGAATGCACATCTCACCCGCGAGGTACAGTGTGGAAACATCTCCATACTTCTCACTTATCTGGGGACAAACAGTAGAAAAAAACAATCTAAGGCAACAACAAACTAAGAAGAAGCTCAAAATCCCAAAATGAACCTGTTTGATCACTGATCACAGGTGTGGCCAATCAGACAAGATGTGCGTGTTATCTGATATGTGCCAATTTGGCAAGATGCTAGGATAACTTTTCCAACACTTGAGTATGACCTATCTACGTTATCTTGTCTCCATGTAAACCATAGACTGTATATGTAAACACAACCAAAAACAACTGTCCATTGTTACAATCCTATTTTTGTCTATGGGGTGATCAAAAACGTGGCACAATTGTGCAATCAATTGTGTTGCATGTTTTTCCAGATCACGGTGTTCATTGTGTGCCCTACAAGCAGCCTCTTACAACTCAAGATTCAGATCTTCATTATTTTGGTAAATGCATGTGGTTTAGACCACAGTATTTATGACACGAACATAAACTTAACATAAACTCTAGAGAGCAGAACCAGAACTCCTTTAACCTCAGCACAGTTTGGTTAGATGTTTTCTGAATTATTAATTTAACATACAGATGCCCAATGCTCTGTATACCATATTTTTCACACTATAAGACACATTTAAAATGCTTTTATTTTCCCAAAAATCGCCAGTGTGCCTTATAATCCAGTGCGCCTAATGTATAAATTCTAGTCAGGTTGTAAAAAGCAGTAAAGCCACTCTTCTGAAGTACAGTGTTATAAAGGAGTTTCAGTTTAGTTCTCCAGCACCAAGACTTAGAATTAGCATTAGCTGCTAACTGTGCTATGCGCTAGCTTTTTCGCAAGTCAGAGTTAAGTATATCAGACTGTGGTCTGTGCATTTACCGTGATAGAATAAGCTACATGGGACAAACCACTAACTAATATCGCCTTGGCTTACTAGAACACTCTGGGTTCATAAGTGTAGCACTGTCGGGTGGCATTTACTAGCACTAACGGTTAGCCGCTAATGCTAATGCTGCTGCACCTAGCCTTAGTAGAAATCTGGAAATTTAAGCGTACTGTAAATAAACAGAAGCATTTTACTCACCCAAATAAACAGTTTTCAGGAGATACATCCGTTTAGATTACATCCAGCGCTCGTTTGACAGTATTAGGTTTTTGTTTTCTTAATTAAGATTTACTCAACTTAGTCCCCCCCCCCCCCCAACAAAACTCAGAAGCGAGACCTGCTGAAGTCGTAGGAATACATGGCAACACCTAGGCCTGGACAATAATTCGATATCGGTATTTATCGCGATAAGAAATGTTTCAATAACGGTGATATCATTTTTGTGGTATATCGATATGTATTATTTACAGAATCTGTCACGGACATGCGTTTTACTGGCGTCAGCTCGCCGCACAGCTGAACACAATCAGCTTAATGAATGCCCCTGCCGCTTCCACAAGTGATTAATTGAAGGAGGGAGGTCTAATTCAGTGGTGAGGATTTGGTTCGACTCTCGAAGGTCTGCTAAACTTCAGTTTGCTGCAAATTGTGCCGGAGAGTGGAGCCGACCAGCAGCGGTAACGTTAAAACATCTAATCTGCTCCACCACCTCAATCAGTTCCACTACATACAATATTTTCCTTATACTTGCACTTTTATAGCTTATGTTGTAAGTTATTTAAGTTATTTAAAGTTTATGAATCCTTTAGGTTTGTTTATTTGACGGGGATATCATGTTCCTTTTATGTTTATAAAGAGTTGTATTTTGGCTGAAGCACTTTTGTAGCTTATATTGTAACTAAGTTATTTATAGTTGATAAAGCCTATAGGTTTGTTTATTTGACGGGAAAATCTTGTTGCTTTTATGTGTATAAAGGCTTCTTGTGTTCTTTATCCTAGTTGAAACACTTTTGTTTTGATCTGTTAAATTTGTTTACAAAAGAATAAGAAGCTCTGCTTCTATCCTAATTTAAAGTTATTTTTTATTGGTAATAGTTATATTGGCTTATGTTTGACAGGGATGTCATGTTTGTATTTTGCTATATGCAAATAAAATTGAGCATTGATTTATCTTGACTATTTTTTATTTCTTAAGTATTATAATGTTTTCGTGAAAGGAGGTTTCAAAGACTTAAATTAAGTAGACAGTAGTTGGTACTAGGGGTGTGCCATATCATATCGTACGCGATAATATCGCCAACATTTTTTAATATCGTGAACGATATTGTACTCTGAAATATCGTGCCACATCACTCACCCCTAATTATCACATCAGGGTACTAATTTTTTGCTGTTTTAAGCAAAAGAAAAACTCACACATTTCTAATTTCCTATTAAATATCTACTAGAGACAGATTATATCTGTAAAGTATCATTTATTTTACTTTAATACTGGATATAAGGAGATATTTGGAGTGCATTATTATTATTAGTATCATGTAATTCTCAATTATTGACTTCTGTTATAAATCTGCTAAAATTATTGTTTTTTAAAATATCTTAAAGGTGTGCAATATCATATCATATACAATAATAAAAAAGTTTTGTTTTGTTGCAGTAGTATTTTTTGTCATATCGCCAAGAGTATCGTTATCGCGATAATACCATGAAATATTGTGATATTATTTTAGGGCCATATCGCCCACCCCTAGTAGGTACGTATTTCCATTGCAGGGATTCTTAGCAGTTTTCTGAGGCCTTCTAAGTATTTATATCGATATCGGAATTATATCGTATCGACCGAAATTAAGGAATATATCGTGATATGAATTTTGGCCATATCGTCCAGCACTAGCAACACCCCTTTTTCTTACTAGTATTGCATAATGTGCCTTACAGCTCTGTGCGCCTTACGATCGATGAACAGACATTCATCGATAGTGAGCCTTATTATCCGGAGCATAAAATAAAACTCCAGCACCTTCCACAGTTCAGCTTAAACTCTGGGCAAATGTAACAGACTTGATTCAGGTGGAAGTTGAGTTGGATCTGTACTCCTTAAGGTGGTAGATTTCAAGATAAGGTGCCACAACCTTGTGTTATTGAGATGCGCTATATCAGGGATGGGCAACTGGCGGCCCGGGGGCCGCACACGGCCCTCGTCATCACTCAGTGCGGCCCGCGAATAGATCAAAAATAATTTCATAATTTCATAATTAAAAAAAACAAAACAAAAAAAAAAACGTAATTCTACATTTGCCAAACAACCACGAAAATTGACATTGACATCCAGTCCATTGTGAGCCAGCAGGCCAAACCACAGCTCTCTCTCATTAGCTTCAATAAATGTTGGGCCTCTGTGGTCTAGTTTTCTGCTATTATTGAATGAGCTATTTGCAATCAGTTTTTAAATCTTTTTTGTTCTTTGTTATAAATGAGTTCAAATGCCTTTTGCACTTTTATAAGCAAATGTTTTGTCCTTGTTGCTTATGAAGGACTTGTTATAATGAACTTATTTTACACAGAGGAACTACTGTATTTGCAATCAGTTTTTTAAGCAAACTTTTTGTTCTTTGATATGAAGGACTTCCTTTTTGCACTTTTTTTAAGCAAACGGTTTGTCTTTTGCCGTATTAAAATGCATTAATATGCAGAAAATAGTTGTTGATAAATGTTGGTGCTGTAAACATACAGATATAAATTCATATAAAATTTGTTCTTATTGAAAATCATTTGTAGCGTTTTTCATATTCAATTATTTGAAGTGCGAGGTCATGTGGCCCTCCAATGGTCATGCTGAAAAAAATGTGGCCCTCTCCATCATGGAAGTTGCCATGAATGAAACATGATATTTTGCATTATTAATGCTTATCAATATTTATAAACTCTGACCTTTGAAAAAGACACAACAGGTTCACGAAAGTCGAGGCTGAGAACGTTCCCGAGAAAAGGCAGAGGAATAGGCCCAGGAGGAATGTTCTTGGGACGATGATCATTCAGGTACTTCACTAGCGCCAGGACACACAGGAAGACTAGGATTCCCTCCATGGTCAGGCACTGGGAAGTCTTCTTCAACAACACGGCAAAAACAGATGCCATGTCTTTTTTCTTCCGCCAACTGTCAAAAACAATATGTATATCTTATCACCAATTAAATTTTACAAGCCATGTAGATACACTATCAATGTTAACTATTAACAGGCAGCTGTACAGGGGGAAGGGTTACATCAGCAGTCGAAGAGCACAATTCAATCTGCACACCACATTCCTGTGTGGTTCTGGGTCATACTCTTATGTAGAGTCTTGTTCAAATTACATGAATAAGTGATGTAATTGTCAAGGAGTCATACTTATATAGTGACACTTTTACTGCTAATTTTAGCAGACAATGACTGTTTATTAGCAGAATTTAATGGATAAAGTAAAAACAATAAAGCATCTTATGTACATCTGTATGTAATCGTTTTTAGCAAATAATCATAAATTGAGTATTAAAAAGGTCATTCAAGAATTACAGCTTAATGCTATAAATGTAAAGGTAACACACATGTTGGGACCCTAAACTTTTGAATACTTTTTTTTAATGAATTTAAATTCAATATTTGATTTTGCACATAAACATTGCTTTGGCAACACTGACTAGTTTTTAATAACGTGTATTACAGTGCGTATCCCGCATTTGCCTTGATTGCTTATCTTTGCCGTATCAAATGCCAACTCTTCTTTTATACCCCATGCACACTTATTTTCAGAAATTAGATAAGGTATAATTAATCGAGCGATAAACAACATTATTTGTAGTAGTAGTATGAGTAGTAGCAGAGGGCGGGGCACAACACATACGACTGATTTTGGCCATCATCTCACATTCCCATAACTCACATTCGTGTGCTTGTTTTCATGGCAAAAAAAAAAAAAACACAACCCACAAGGCACTATTATTCATGTTAAAACACATGAACAATATAGTTCCACTCAATTCATCACTATTTTATTTCACGGGGCCATCAAAGGGCCACAATATTCATTATATAGGGGCCCAAGTTTTTGTCCAAAATCCTTTTAGACAATCTCTAATTTTAGTTAGGTGTATACATTATCAGTCACACAATGTTCAATCATTTAAATGCAATAAAAAAATTAATTAGCGTTTATTAGCAAAATGCTAACACAAATAGGACCTTTTTAACAATAACATTACTGTTAACTTATGTTAGCTTAGCTTCTAAATTTAATGTTTGTCCGATTTTCTTTTAATTCCAATTTACTTTCATATTTAAAGGTCTCATTCCATCATTTTTTCATTCATTTTAAAATGTCTAGTTGTGGCCTCTAGCATGAATGAATGCCGCGTGAGCCGTTTTTTGTGAAAAAAGTGCTTCAGTGTTTCTGTATAGTCCTGCTTTATATCACTGAATTAGTGGTTTCTGAAGAAAGACAGGATTTCAGCTCTTGCTCCTGAATATTCATACATGCAAACATGTCGCCTCGGATTGGCAAACAGCACTGCAGCAGAGAACAGGACCTGCCTTCCTTCCACAGTCAATTTTATAGCTCTAAAACTCAAAAGGACAAAAAAAAAGGCGAAATGTTATTTTAATCTTAACATTAATAATTAATAATAATAATTAATTTCAGCTAAACTAACATTACTAACCTCTTACCTCAGACTTTTTTATTTGGCTGGGGCAGTTTCACCGTGTCGAAGCCCCAGAGTCCGCTCTATAAACGGTGCTTCCCTAGTGTATATTTAAAGTCTCGGTAAAACCCAGAATCCACCGGACATCCGGTCTCGAAGGAGACCTCAAGAAAAAAACGTCTCCACGACCTTTGCTGGTTAGTTAAGTAACAGCAAACTAGCAAGCTAACAAGCGGAGATTAGTGTAACATAGCTAGCATAGTCTAACAGCATAGTATTACTCTGCAGGTTTTTTATTATTTATACTGTTATGGTTCTGAAATGACAGAGACGTGTAACAGAACTGGGGCTGTGAGGACAGACTGTTCTACTCCTTTTCCCAAAGTTCTCCTTTTGTTTATATTGGTACTGACAGCGGGCAGCGGGCAGCGTGCAGGCGGAGAAATGGGCTGTGTCACAGTAGACTCTAAGGAGGGAGCAGGGTGTGATTTGGGACGGGTGTGTGGGGAGCACTGAAGGAGACAGTGCCTAGTTAAACTGCATGCTTTATAACAAGCGGATGAATCAAACGTGACCGAAGATTGTCGGCTCTGCTATAAACATTACAAACGGGGTTCTGCACTACAGCCCCGGGATTTATCACTTACCAATAGAGGTGGGCGGATCGATCCAAATATCGATAATATCGATACCAACGCTGGTATTGGTATTGAGCAACTGCCGCACGCACTGACTGCTTCGCACGAGATTCACCACAGTCTACTCTCTGGTCTCTTGTTGTTGCACATGCGTCACATGGCTCAGCAAAGCCAGCAGGTAGGCTCAGCCTGGCCCCGCCCACTCAGCGCTCTCCTCGAGTCGACACGCCTCTACCTCAGGAGATTAGTGTTGAGTGATATTTTTTTACACTCGGTTTATTTAAGAAAAACTTGCATTTGAATTGCACTGAAAGGAAGACAATTCCTTATTTTTTATTGTTTTTCCAAATGACAATTCTATTAAAAAAAGAAACAAAGAAACAAAGAACTAGAAAAGATGTCTAGTGAGGGGAGAATTTTTATTTTATTTTTTTATATTTTTTTATTTTATATTTAAACTTTGTTTTGTTACTGTTCCATTGTTTCTAAAAAAAATGTTGATTGTGATACTAAAGTATTTTGTTATCACTTACAATGTTTGGTGAAATTATATCCTAGGTTTTTGGATCATTTGGATCTATAAAGCTTAAATATTAAAAAGTATCGGTATCAGTAACTAGGCACTGAAGGAGACAGTGCCTAGTTAAACTGCATGCTTTATAACAAGCGGATGAATCAAACGTGACCGAAGATTGTCGGCTCTGCTATAAACATTACAAACGGGGTTCTGCACTACAGCCCCGGGATTTATCACTTACCAATAGAGGTGGGCGGATCGATCCAAATATCGATAATATCGATACCAACGCTGGTATTGGTATTGAGCAACTGCCGCACGCACTGACTGCTTCGCACGAGATTCACCACAGTCTACTCTCTGGTCTCTTGTTGTTGCACATGCGTCACATGGCTCAGCAAAGCCAGCAGGTAGGCTCAGCCTGGCCCCGCCCACTCAGCGCTCTCCTCGAGTCGACACGCCTCTACCTCAGGAGATTAGTGTTGAGTGATATTTTTTTACACTCGGTTTATTTAAGAAAAACTTGCATTTGAATTGCACTGAAAGGAAGACAATTCCTTATTTTTTATTGTTTTTCCAAATGACAATTCTATTAAAAAAAGAAACAAAGAAACAAAGAACTAGAAAAGATGTCTAGTGAGGGGAGAATTTTTATTTTATTTTTTTATATTTTTTTATTTTATATTTAAACTTTGTTTTGTTACTGTTCCATTGTTTCTAAAAAAATGTTGATTGTGATACTAAAGTATTTTGTTATCACTTACAATGTTTGGTGAAATTATATCCTAGGTTTTTGGATCATTTGGATCTATAAAGCTTAAATATTAAAAAGTATCGGTATCAGTATTGATATCGGCAATACTGGCCCTGCGTTTACTTGGTATCGGATCGATACCAAAATTCCCGGTATCGCCCACCTCTACTTACCAACCAACTCCTCCAAACGTAGACTGACATCCACCTATAATCTAATCGCTCTCGTCCAAAGAACAGATGAGTGACAAGACGGGGCCAATCAGATTTCAGCTGGGACCAATGCCCCGTGTGGTCCCGCCCCTATAACTCAGCGTTTTAGTGGTTTAATAAGATACAATAATGTTAAAATAAAGTTTTTGCTTTGGGTCATTCATGGACCATAGAAATCAAAACATTAATTCAGATTTCACGTTTTAAAGAAATTAATGTGGCTTGAACAGTGTGAAAGAGCACATTTCTAAACACTTTGAAATTCAGAGCTAAACTGACTTATACAAAAAAGTAAAGTCATGTAAGCAGTAAAGATTCCCCATTCAACTACCAAAAAAGAAATAAAAATCTGATCAAGCTGATACACAAACAGTTTGACAAACAAAAAAAATAAACATGTGATTTTATGAAATGATGCTTAAAATCAGGAGGACTGCAGCTAATGGATTTTCAAAACTGGAAAGTAAATATTGCTTAAAAGAAGGCATAAAAAAGGTCATAAATATTGAAAAAAAACCTTTTACCCATTACATAACCCAACCTTAGAGTAGTCTTAAAATAATAAATAATAAAAGTTCTACAAACGGTTCCATAGAACATAGGCTATTTTTGGCATCTATGTCATCACTCTTAAAGGACTTATCTGCAGCTCCTCTTTTACCCTTCACTGCTGTTGGATCTGTAATCTTACCTGAATGAGCAGCAGGTGGGAGGAGGAGGTGGCAGTAGCCTACAGTGGAGTTGATCTTCTGGATCAGTGTAGAAGCAATGCCCTCGCTCTCTCTCATTCACGCGCTTTTATAACTTGGGTTGTGGAATACGTAATCTTTTTTACGATGATAAGACATGATTGGTTCATCACGGCGTCGCGACGACACGTTACACCGAGAAATCAGCGTGTCTTCCAGGAGGACCTGACCATACACACAGCCCGCCCCTCGTGAGGAAACCATTCAGATTTGTGTGAATGGAAGTGAATGGGAAATTGAGGGTCACCAAACCTTAACAGCCTTTATACAAAATGCCAGCACAGCCCAACTTATACAACCTTCTCCCTGAAAAGAGTTATATACACACACTAGCTATATATGAGTTGACTAACTACCTCAGTGTCCAATGTACAGGCCCGTAGCCAGGGGGGATCGAAGGGTTCGTTCGATCCACCCCCATCCCACCCAAAACCCCCCCTTGAGCCTTACAGTGACCTCACTTAGCTATTTTTCTTTAAGGAAAAATTTCCCCAGACCGATAATTCATTAATGTTTCGACCGGTGTCGTGTCCTGTTATGCTACCCATCAATACGTGCTTCTGCGCACTGCGCATGCGCCGAACTACACTTAAAAAATATTTATCGTGTTTTTTTTCTTCTCTTTTTACCCTGATACAGTGATTTAGACTATCCAAAATAGTACCTAGACCTCTACTTGGAGCATGCTCTAATATTGGGCATCTTTAGTATTTTTGCCTTTAAATATAGTTGTATATAGTAATATATTAGGTATCTAGTGTTAAATACGTGCATTTTTTATTTATATATATCTACGTTTTTAGCACATCCACTGCTTGATATTTGCTTTACTTTGATTCAGTTCATAAAAATATCTGTCCTGTACATCTGCTAGGGGCATTTTCCTGAATTGGTGCTTTTAATCTATTTAAATATCATACTTGTTATTTTATTTACATAGGCAGCTTTACTTATAAATATGCCATAATGCACTGACTTATCACATAATTTAATATCCTATAACTAAAAGCTAGACGTGCAGTTCCAGGTACCGTGGAGTTTAATAAACGCCACTGAGCACCAAATCAGTTTGACAATGAATTTAAAAGTAAATGTCTTTTCTATTTTTTTAAGAAACATTTTTACTTAAAATAATGGCTTAATTCATCAAACGTTTAAAACAATGTTTCAAAAATAATTTTGGTAGGTTCTAAACCCTTTTTAATAACCGAGAATGCATGAACTTTTCTACCGGTATGTGCTACTTATCCGCTCTGCGCATGCATAAATATAAATATTGTTTGTTATTAAAATATTTTTTTGTTAATTAGATTTTATTGTTATTATGAGCTCTAGTGTTACACATGTGTAAATGGTGATTAAAAAAAATAACAATACAAAAATATAGATTTCTTATATTTTTTTTTTCTAATGGGATTTAGTTCTTTTAAATATCTTTTCTGTACTTCGGTTTGTATTTCCCTGAAAGGTGTTTTTTAACCTACTGAAATATCCTAACTGCTATTTTATTTATCTGGGCAGCTTTACTTATAAGTAGTATACAACATAAATAAAACATTAATTCAGGATTTTAATCGTATAGCATACCACAGCTTTTAGACATGTTTGAAAGGTCAGTTCAACAACAACTGTGAAAAGTCTGCTATATGTAATTTAATGGCAGGTTCCGAGTAGTTTACCCCACGGTGTGGGCGTGGCCTAAACTCACTCGGTTTCTATTGGCTAAGTGATTGGTCTCAGGCGGTGTAAAATATGAACTTGGCCTGGAGGAGATAACGTGGCTGTATTTTATGCTGTAACTGATGTGTACTTAGAAAGATTATATTTGGTAATTTAAATCTTGGTTGCTGGGGGCCTGGAGGGCGTTTGCAGAAGTGAACTGAGTCAGTTGAAGGTATGTTGAGTTTTAAACAATTTGTGGCATGTGGACACATGGGTGTTAGTTCATGGTGACAATTAAGAGACTGTTATGTAACAGCGTATCACATCAACAGCCCTCTGTTTTTATGCAATAGCTTAATAAACGAACTACATTGTTTTAAAGAGTAAAACAAAGTTCACGCACTAACTGACCAAATTACCATGCTCATGCTTTACCACATATCTTAATATCCTATTAACTAAAAGCCAGGCGTGCAGTTCCAGGTACAGCCGCATGAGGGAGCTGTTGAATTTCAGAAACGCCACTAAGATCCTAATCTGTTTTTGACACTGAATTTGAACACAATATTGAACCACTTACGGGCCATTCCACCGAATGGGCTCCATTTGCTTGTAGTAACACTTATAAATTAAACTTATTTTAATTCTTAATTCATAATTCACCAATTTTTATCTCTGAATCTAATAACATATTTTATTATTCTAAACATGTACTGGTCAATCTCAGGCAGCTTTACTTTATTTTTTCAAGGTTTCCAAGCTGAAGATGGTTAAAAAACTCATAAAAAAAAAGACATTTAAAAAGCATGTTTAAAAGCCTTTGATTTTCTCTAAAGAAAGTGTTTATTTTAAAGAAATGGTTGATTGCATGTTCAAATAATTGAAATTAATTTAAGTAACAGGGTTGAGTGTTGGGATTGTCTACCCAGTCACAGATACAATAAGATTAAACATACAGAAAAACTAATGAGGAAACTTACTTTTAGTTGCTTACAAGGTGATGACAGAACAGCTCCCGCCTACCTGCACTCACTCATGAAAGCTTATGTTACCTCTGCGCTCCTTCACGTCGCCTCGTTTTGCCAAACATTCACACAAAGCAATCCAGACTGTTCTCATACAGAGTTCCCCAATGGTGGAACAAACTACCTTCGACTATCAGATCAGGAGAATCTCTCGCTATCTTTAATAAACTCCTGAAGACAGAGCTCTTCAAAGAGCACTTACTCTCCCAACACCTCTAACAAACTAACTGCTTCTAACCTAATTTTCTTCTTCCTCTCCTTCACTCCTCTATCCCATTATTTCCCTTTGACCTCCTGTCTCCTGTCTAAAAATGTTTTTTACCTTTAGCTTCTATTACTTCATGTACTTCACTATTGTAAGTCGCTTTGGACAAAAGCTTCTGCCAAATGTAATATAATATCTTCCCATGATCTTCAGAAGAGCCAGGTAATGTAACTTTCTGTTGTAGATGTGACTTGTAGAATGTTCCAAATATTTCAGATGGAGTAATGTGTTACGTTAACAGGAATGAGTGTAAACCAAGGAACCAAAATGTGTATATTACTTAAAATTTTTTTTAGCATAGATGGGGTTTGGAGTGAAAACAATGCAAAAAAATACATCTCTGAAGGATTTTAATAATTATATTTCAGGGTAAGGTTTATAGATATATATATAGAGAGTGTGGACAGGTAACAAATGCTTTTTTTATATTAATGTTTAATAACATATCTTTAGCGTAAACTGCACTGAAAAGTGAGCTAGCTCATCCTAGCTAAGTTTGTAAATTTTTTGTTGAGAATGTGTAATTGCACCTAAGACGCTAAAAAGTTATTTTAAAACATCTGATGGAAGTGGGTATTCTCCTCTCTGAAGTGTCTCTCTACATAAGAGAGACATACTAAAATCACACTATGATTGGGAGATCGCTGGTTCGAATCCTGGTCATGTAGCTTGCCATCAGCTGCTGAATGGGTAGGACAAAATTGGGAGAAAATAAAAAAAAAGGTTCTTAATTCATATCTTATATGTAATCTGGCTGTATCATTAACAGGGTGTGTTTCTGTTTATTTAATTTTAGGAATACAGGCATTCCTCCTCATCATACCAGCCATATTAATCCAGTACAGAACCAATATGTGTGGTGATGAAGGGGATGTGACCCCGTTTAGGCGTTCTGAAGATCTGATTTCAAAAGCTGGTGAGTTTTGCTTTTATGTCGCATACAAATGATCTGCCTAATGGTATTGCTGTATCTGTATCTATAAATTTAAATGGATGTCTGTTTGTATATAATGTTATTATTTGTAACTTTTTGACATGAAAATGGATTTGACAGTTCTTCTTTATGATGTGTCCAAACTTCCTGATGAATGGACCAATAGGAATTTTCATTGAGTTAAGAAGGATTTTCCCCTCTCCTGTAAAGTTGCATTTTGGAGACACCAGGTGACGCAGATGATATGTGAATGCTTCTGTATATGAATGCTTGTTTTATCGTAACACAAATTGAATGTAACCTACTCACAAACTCACTCACCCCCCAGACTGAGCCCCTGTTGGCCTCAGACCAGCTTGCCCATGGCGATGGCTGCTGGTAGCACACTGGCTCAGTTGTGTTTGCGGTGGAAAGCCCCTGTGTCTAACAGACGGCCAGTGTGTAGACAGTTCAGTCAGTCCTTGTAAAACGGCATGTTTGTAATGCAGCTGGTTCTCTTTCAGATCGGTTTAGGTGTATGGTTACTACTGCCATGTATTTGCAAGTACCTGGCATATACTTTATACAAGGGTTATGATTCCATATGTAACAATACTGTAAGCAAAGTCATTTTTTTAACTGTCATAGTATAGAAATACACCATCATATGCATAAAGTCTAATAAATATTTTTTACTTTTTTTATCCAGTCAAATCAGTGGGCACTGAATATAACCCAGAAGCGTCCAAAAGCTTTATGTCAGTTGTCCCAAACAGAAAATCATTTTTTCTTTTTTTATATTTTTAGATGTATATTTATAAAATGTATGTTCACCCAGTGAAATTGTGCTTAACCCTTTCAGTCCTGAATTATGTGCCAGTGTTAAAAAAAATAATAATTATGCTGTTTTGTGTCTGCAGTGCACACAAAGGAAGACTTTATATTATATTTTAAAATCTATGTTAACATTAAATCCAATTAAGTAAAATAAGTTTAACTTTTTATGTTTATTTATTAACATTTTTATTTTAGGTTTGATTTTGACCTTTTTGTTCACAAGTCATCCCTAAAATCCATCGCTTAAAAATGAAAAAAAAAAAGTGTTCTAAATTACATTTAACTATTCAATTTTAATTTGCCTCTTTGGCTCTAGTGCTTGTTTTTTTTCCAGTGCAGTGGGCGGGGCTAAGCTAATGTTTCATTGGCTTTTAAACTTTTACTTTGGCTCATTTATAGTCTATTGTAGTCTTTATAGTCTAATGTTATGTGCAACAAAACATTTGAAATAATAAGAAAATACAGGTCTGGTTCCGAAAGGGTAAAAAGTAGGAAAACTATAGAACATAACAGTAAATTCAACTAAACCAAATATTCGTAATTTCATATTCTATTAATTTTTATTTTAAAATTCTGCAGTAAAAGAACTGTCTGTGTTAAGCAAGGGCATTATGTGACCCACTCACTTACTCAGTTGCTCTAAATTGCGACAAAAGGAGATTTATGTAACATTTCCTAATCTGGTACACATACACGTGATCAACCAGTTAACCTTAAATTTACATGGTTTATTTTTCAACCAGTATATCATCAATTTTGCACCTACAGGCATGTTACAGTCCCTGATTACTGTTGCCACTTTTTAAGCTCCCTAGTTGACTGACATTTAAACAATCCACCAACCAAAATTGTTTCCTTTATGCCTTTTCCCACTAGTGCCACCTTGACCTTCCTTCTTTTGCAGCATTACAAGAAAACTGATTGGCTCTCTGTTGTAGGTAGGACTTTATCCGTAAACAAATTCATGCTAAGCAATAGAAAAGCACACAGTTGTGTTTTAATGGTGTCCTAAAAAAGTGCTTTTAACTTATTTATTTTTAACTAATAAAAATTCTCAATCAAAAGAGCACCCTGAAAGAGCTTTAAATCTTAAATCTTTAAATCTTTTTTTTTTATCATCCCCAGGATGTTGGGAAAGTGTTAGTCTGGATCCCACAATGCACAATAAACCCCTGTCTGCCTCCAATCTTTACAAGTGAACTAGGATTAGGACTAGTCCAGTTTACGGGAGTTTGTCTTACATTTATTTACTTATACATTCTGACCTGCTTGACAGGATTAGAACTACTGGGAAAGAGTTGTAACTGCGCTAACGAACATGTTGCACCTCACACAAGGGAAAAATTAGGTTCTGTGTAAAGGTTTACACATATTTGTTTAAATGGTGTACTGTTGAACAAATTCTGCAGTGAACCAGGGTAGTCTGTTTAGTAATATGAACATGTTTGGGAGGAAAAACAGGCAAACGTGAGTCAGTCTCTCCAATATGCTTTGAAGTTTTGAAACTGATTCTGGTAAACAGGCAATTTTTTTAATTTTTATTCCGGTGCATCATGGGAAATAGGGGAGGTGGAATTGCTGGCAGAAGCAAGTGCTTCTTTTTCTTCTCATTTACTGCCAGGTGTGTGTGTGTGTGTGTGTGTGTGTGTGTGTGTGTATGTGTTCAGAACAACAGTGCTGTTTTTGGGAAGGCTTCCCTCTGATTGCAGGATCAAATGCTTTATGTTAAGTGTTTTAGCATTTGGTTAAACTCCAGAGAGCAGCTCACGGGTGTGTGTATGGGCGAGTATGTGTGTGTACTTTACATTTTGCACATTATGGACAGTTAAAATCCTATTAGTTCTGATTGTGCTGTCTGAGTGACGCTAACAGCCGTGTCTGAAACTGAAGGCCTCAGAGTTGTGTGTTGTGTCTTATTAGCCAGTTCAGTCAGACCTTTTTACACCATGCTAAATGCGTCAAGAATGTTGGGTGTGAAATGCCATACCCTGTGCGCTACACTCCTGTAATAACTAATGTAGGAGTTCAAGCTGGACCCAAAGCTTATGTTTGTGTGTGGCATACAACGTATTATCATATCATTTTTTTAAGGAGGAACTGCACTTGTACAGCTTTCAAATTGGCTCTGGCATTCACAAAAAGAAAAGAAGAAAAATCTCCAGTGTTCAAAAAGCTGCATATGTAGGTCACATTAATATGTCATATTAATTCACCTCTACACGCCTTTTGCAATCATTTAGTTCCCTGTGGGCAAAGTTAAATTCACTAGTACCAACTGTACAGTGGGCAAGACATTTTACCAGACATGGATATACTTTAGAGTCAGTGTTGTGCGTGAACAAGTTCAAAAGAATGCGTTCATTGAACACGCTCATTTTTTCATGAACGTTGAACTGAACGCAACACATTTTTTAATAAAGAACTTGATTTAGTTCACATTATGTGTCATGAACGGCAGACATCACTGTAAATGAACGTTGGCTAGTTAATTACATACTGGCAACGACGTGGAGAGCACGGAGCAATGAAGCAGAGAGCGCAAGGGTAAAGAGAGAGAGAGGAGCAACGACACGGAGAGCGCAGAGCGCAAGGGCGAGAGAGAGAGAGAGATACAGAGAGAGAGAGAGAGAGGAGCAACGACGCGGAGTGCGAGAGAGAGAGATACAGAGAGAGAGAGAGGAGCAACGATGCGGAGCGAGCGAGAGAGAGAGATACAGAGAGAGAGAGATACAGCGAAAGAGAGAGCAATGACAAGAGTAAGAGAAAGCGCTGCAATTTAAAAAAAATGGGTAGTGGAAGTGATTGCATCGATTCTCCTTATGAACATTTTCATCACCTGGTAAGAAACCCACAATTACAGTGTCAAGAGCAAATGTCTACAATGAAGAGTTTCAAAGAACGTATAGTGAGTTCTAGCTTGTAGTGTGAAAAAAGTATTTATTTGAATATCTCACGAAAAAAGTAAAATGAACTGAACTTTGAACTAGTTCAGAATGAAAAATTGAGAACTTTGAACGTGAACTGTTTACTTTGAGCATGTATGAACTGAACTTGAACTAGTTCAGAAAAGCTGTGAACTGGCACAACACTGTTTAGAGTAGTCAGAGGTGAAATAAGTTTTGATGGGAGCCATGATGCTACTTCTCTTACTCACTGAATGCATCCTGTCCAGGAGGGTATAAAAAAACCCTGCCTGCCCACACTAAAACCTGCATGCATGCCAGCATGGTCAGTCTTTGTTATACTGGTTTATGAGCTTGCTCAGGTTAATCATTCTAGTAAACTATTGCAAACTAACTAATGCAAACTATTATATACCCTATTCAGTTCAAGAACTAAGCTGGTCAACCATCTTAACCGGTTTAGGCTGATCTTTTTCTTTTACAGTAGGGTTGTACAAATGACTTTTTTTTTTTAACTAGAATGTGATATTTTGTCATCCAATATATATTTAGCTTTGAGGAATAAGTTAAGAAAGCACAATTGTTTCACTGTTTTATTAGCAATCCAACCAGTTGTTGAGCATTAGATAAACAGACCCCAGCAGAAGAACATAGACAGTCAATCCTCAGCATAGGGAGTTTGGGCTGGTGATTGATTGATAAAAAAAAAAAAAAACAATGTGTTCACAGTGAGAACTGCTGCTGCTTTGCTGAGAACTATGTCTGTGCAGGACGAGTGACATGATACTCTAATGCTGTGTGTGTCAGAGTCTGTGTGTGTTTGTGGGAGAGAGAGAGAACGAGAGAGCTCCATTGTGAGGCTGATTGGAGGTTTGGTTGTACCTGGCTTGAGTCACAGAGCTCAGATTGTTTGAAATTTTTTTTCTCTCTGAATTCTTTGGCCCATGAGCTCGATACATCCCCCCAACCCCATCAACCCCTACCTAGATCTATATACTCATACGCACAATGCTCTGCTCCAACTTCCTCCCATTCTCTGTCTTTCTTCCTAAACTTTGAAGACCCCTGACTGGTAAGGGTTGAGAGGGAGAAAGAAAAAGAATGAATTATTAGAGAGAAAAGGATGAGATAGAATGAAAGTGAGAGCAGTGCGTGTGTTGGTAAAATATTGTAAAGGACCCCAGCCATCTCAACAATGGGCTGTTCCTTATGTTCCAGTTAGAAATAACAAGCTCTGACTGCACACTGAAAATGAAATTACTAAACAATTATTATTAGGGGTCCAAGCACTAAACAAGCGGGAACACTATTGAAATTGGAAGGGTTTTTCTTTTAATCTTTTTTTTCTTCGAAACGTAAGTTCGTGTAGTCATGAAACCTGATCAACAGGCAATAATCCCTCTCGCTACTCACGTGCTTGAACTCTATCGCTATAGGAAAGGCGTCAAATTTCAAGGTCCATATCTCCTATCCTGTATGTCACACAGACTAAATTATTTCCCTAATTACATGGATCATGCTCTACAAAATGATAATAGAATAATATAATTATAAAGCTGCCACTTAGATTTTGAGATTTATTTCCATACCATGTAAATTCACAAAATTTTTAGGGGACAAGCTAGTCTCTACAATAAGCTTAGATTTCCAGAGTTCCATTTAGGCTAGCCCGACAGCACTACACTGAGAAACCCTGAGTGTTTTGGTAAGCCAGGCGGTATTAGCTGGTGGTTTGTCCCACATAGCTTGTTTTAACATGGTAAACACTCGAAATACAGTTCGATATACTCACCTCTGAATAGCAAAAAACCTAACTAGAGCTTGGCACGGTTAGCGGGTAATGCTAATGCTGCTCCAGCAGTACTAGCCAGGGTTAGCAGCAGGCTACAGTCCGACATACTCGCCACGTAATGATAAAAGAGCTAACTAATGCTTAGAGAGGTTAGCGGGTAACGCTAATGCTGCTCCAGCAGTGCTAGCCAGGGTTAGCAGCAGGCTGTAGTCCGACATACTTTTCTCTGAACTGCAAAAGAGCTAACGAGTGCTTAGCGCACTTAGCGGGTAATGCTAATGCTGCTCTAAAAGTGCTAGCCAGGGTTAGCAGCAGGCTACAGGCCGATTATACTCACCTCTGAATGACAAAAGAGCTAGTGCTAAGAACGGTTAGCAGCTAATGCTAATACTGCTCCAGTCTCGAGTCTCGGTGCTGGAGAACTAAACTGTATTTATTTTTACCTTATTTGTTTTATATCTTAATATTTTTTTAAATAATTCTTATACCTTTTTAAAATGCTGTTTTTTATCAATCCCTTCTCTATGTAATTGCTCGACTGCATTGTAAATTAGGGCCACCCTCAATGTACTCTGAGTTTAAATAAAGGTTGATTGATTGATAAAGCTGCGTTTCAGCAGAGTGGCTTTACTGCTCCTTACAACCTGACTGGTAAAATTCATACATAAGGCGCACCTGATTATTAGGCTCACTGAAGAGTTTTGGAAAAAAATTAAAGGATGTTAAAAGGATGGTGCAAAAAATACAGATTACAGGGTTGTGGGTTTAATACCAGCTGTTGGGCCCTTGAGCAAGGACCTTAACCCTTAATGCTCCCCTGTCACCGCAATGTCTATGGCGTCACATCAATGAAAAAAGTTGGGGCGCAAAAATACCAGGTGAAAAATATTTACCTTAAAATATCGCTCTCAAGCTTAATTTTTCTCCTTCTTGGGTGTTTTTTTTCTCTCGAATTTACAATTGTCCTTGCACACTATGTGAATTGCCTTTGGCTGTTCTTTTTTGCTTGAGTGAGGAGCAAACCCAGGCAAACAACACCAGAGATTCGGTTGTTTGGATTTTAGCATAGCTAGCTAGCTAACTCTCCTGCTGTCCTTCTTTCTCTGTCTTCTCTGGCTGTTGGTAGTAGGCGGTGCGTCACAAACTCTGAAGATATCAGCCAATAGCATTCGCTGACGGAGGTGACCCTGACCCCGCCCCCAACCTGTCAAAACCATCCCTTTCAAAACTCACTTGAGCAAAAAGAACAGCCACAGGCAATTCGCACACGATTCCCTTTTTTTTGCTGGCAAGTTTCACATCTGTGCTCGCGAGAAGTAAATTTACAGACGCAAAATGTTAAAACACACAGGTTAATTCTTTTCACATGGTATTTTTGTGCCCCCAACTTTTGACATTAATGTGACACCATAAATGTTGTCTTACGTTTTATATTTTATATAATTTTTTTATCTAAATGTTTTATGTGAGCAGGCAGTTATCAAAGCATTTCGTTCTTAGGCTAGAGATAAACTTGCTGTTTGGCCATTTACTTGTGTATATGATAAGCTGTGTTATGAACGTAACTGTTCACATACTTGCCTGTGTGCTATGTGTGTCACTAGAGGCTTTCACTAGGGGGCAGCTCAAGTGTCTGATGACTGCTGAACAAAAATCCCCATTTGGCTCTGACCCCAATCCATTTCTCTAGCATTTTCCACTGTGCCTGGACATAAAGGTTTTGGATTAGTTTTCATTTCAGTTTACACGTTTCTATATCGTCTTTTGGAATGATGCTGTTCTGACAAGCACCAAGAGTTTGATGCTGCTGAGTGCTGCACTGCCCCCTAGTGGTTTTGTGTGTACTGCACCTCACATAAGCATCACGTTTCTTTTTAAAGGACGCATTTAACCAATGATCCAAATGAAAAAATTGTAATTGTAAGTACTTTTGTTGCGTCAATTTAAATAACTCTTTGTAGCACTGTACATTAACTCATATGTTTAGGTCTACAAATGTCTCTGTACCTTCTATTGCAAGGTTGCTTATATAAAAATGCCACAGATGAGTTAGTAGGCCATCACCAGGTAATGCTATCTTCTCTTCTTCTTTTTTGTGTGATGGACACTGTAATGTGTGTGTGAGTGAGTGAACGAGAGAGTGATTCTCTATAGAGTTTCTGATTGTCTCTGGGCTAATTAGCCGCTGAGCTAATTAGAGGGCTAACTTTAGTGCTGCAGAAACAGGACAGGCGCTCCCCCATAGGGAGGAACACATTTGCCCAGTTTGGAAAGTTCTAGATCTGTCGTCAGGAGACACTGTCTCTCTCTCTCTCTCTCTCTCTCTCTCTCTCTCTCTCTCTCTCTCTCTCTCTCTCTCTCTCTCTCTCTCACACACACACACACACACACACACACACACACACACACACACACACACACACACACACACTTAGGACTGTTCTCCTTTCTTTTCCTCCAGCAGCTAACAGATGAACGAGGCACAGAAAAAGAAGAGTAACAAAAGACGCAGGTTGCTTGCTTGCTTGTTCACCGGTTTGTGTGTGTGTGTGTGTGTGTCTGTTTTGTTGTGTGAGTTGAATTGAAACCTGAATCTCATCACTGTTGTCCCCACTGGGCAGGGAGGAGCTCACGTGTGACCAGACCAACCTGGAGAGAGAAAAAGAAAGAAAGAGAGAGAGGGACAGAGAGACTGTCTCCCAGCTGCTGAATGAGGGATGGGGTCTCAGTGCTGGTCTGCAGTTTCAGGAACAGTTGTTGGCAAAATGGTAGGACACAAGATGATGCGAACAGAAAGCACCTCATAGTGCTAATGATGCTTAGTTGCATCTTTCATTAAGTCAATCCTGACATCCAATCAGATCACATTCAGACTAACGTATCTTGTGAAGGACAAAAAAAATAATTTTAGAACCACTAACTGGATAGGCCTCTCTAGAGTGCACACAAAACAGCAAATAGTGCAGGTAATGTTGTCACAATACCAAAATGATGACTTTTGATACATTACCTGTCTACATATTTCATTATTAATACTGAAACAATACCACAGGAAACCCTAAAACACAAGAAATAAATGGAATAACAGAATATCCAACATGGAACTAAACATTGTTTGTTTTATTTAATAATAATAAAAAACAATCTGGAAAGATTAACAATCATTAATTTCAAATAAAAACACAAGTTATGGAATTTCTTTGATAGTAAACTTTGTGAGCTATGTGCTGTCTGAGAGGAGATCCCCTTTTAACTTCCCCTTTTAAATCTCCAGAATTTATTTTTTAAATATCAGTGACATCATCAGTGCCACACCATGCGCTTCTGTTTTTAAAAAACAAAACAAAAAAAACAACTGAGTCATTGTTTTGTGTTTTGATTCACTTGATCACCGAAAAGCTGAGGAAATCAGAAAATACGTTATTGGAAAGCAGGGAACCATTTAACTTTAAAATCGTCTGATATGTGTGGTGTTTGTACGTTTTGAAAAACTTACACGATAGCTTAAGTGTAGAGGCGACTCATTGAGTGATTCGGTTCATGAATTGAGTGCAAATTTGAATCCGTTATTCAAAACATTGTTGACAAGCCCATTAGCTACAAGCCCAAGGCCTCCATCAGCTCATACCTGCAGGTAGAAGTAGGCCAAGTACTCAACATTATTGACTAAGGCTGTATAATAAATCTGTTTTTTTTTGCGATACAAGTTTTTATAATGAACATATAAAAAAAAAAAGTCTTGAATGTCAGCCAATCCAAACTGCATTAACCACCTGCAGCAACAGGGGGAGCACTTCACATTGCAGACTCATATACACACTCATATATAGCTAACTAGGCTGAAGGTAGAGCGAGGTAGAGGTCCCACAATAAACACACACAGACCAAATGAATTCTTATTAAAAATAAACCTGCAGTTATGTAACAGTATTATATGTTATCTTGATTAATTTTTTTCCGTTGTCATGACCTGACATTAACGTCTATTGATGTTGGTGGCCAGCGATTTGTGGCTGTGCAATTTGGACAAATTGTTATTAAGCAATGGTATTAATTCTTTTGGACATTCCAAAATCTATGTGAGACTAAATTAGTTTAATATTCTCAAAGGTTTTTTGGCACTTCCCAGCTGGCCACCAATATCAACAGACGTAAATGTCAGGTAGAAGGTTGGTCATGACATCAGATGACAAAAATTTTACATCAATATAACATCTAGTACTGTTACGTGATTGCAGGGTTAACTTAAATAAGAAGTAATTTGGTCTGTGTGTGTTTATTGTGGGACCTCTACCTCACTCTACCTCCAGCCAGCTATATAGGAGTGTGTGAAGAGCTCCCCCTGTTGCTGCAGGTGGTTAATGCAGTTTGGGTTGGCTGACATTCAAGACTTTATCACAGTTTTTATTTTTTTCTATATTCATTATAAAAACTTGAATCGCAATAAAAGTCAGATTTATTGTACAGCCCTAGTCAATATCACTAATTCTGCTGTAAATGACCTTTGATAATGATGTTCTTTAGACAGTCATTGTGCTTAATGACTATTATGCAACTCTCTCTCTCTCTCTCTCTCTCTCTCTCTCTCTCACTCACATGCTCAGGTCCATGCTCTTCACATTACCTCAGAACCACAACAGAATAATCGCAGTCATTGTGTCCCGTCTGCAAAAGCCTGTAATGAAGGATTTGCTCACTACTTTTGATTTCCTATTTGGCTTTCACCTTTCACTATTTGCTTTTAAGAACAATTACACACACACACAAATACACATGCACACACACACACACACATTATCTGTAGTGAAAGCAACTTTTGTTTTGTGTGGTACAATAGGCGGCTAACGAGCAGAGCACTGACCACACAGAGCCGCGAGCCATGACGCTGAACTGGGTGTCTCTCAACAGCGCACCTGTAATAACATCAAAACAGTGATTAGGGGTGTGTGTGTGTGTGTGTGTGTGTGTTTAGATGGGCCTGTGATGTAATATAGAGCAACTATAAATACAGTGTATTCATATCACCCCCTACAATTCCTGCAGTGCATTACAGTCTGTCAGAAAGTAAACAGCTAAACCCAAAGAGGGCCAGATTAACCCATATCAAAATATCAAAGAGCCGATATCTCTTTCTAAAAATATTAATAGATTTTTTAAAACATTGTATTTATAATATGGAAATAAAAATGTACAGAGCATAATTAAGCAATAATCCACGAGAGGGACTGCTATAACGTGCAGTGCTAACCTCGAGTGTATTATTGCGATTACATCACAGTTCAATTACTGACGTTTAAGGAAAGATTTTGAGTTAAATACGTTAAATAGGATGAGAAAATACAATCGGTTTGGTTATAAACACTAAAAAATAGTTCCATTAATGCTCTGCTTGTAGCTGCGCTGTAAACTCTGTATTATCGGCTATTTCAGTCAAAATTCTGGAAATCTAAGCTTACTGTAAATAAACAGACGCGCTTTACTCACCCAAATAAACGGTTTTAGGAGAGAAATCTGTGTAAATTAAAGTGCTTGTTTAACTTAAAGAAAATGGTTGGTTTTAAGAATTACAGTTTTGCTTACTTTGGCACTCCCCAGCGGCAAGACTTGCGGAATTACAAGAGTCCACCTTACATTCAGCTTAAAATATACACACTTAAGCTTTTATTTTAACAATAACAACTCTTAACCTGATATTGGTGGCTGATAATGTGTGTAATAATGCATATATTTGAATCGCTGGGCTTATTTATTTGTGGGACCGCGTCTTTGCCTGCGCCACCTATTGGAGGCATGGCATTTCTTCACTGTGCCTATAGGATCCAGTGGCTCCCAGTAGAGTATAACGACATGGCATTTGTATTTGGTTTGTAAAAGCTGCATCGTTGCTAGGTTACCTGTATGTGGCGGAGTAATCCATGGAGTGCTTCGGTTACAGTGCATTACCGGCTAATAATGTTTCTCATAAAACGCCTCTCAGCCTCTCGCGTTGCAGGGTCGGTATAATATGGTATAATATTGGTGGTATAATATTTATTAGTAAATGCTGGATATCATTTTAGCACAATAAAGTAAAAGGATATCAAAAGAGTAAAAAAAAAAATCGCTGTGATAATGCTTTTTTTGCTGCCATCACTAAATGCTGTTCTAAAAAGTTGATTTGCAGTCCAGCCAGAGAAGCTTATCAACCCCTTTTTTTTAGCTAACTTCTGTAACACAGTGGTACATGGTACTGCTCTCACAAATTGACTAAGCTATTTATTTATTTTTTTAATGTATCAATAATGTGTTTATAAATATTGTTTTTGTCATTAATAATTATGTTCAAGGCTCACTTGCTTTAGTTTGTGAGATCCTTTCTGGTGGACCATCTTTAGGCCGCCATCACATCCCACAGATGGATTAACAGCAAACAGCAATTATAGATGGCATTACACACCCTCTATGGCATTTCCTCTATTTCCTCCTCTGTGTGTATGAGGGGGGAGGGAGGGAGGGAGGGAGGGAGAGAGATAGACAGAGAGAGAGAGAGAGAGAGAGACAGAGAGAGAGAGAGAGAGATGTGGTTCATTACCATCTGAAGGATTTCTCACAGTTGGGTCACTGATGGCAGTGATAACACAACTAAGGGCCCTGAATGACCAAACAGGAAAAATAGAGTGTGTATTCCTGTACTACAGGAATATACCAACATTTTAATGTTATGGTTAGCCTTACCGTTAGGGTTAGTTTACAGAGAGAGAGAGAGAGAGAGAGAGAGAGAGAGAGATGTGGTTCATTACCATCTGAAGGATTTCTCACAGTTGGGTCACTGATGGCAGTGATAACACAACTAATGGCCCTGAATGACCAAACAGGAAAAATAGAGTGTGTATTCCTGTACTACAGGAATATACCAACATTTTAATGTTATGGTTAGCCTTACCGTTAGGGTTAGTTTTATGTTAATGGGTAGTGTGGTTACGGTTAACATTAGGGTTTTTAGTGTTAGTATAGCTAGGATTAGGTTTAGTTTTAGTATGGTCAGGGGTTTGTTTAGTGTTAGTAGGGTTAGGTTTATTATTAGTAGAGTTAGGGTTAGGTTCAGTTGTAGAATTAGTATGGTTAGGGTTAAATTAGGGTTTACTTTTAGGGTTAGGTTTAGTATTAATATGGTTAGGGTAAGTGTTTATATAGTTGGAGTTAGTTTTATGATTAGTATAGTTAGAATTAGAATTATGATTAGTCAAATTAAGGTTTTCTTTTAGGGTCAGGTATTAGTATGGCTAGGGCTAGTTATAGAATTAGTTAAATTAGGGTTTACATTTAGAGTTTGGTTTAGTATTAGCATGATGAGGGTTAAGATAAATATTAATATAGTCATAGTTAAGTTTATGATTAGTCAAATTAGGGTTTACTTAAGGTGCAGGTTTAGCATTAGTTTGGCTAAAGTTATGTTTTTTATTAGTTGGATTTGGGTTTAATTTACAGTTATATTTAGTGTTTTAGTATGGTTAGCGTTAGGTTGATGGGTGAGATTAGGGTCTACTGTAAGGATGGGGTTAGTATTACTATTGTTAGGGTTCATGATTTGTAAGATTAGGATTTACTTCAGGATTAGGATTAGTTTTAGTATTGTTATAGTTAGGGTTAGGTTTATGATTACTCAGATTAGAGTTTAAGAGTTTATGTTTAGTATTAGTATGGTTAGGGTTAGATTAAGTATCGGTATAGTTAGGGTTAGGTTCATGATTGAGTATAGTTAGGGTTAGGTGTATGATTACTCAAATTAGGGTTTATTTCAGAGTTAGTATTAGTATTAGTGTAGTTAGGTTAATGGTTAGTCGGATTATGGTTTAATTTGGGGTTATTGTATTTGTGTGGTAGGGTTGTTTTTACATCATCTTCAGATTTTAATATCACAGTAGTGATTTCAGAGAAAACGCAACCAGTTACACAATAACCTGGAAATTATGCTGGAAAACTGAAAATGAAAGCGGTCCATTACACACACACACACACACACACACACCAAGCAGTACACATGGAAGCAGTTTGTTTCAGCCAGGAGGTCAGGAAGTGTGTGTGTTTGTGTTCTGACGCCCTGCTGTGATGACCCAGTGAATCTGGCTCTGAACTGATGACTCATTATGTAACCTAGTGTTAAATCTAAAGGAACTTCAGAGTGAACCCTGACTTCCTGAGTCTTTACCTTCTGTACCTAAACACCAGACACGCACCCAGTTCTGATTTATACCACATGTAATTCAAACTTTCGCACATTAATCAAAAAAATACGCTGGAAAAAATTCAGGGAACACTTATCAAAGATTGGATTATTGGTTATAATTTACAACAAAAATCGTAACAGTTAATCAAAACTAAAATAATCTTATGCATGGCATACAAAAAAAGTAGCTGAAATGAGTGTATGGCTCTCGTTAACTCAATGCATAGCATCTCTAAAAGCCATTCTGTTGTGGACTTGATACTGTTTATTGGTCATTATCCTGTTGAATTACCCAATGTCTGTAGAGTTTCAGCTGATGTACAGACACTGTCACTTTATCCTGCATATGCATATACACTTAGGATAATCCCAATGATTATAATCTGACCTTGTCCTGATATAGCAATATGAAATTCTGTGAATTTCAACATGGCAACTCATAGGGCCCTATTTTAGCAATCTATAGCTGATCAATTGCATATGGTGCAGCTGGATTTAAGGGCATGTTGTGTTTCCATTTCTGCAAGCATGCCACAAACAGAGTCTCAAAAGCAAAAGCATACCTCAGGCGACTCTGTTTGTGGCGTGCTTGCAGAAATGGCTTCCTTGCATCACTCTCCCATACAGCTTCTTCTTGTGCAAAGTGCGCTGTATTGTTGACCGATGCACAGTGACACCATCTGCAGCAAGATGATGCTGCAGCTCTATGGAGGTGGTCTGTGGATTGTCCTTGACTGTTCTCACCATTCTTCTTCTCTGCCTTTCTGATATTTTTCTTGGCCTGCCACTTCTGGGCTTAACAAGAACTGTCCCTGTGGTCTTCCATTTCCTTACTATGTTCCTACCAGTGGAAACTGACAGGTTAAATCTCTGAGACAACTTTTTGTATCCTTCCCCTGAACAACTATGTTGAACAATCTTTGTTTTTAGATCATTTGAGAGTTGTTTTAATGAGCCCATGATGCCACTCTTCATAGGAGATTCAAATAGGAGAACAACTTGCAATTGGCCACCTTAAATACCTTTTCTCATGATTGGATACACCTGGCTATGAAGTTCAAAGCTCAATGAGGTTACCAAACCAATTTTGTGGTTTAGTAAGTCAGTAAAAAGTAGTTAGGAGTATTCAAATCAATAAAATGATAAGGGTGCCTATACTTTTGCACCGCTCAAATTTTGGTTTAATGCATATTGCACATTTTCTGTTAGTTCAATAAACCTCATTTGAATCCTGAAATATTACTGTGTCCATCAGTTATTATATATATCAAACTGAAATGACTGTTTCAAACACCCAAATATTTAGAACTAAAAATGATTAAGACTAATAGGGGTGCCCAAACTTTTTCATATGACTGTAACTGTAAGGGGTTGCTGCCAATCCTAAAAAAATCCTAATATAAGAGGAATCACTGCATTATGACTTAAATAAACTAATAATTGTTCGGTATACGTTTTTTGCCTAAATGGCTAAATAATTTTGGTTGCTTAATATTCTAGGCACCCTTATTATAAAGTTTTATTCCTTCACAGTTTCATTCACAAAAAAAAACATGCTTTAAGTACAACGTGAGCTGCTGAATTGTCTATGCTGGCATCTGAAGACATTTAAATTGACTGTCTCTGGACTGTCTGCCTCATTTAATGCATCTCCTTAGTACACACAGATGGTCTGCTGCTCACTCTACCAAGACACGGGACATTGTATACAGTCTTGTGGACTTTCAGTCTGCTTCTGTAAGCGCTGCTCTGTCATCAGCTCCATTTTCAGTAAATCTCTATCTCCCAAAGGAGGAGCTACTTCTGTTACTTCTCTCTCTCTCTCTCTCTCTCTCTCTGTCAATTTTATGTGTCTTTTCCCTCTTTCTCATTCTCTCTTCAATTGCGAACACTTTCAATTGGTCCCATTGCTGACATGGATGTGCAAATGCATATATGTATCTTGTGCAGTCCTTGAAAATGAGTATTGTCAAAGGAAGAGGAGCAGATAAACTAAAAATAACACAATTATATTTATATTTATATATAGCTCTTGAAAGAAAAACAATACCAATTAAAATGTTTTTTTTTTATTTTTCCCAATTGAAAACCTCTGGAATGTAATCCAGAGGAAGATGGATGATCACAAGCCATCAAACCAAGCTGAACTGCTTGAATGTTTGCACCAGGAGTGACAAAGTTATCCAAAAGCAGTGTGTAAGACTGGTGGAGAAGAACATGCCAAGATGCAAGAAAACTGTGATTAAAAACCAGGGTTATTCCACCAAATATTGATTTCTTAAAACTTTATAAAATGAACTTGTTTTCTGAAAGCTCTGCATCTTTTTTGTTATTTCAGCCATTTCTCATGTTCTGCAAAAAATAATCTAAATGACAATAATTCTTTTTGGAATTTGGGAGAAATGTTGTCTGTAGTTTATATAATAAAACAAAAATATTTATTTTACTCAAACATATACCTATAAATAGCAAAATCACAGAAACTGATTCAGAAACACACTTGCCCCTACTGCAAACACGCTAAGTGTGTGTTGCTGGGTAGAATAGCTGGTACGCTGCTGGTGTGAGATTTAATGGTGCCATCAGACACCGCAGACAGGGTCATTTCCTCTAACCCCTATCACACTTCACACACAGGTGCACACACTCATTTAACACAACAAACTTCATGACAGATAGATCCACACACGCAAGCACACACACACACACGTACACGCACACACACACACATACAGATACACAAACGCACACTGTATCTGTTTTGAGTTTGTCTCTGATCTGCTGCTGCTTTAGTTAAACAGCTCCAGACTGCAAGACTAAGGTGAAAAGTTGAGGGAGAGGAAAGAGCCCCCATTGGAAACAAAAATTTGTGCACATTCACACACACATACGCACACACACACTAATGCACACATGGTGCATAGTTTGCGTGCCTTTATAAAACAGAGAGAGAAGACATCTCATGAGAACGATACATTAGAAAAGGGTGGGGGTGGGGGGAATCGGGGGGTGAGGAGTACAGGTCGAGTTCAGTTCCTTAAACTTCATGCTTTATTGTTTTGTTTTTTTCACCGCCGCATGCTAGTTTAGCTTAGCTATATCTTTACAGTCTTTACAGAGTTTTCTGCCAGTAGATGTGGCTCTAAAGCACCCGTATCTCATACCAAAACAAATGCTTCATATTTATCCATGCCTTCTTCCCATTTGTCTGCACCAACCTTGCTGAGCCCGGCTTTTCTGTCTGATAGCATTTTTTCTGTAGCACTGTGGCTAAACCCTCTAAATCTTCCCATGTCTGGCTGGTGTGTCTGTTAGCATTGTGGCTCTAACCCTGATGAAGTCTGCTATTAGCATTAGCATTGTGGCTTTCCTGCTCCAAACGTTCAAGCTTTTAACCAGAGAGTTACCAGAGAACCAGACAACATTTCACTCTGCCGTCTTGCATGCACAGTGCACTGTGGGTAGATACTGCCTTGTCTCTTATCCTCAGGGTGGGATTAATGAACTATGAAAAATTAAGAGCAGAAAACAACATACACAAAAGGTGTGTAACTTAATTCTCTGCTCAGAATGCCTAATATTTGAAATATCAGATTTTGCCTCTTCTTTCAGTGCAAGTCAGTTTAAAAATTTATTAAAATATGCCATGTAATTTTGGAGCAAATATGTTGTTCCATTCATTCTGAAAGTAGCATAATGAAAAGTTAGCATCCCAACTCTAATTTTTGTTGAAAAAAAGAAGACAATTTGAAAAATGACTAAAAGGGTGATATGAAATTTCATCTCCCTCAACCCTCGACCCCTGCCCACATGCAGGGAAACCAACTCAAATATAAAAAAAGCTTTAAACACAATCCACTGTCCAGTGACTTTGTTTTATTTATGAAGTTTATTCTAAAGTTATATACAGTCATTTACAGGTAGACACTGGCATTGGCCTCTGACATAATTTTTGTTTTGGCTAATTTTAAAGCTACATGTTTTGCAGATAGGCACACTCACTAAAGACAGACTTTATATTTATGTAGGTTAATCTTATGTTATAGAGGGACAATTTTTTGGACACAGATTAGGCCTAGTTCCCTGCAATGGAAAATCTCTATTCGAAATGCTGTCGAGTCCAAGACTAAGCTTATCTACCATATATAGTTTTACACTGGATTTGTGTTTATTTGTGTTTTATTCTAATGTTATATATAATTAATCATAGGTAAACACATATGGTTTATTTCTGTTTAATTCTAATGTTATTTACAGTTTATTACAGGTTAGCTCTTATTAATCTGTGCCTCACTGACCACTAATTATGTTTTGTTGATACACTCCATTTTACTGTGTGTGTGTGTGTGTGTGTGTGTGTATGTGTATGTGTGAGAAAGAGAGAGAGAGAGAGAGAGACTGGTAACCCACCACCCCCACTATAAGACCCTTAGGTGGCTTTGTGCTGGGGTCATGACCTTTCACCTGTCCTTCATAAGCAGTCCTGCTGAGAGGTCATGCGAAGAGAGAGAGAGAGAGAGAGAGAGAGAGAGAGAGAGAGAGCTTCCAAGTACAGACTATGGCTTTTGTTTCGGCTGTAATCCAGCCTTCTTAAGTGCACTCACACAAATACACACAAACCCACTGTCTCTACAAACCAAGTCGGGTTTTAACTTTAAAATAACTACATCTACAGCTACGAATTTAACAAATGTCCAAAAAGTAGTTTGCTAAAGGTCTCACTTTATGAGATTATTAAAAGGGTTCATGTTTAGTTCAGAAAATGAGATTAACATAATTCCTGTACCTACAGAATGCATGTCTGCATGCATGTCTTCACTGTTAATGGATTTATGTAAAATACCTGCATGCAAAACTTTCTCTTTGTGTGTGTGTAGGTAGAGGAAGCAGCAGCTTTCCTCCAATCAAGGCTGCTGTCTGTCATGACCTTATCAGTCTCTTTTCCTTTGTCACACAGACACACACACACATACTCCTATATCTGCTGTGTATGTGTCAAATGAGGATGTACAGTCATGTGTGTGTGTGTTTCCTGAGTCATGCAGGTGCAAACTTTGACCGGAGGCTCTTTCTGCTGAGTTGTTGACATTTTGTGTGTCTGTGTGTCTGTGTGTGTGTGTGTTCACAGCATTTTTGGGAAGTATTCCTCAACTTTTTAATCAAGGTAAAAAGGAAGTTTGTGTGTGCGTGTGTGTGTGTGTGTGTGTGTGTGGTAAACTGGAATCTCCCTTTAGGAAGGATACTATTATTAACACCTACAGATGTAAAAGCATCTACAGTTACAGTTACAGTTATTGTCATAAAGAAAATATGAGATGAGACACTTTCACATTACATAGTTGAAATTAAGTATGAATCTGCATCGTGTGTAGACAGTAGAAATTGTGAACATGTTTTATTCCTTTACGAATCTGGTGTGTGTGTGTGTGTGTGTAAAGACAGAATTAATTATGGAGTAAATGGTTTTCTGTAATTGGTTGGAGCAGGAGCTCTCAATGGTAATAATCCTCTTCTAATGGAATAACACAGAAGAAAATGGAGAACAGACTATCGTTAGTTGTGTGTCCTGTGGTGAATCGTAGACGTGAATGTGGGCTATGACCTTTCAGTATGGTCGTCTGTGGGAAAAGTTGTCAGCCAATCAAATCCAAGCTTGCTTCACCGAATTGTTTGGTTAGTAATAACAATGGAAGCTGTTTGACACCAATTAGCATGATGTTAGTGACTATTTGCTTTCACATAAGCATCATTAAAACCTTTGTCCAGACTTCTTTTTAAGTAAGAGAGAGACAGAGAGAGAAAACGTGTGTGTATGTGTCTGTGTCTGTGTGTGTGTTTAATTCGGTGGAATCTGGGTAAGTGGTTTAGCAGAACTTAGACTTTCAGAGTGTGACGTTCTTATCGGTAGCTAACTAATAATTTATTAATCAAACAGATGATTAAATTTAATCTGACAGAAATCAGGACACATTCTGGGCTCTGAGAGTGTCTCTCTCTTTCTCTCTCTCTCTCTTTCTCTCATATGTGTTCACAAAACTTTTGGAAAGTATTCCTCCACTTTCTAACCAAGGTAAAAAGAAAGTGTGTGTGTGTGTGTAAGTGTCTGAAAGTTGAGCTTCAGGACCTCTGAAGGTGGCTGTTGTTTGTAGAGGTCAAAGGTGGAGATGCTGACCTGGCCTTTAGGAGTCACTGACAGATGGACAACTATCAGTTGTCAAATTGGACAAATTGTGCATTATTCTGTAGTCAACATCATGTTCCTGTTAGGAACTCATTTATGAAGTTGTTAATGAGTCAAAATGCAAAGTTTGCTACATGCTAAGCTAACATTGCTTGAAGAAACCATGTTTTAGAGAGTGTAGTTTTTACCCATATGAAAAAATAGTTTCTAAATGAATTGTTTTTTGTTCAGAATATGTCGCCTGTACCAAATTAACTATTATTTTAACACACATGAGGAACTATTAAACACACATAGAGTAAAGTTATATATTAGCAAATGAAAAGCAAAAAGAAGTTTTGTAGCTACAGATATATAGAAAAGATGCAGTCGAATCATTTAAGAGATATCTTGCTTTTTAAATCAAGTAAACCAAAGGGCATTTATATATGTATATATGTAATAAAATATTAATAGGCAAAATATATGTCTCAAGATAAATGTTTAACAATTATACATTGCACAAGTTTTGAATTAACTGTATTTTGCTCACTTTAAGGTGCATTGTGCGACACCAGTGAGGAACAGGGGTGTCGCCATGTTTCCCTTCTAATTCAGCAGGTCTCACCACTAGGGAGGGGGGGTGGGTTAAGTAAAGATAAGCTATAAAAATATATATTTTAAAGGCAAATGAGCACTGGATGTTATTCTACATAGATTTTCTCTCCTGAAAACTGTTTATTTGGTAAGTAAAACACTTCTGTTTTTTACAGTAAACTTAGATTTCCAGATTTCCATCTAAAGCTGGGTAGCAGAATTTGCATTAGAGGCTAACCTTGCTAGTTGCAGTTAGTGCTAGTAAATGCCACCCGACAGCGCTAACTTACTCTGAGGAACCCTGAGTGTTCTGGTAAGCCAGGGCAATTTTAGCTAGTGGTTTTTCCCACATACCTTGTTTTAACACAGTAAACACACAGACTACAGTCCGATATCAGGTTGTAAGGAGCAGTAAAGCCACTCTGGTAGCATCAATGCCTCCTCCAATATGGTGGCCATGCAGGCATGCCAGGAGGCAGGGTATGGCATCTACTATAAGCAACTAGTAACTATGTTAAACAACATTTTTAGTAAAGGAATTACTTTTTGGAAGGTAAAAAAATATATATTTTTGTGAGGTAAAAATGATGCTAACACGATGTAGCTTGCTTGCTAAGCTAATAAACCAAATAGTAATTAATGTTAAGCAACATTTTTAGTAAAGTAACGGCTTTTGTGGGGTAAATATGATGCATGACAGTGTAGCATGATGAGGCAGCTCGCTTGCTAAGCTAATAAGCAAAATAGTAACTAATGTTAAACAACATTTTAGTGAAGGAACAACTTTTGTGATGTTGACATTGTACCATGATGATGTAGCTCGCTTCCTAAGCTAACAAATCTAACGGTGACTAATGTAAAGCAAAATTTTAGTATAGGTACTACTTTTGTGAGGTAAATATTCTGCTGTACGTGTAGTGTGATGATGTAACGTTAGCTCATTTACTAAAAAGGCAAGCAAGTGAATACATAAAGGATCTCTCTCTTTCTTCTTTGTCTTTTTTGTGTAGTTGAAGAGTGTGTGTTGTGAAGCAGAAAGAGCCAGCCTGCCAAAAAACCAAAGCGTTTTCTTACACAGAAGAATCTAAAGTTAAGTAAAACTGCAATAAAAAACTGGACATGTATTTTTGTGCATGGTTGTGGTGGTGGGGGGTTGTTTTCTTTTTGACTCCAAGGAGTCAAAAATCATGACAAGAATGTTCCCATGCCAGCTGCAGCCACTTACTGCCAACCGTGATGACCGTGTTCTTTCTTACTGTCTGTTTTTATCAGCACAGAAAATGGGAAACTATTTTGTGGGTTATTTTAGAGGAACAAATTGACCAGTGTTCAGATTAGTGAAGAATTTAGTTCTCTGAGGAAAAAAAGTTTTCCTTATTTGGAATAAGCTGATCGTGAACGAGTCACACAGAGTGATAGTGAGTGAGTGAGTAATATACCACTCTAGTATACTGTCTGTATGTGTACATATAAATGCAAACTGAAAGTGAACTCCCTGAAATCTGCAGTCTAATATGGAATCCTTTCCTTAAAGGAGCACTAAACCCTAAGCCATGTTGTTTTTCCATTAACAGCTAAAATGTTTGTTTTAAAATAATTAAACATATCATTTCTGCTCAGAATGTTTAGTAACATTTAATTTTTATTTAGTTTTAAAAAAGTTTTTGTTGTGGCCATTTCCGCCTCTGCAGTGCCCCTACAGGTTCAACTGTGCTATAGCTGTGGATGATGTGTCTGTTTACTTTGTTTGCAGACACTCACAATATGCAAATCAGTCAATCAATAATACCATATCATATCATAGTGCTAGGATTGAACCCAAAAAATCCAGCCCGACCTGGCCCGAGCCTGTGTACGTTCTGCCTGAGCCCAACCCAACCTGGCCCATAAACTGTCATAATGAGCCCAAACCCAATTTAAACCCAACTTTTTTTTTTGTAAGTAGAGCTTTTTTAGTAAATGGAGCTTTTTCTGAAATCTGTTCAGAATGATGTTAATTAACATTACAGCACTGAAGATGCATAGACCTATTATTTAAGAAAAATGTTTATTAAGAACAGCTACACACAGCGCTGCAAGCCAAGTGCGGACAAGTGAAGGAGCACATGTGTGCGACCCAGAGCTGCTTGATTATAACATTCTAACTTGCAACATTTTTAAAACACAGTTTGATTTGTTATTTGCTATATTGCGATTATTATGCCATAGCTTTATATAAAATAAAAATAGCATTAAAAAACAAACACCTGCATCACAGACCATTTTCTTGAGCTCGACCCAGTGATGGGAAATCTCGACCCAAGGGTCGGGCTCGGGCAGAAAATTATTATTATTATTTTTTTAACAATTTTCAAATTTGAGCTATGGGGGTAGTTAGATAAAATCAGAGGGTTTACTTACCCTTTAAGCCTTATAGCTGTGATTTCAAAAATCCGGACTCACTGCCAACACTTCCCAGCAATCCCAAGTTATGGTGGGATATGATGCAGAGAAAAAAACAGGATTGCAGCCCCATCGGCAGCAGATGTTGTGATGTTGTGACGTCTGCCTGGACAGGATATTCTTGGGAATCCATGAGTTTAAGTTTGCGTTCTTGCTTTTTACATGTTTACTGTTGCTGACCTGGAGTCCCCCTCAAGCCCTTTCAGAGACACTTTAATGGTTCAGTCATCTGGATATAACAATCTTACCCTCGTTAGAGTGGCTCAGCTTTTAATTCTGCCCATTACTCTACATGTAACACACCAGCTACCAGAACTGCCTGTTCAGTTGCTGTCTAACCCTGATCCCAGACCTTTACATACAACACTGTTCCCACTGTTGTCACTGTTTTCATGGCTTTTGCCATATCCCATGGAAGTTGGAAAAAATGCTTCTTGCATTAAATATGTTTGCATGGGCAATACTAGACAGATGCTGCTAGTCACAATTATAATCCACTGCTCTGTCCACTGTGAGTGGTAATTAATAACGTATTTCTGGTACTCAGACGACACTGTTGATTGAGGAATGATAAATGCCTGTACAGCTTTCAGAAATGGAATGTCCCATCCCATCTATTTGCTTGCTGGCCAGTCTTTAACCTTACTCACAAGGTGTGGATGTTCTTAAGCCTTTTCCTGAGGTAACACTTCTTTATCAGTTTACGTACTTTTTCCCATGACTTTTATCATGTCTGTGTATGCCCTATTTTTATTTGAATTAGAAAAGAAAATATTCAGTTACAGTCAGTGTAAAAAGATTTTATTCCATTTCATTTTGGAACATTTCTATTGGTCTGTTTGGCAGTACAACTGCCGAATTTACGTTACATTCAACCCTCAGTTACCCTTTCCATTGTGATCACATTTTAAACAAATCAGAGGAATTAAAATGGTTAAAAATCACAAAAATAACATTTATAGTACTTTCAGTACTAAGAAAGATGCTTCCTATGTAAAGTTAAAGTTTCTGAGAAGCCAAGTCCTTATATGTAATAGTAGTAATTATATATAATGATACTTCATACAGAAAGCACACAAACTCCCCTCTTTATAACACTGGCAGCTGCAGAGGATCATGGGAAAGTCTGTGATTGACTGTGGACACTAACAGGAAGTAAACAATGTTTATTTGTGGGGCTGACAAATGGCCACTTCCTGTCTGAGGGAGGAAAGAAATGTAAAGTGACCCAACGACACAAAACAACCCACTGTACCAGCTGCTGTGTGTGTGTGTGTGTGTGTGTGTGTATATGTGTATGTATGTCTGGTTATTCTTGTAGTCACATATAGTGCAGCAGGCCTTTTCATGGCTCACACACTGCTGTTCAAAAGAAATAGCACCGCACCCTTCATTCAGCTCACTTTAAGTCATTACGTTGTTTTAGGAGACATTTATGAGAAGATCCGGTACAAGATAATCCACTTTCATAAACGAAATAAACAAAAAAACGGAACGTTCACAACCCCCTGCATGATCTGTTGGACCCCTAACACTGCTGCCCATCAAACAAACAGCACTTAGAGCAGAGATCTGAAGCTCCAATCTGAAAATATATACAGGTGTTTGTTTGTGTCCATCCTTCCACCGTGAGAACACTAACGGTCTGAAAGGAACTGGAGCTGAACAAGAACTAAAGGTGGTGTTTTGCACATTGTGTGTGAGTGAGTGAGTGAGTGAGTGAGGCAGTGAGTGAGTGTGAGAGAGAGAGATAGAGAGATAGAGAGAGAGAGAGAGAGAGAGAGAGAGATTGAGATATACTCTGATATTGATCTTGTTTACAGTTCAGTTGGCCATTTTGAGACTTCACTTCACTCAGGAAGTGTGTGTGTGTGTTTGTGTGTGTGTGTGTGTGTGTGTGTGTGTGTGTGTGTGTGTGTGTGTGTGTGTGTGTGTGTGTGTAAGAAAGGACCCCTGTTTCAGGTGGAGTCAAATTTTGTGTGTGTGGGTTGTGTTGTTTTCAGATAAGTGCAGTACCAGCACAGTGACTGAACTTGAGGATACTTTCAAAAGTTCTTAATGTATTTTGGATTGACTAGCATTTTTTAAATATATTTTCAAATACATTAATAAGACATTGTTTAAAGCCAATTTTAGGTTGACACATTCACTGTTCTAAAAACAGATTTAAAGTAGCATTATGTGAATTGATATTGTTTGCTCCTAGGCTCCTCCCATTTTTGGGGAGCGTAACACACTTTTACTCCACTGCAGTCAATACAAGCTCCCCTCATGGGCAGTTGTATATGTGCAATTGTTAAGCAGCTGGCAGATACAAGGCAGCTTTTGAAGTGAGAGGAGCATGTGGAGTGAGGCAGAAGAGCATTATTACAGGATTTTACACAAATATGACTTATGCAGCATTACATTCCGGAGAGAGGTCTAGTGCAGCTCTACCAAAGGTACATAGTGCAGTAGCAGTGTACAGGCCCAAAGTTGCAATGACAGAGATGCCAGTCTGTGTACCATTAACATGAGTCTGAAGCTGCAATTTTGAGGTAAAATTGCTAAAAGGTGTTGCTTAAAATGTTTTAATACTGTTGATTTTTTTTACATGGCCACCATGAATATACAGCTCTGGACAAAATTAAGTGAAATTAGGTTCTGAATCAGTTTCTCTGAATTTGCTATTTATAGGTAAATGTTTGAGTAAAATGAACATTGTTGTTTTATTCTATAAACTAAGGACAACATTTCTCTCAAATTCCAAATTAGAAATATTGTCATTTAGAGCATTTATTTGCAGAAAATGAGAAATGGCTGAAATAACAAAAAAAGATGCAAATGCAAAAATACAAGTTCATATTCATAAAGTTTTTAGAGTTTAGAAATCAATATTTGGTGGAATATCGCAGTTTTCATGCATCTTTACATGTTCTCCTCCACCAGTCTTACACACTGCTTTTGGATAACTTTATGCCACTCCTGGTGCAAAAACGGTGTCCAGCTTGGTTTGACGGCTTGTGATAATTTGAAGTGGTCTCTTATTTTTTTTCCAGAGCTGTATATGAGTCACATGACATATGTTTGGAAACACTGGTTTCAGCTTCTGGTTGGTGGGATTTAGGAGGCATTTGAGCTGTCAGTCAGTCCAGTTCAATAAGTTGTATCCTGACATGTTGACAAGCTACCAAAGCTGAACCTAAACTAAAGTGAACTCAGTGGGCACCACATCAGTGTATGAGCTTTAATATGTAAATGCAACAAAATGCATCGTAACAAAAGCATTAAAAAAAACTCATAGAAATGACATTAGTACAAATTAGAACAAATTCCTCCGCAACTGACTCTGTGTTAAATACTGTTCACATATCAGTAAGTTTTGTTTTTATTGTCTTAGGTCGCCCATTTAACTTGAATTGGCACCCATGGGTGGCTTGGTTTTTCCTCCTAGTCTCTGACCATTTCCATGGTGTCTGTGTGTTCAATCCATCTGTTTTCAGGCAGTGAATGTTTCCACCTTTTTCTTCCATAACATGTCCACTGTTTACTTCCCTCTAAATACCTTTCCATCACAGCTGTAGACCTGTGTGTGTGTGTGTGTGTGCAGTCCAGTAGAGAGATCCATATTGTGAACAATAGCAGAGGAAAGTAAGCGTAGCAGTCAGCACACTGCAAAAGACCAGCATTGAAAAACCTATAGTTCAGCGCCTGCCCCCAGCAGATGCGTGCGTGTGTGTGTGTGGCCTGTCCATTGTTTTGCAGGCCTGCACCAGATGTTGGCTGAACAATGAACTGGATAAATAAAAGGAAATGGAGTATAAATAACTGTGTGTGTGTGTGTGTGTGTGTGTGTGTGTGTGTGTGTGTGTGTGTGTGTGTGTGTGTGTGTGCGTGCATGCACAAGTGAAGTTAGCTTGACATACACACAGAATTAATAATGGATAAAAGGTTTCTTGATCAAGCAGTTTCCTGTTTCTCTCTCTCTCTCTCTCTCTCTCTTTCTTAGAAGGTGGTTCACATATTCAGTGTAACTCACTGAATTAGATCTTCATTCACTGTGTGTGTATGTGTGTGTTTGTGTTTGTGTGTGTTTGTGTGCGTTTGTGATTCAGGGTAACTGATCCACCTGTTGGCCAGTAACTGTAACGGACGGGAATATGCTAATGTGATTAACAGTGAATGAATCCAGGACACCTCCCAGTCTGCAGGGTCTTGTTTGCATAAATCTGATTGGATGATGTTGGAAGGGTCCCACTGTCTGCCCTCTTTAACACTGTTGTGGTCACATTATGGGCATGTTACACGTGTGTGTGTATTTACACTACACAATATTTGCTATAGAGAACACTGCTATACGTACAGAAAAAAGTGAAGAAACTGAAAAGAGGAGGGAAAAAAGAGAGATAATGGCAAACAGAAAAGGAAATGTGAGAGAATGAAAGATGGAGTGACGTGGAGGATGAGAGGGAGGGAAAAACAGATGGAAGAGAGAAGAAAGAAGGAGATAAAGAGAGAGTGAGAGAGAGAGAGAGAGAGAGAGAGCTGTGAATTGTAAATGTTTACAGTTGTGTTAAAAAGATGTGATGAGAGGAGAATTAGGGCTGGAACCAAACACTCGCGCACATACAGCAAGAGACAGAGAAAAAAGAGAGAGAGGAAGTACAGCAGGAGGAAGAGAGGGAAAGTGAAAATAGAGTGAAATCAAGAGAGAGAGAGAAAGAGGGTTGGAAACAAACATAAAAGAAGAGGGATATTGGGGGCAGGTTGAAACAGATGGATGGAAGTGAGCTAAAGGAAAAATATAAAGAAGGACCGACAGGAGAGAAAGAGAGAGTTTCCATCAAAATGTATAGATCACATGTGCCATACAATTACACACTGTATGGACAAAAGTATTGGGACACCACATGTATAGCTTTTTAGAAATTCAAAGTTATTAAAAAAAATCCCTGATTTTGTAACTGTTTTTACTGTTCAGAAAAAGCTTTCTACTAGATTTTGGAGTCTTGCTTTGAAGATTTGATTGTGTTCAGCTACAAGAACATTCATTAGCAAATCCAATCAGCAAATCCTTCCAGAAGGTGCTGAATCAAGTATTGTAATTGAACATTTGGACCGATCGTATATGTAAAGCCAGGATAAGCTTATGGAAAAAAGGACAAAAGATTTGCACTTTACACAGCTGGAACAAGAGGTGCTTTTGTGTTGGTGGACCACTGCTTATTTAAAAAGTTTTCTTTATATTTGATATATTTCATGATTTGTTTTGTTTGACCTTTTACAATTCAGGTGTTTCAATGTATGTTTTCAAAATTCACAGTGCAACTTGGTAGATGGAAACCCCTTTACGGAAAGACCTATAGAGAGATGGTTAAAGAGAGAGAGAAACAGAAAAAAGAGAGAGAGAAAGAGTGAGATTGCTGTAAACTGTAAACATTTGCATATTGTTAACAAGATGTACATAGAGGAGAATTAGGGCTGTAACCACACACGCACACAAAAACACCAATCAATGCCATCACCCCACCCCAGAGAGTGCAAGGCCAATTGTGCTCTCTCAGACTCCAGCCGCTGATGGCATGCAGTATGTTCAGGGATTCAAACCAGCGATCATATGGACAGCTTGCCTGAATTTAGCTTGAAGAGAATGTGTGTGTGTGTGTGTATGTGAGCCTGTGTGTGTTCTTCAGGTGGGTCACCATCAGCAGACCACACCAGTTAAGATCCAGATACCACCGCTACTGTTGTGCAAGTCTGCGTGACCCAGGTCTGTGCGTGAGTGTGCTGCTAGATCTTTCGAGTCTATACCCAGAGCCTTTTGTGCCTTTAGATCATTTTATTTAAAGAAAGAACACTGCGAATCATCTAGAACAGTCTCTCTCTCTCTCTCTCTCTCTCTCTCTCTCTCTCTCTCTCTCTCTCTCGCTCTCTCTTTTTCTGTGCCCTAGATTGGCCGTTCTGTGACGGCTCCGTGGGGAATGCTGGAGAAAGCGAGAGAGGATCGGGGCTGTTTAGGCTGGGTGATGTTGTCGCTGAAGGCTCGGGTGGCCTATATTAGCGACACACTTTAGCCTGAAAGCTAAACCTGACACCAGAAGCCCATCAGTGGCTGTCGGAGAGGTTTGGGTGGTGTGTGCATATATGTGTGTGTGTGTGTGTGTGTGTGTGTGTGTGTGTGTGTGTGTGCGCGAATGCATTGTGTGTTTAAGAACACACAATTAAGGTTATGGCAATAGTTGATTTTTTTTTTTGTCAGTAAACATTTCCTTAAGTGGCATAACCAAAAAATGTCGATGCTTTTGGCAACATGAGATAACAGTGTGTGAATTGATCATGAAGTGTTACCGTGCATTTGGACAGCAAATTTGGATACCTGCACCTACATAAGTTGTGAGGTAATATCTTGTGAGTAAGATTGAGCGATAACAAGTGACTTGTAAAAATTGCACCCACATTCACTTCTTTAGCTTCAGTCGGTCATGGTAAACTTTATGGGTCATGATACTATGACTTTTGGCATGTCAGTACATCCCTTTCAATTACTCTAGCATTCTCTTTCTCTCTCTCTTTCCCTCCCTCTCTTCCTCCCTCTCTCTCTCTCTCTCTCTCTCTCTTTCTCACTGGCATGTTTATACAGGAATTTTAGTAGCATTGGCTAATGTTGGCAAACAGCAGTCTGACTGAAATGTGATTTGGTGTTTTAAAGCTACACAGCCCACAGTTTAGCTGTTAAGCTGTAAATCTATGTGTAGTTTAGGCTCAGACTTGCCTTCATGCTGCAATAAATTCTAGAACCTTCTCATTTCAGAACCTGAATCCTAGCAGGTTAATTCCACTAAAGCCTCTGAGATTAGCTAACAAATACCGCACAGCTGTGATTCATAGCCAGAGCAAAGCAGAGCAGAAACAACTCACCAGTCATCTGTGTTCACAGACTGATGTCCCTACATTTCTCCACAGCATGCATGTTACTATAGGCAGCACGCCCTTAGCCTGCTAATGCTATAACCCCCTGTGTTGCTGGACAGGTTATTATTTATGCTGTCAATCACTAGTAGAGCTTCTCTGTCGACTGAATCAGAAAAGAGAAAAGCTAAATATTTACCCTGGGAACTCATTAGGCTTCATAATCCCATCTTTCTTTTGTGCCTGGACCAAAAACTGCACAGGGCACTTTAGGTAAATCTATTAAAACAGCAAGACTTCTGAACAGCATCCAACTTAATCATCCTCCTCTTCAGTTCCAGGCCTTTGTCATTCTCTTCTCTCCTCTTGTTGCACAGCAGGTCTGCATAGTAAAACTGATCTTCTTTTCAATCTGAATTAACACTTTGACTGATGCTTTAAATTGAAAAATGGATCGGCTGTGTGTCGGTATCAAATGGTTTTCTCTAATTTGCCGGTACTGAGAGCTTATCATATCTGATTCTCAAGTTAAGGAACAGTGTAGTTAGAACAGCTGCAGAATGATGCTTAGTAAATCATAGTTATACTTCCAATTCAGTCTAAAGCTCTTTTTTGGATCTGATTTCAATATGTGAAATTAAGGCACCTTCTGGAGGAAGCAGAGTAAAGCCTATTCACACCACTAACTGGATACCCTTCTGCAGAGTGCACTCAGTCCATATAGTGACAGAAAAGAGTAGAGCGAACAAATACTTTTTATGGAGATTTAAGCGTTAGATAATTAGTCCTTTTCGGTTTTGTTTCGCCCTCAATTGGTATCGGTGGTAGACTAATTGCATTTTTTTTTTTTTAATTGCAAATTATTAATATTTTATACTTAGTTTGTTTCTTGCTTGTATTTAAAAAAAATATTTTTCATTACTGTGTTCCAAATGAACAGAATTAAAGGCAATGGAGAGGCCACTCTCCATGAAACGAGGATACTTTTGGTTGTCACCAGTGCAGCATAGATAGATAGATAGATAGATAGATAGATAGATAGATTTAATTTCATATTCATCATATTTTAGTTAATTGAAGGAGTGTGCGGGGAAGAATTGATTTGGTCTCTTGTTCATGAATATTCATGACATGCAAAAATCTCGCCTCTGATTGGCTAACAGAACTGTGACGCTCCCTCCACGGCTCTGCAGTGGACGGTCACAAGCCAAGGTGGGCGAGGCCATGAATCCTTTTCCAGATTCACTATTATTATTCAATATACACAGACAATAGGGATAGAAGAACAATTTCACATGAAGTATGCATATACAAGTACTAACTGCTTTCTGGCGAAATTACACCTTTAAATATATTTTGATACTTCACTGTACATTTTTTTCAGCATCTGTCACTGTAGGACATTCATTTTTACATGAATTGGCAGAATTTTGTTTGTAGTTTGTAGGTGAAGACGTCCATTGTAGGGATTCTTGGCAGTTTTTCTAAGGCTTTCATATTGTTCGTTTTGCTATCAGATATATAATATCCCAAATACCATAGTAATTGATTTAAGAAATAGAACTAGTGTGCACTAGTGCATACAGTTATTGTGATTTGTTTGTGTGTTGGCAGACTGAGGAGAGGAGGAGATGAAGAAGAGTCAGTCTGTGGGTATTCTGCTGTCTGTTCACGGTGTAATCGCTCTGTTTGCTGTGTCAGGACATTCTTCACAGCCGAACATATTCATACTTGCTGTCTTACACACATCTGGCCTTCATTTTGAGTGTGTGTGTGTGTGTGTGTGTGTGACAGAGAGAGAGTCTAAACCTAGATAACCCCTCATTAGGCAAACATGTGCTCTCTTGTTTAATGGTTTTGGTCGTCCAGCCAACAGGGAGGGAATTAAATGTTGCCTATAGGAGCTACTCTCTCTCTCTCTCTCTCTCTCTGTCTCTCGCCCTCGCTCTCTTTCTGACTTTTACAGAAGGAAGATGTAACCTTGATACAGGAAGAGACTTGTGGATGCGTGCTCTTATAAAGTGCTTATTTAATGGCATTCCACAAATGTGAATGTTCATCATAATCAATATGAGCTCACAGTAGTACTGCAGTAGCACTTGAGGCATGTTTTGTTGATGTTGCTGTATAAATGTGTTGTTGGTTGTGGCTGTAAGGCTGTGTTGTTGGTTGTTGCTGTAGGGCTGTTTTGTTGGTTTTGGCTGAAGTTGGTTGTGTTGCTGGCTGTGGCTGTAAGCCTGTGTTGCTGGCTGTGGATGTAAGCTTGTGCTGTGTGGCTCTGTCTGTAAGCCTGTGTTGCTGGCAGTGGCTGTAAGCTTGTGTTGTCTGGCAGTGGCTGTAAGCCTGTGTTGCTGGCTGTGACTGTAAAGCTGTGTTGCCAGCTGTGGCTGTGTGGCTGTAAGGCTGTGTTGTTGGTTGTTGCTGTAGGGCTGTTTTGTTGGTTTTGCCTGAAGTTGGTTGTGTTGCTGGCTGTGGCTGTAAGCCTGTGTTGCTGGCAGTGGCTGCAAGCATGTGTTGCTTGCTGTGGCTTTAAGCCTATGTTGCTGGCTGTGGCTTTAAGCCTGTGTTGCCTCACAGTGGCTGTAAGCATGTGTTGCTGGCTGTGACTGTAAAGCTGTGTTGCCAGCTGTGGCTGTGTGGCTGTGCTGTTGATTGAGACTGAATGACTGTTTTACTGGCTGTGGCTGTAGGTCCCGAGTTGTCGATTGTGTGTCTAGGGTGGTATTTCTTGTGTGTTTCTGCAAGACTATGTTGTTGATTGTGGCTGTAGGACTGTGTTGCCTGTTGTGGCTTTAAGGCAGAGTTGTTGATTGTGGCTGTAGGACTGTGTTGCCTGTTACGGTTTTAGGGCAGAGTTGTCGATTGTGCCCGTAGGACTGTGTTGCCTGTTGTGGTTTAAGGGCAGAGTTGTTGGTTGTGGCTGTAGGACTGTGTTGTCTGTTGTGGTTTTAGAGCAGAGTTGTCGATTGTGACCATAGGACTGTGTTGCCTGTTGTGGTTTTAGGGCAGAGTTGTTGATTGTGGCTGTAGGACTGTGTTGTTGATTGTGGCTGTAGGGCTGTGTTGCCTGTTGTGGTTTTAGGGCAGAGTTGTCGATTGTGACTGTAGGACTGTGTTGCCTGTTGTGGTTTTGGGCAGAGCTGTTGATTGTTGCTGTAGGGCTGTGTTGTTGGAGTGTTGTTGCTTTTTCTGAGGCATGTGGTGTTACTTTCGAAAGACTGAGTGGAGCCAAAGCCAACAGCGCTAGTCTCAGCATGGGAATCTGCTACTGCGTATGCACACACACACACACACACACACACACACACACACACACACAGAAATGCAGACATACTGTATATTACACACACACACACACACACACACACACTACCAGTGAAGCGTTATTGATGTCCCTGTGTGCATGGGCAAGGCTTCAAACAAAATTTCATTTTTATTAAACTCCTCCCCCCCACACACACAGTGCTGTTTGACAACAAGCATGACCCACTATCACCAGTCCCAGCAGGACACACACGCACACATGCACACACGCACACACACACACACACACTAAACTAAAATAGTGGGTTGTGTTACAGAGACTGTGGTTCCAGCTTTAATACTAAACACATGGGATCCCAATACTTCCCTGACCACTATGTATTTATAACTGTGTATATAAAAGACCACTGTGTATTTATAGTTGCTGCTGCAAGAGTCTCTAATGTATGTGTGTGTGTGTGGTTGTGTGTTAGCGTCTCTCTGTCTAAAATGGTCTTGCATGTTATTTGTGGCCAGTGTAAGTTTGGCCACATAGCAGACCCCAATCATAACTCTTCATATCAGCCTCCTTGTTTGATATACAACATATTTATGGAGTTATTAGTTAGATTTCTGACAGTGGTACTGTTTGCGTTACTTTCCAGCTCTGATTACAGTGAATATTTGAGCTGTGTTTTTGGTTAAAAGATGCTGTAAAATGCTCCCAGCACTGCTTTAGAGGATCATAGGGCCTTAACTTATTAATTGGCTAAAGCTTTATTTTAATAATTTAAATAAAAATATAATTACTGTCATGCAAAAAAACGTGTATATTTAAAAAAGAAACTTGTATATATATGAAAAATTCTTCATAACCTGCAGTAAAATTCAGTTACAATTATTTTATTCAGGGATGCTCTGAAATACGTCTAATATTTCATTTTGGCTGAAAGCAAAACCGAACAAAATACCAAACAAATTTTTTCAGGCTTTATCCATTTTGCCACTTGTATCACAATTCTGTACATTTGTGTTGATCTGTTATATTTTCTTTTGCATAATCAATAAAATAATGTCAAAGTCAACCCTGATTCCTTACATGTTTTTCAAACAGTGAGGTGTACAGTTCATTAAACCAACAATGCATTATGTGGTATCCAGTGTTATTGTGATATTGTTCTGGGTTTATGTGGTATCCAGGGTTTGTTTAATATCCTAGGTTTATGTGTAGGTTTAATGTCCTGGGTTTATGTGGTATTGTTCTGGGTTCCTGGGATATCGTTCTGGGTTCCTGTGATATCCAGGGTTTGTGTCATAACATAGATGTATGTGGTATTCTGGGTTTATGTGGTATCCTGGGTTTCTGTGAAATTCCGAGCTTATGTGGTATCCTGTGTTTCTGTGGTATTTTAATTTTATGTGGTATTCAGTGTTTCTATGATATTGTTCTGGATTTATGTGGTATCATGGGTTTCTGTGATTATCCAGGGTTTGTGTGGTGTCTTGAGGGCTCCACTTGGCTTCATCTAAATTTACTCAATTTAAAATTCTACTTTTTACTCATAAAGCTTTTAAAAGTATTTCTCTTTTTACATGTCTGGTCACGTTCTGTCTATTTGGGGCAACTTTTAAAAATAGAGCATTTTATGTTTATTTTTTTATTTCTGTTTGATATAGTGAAAAAGAAATTGATTTTCATACAGAAGAATACATTTGAATTTTTGCATTTTGTAACAAATATGTGATTGTGTAATCTAGCCTACTTTTATTACAAGATGCAAAAATAGAAAACATCTATATCTAGTACAATCTGTAGTTTTTCCTTAATCTTTACTTTTCCAAATGGAATAAAACTTAAATTATAAAATATTATTTCCTATTTTTTAAATTTAGTCTGAAACTGTCAAAAATAAATAAACTGAGAAATGTTGCACTGACCATGTTCTTCCCAGCAATCCCTCTTACACTCTTAGATCTTCTTCAGCTGGGCTTCTTACAATTCCTCTGTTGAAACCTGCATGTCTTTGTTGTTTCTTCATTTGCTCCTCCACAATAAATTCTTATTTTTCACAAAGACAGGAGGAGTGTTGGTTATTAAAATGCTCGAGGTTATATTAACTTGTTAATTTTGATTGGCTGTCACCTTCAGACAAGAGTACATGGATAAAGTGGATGGAGCTTCTGGAAGTGGTGACCTGTTTGCTAAATGAGTAATGAATGAGTGGCTGTTGAGCTCCAGTGTTTACCTGATAAATGGATCAGGTGTTGAGAAGTTGAAGATAAGTGTGTATAAATAGATGTGATGTAATGAATGTAATGCCTTGCTCACGCCTTATTACTGAAACTCGCTCCCCACTCCTGTGCATGATGTCACTTCCTGTTTGGTCCCTAATCTCCAAACATCCTGAGCAGGAAGTGTGCAGTTTCCTGTTGCTATGGCGAACGTGCAGTGGCTGCTGTCATGTGACCTGCCGAACGCGTGCGTACCCTGGTTACTGACCGGCTCTTGGGCTTTAGGTTCCGATGGGTGATCACTGAGTCACCGGGTGATAGTTTATGAATCACACCGGATCAGGAGACCCTTTATTGACCCTTTGTTGACCTGCCACACTCTTGACCCACCCTTAATTCTGTACAGGGATGTCTCCTGTGTCAGGTTTGTGGCCAAATAAGGAATTCTGGACTTAATCCAGCTGAATTTGGGGTACAGGGAGCAATTCCATGCTTTGCTGATTTCTGTCATATCCAGTATATCTGTGGTACCCTGGGTTTATGTGGTATACCAGTGTTTATGTGGTATCTATGTGGTTTTATGGGTTTCTGTGGTATTCACAGTTGCTGTATACAAGTATACAAGTATTTGTGTGGTATCCCTGTGGTATCCTGTTTTCATGTGGTATCCAGTGTTTATGTGGTATTCTGGGTTTATGTGGTATCCTGGGTTTATGTGGTATCCAATGTTTATGTGGTACCCGGTGTTTCCGTGGTATAGTGTTATATATAGTAGGGGTGGAGTTAAACCTGCTGAAAGGTACAGCAGGTCTTTAGGAGGAGTATTGAAGATCTCCACTTTAAGTCGGCTGTGGTTAAAATAAGTGTGTGACCTACATCTCTCTCTTGAGTCTAGGTATAGAATGTGTGTGCAGGCATGTGTGTAGGTGTGTGTGTGTGTGTGTAAGTACACAGTCATTCAGGGACAATGTCCAAACAGCATTGTATCCATATCGTTGCATGATAAGAATGAAACGGTGTGTGTGCTGTAAAAAGCCCCTCCGGCCCTTCTGGACTTCAATCTCAGGAAGTGTTGACCAGGAATTAGTGCTGGACCTCACGGAGGGGACTTTCCTTTTGCATGTGTGTGTGTGTGTGTGTGTGTCTAATCAGAAAAACAAAGTTTCTGATTTCTATTAGATCTAAGATTCAGAAGACCCAGGTTTTTACTGTGTGTGTGTGTGTAACCTCCTTTAAGTGGCCCAATTTAGGCATCAAAGGAGAAAGCTCGCCTACTATCTGTCTGTCTGTCTCTGTCTTTCTACCTGTACAGGATACCACATCATCTTTCTACACATATATCTATCTGTCTGTCTGTCTGTCTGTCTGTCCGTCATACACACACATACACACTATAATGTTCTATGGTTGACTCATGTTCATTCAGTTCCATTGAATAAATCTGTCAATTTGTCGGTTTGTCTATCTGTCTATACATCTCTTCATCTGTCTGTCCGTCTACATAGCTAGTTATCTGTCTGTCTGTACCTCTACCTGCCTGCTTGATTGTCTCTATTGTCTATCTAACTATCTATCTGTCTATTTCAGATCTAACTGTCTGTCTGTCAGTCCATCTGTCTTTTTGTACCTCTATCTGCCTGCTTGTCTATCTTTCGGTCAATTTGTCAATCTGTCTATCTGTCTATGCATCTATCTGTCTGTCTATCTGTCCGTCTGTCTACATAGCTAGCTATCTGTCTGTACCTCTATCTGCCTGCTTGTCTATCTAGCCGTCAGTAAATCTGTCTTTCTATCTGTCTATACAGCTGTCCATCTGTCTATCCATCCGTCTGTCTACATAGCTAACTATCTGTCTGTCTGTATATCATTTTATCTATAAATCTACACATCATTCTACTTGTCTGTCTAACGTATCTGTGTATGTGCCTGTCTGTGGTAGTTTTAGTGTTAAGAATCTCTCTCTCTCTCTCTCTCTCTGTCTCTCGCGCTCCTCTCTCTCTCTCTCTCTCTCTCTCTCTCTGATGTCATTGAGGTGTGGACGTCTCAGTCTGAGCTCAGCTGAGAGTGTGAGCGGGCGAGTGTAGAGTGTGTGTGTATGAGAGAGAGAAGAGAGAGAGAGAGAGAAATGTCCGAGTATGGAATTAAACTGTACAGGGATTTTATGGTGCAGAGCAGCGGTCAGTGGGACAGTTCAGTAACTGGAACGCTTTAAAGGTGAGTAGTTTATTATTTTAATATTACTTTTACTCTTATTATTATTGTTTCTTTACTTACAGGCTGAGTGAAGGGGGATGGTGGAGACTGAGTGTATACTTTAATTCCATGCACTCCGACTCTTATCACTTACGAGCAAGTGTTATCAGTTTCCAAAGAAATGGGAGTTAATTTATAGAGTGAATCACTCTGAGAGGGATGCTTTAATGAATGATTCACACTGATCGTGTTGTTTTTGGTTCAGCTGATTTAGGATGATGTTTGAAAGTGAACTATAAACTGGGAGAAAGTGGAGGAAATATAAACTGTGTACTTTCTTTTTTTTTTTTACCTGTGTTCCTGTTATATGTTATTACATTAGAATAGTCAGAAACGTTTCTTTTTAACACAATTTATTTAATATAAAAGATTATTAGGAATCTTACAAAAGCATCTCTTAATATTTCTCTGTTATAAGTGGATTTGTAGATGTTTGTGTGTGTTTGTGTGTATGTGTGTGTGTATGAGAGGCACTAAGAGGTTTAATTTAGAGTGTGGTTAATGTTAGTGTTTTTTGGTAATGTTAAATTTCTGCTGTGTATTGCTGTCCATGTTCTGTCACACACACAATCCTGGTTGATGTTCCAATTACATCGACCTGTGTGTCATATCTGAAAGTGTGTGTGTTTGTTTTAGTGTATAGAATTTTATTTAAGTTTGTGTGTGTGTGTGAGCGAGCAGCAGACTTATACACAGTATAATTGTTATACACAGTATAATTGTTCAGTGTGAATTATTTTTATTAAAGTAATTAATCATGATTATCTGAAGGTAGTTGTGATAGTTAATATTGCTATAATATATTTTCATTATCTGGTATATTTTGTTTATTATTGAATAAAATGCATTGAAAAGGGAACCAGGGGATGTGTTTGATCCTGAAACATGGATAGGGTGAGTTTTTATGTATGTATTTATTTATTTATTAATTAATTTATTTGTTTTTTTGTTTGGTGTTTGGTTTGGATGTTTGGCAGGAGGAAGGCTGTTTGCTCTTCCTGCTGCTGACCCTCACACTGCAGGATAACCTAAACCCAAACATCACTTCCTACTGCAACACACACACACAAACACACAGGACACTGGACATCTTCCAATGACCCAGATAGTTCAGTTCTCACTATCTGACCGATGTTTCCCTCTGGTTTAGAAACGGTTAAGCACATAAACCACTATTTGTTTATGAATTTACTTATTTATTTATGTGTGTTTATTACAACTTCTGTTGTGCAGGACTGAATGTTGTATATACATCTGTATATTTTTAATATTCATGATTAGTTGTCAATTTTATTATACGGTATAATAATTTACACTATTATTTAGTATTGAGACACAACAGAGCTTTAAGGAGAACAGAAAACTCACAAAAGCCCTATCCAGACAGGATTAGTTTCTCAGGGGGACGTCTGTGATAAAGAAAATTATATTTACACTTTTACTCAGTGATAAAACTCTTGCATCCGGACTGCAATTGAAAAAACAGGAGGACCAGTAAGTTTTTAAGCTTTCTCTGTCACATGACATCGCGTTCAGTAGCTCCTCCATTTTCACTAGCTGTGCAGAGATGTGCATCTGGACGGGACTAAAATTACTGGAGGACCACAGAGTTCAGCTAAAAACAGTAGGTGATTCAGCCTGTAATTTTCTCAGAGGACGTCTGAGAAAAACAAAATCACAGAGCACCCACCTCATGAAAGAAAATATTAACCCAGAAACTAATCCTGCCCGGATAGGGCTAAAGAAGGAGTTTTTCAAATGGAAAGTAACTTTCTATGTGTGATTATAATAATCATATTCATATGCAAGTTATTACAATATTTAAGCTAAATGATTAGTTTATTAAGAGGCTGTTGGGTGCCTCTTACCTGGATACAAGATGAGCTGTATGGTTAATCACTGAAACGTATAGATTCTGTATGGAATCCTGTGGCACATTTGCCCACAGATGTTTGAGCTGAGCCTGAAAAACCTGCACACTTGTAGGTTTTCAAAGCTGGCATACCAGATTTTCACGTAAATGCTTGATTGACGATAAATCTGATGATCAGTCAGACCAAAGAATATTGCAAACTGGAGAAGACTTATCTGGGAAACTCTTGTTTCCCTGTGTGTGGGTGAGCATTATCCTGCTGAAAAATTATATTTGTCTTGTGCGATAGCTCCTCAGTTGATCACACCACCTTTACAGAAAAGGCAGATTCCAAACAGAACCTGGATTCATTGCTAAAAGCGATATGGTTCCAGATTTCTCGTTCTTGACACCACTGCAAATGAAGGCAAAGGTGTCTGATTGATGGATGGCCTGGATGGCGGACAGTTTGTTGAAACAGCTAGTCTACTTCTCTTGTTGAATGATGCACAAAAAAAGTATAATTATGTCTTTATGTGCATCATATAGACATTTTTAGCACTGAACAGTCTCTCACCAAGAAGAACACTACCCAAAAGTAGCCCCTGAGAGTCTTTTTTTTTTTTTTTAGAGTTTCCTCTTGTGGCAAGAACCAGTGTCCATTTAGACCACACCTGTTATCATTTACATATCTACCTGAGACATAAATACATGTCACAATTTGCAGCGATCCAGGGTGATTAATTTTTGGTCAGTGAATGTATATGGACAAAAGTATTGGGACGCCTATATATTATGCCTAGAGGAGCGTTTTTGGCTTCCCATTTTAAATCCATACGTAAAGTGATCCATCCCATCCCAAAAATGAAGTTGTTACAGGAACTGATTTATCTTTTGATCTCATTCCATTACTAAGACAGGACATTTTTGTACAAGCACACACACACACACACACACACACACACACACACACACACACACACACACACACAGAGGAGATATTAATCTTAGCAGATGTTACTGCCGAGCTATTCAGATCAGGGAATATAAATGAGTGTTTACTAGTGGTCAGTGTGAACTGTGTGTGTGTGTGTGTGTCTCTGTCTCTCTCTCTCTCTCCTTTAGCTTTTGTGCCTCAGTCCTTTTCCTGCACCCCCGCCCATAAGTTTCCATGACAACAGCTGTTTGCCCCCACCTCCTAAAAAAGTCCTGTGTGTGCAGCAATGTCTTGGATTCTCTAGAGGTTTCAAACAGCATAAGTGTGTGTGTGTGTGTTTGTGGTGTGTGTGGAGTGTATGTGTGTGTGTGTGTGTGTGTGTGTGTGTGTGTGTGTGGAGTGTATGTGTGTGGGTGTATATATATATATATATATATATATATATATGTATATATATCTGTGTGTGTTGGGTTGGGGGGGGGGATTTGCACATTTATTGTATAACCTTCATGTTAGAGTAGTGTTCCTAATTGTTCTTATTGGAGCTTACACACACACAGACACACACACACACTTCTTGTGTATTTTTCTGCAGTTTAAAACTCCTTAAAATCAGCTGTTGGTTCTATAGGAGCACTTTTTTTCTAAGGGTCTGGGTGTGTGTGGGTGGGGGGGTGGTAATGGTCAGCATGCTGAGGTCTTGAGGTGGGTTTAATTTGGGTCACTGAGTATGAATAGCCTCTGCCGTCTGGTATTGTTACACTGACCACTCTGAGACGCTCTGTGTGTGTGTGTGTGTGTGTGTGTTTGCGAGTGTGACGGTACAAGCTGAGCTGAACTCAATGAATTTGCCTTCTCTCATTATGGTTAATAATTTTTATGTAAATACTGGGAGTGTGTGTGTGTGTGTGTGTGTGTGTGTGTGTGTGTGTGTGTGTGTGTGTGTTTGCAGACCCTCTTGAGGAACCTGGGCTGAAACCTCTTTTTATTGATTTGTTTAAAATAGAAAACATTAGAAAACAAATACCTTCATTTGGCTAAAAGCATGTTATAAATTTTTTTATTATTAATTTAGTCACAATTTTTACTACTATATATATATTTTTATATTTATTGAATAGTTTTAATATCCCAGCAGTTTAAAAAAAATACAATATTGTTTGGTATAAATTATTCTGTCACTATTTTAACATTCAGTACTTGTTTGCCATTTTGCCAAATCCTTTTTGTTCCTTAAGGGTTCATATTTAGCTGCTCCAGAGAGTCCTATTCTTTTGGCGTCTCTAAAATGACTATACAAGCTTTCTGTCTCAGCTATCTTGTGCTAGCCAGATGTTGTGGAGCGTCACAGGGAAAAATGAGAAATGTGTCTTAAATCAACAAATTAAAGTTCCATAACTATTAAAATAAATTATAATTATATGTTTGGTTCAGGTGTTATTTTTGACAAGTCTGATTCAAGTTAAAAGTCATTAGAGATGAGTTGTAAGTGAGGTCTAAAGTCTGTGTGTTTGATTTTGTGCGACTCGTACTCAGGTTGGTCACTTGAGTGCCCATCTCTTCCTCAAGCCACCCCTCAACCAGTGACTGTAGAAAAACATGGACCCTAAAACGTTTCTTAAAAGTAAAGGCACCGAAATCTAGCTTCTCTTAGTGCTGTAGACAAGATTGCCAGAGCCGAGTCGAAGTCAAGACCGAGACAAGACCGAAACCAGATCAAGCAAAGGCAATGCAGCTTTTGAGTACACACTGATATAATGATATCTCTATAATTCATATTAACTGGTTCATCGAATGTCAGTTGTGATTTTGGCTTTGAGTTGCTTTGCCAGGTGTTGTGATGAATTCTAGCTCTTTGCTAGAATCTGACTCCCCTTCACATACACGCACCCCACAGCAGAATGATTATTAAAGATTGTCCTCAGATTTCTGTTATTTCTGTTTAATCTACTGGGTTAATCTACTGTTAAAGTAAATCAATGAAGTCCCAGTTTAAGATTTTGTGTCAATACTTGTGCGTGACGTGTCTGCTGGCCAGGGGGAGTTTTTTGTCACAACGCCAGCTCTTTTTTTCTATTTATGTATAAATAGAAAAAAATGTATATGTTTAAAGACGGACTCCACTTCTTATAATTGATCCAAAAGTCTGAACCATCTAGAAAAGCTCTTTCCCACAGCTCTTTTGGTCAGACCTAACTCTGTGCGCTTTGGTCCATGTCGTAGTTTGTAGCCCCTTTTACACCTGCTACTTTGGTTTGGACCAAACTGAAAAGTCTGTAGGTCTAAAAGGACCAAACAATAAAGAGGGGGAAAGCACGCTAAGGCTACGTTTACATTAGAAGCCACATTTCTCAAATCCGATTCTTTGCTCAGATCGGCTCAGATCCCGGCGGTTCACATTCACAAATGTAAGTGACCTGTATCTATGTTTAATGTCAACGAATCTGTCCCTGAAACGCCTCACATGCTCACATTGATACGCCTATAAACTTCTTCTTCACCAACAACAAAAAACGTCATATCTGAGAGAAGACTTGTAGCTTTACAAAGGGAAATGAATTCGTTAGCAGTTGGTCTGAAGTACATGCTCAGGTCGAGGAGGTGATAAAAAAAGGCCAGGCGGTTTGCTTTTGCTGTTTTTGC